>NC_090930.1:975384826-976009826 GCF_040938575.1 Ambystoma mexicanum | reverse complement strand
TAAGAGGCCCTTTGAGATAAGACTGATAGCAGGGGAAGGCAGGTCATGGTGGTGGCCCCAGAACATATGAGGATGTACCTTACATTTCTGGATGAATCAAAATTGTTTAAAATTAAATATTTAAAGATCTGACATTTTGGTATGTTCCATACCGGCTCCTAGCCAGCGGTCTATAATTGTTGAAGATTTTTCACCAAACTCCCGGATCACTCTGTTTTGGCCTTGCAGGCTAGAAGCTTGTTCAGCCCCTGCCCTGGGGGTCAGAAATGTGGGAGTCTGGTTTGATTCACCTTTGTCTGTGGGTGCCCACATATCTTTGGTTTCTTTGGTTTCCAGCTCTTGCTTTTTCCATCTGTGCTCACAAGAGATTCTTAGATTATTTTACGTTTTCATATAAAATACTACTGCTTAATGCTTTCGGTATAAAGTAGATTAGATTTCTGTAACGCAGTATAGCTGGGTTTACCTAACTTGTCCATCCACAGATTGCAATGGTTCAGAACGTGGGTGCGAGGCTTCTGCTACCTCTTGGTCGCAGGCACCACATTTCTTTGTTACTTCGCTTATTGCATTGGCTACCATTTTGTGGTGTTGCCCCTTTAAGGATGTGTCATGACTAACTGCTAATAAAAGGAGCCTCAGCTCGCGCCTGCCTGAGAGCAGCGGCAGACTCCATGTCATGGCCCTTTTGTCTCTGTGTCTCATTTCGCTGGGCCTGCAGGCAGACTCCGTGTGACCACGGTCCTGCTGCTCTGCTGATCTGGGGGCACCCAGATCCGCATACCTAACCTGGGTCCCCCCAGGCCACCGTCCTGTTCTGTGAGCACATTGCAGCTGCTAGTCCGGGAACCCTGCAGCTGATGTCTTGCCTTGTGACCATGACTACCAGGGTGAACTCTGCAACGGGACTCTGCAACAGTTTGGGCTGTGTGAGCACAGCACTGTTTGTAGATGCTGGGTGCCCTCAGCACTGATCAGAATGGCCTGTGTGACCACAGGACCAGTCACAACAATGGTGATGATGGGGTCTGTATCTCTGCAAAGCTGTGGTATTCTGTTGAAGACAGCAACAACAGAAGCAGAGGACACGAAGGATGTGGGCGGAAGTTGGATTCCCTGAAAAGCCTACTGACCTCCTGACAGCGACAAAAGTGTGGCACGAGCAAGGAAAGAAAGAGAAGGGTCCTGCAGATTACCAACATGCGCAGCAAACTCCTCGCTCTTAAATAAACCTACCGTGTGCACCACCTCCTTACCTGATCTGCAGTTGGTTTTTCGATCCTGGCTCGACCTCGATTCTTGATTGCCATTGTTGCTGGATCGAGTCCAGTGTTGCAGGTTGGAAGAAAAAAAAACAAGCTGCATGTCCTTCCAAAACAAGCTTAAAACAAGCTACCTCCCATCCAAATAAGCCGAAAAAAGAAAGCGCACACCGTCAACGCTGTGGATAGGTCTCAAAAGTAAGAAACAGAGTACAATAGCATAAACATAGAGAAAACACACACATACCATGTTACAATAAAAAATATTTATTTAAAATGCATTTTATTTTTCTGACAATTAGAATTTTTACATCATTAGCTTTTGGTCCTTCACTTCTGTTCCTTCATCCAACAGTATGCTCTGGTGGCAGTCAGCGGGACCCCCAGCAACTACCCCCATATTGCTAGTCTGCAGTCTTAAAACAAAGAAATATATTCCTTTCTATATTACTTTTATTCTGGAGCTTTACATGTATGCTTATCAGCCCTGTAACATGGGGTAGGCCCCTCAAATGTGCCTTTTTAAGTTAACGCCCTGCATTATTGTGTGTTAGCCTCCCTGCAACATGGGGTGGGCTCCTCAAATGTGCCATTTTAATTGACGCACTGCATTTTTGTTTGTTGGCCGCCGTGTAACATGGGGTGAGCCCCTAAAATGTGCCTTTCCAATTGACGCCCTGAATTATTGTGTTAGCCGCCCTGTAACATGGGGTGGGCCCCTCAAATGTGCCTCTCCATTATTGTGTGTTAGCCTCCCTGTAACATGGGGTGGGATCCTCAAATGTGCCTTTCCAATTGACGCCCTGCATTATTATGCCCCTCAAATGTGCCTTTTTAATTGACGCCCTGCATTATTGTGTGTTAGCCGCCCCGTAACATGGTGCGGGCTCCCTAAATGTGCCTTTTTAATTGACGCCCTGCTTTATTGTGTGTTAGCCTCTCTGCAAGATGGGGTGGCCTCTTCAAATGTGCCTTTTTAATTGACGCCCTGCATTATTGTGTTAGCCGCCCTGTAACATGGGGTGGGCCCCTCAAATGTGCCTTTCCAATTGACGCCCTGCATTATTGTGTGTTAGCCGCCCTGTAACATGGGGTGGGCCCCTCAAATGTGCCATTTTAATTGACACCCTGCATTATTATGCCCCTCAAATGTGCCTTTTTAATTGACGCCCTGCATTATTGTGTGTTAGCCGCCCCGTAACATGGTGCGGGCTCCCCAAATGTGCCTTTTTAATTGACGCCCTGCTTTATTGTGTGTTAGCCTCTCTGCAAGATGGGGTGGCCTCTTCAAATGTGCCTTTTTAATTGACGCCCTGCATTATTGTGTGTCAGCCGCCGTGTAACATGGTGTGGGCTCCCCAAATGTGCCTTTCGAATTGATGCCCTGCATTATTGTGTCAGCTGCCCTGTAACATGGGTGGTTATTAGATAGAATTCTCATAAATGGCTGATTTCCCTTACTTAATGAGTCCCTCAGCAGCTTTGCTGGATTTCTAGGATTTATTTTTTCACCTGGTAAGAGTGTGAGCCTTTTTTCCCACTCTTACATGTGTTTTGCTCTATGTGTTTTTACCATTTCTGTATTCTTGGGCTCTGGAGCCTCACCTACTCCATGAGCACCACTGTTTTGTGTTACACAGCACCTTCAGTGCAGTGACACATGGTTGTCTTTTAGACTTCCCACTGACTCCATTTTTCTGGGACTGACTAATGTCCCCCTGAAACGTGTAAAGTTGCCATTAACTTTATGTAGTCTCTTTAAACCACAGACCCAGTAAACCCCATCTTACATGGAGTATTAGAAAGGGTTAATTTTTATCCCTCTTTATCTGTCTCTCTTGGAGCATTGTTTGGCTCCCTTTTCATCAAGACTTGGCTGGTGGCAGTGGTAACTACCCTATTTTTTCTACCGCGGTTATCTTATATAACCATGCTATTGTTTTAGGCTATCATAGTAGCCTCGAACTTAAACCCGCTTGACTGTATTGATTTAATATTACTCCGGCTGGGTTTATTCGCCATTTCTTGTTGTAAAAGTCTTTCTCGTGTTTTACTCTGCGCACCAAACCAGGTTTGGTTCCTTTGTTCTCCATCTTTTCGTGGGCTTCTGCACAGAAGCCCTCCTTAAGCCGCCTGAAAGTCTTGGTAGGCAGGATGTGAGGGAGGGGTCTTAGGACCCCTGCCATGGGTTCCCTTGGTAACCCAAGTCGCACTCCTGTTTGATTGACTGGGTGACTGGGTGACTGTCCTTGCCAGGACAGCCACCCTGCTGTGTGATTGACAGCCAGGCTGTGTGAATGGGGGAAAACTGCATAAAAAGCAGGTCTCTGGGACTGGAAAGGCAGAGTCACCACGGGAACGAAATAACCGACAAGGAGCTGATGGAAGAGGACCCCTACCATGACTGAACCACCCGGTGAAGCCGTGCTGCAGGTCCGAATCTTCAACCCCGATGACACGAGAGGATCCTCCAGGAATCTTCTTCCCTTGAGCTGGTGGACCAACCAGTTCGCCCACACTTCAAGCCAGGTCGAATTCGCTGTACAGAGCTACAGTGGGCCGGATAGCCAGGAAGGTCGGAACCTGCTTGGGTTTTAAGGAGCGCACCTTTTATTCATTGCTTTGCTCTGCTGCTGGTTTCTTCCCTGGGTAGTGCAGGACCCTCCAGTCTTCCTACTTCTTGTCAGTCAGACAGTCGCTTCAGGAACCGTGAGCCTGCAGGATCTACCAGGAACGTCCGCCTCGGCTCCAGCTCCCTCTCCGTTTTAAGGTACTGTGCAAACCCGGTTGCTCGTTTCGTTCAGCCGCGGTTAAATTGTGTGAAATCTTTCGCCAAACCGAGGGCTTGTCCTTCTCTTCTTTTAACATTAACTTTTCTGCCGCCCAACTTCGTCTGGAACCCGTGGCACGAACTTTACAGCGAACTACCCTGAGCTGCTTAAAATAGTGAAATGTTATACATCTGTTGAGTAAATAAATACATATTCTTTTACTTAGAAACCTTGAGTCAGTGTTTGCCTGAATCGTAGTAATTGCTGTCCTTTGTGTAACTATTTGATACTGCTCACTTACTCTTGAGATAAGTCTGGCTGCTCAGCTACTGCTACCACTTGTTCTGGATAGTACAGACTTGTACCAAAGGTGAATTTGTACTGTCACCTGTGGTCTTAATTGTGTGTGGTGTTCCCAAAGGGTACTGCATATAATTCTGCCTAACAGTGGGTCCCTCAAATGTGCCTTTCCAATTGACGCCCTGCATTATTGTGTGTTAGCCGCCCTGTAACATGGGGTGGGCCCCTCAAATGTGCCATTTTAATTGACACCCTGCATTATTATGCCCCTCAAATGTGCCTTTTTAATTGACACCCTGCATTATTGTGTGTTAGCCGCCCTGTAACATGATGCGAGCTCCCCAAATGTGCCTTTTTAATTGACAACCTACATTATTGTGTGTTAGCCGCCCTGCAACATGGGGCGGGCTCCTCAAATGTGACTTTTTAATTGACGCCCTGCATTATTGTGTGTCAACCGCCCTGTAATATGAGGTGGGCTCCACAAAAGTGCCTTTTTAATTGACGCCCTTCATTATTGTGTTAGCCACCCTATAACATGGGGTTGGCTCCTCAAATGTGCCCATCTATGTGACTCCCTCAGTCCACTTGACTGAACGTGACTCGTAACTATTCGCAACCACCTCAGGTATGTCTGTTTTATAAGCACTTCTGTAAACAAGTAAGCCTTCTGTAACAGCGCCACGATGCTCTAGGGCTGTTTGTGCGCTTTATAAATGCAAATAAATAAAATAAAATAAACTGGATTTTGCTCCTAATAGCATAAACTTACAAAGACAGAAGACAGACATAATGGGCCTCATTACGACCCTGGCGGAAGACCATGGCGCTATGAGCACCATGGTCCAAGCCGGTAAATTACCGACTCCGCCATGGAGAAAGGGGGAATTACCACCCCATTAAAAGGTTGGCGGGGCGGTAATTCCCCTTTCCTCCATGGCCCTTCCCCATTCCCATTTTTGCTCCATAGGGCTCAATGGGAATGGGGAAGGTGCTAAGAACGGTGCTGCAAATTGCGGCACTGTAATTAGCACCAAGGTCCCTTTGCGGGTCCCTACTTTAACGGCTGGTCTACACCAGCCGTTAAGGTCGGGTCCCGCAAAGGGACCTCGTAATTAGGCGCTAATAGGTTAACAGCGCCGCAGCCTTTTACGGCGCTGTTAACCCATTAGCGCCTGGGTCATAATGAGGCCCACTATGTTACAGATGTAATACCAGCCCGAGTATTTAAGACCACAACTTTAACACATACTGCTAGGTGCCACTTGGGCTCTGTTGCATGCCCTTCATATTGGATCTAGAAGGGAAGCCCTGTTAGCACAATATAATTGTCTTTGCTTCTGCTGACTGAAACCTTAATGAGTTGGTCGATCAAGCATGGGTACAAAACCCCTCAAGCCATTGTGAATTACCGCCACCCAAAATCTATTCTAAGTCAACGAGGAAAAACAAGAACCCTGCTGGCCTAACTAATGGCAAGAGTACAGGACGTCAAGAGTTTTGGTTCAGCACTGAGCAAAACATTAATAAGTTGGTCGCACACACCAACCACAGACACAGGACTCCTCGAGGTTTCCCAAATTGCCTCTCCTTCCCAGTAACCTACTCACTTTGTCATTCTCTCATCACCGAAAACTACATACATAAACGCCAATGCACACTGCAGCTTGATTCCTTCTTGTACCCCAACTCCAATCTAATCACTGCAGAGCTATGTAGAATGCTCTCTCCAGGGCCCACAACTCTACCCCCATTGCACACTACTCTCTTCTTGGGCTTCACCAGTGGCTCCCCTGATACTGAGAAACAAGACCTAGATTAAGAAGCAGTGTATTATTTTAATTGGCAGTTTGCAAAGACAAAGGGCCTCATTACACGGTAGGCGGGAAACCATGGTGCTATTAGCGCCATGGTTCATGCCGGTAATTTACCAGTATCGCCTTGGAGGAAAGGGGAATTACCGCCCCATTCCAAGGTTGGCGGGGCGGTAATTCCCCCTTCCGCCATTGCCCTTCCCCATTCCCATTTTTGCCCGATAGGGCTCTATGGGAATGGGGAAGGCACTAATTACGGTACCACAATTAGCTCCACTGGTCCCTTTGCGGGTTGGTTTTTAACGCCTGCAAAAAGCAGGCGTTAAATTCCCCAACCCGCAAAGGGACCTCGTAGTAAGGCAGTAAGGATTTACCGGTACCAGTAAAATACCGGTACCGGTAAACCCTTACCGCCTACCGTGTAATGAGGCCCAAAGTGTTGTCACCATTACTTCATTATGCATTCTACTACTGACAGCTTTTTAAATGAAAGTGGGGAGTCAAAAAAACTGCTTTAAGAAGAACTGTCATATTAATGTATCTAAGTACCCACGATGTTAAGTAAAAGAAATGTTAACTTTTGCCAAAAATGTTTTATGAAAGGAAAATGACAAATACTGTAACTGTGTTATATGAGATCTGTATAGTCTTATTTTTTAAATCAAAACATCCTTTCAAATTTAATACCAATTTAAGTTGAACAGAATGCAGTCTGACTGCATCCTATTTGATTATTCTTGAATTAATTAAGCGCTAACCGAGCTTCGAGAAACAGCAGAGCGCTTTACAGTGGTATACAACAATACAGATGCATAATAGGGCACTTTGCAGAGCTAAAAACAGAACAGATATACAGCCGGGGTGGTATACAGAGGGGCACAGATGATGGGTTAGAGGTGCACTGGGTGGAAGGCAGGAGACAGGCGGCCACCGTCCGGGGAGTCAGGTGGCGCGATCGGAGATGGTATGGCCGAGGTGTTAGCCATTTCTACTACCCATTGCTGCAAATTGGTATTCCCTGAATGTTAGCGACTAGGCATTATTTACTGGAGAAATTAGTTAAGTGCAGTTGGACTTGTAATTTGCACCAATAAAGTGCAAAATAAATAAAACCTAAACTCTGTGAAGTTTTTAACCAGATTAAAATGCTAAATATCTGCAACCAACGTTGAAACTTTTTGACATTATTTTTCCAACATTTAAATGCAGTAAAAATGTGTGCCTATGTTACTGGATTGTTTTTACAGAGATACAAGTTGGAAAAAATCCAAAATAAATCTTCCAATGTATTCTTGATTGTAAAAGAATCCAAAATAAATGCAGTAAAAAATGTGTAGTGTTGCTGTATTGGTTTTTATTGAGAAACAAGTTGAAAAAAATCCAAAATAAATCCTGCACTTTAAGACCAAACAATCCTAGCTTGTCAAAATATCCAAAATAAATCCTGTAAAAATGCGTGCCTGCCAATTAGTATTAGTGGATTGTTTTTACTGAGAAACAAGTCACTAAAAATCCAAAATAAATCGTCCAACCCAAGACAAATAAATCCTTGCTTGTAAAAATCGCCAAAAAATCCAAAATAAATGCAAAATAAATCTGCAGCTTGAAAAGAAGTCAGAAGCAATCCCAAAACAATCCAAAAAGTGGATTTCTTTTTACTAGGGCTGCCTGCCCTTCAAGGGAGTATGCTCTGTGATCCCAGCTTGAAGAAAAAAAAGGAAAAATAGGGAAAACGAGCCACCCACGTTCATTGGAAACACTCAGCAGTGCATACCTGCACTCTGCCATGACAGCGCCCCCCCTATGGGCCGGGGCCATGTGCAGTGAGTTTTGGTGTGCTTTGTCCCCTCTGTGATCAGAGCTCTTAAAAGAAAAGAAAAAAGAGAAAGGAAAGCACGTGCTCGTTGTAGAACATCCGAAAATAAACTTGCCTGACCTTGGAGGTGGAGTTGATGACGGCCTGCTGCATTAGTTGGTCCCCTTAACTGCAGGTGTCAATCCCCCCAGACTGCCCTTCAATAGTATATCAGAGCGTTGCATCCTGCCACCAGATGAAGTGCCTCGGACCACATCCCCCGTGCACATCTGAACGGAGACACTGGCAGAGGCCTCACAGGAGATGCTCAATGTGCAGTCTGAAGTCTCCAGGGCTAGTGCTCACCGTCACTGCTCCCTCCACGGCCCCTTGTCATGTTCGCTGCTGACACGGTGCAAATTAATGAGCAGAGATTCTTACCAGTCCGAAAGCTCCTGGACCCTTTATGGCAATGAGAAAGAGTTCGTACAGAGCGCCTTTCCAGGCAGCTGGAGCCACTGGCCCTGCAAACATCAGGCAGATCCTGCACCACCCAGCTTTCAACCACAGCTCCTGCATGGGGGAGCGGAACGGCATCCACCACCGAAATGGAGAGAAAACAACAATGAAATGCTCCGTGGTGGGAGTTTTGGAGAAAAAAAGTAATGATCCCTAGATGATCCCGGGTCGAGCAGGTGGTGATCATGAAGCTCTGCCCTCGAAGCAGGGAAAGCACCTCTGGGAATCTTGGAGCTGTGGGATAGAAAGTAATGTGCACTTCACAGGGGGAGCACCTCCTGCCTTCGGGAAAGGAATAGTGCCCGCCTGCAAATAAGGCAAGTCTGTTTTAACAAAAGGGAGTGCATGAGGAGGAATATTATGTCCTGCCAGGTGCAGCGAAGGTGCCTTCCGGTGCCTAACCACACCTGTCACAGAGAAGATGGCTTGCTAGTAAGACCTAATGCTGGTCCAACTTGTTCTGTTAAGGTGGGTTCCTCAAGGACTGACCTTAATTGCTCATCAAGGTCATCCGCCCTGCAGCCACAAGCAGTTGACTACTACCTTGGGGAGCATGAATTTGGTGCAGCCCAGACACCCTGCCACCCGTGTCTCGCTTGCTGCCTACCCCAACATCAGGTGATGAAGCCGATGTGGCCCCTGGTATCTCAATGCATCGGTTTTTGTTTTACCCCACGGTTCCCAAGTGGGCCAAGTAGTGCTGTTTGTGACTTGGATTTATTTGATATCCAGTGAAATTGTCTGTGTTATGGAAAAGGAGGAGTGTGGTGTTGCCCCTTTGAGGATATGTCATGACATATACTTGGCCTCAAGCACAGGGACCATATCTCTCCAGCCTTGAAATCTCTCCACTGGCTCCCGGTGGCTGCAAAGATCAAGTTCAAGACCCTCTGCAGCGTCCACAAGGCCTTCTGGGGCTGGTGCCCGCACTACATCCAACTCTCTCTTCCAAAATACCTTACTTCTCGAGCCCTTCTCCAGGCAGAGAGTGGGGTGTAGATCTCTCTCCTCTGCAGGTGCGTCCCTCTGATATGGCCTCCCTGCCCCTCTCAAACTTGAGCCGGACCACCTGAAGTTCTGTATGCAGCTCAAGACATTCCATTTCTCCTCTGCTTTCTCTCACTCTCTCCACCCCGCTGATTTACCTGTCTGATGCGCCAACTAGTTACTTGGTACCCTCCAAGTCTCACTGACTACCAGGCTCCTCCTGATCAGTCTCCCCTGCCCTGCCTTATGGCCTCAGCACACTTAGGGGCTTCATCTGTTACCGCTACAGCCCCCTACATCCTTGCACTACCCAGAGCTGCACTTAGTCAGAGCAATGTTGCCCTGATTACACTTCCCCTCTCCTTACCACTCTTCCTCTCCTTTCCCCCGCACTTTGCATTGTCTCACTTTGATGATCTGAATGAAACAAGGCCTAGTAAGATAGTTTGACTTGTCCTCCCTCTGTCTTCCTCCCTAGTCTTGTCGCGCCTAGAAACACTTGTGTACATAGGCGCGTTATAAATGACTTCTATCATATCATAACATCATGACTGCTCGAATAAAGGAGCCTCAGCCCGCATGTGCGTCAGAACGGTGGCAGACTCCATGTCATGGCACTTTTGTCAATGCATAAAGTTTAATGCTCTTTGTACTATCCATATGGCTTTTTATAATTCATCTCCCTACTTTATTAGCAGCACGTTCCAGCAATATCAACCCTCTAGATTGCTACGCTCAGCTTCCGCTGGGCTCCTTGGCCCAAAATGTAGATATTATGAATGGGATGGCCGCACTGTCTCCGTCCAAGGCGCAAAGCTATGGAACGCTCTACCTATGGCTCTCCATCTCATCGTAGATACAAGATTCACCCACCTGGACATGGAAGGCTGTACCTTAAATATGGAGACTATGACAACTAGCACTCATTGGCAAAAGTCTAGCATTTGAAGCTGTACCTAGCATGTGATGCAGCAGTGGACATGTACTGCTGTGACTTGCTTTTTGTGTCATTTACAAACATGATAGTTGTTACCTGGTGTTGGATGGCTTTGCTTTGACACCTCTCATTGCACTTCACCTATGATGGGACATCTGGGACATTAAATACTACACCTCACCTATGGTGACTGCCAATCGAGTGAGGCATTAACTGCCATCAAATGGCAGTCATGGGTCCTTGAAGACTGCACTCGACATAGCATGCTATCACCTGGACACATGAGGCATATTAAGACTACACCTATCATGTGATGCTATAACTGTCATTAGACGATTGTTCCCACATATAAGAGACTGCACTATGCATAGTTTGGCAGCACTTGTGGGGTTGTATTTAGCGCATTATGACTATGCATGATGTGTGAGTCTATAAGTGACATAAGATGTCAGCAAAGGCCATTTATGGCAGCACTGCAATATGAAGGCAGTGCTGCTTGCCTGTAACGTGCTGGTGCATGTAACCCTAGCATATATCATGATGCCCCCAATGGCATATCAAGGCAGCACTCTAGTTCCAAAATGGTTGGCAATAGAACACGTCTTTTTCTGCTTTTTCTGCCTTCATAGGTGTTTCTTATTTTGTCAATCAATCTTATTTGTATTTATTTCCATTTGAAATGTGACTTTCTGTGATGATATCAGGGTGACAAAGGCAACATTGTTTTATTTCCTGTGATGCCATGAGCGGAGCAGGTGGTGTGATACCACTTTCGTGATGTCATCAGAGGAGTGATGTCACTTCAGCTACCCCTTGCATTATGCTGAATTAATGTCCCCAGTGCCTCCCCAAAACTCCCTAGGTATAGTACAATTTGGAGAAAGCTTGATACGGGTCCAGGCCCATTGACATGGCCAGTCGACAGGATCACCAAAAGAAGACCCATCTCCCTGTCTACACCCGCAACAGCAGACACCTGATTAAAGTGACTGCAGCAAGACAATCCAAAACAAACCAGAAAAGAAGTGCAGGGGATTCCGAAAACCCCATTCACTGTTAGTGAATTCTGTTTGAAGGTCAGGAGGCAGATGCCAAAGGAAGTGAGGGACAGATAGCTGTCCTCAAGCAAGCTGGAATTTCTCCTTTTGTGTTTCACTTAGGAAGATTCAGTCCTTGTAATATTAACTCATTTAGTTGTGGGTTGAATTCTGGATCCCTGCACTGCACGCTGGGTAGGAATGGGTGCTGAACAAACACACACAGTCCCTAATATTGAAGCACACGTCTACACACATGTCTGTTTTTACGCAAATAAGTAAAGACGAAGAGTATGGTGACATGGTGACACAGCAGAAGCAAAGCAGGTGAGCAGAAGTTTTGAGAGGAGAGAGGAACCAGTTAGAGATGGGCACGATCAGGATGAGAAAGGAAAGAGGCAAGAGAAGGTAAAGGCCAAGCTTCAGAAGAACAAGAGCAGGAGTCAGAAGGACAGAGGCAAGAGAATGGTGAGACACGAGTGGAGAAAAGCCAAACCAAGAGGAGGAAGGAACAAAGAGAAAAACGTGGGAGGGGTAAAGACCCCTCCGACGCCAGCCAGAAGAAGGCTGGAAGTGGCAAAAGGTGGAGGTGCATAGAAAAAGACAGAAAGGTATACACTTGGGCCCTTGTTGTTAGCCCTAGCGCTTTCTTTGCCTCCAGCCTTTTTTTATTTTGCAGGTGGTCAGCAGTTGCAAGTGGATAGTGTCACCAAAGTTGGGCCGAAGGGGTGCTTTGATTCTTTCAAATCCCCACAATATTGTAACGCATAGCTGATAGAATCATTTTCAGTCTCAAATGTCTGAATCACTCTTACCCTAGAGGAAAAACGAAACACACCCTGAACAAATGTTCCCGGACCCGGGCATCGAACCTGTGTTGCTCCGTGTTATTTCCAAGCGAGCATGTTGGCCCTGAGCTAGTAGAGGTGATGCGCCGCTTATCTTAAAAGTTGATAGAGAAGAAAAGACTAATCCTTAACATATTGTGTGTCTCTAAAATACAAATTCTAAATATAAACTGTAAACAACACAAGTTTATAAGAAATAATAACTCAAGGAATTTTAAGATTCAAAAATTAAATCAAAATTGAATAATGAGGCAAATAATTAGGAAATGAGTTTGAAAATATAGAACATTTAAGGGAAAAGGTGGACAAATGTTATCTTTATTATCCCTTAATCTGTACCCTAAAACATTTTTTTACGTTGTTTTAAAAAGTAACCACATTATTTATTAAGAGGTTGTGACATAATTGAGATTGAGTATCACTAAAAGATATCTCTCGCAAAAATACTTGACCAGGTTCAGCGACTTCAGGATATTAGGTTGCATTCTTCAGGACAAGCTCAAATCCTTAATGCAGGAGCATATTTAGTGCCTCTAAATAGGGGTTTTGGTGCTGTTATAATTTTGTAGAATCATTCATTAGCTGGTGTCTTGCTGATAATTTAGTAATTTTGTGCATTGTTTTCTTTTTTCTCTCTATAAGGAAAAACAAAAAGAAACAGAAGTTTTCATATTTTTCTTTTGTATAATGAACCAACAAAAGTATGGTTCAGAACAATTATTTTAGAAATATGGTAGGGGAGAGTTACAAACTTTCTATATAGAGTTAGGAGGGGGATAGAACAAGGCAAACCATGTAAACCATGGCTTGTGTGGCTCCTTCATCTAATCTTTAAATTCCATTTGGGGCCATTACGTGTCCAGCAGAACCATATTAAACAATTAATTCTCACCTGTAATGAATGCACATCATGCTTCCAAAGACGCTGTGATGGATCAGATACGTCGGTCCATTACAGACGCATTTAAAAGCAGAACAACCGGGATCGACATGTTGACGTCATTCCATCAATGCTAACTATCACTTAATGCCTCCAAGTACTTGAAGCGGCAGGTGCCATGTTGGCGTGGTGTGCTGTCTATGTACATAATCTAGTGCATAATCTAAGGGGCATCTGTTATAGGGTTATGTATTGCATCATGGTGAGCCTGGCCTCTATTTAAAAGGCACCTCTTGTCAATCATACACAGTACTTGCTCCCTCTAGAGTGCGCTTTAAATGATATAAACTTCGATGCCAGTATGGTGGTAAACCCCAATTAATTGTAATGTTGTCAACTGTTGCCAAGGAATATTTTCATTTAATTAATTCCGATCAGTACCATGTCAAAAAATCCCAAATTGTTCCATCTTTAGAAGTAGGGCATTCATATCCCCACCCTGAGTTTTTTCTCAATTCTTTACAAAATTATCCATTTCAGATTCTTTTCATTATGTTTTTCTTTCAAAAAATGTGTGATCATCCGTGCATGTGCTTTTATTATTCTTATCCATTATTTATGTTTAATTATTCTTTTTGTGACTGGTCTTTTGGTCAAGGCCAATGTACAGAAGGCTGCATAGACTAGTGATTAGGTAGATCACCTTTGTTCACACACAGAGCAAGGTCCACATGGGTTGTGTCCTTGGGTTTTAGGGAGGAACCACAGTCTGTTTTGTTCCTCTTCCCTCTCCAGATGGGCTTGATAGGAATGCACAAGGATATCTCTCAAGTTCCTATGCCATTGGAAGGCGAATCTGGGTTCACTTATTGGAGCAGTTCCTACATTTAGGTTAGGCCAAAGCTTTTTATTTCCTTCTTTATTTTATTGAGTTATGGTGAGTAACTTAATACTGTTGTTATCACATCTTGTGAGTTGTTACTTCTTTGGTGTTGCTGTAAAACAGTTTTTTGTGGGATATGTTTTGCTCTTTTATAGGCCTGTTTGAGACCTTTTTTGGATAGCCCCTGGCAAAGAGACGCGAGGTAAGATTGTTGGTGTGTCTTTCATATTCATCACGGTTAGAGCAGTTTCATCTGTATCACTAATATTGACCAAAGGGTAACTTGTTACAGAGATGTTGAGGATGATATCTGTTGGATGCTAATAATGAATTCTTATCCATAGATTGGTGAAATATGATGGTATTAATACCCAGAGTAAACAGCAAAACCCACATACAATGTTTAAACTTGACAATTAAAAGTGTAGAAGAGACCATTAAATCTACATTTTTTTATTTTAAATTCTAAACATTGTACGTGGGTTTTGCTGTGATTATTGGTGAATTTCAGTTATCTGTTTTGGCAATTAAGCCATATGCAAAATTGCTCTAACTGGGATTCTGTCCCACTAAAGATGGCAAGAATGTCATCTATGTAGCGTACCTAGATGATGATATTAGCACCAAATGGGTTATCACTCGCATAGATTTATTTGTTTTCAAATTTAGCAACATAAATGTTAGCCAAGTCGAGGCAAATATTGCTCCCATAGATGTCCCAGATAATTGCTTAAAAAAACTGGTCCTCAAAGACAAAAATATTTTGATGAGGGCTAGGTCAGCCAACTGTAAAATCAGGAAAGTTGCCATTTCTAAATCTGTGTGTCGCGCTTCCAAAATGTTTTGCACTACAATTAATGCTTCCTTTTCTAGAATCTTGGTGTATAAAGATTCAACACCAAGTGTTGCCAAAAACTGTGTTTGAGAGTCAAAGGTCATATTATGCACCAGGTTTAACATTGCAGTCAAATATTTTATGTAGGATTTCATTTTCGGTACTTCCTTTTTTAAAAAGAAATCCACAAATTGTGATAAAGTTTCTAAAATAGAACCTATGTCGGACACAATTGATCGACCGGGTAGTGGTAATAGGCCTTTATGAATTGTATTTATTTATTTATACATACATTTGTAAAGCGTGCATAACCCATAGGCATCTAGACACGTAAAAAGCAGGAGTTCTAGGGTTGTTGGAACTAGAAATTCTGCTTTTTTTCCAATGAAGCCTTCTAAAAGGGCTTATTCTGCAAATGGATCTATGATTCTCTTTAGGGAATTAGTTGGATCACATACTGTTTTACGATAACTTGATCTATCTTTCATCAGTTGATAGATAGGCCATTGTTAAATAGATTTATTCATGACTACAATGGCTTTGCCTTTGTCTGCGGAATTAATGATCATTTCTGGTTTTTACTTGGATTATTTATAGCATGGAGATAATTTCTTGTACAGTTATGAGGTTTTTTAATACCAGCTTCTTGTGCTCAGAGTTTTTTAAAAAGTGACAGATTCAGGGGTTTTACTAGATGCTGGTGGATACAACGTAGAAGGGTTGTGATGCCCTGTCATATCACCAGTGAAGGTCCCATCTTTGTCAGTAAAGAACTGTTTCAATCTGATATTTCTGATTAACTGTGAGAGTTCAATCCTTGTGGCAAAAGGGCCATGTGTGGCAGTGGGAAGAAAGGATAAAACTTTTTTGAGTACTTTTTGTTCATCATTGTTCAACTGGTAGTCAGATAGATTAACCAGTAAAGATTCTGTGGCGTGAATCTCCCACGTCCCCTGGACCGAGTGATTCTTGGGGAGTTGTTCTACCATCCCCCTTTACATCCCACCCCTTGGAAGTAAAAATGGGGCGTTGTTGGAGGATGTCGAATCAGTCGTGCCTTCTTGAAAGTGTACTGCCCTCTCTTTGTTCCGGGAATTAGATCCCTTACTTTCACTGTTTGAGGGCCCAGCTCTCACTTCTTCATCAGAGCTATTACTGGAGAAGCTCCAGTTATCAGGTCTGTATTTGTTGTGCATGTGCCTATTTCTCTGTACATTGGAATCCTGTGTGCGATTATTAGATTCTTGATGATAACTATCCATGGTGTATGGGTAGATATTCTCAAGTGAGAGTGCTTCAATATATTTTATCTATATGTTAATTCTTTTATTCAAATTGAATTCTTTGAATTCCTACATAGCCGCCTCCATTACATCTAGTTTTTTTGTTGACATTATCAATATACAGTTTGTTGGAAAATGTTTCTTGTTTTAATGTAATCTGTCTCAGCAATTCCCCCAATATTCTTTTGGCAGTATTAGCAAATCTCAGGTGCATTTGTTGACAATACAACTCAAATCTTTTCTGAAATGGACTTGGTCTACAAAAATTCATGGTTCAATATAAATAATCAGCCCAGTGGATGCACTATGTGATCTCTGCAAAACATGAGATAATTCTGTTCTGCCACATTGATTTTTTTTTTTCGAGGACTCAATAAACTGTCATCAGTTACAGCACAGAAGGAAGCATTAGCATCACCAAAAGGCGGCGGGCTAGGGGGTTAAGGGGTGCTTTGATTCTTTCAAATCCCCAAAGTATGGCAACACATAGCTGAAAGAATCACTTTCAATCTCAAATATCCGAATCACTCTAACCCTATAGGAAAAACTAAACTCACACTGAAAGAATGTGGTGATTCTCCCTTGTAATAGCAAGCAAGTGGATAGTGCTCATGTGACTTTCCTCCCTTCGCAGCCCGTTGGTCCTCCCCACCTACTTCAACACCACTCTCTAGACATTCTCAACTTAGCTAAGGACAAAGACAAGGATATTGCCTGTTTAGCCCTTGCCCTTCAGATGCCATTGATAAAGACCTGTGTCTTGTGCTAGGAGATGAGATTGGGAAAACCATAGTATGTCTCTCCGTCATGTTCTGTGCTTAGTTACCTCTGGATTTGGTATGTGTATTGTAAAAATGGTAAAATAAATAAAAATGATAAATGAACCATGTCAGCTGGGTACTAGAACCCACACCTTGTGGTAGACCTTTGAACTTATGGACTTGGGTCCTTTAAGACGAGGCAGCAATACTTAGAGATGGATGGGGATGCAGAAGTTACTCAAACATCAATAATCAAAACAACTCAGGAAGTTGGCAAAACTCAATACTGTTTTAATAAAAATTATCTAAAACAGGGAGTACAATGGACATCTTCCGACACCGCAAAGCATGATCTCAAAGATTTTCATAAAAAAACAAAACTTTTATAGTCAAAACTCATCATCATTGACATCACATTACAAACTAAGAAAACTTATATGGGAAAGTAATTGGCTCTCAGAGAACATCTAGATATACGTTCTATACAGCCGGGGGGGAGTGATTGCGTCTCTAACATCAGGTGGACAACTAAGCCCATCACTAGTACAAGTCATCTACATTGCCAGGTGCCTATGGGTTTGGCATGGTCATGCTTCCCCACCCAATTAGCCCAACATCTATCATCACTCCCACAGTCTACAATCAATTAAAGCTTTGAACTTGGCCTTTCAGAAGCTTTCTGTGCCTGAGATTTAAAGGGAGTGTGGCATAGATCTTGTCTTCTGGTTTCGGTGTAGCTTGATCTAAAGCTATTTTGATCTCGACCATGTGACTGGAGACAACTCTTTCGAGCATTTCACTGCTTATAATACTATTAAATGATGAACTCTTGACGCCTTCCATTTGACTTCAAACAGAAGTTGTTTCTTTCTCACATTCATTTTAACTTCTTGACAAACATCCAGACTCACTGTGGCCTCACGTTCTTGGTGCTGGGCCAGCCAAGACTTTCTCCATTTCTCCTTCGCCATTAGCTGTTTTCCAACTGTGCCACACTGAAATACATTCCAATCATGGGGCTTCAAGACTTGCTAAAGTGTACGGTGGAATATCCAGGTTCTATACATTCCTATGTATATGCATTGGTGCATCGCCACAATCTATTCACTACGTAGCCAGCTTTAAGATTACTTCGTCTGCTTATGTTACTGAATCTGTATGCATCTAATGACTTTACATGTTCTTCGGTGCTTTTTTGCACGAGCATCTTCATTTCGTTCCCGAAATGTTGCTTATCTTCAATACTTCTTCTTCAGCTTTTATAGAATGTCTATGTTCTTTCTTCTTTCTTCATTGACATCTCTTCTGGTCACATCAGTTTTATTTCGCATAACGTCACCAATCTCCTTTCTCATTAATTTTCACACTTCTTCAGGAACTTCTTCCAGAAGACCATTATTTCTTAGTGCATGCACGTAGGGTTTTCTCAATGGATACCTTGTCTCAAAGATTCTTTGCGGTGTAGGCATCCTCACTGGTACTGCACATGTTGCCATTTTCAGTTCCCAACATATAGGAAACATGGGGGCGGAGCTTTTGGTGGGGGTACTTGGCTCCTCCTCTACACTCCCCCTCTGGCTGATTCATCAACCATTCTCTCATCAATCTTCATATCAAGACATCCTTGCCTGAAGAAACGCTTTTTTGGTACCCATATCTTTTTAACTCTTTTAAGGCATCTTGCTGATTTCACATGTTCATCATCAGGTCATAAGACTGCACTGTCCATTACGACTGCAGAAAATCCATTTCCCCCACATACTTCCTGTGGTTCTTCGGATAAAGGAACTTCGTTCCTTCAGGTGCATGAATACTGGCCTTCACAAAGTCTCTGATTTCTTCATCTGTCACTTCTTTGGGTTCACATCCTGATTCGACATCAATCACAATCTTCATTCCAACTGTTTTCTTCGTAGTCTTCTTGCATTATATGATTATTATCCTAATCACACAGAACCCAAATATGATCATCACCAACAGGGCTCCAAGGAACTTGAAAATGTTCACCATCCGTTGTGGAACCTATGAGAAGATCGATGTAAACCAACTGTCATCAGCAATGTCTTCCACTTCGTCTTGAATCTTGACGTGTAGGTTTGTCAGCATTGTTATGGCCACCATCAAGGTGCCATTCTCGTCGTCGGGAGAAGGTATGAATGTGCAACATGATTCGCCGATTTTGGCACAAACACCTCCATCCATAGCTGTGAACATGTCCAAGACATATCTGTTCTGAAGAGTCAACAGTCGAATGCCTTTCAGCTCCTCCTTCATAGTTCATCTGTAGAAGCTCCCATCTGGTTATCTGTAATCATTTGGTATTCACCATTGTCTGGATCCCAGGTATAAATATAACAGAAAAAACTGCTGAAGTTTGACTGAACAATCTGTGTTCATATGGAATAGCATCAAAAGCTTCTATTGATTTGGCTGAGAACATGTTTTCTCTCTTCATTCGATTGAGGAGTTCAGTAGATCTCTTCTTCGCACATCAAAGAATTGACAACACCTTCGATTTTCTCCAAATTTGCTTGTGCCATTGTTTCTAAAACATAGTTGTACACTATTCAAAAGCACTATCTGTAATGGACCTCCATTGTCTTCAACCCACGTCAGGAGTTTTGCAAGCCTCGGCCATAGAGGTTTGCATCCATTTTCCATTATGTCAATAGTCGGCTTGTAATGACCATTTACTGCTGAAGCTCTGCATATAACTACATATTCTTCCCAGCCATCTGGAGAAAGTACTGTTGCCCAGATCGGCATCCAGCCTCTTTCTTTGCAGCTTCAAAGCTGTTTGTCAGTCTTTCCTTGGCAACTGAGTCGTCTATTCACTGCCCATCTGATTCCAGACCCCTTCATTCCAGGATGTTCATATCTGATCACATGATTTCTGGTATGCGCTCTTTCTCTTGTCTTTAAATCTTGGACATAATCATCTTCATATGGGGCTGACCATTCTGTCACCCATACCAAAGATGCTGTTCAGCCCTGGAACTGACCCCTTGCGAAGCAAAGTGCAATATGCGCTAAGCAATGAGCTGTTTGGATATCTATTTTAATAGCTATAAATACCTTAGACTTTTCGATAGCATAAGGCAGGAGTGCACATACATAGCAATCTTCCTCAGAAGTCTCTTTCCCCCTTCTTTCATGTGCTGATACCACATGTTGTTCCCCAAATGTGCTGTGCTGTCTAGATAATCATTTAATTCATAATCATCCTCCCTTGCACTGCTCTTGAGTCACTTTCCTTGTCTTTCTAAAAGGATCTATATCTGGTGTTCAGTAATTATATCTAAAAGATTCCTTCCTAGGAAAGGAATTCAAGAAACATTTGTCACAGAAATAGGTGCTTTCTCATGCACCACTGGAGTAGGAACAATCACATAAGGTCTAGACCTTCTGGCAATATCTAGCTTTGCATAAGGCACTAGAGTAGGAAGGATCAGAGACTCTCTCTTTCTTAGGACCAACAAAATACACAATGTGAATCAGCAAAAACAGAAAAACGACAATGAATGCTGAACAGGCATATATTATGCACCAATACATTAAGCTCCACCATCTATGTCTCTCCACTCTTCGTTGGCCTTGCTCACTTTCTGGAACTGCAATGTGGCTAACAGACCACATGATTGCCTGTAATTACTTTTAAGGAAGGAAAAACTCTTTTTAATAAGGCAATCTCAATAAATGTTTCGGTAGCTGCTGAATTTGTTCTATGACCTCCACAAGTAATTGACTGATTGCAGGACGATTTATAGGATCTCTCAAAAACACAAAAGTGTTAGTGTTCTGCTGAACAAGATAAGGATGGACTTCAAGCAAATAGTAAAAGATCATGGCAATTTGTTTGTGGGCATCATCGTTAGATGCTCAATAATAAGCTACTTTGCTCAAATACCTAATTCATAAAATGGGGGGCATTATCTGATCTCAGCACCTCACATATTCCTAATCTAGGAAATACTTCTCAGACTAAAAAATGTACAGCCCAATTGGCATCAGGATGTGTGCATGGACCAGCCTCAATCCAGCTTGAAAAGGGGTTCACTACCACAAACATATACCGATATCATTACAGACCTGCAGCATATCAACACAGTCATTATGTAAATGCTAAAAAGGACCATTTGGTCGAGGAATTACTCCCCTGACTGTTCGCAGCATGTGCCCAGCAGTAAACTTTTGACATACAATGAAATTTACTACATAAAAAGCAACATGTTCTAACAGGTTTGGCACGAACCAGTCCTCCGCAATGGTTGCTGCGATGCTCTCCCTAGTGACATGCACGGGGTAGTGTAGCTGTTCTAACGCCTCCCTTAATAAGGCTAAAGGCATCACTGGTATCACTGGTTTACCAGTGCTGTCTTGTCACCCCAGTGCTTCGGAAGCGGATAGAGAACACCCCATCTGTATCCACAATTCTTTCTCTTCCTGTGGAGCTGCACCTTGAACTTCCATTAACTGTGTTTGTGACAAGTGATTAAAGCTTTCATTCACAACCATCATCACAACCTTTTGCCTCTTTGTCTGTGGCTTGGTTTCCGTGTGAAATAGTCAGTTCTCTTAGTATGTGCTGCGCACTTAACTACTGCAATGGCTATTGGGAGTTGTAGTGCTTTAATAAGCCTGTCCACTAATGTGGGGTGTTGCACTGCATTGCCATCCACTCAGAGGCAGCCTTTCCTTTTCAATGCACTAGCCCTTTGTGCACGGTTGATGTCACATAGGCGGAGTCAATGTGCACTGTTACTTCCTGCTCTGTGCGTTTTTCAAGCGCGACAATAAGCACCACAAATTCTACAGCCTGTGCTGAAAAGTGAGATGGTAGTCTTTGGTTCTGTGTCTTACCCCGGCAACCCCTGAATGCCTTTCACCATCAGTTTGATCATTTTTTGAAGACCCATCAATAAGGAGAACCTCCCCAGCTCTTAGAGCATTCTCCTTTACCCTTGGGATTTCGTCATAGAATTGCTCATAGTCTGATCAATCATGCACTTGCTCATCCTCTGCCAGTGGTTCGGCTACAAACATGGCAGGATTCACTATTTCACACCTCACTATTTTGATTTCTGGTTTCAATATGACTACCTTGTAAGCAGAAGCTCTTTTAGACATCAGTGTACCCTTAGGTATCTCCAAAATATCAAACAAAGCATGCTCAACAATTAAAGTCATTGAACACCCCATCACTATGCTTGCCGATTTCTTGATTGTGAACGCGGCTTCTGCCAGAGATTTTTCACACGGGAAGTGACCCCTCATTACTGGGTCCGAAATCCCACAGTAATATGCTAATGGTTTGTACCCCATTGTGGCTCTCTGTATGAGTACTGCTGTGATGACTGTTCCAATTGTGTGCAAAAAAAAGAATTCCTCAGAATAATTGGGAATTCCTAAATCTGGAGCTGTACAAATTGCCTATTTTAATTCATCAAATCCTTCCTCCATTTCCTCAGTCCACTCAATGTTTGGGTCTTGTGTATAAACTATAATCAAACACCCATGCTCTCACATAATTGCATATTCCCACAAACTGTTGCCTTTGCTTTATCGTGTGCGGTTTTGAAGTTTTCATGATTGCCTCAGCTCTTTCAGTTGTAACTTTCTTTCCTTCATGTGAGATTAACTGTCCTATGCATAGCACCTCTTCCTGACAGTACTGTAATTTCTTATTGTCTAATTTATATCCTTTGCCTGCTAGAATAATCATTAGCTGAATCGAGTCTTGTCTACACTCTTCCTCTGTTGAGCTACAGAACAAAATATCATCTACATATTGCAGCCCAACACTTGGCAAATCAATATTGCTTAGGTCCATCTGCAGGACCCTATTAAATACTGATGGAGACTCACAATACCCCTGAGGTAAACGTGTACTTTTCTGCTTCGTCTGACTAAATGTGAATGGCGTAAGATCTTGGGAATCTTTGTGCAACAGGGATTGAGAAAAATGCATTCTTTAAATCACCCACTGTGAAATATAGTGCTTCTGGGGAAATACTGCATAGAATTGTTGCAGGATTCAATACTAGATTAAACTCTGCCTCTACAATCTGGTTAATCAGCATCATGTCTTGAATTAAACACCATGACCCACCCTTTGATTTTTTGATATGCTACACTGCGTTATTACATGGTGACTCTGACATCACTAAGAAACCTTGTTCCATCATAGCTGTTATAGTCTTAAAAATACCCTTGTCTGCCTCTCGAGATATGGGATACTGCCCTGCTTGAGGCAATTGCTCCTGGCTTCAGCTTAATCTTGAATTCTCCCACTCCTTTTAACACGCCTACGTCATAAGGGCCCGTAGTTCACAAAGAGATTGGGATTTTTTCCATATCCTCATCGAAAATGCAGTACGCTGCCGCACTATCACCATTCTCTGTGGGACCTCTCGTATTTCTGTCCTGATACAATACGTGATGCTCATTTCAAACACTACTTCGTCACGGGATGGGTCATCTTTAAACATATCCTCGTCAGTGACATCTGTCAATCTATATCCCTCCCCAATGGCAATCACTGTTCTCCATGGCCTGCCCTCATCATCAAATCCTTCAAGCATTGCCAATTCCCCTCCTACTATGGCTGCCTGCAATTCCAAGGGAAATATCTGTCCCCCCTCTTCGTCCATACCTATCTGTGGCCTGAACAGATATTCATTGGGTATTCTCATAGTCTTGCCCACTAAACCAGGTAACCATGTTTCAGGCTCTAACAGCGTTCCTCACAGAGCTATTTGCCCTGTAAATGCCACGATGAATTCACTTTCATTTAAATAATGTATTCCTGGTGTTGAACGCACTATGTCTTCATAAGTAAAAAATAAATAGTCACATTTAACTTTGTCATTAAATCTAGAGCCAGTATATTAACTGGTGTCTGCTTTGAATACAATAATGGGACAGACATATCACACTCTCCTATAGTGACTTGCAATTTCTCAGTAAAAGGAACTCTACTTGTAGCTCCAGGGAACCCTTCAGCATTCATGGCATTTACCGACAATTAAAATGTTCCCTCTTGTATACATAAGCGAGTTGCCCCTATGTCTAATAAAAAATAAAAGGATTTGCTTCCTATGTTAATGTCAACCCTTGGTTCCTCTTGTGGATTTGGCATTACAGATAGTTCTGAACACATCAGGTCACCCTGTGAGCTGTCCTATTGTGGGTACATATGTATTCCCGTACCTGTAAAAGGATTCCCACCTTCAATGGTAACACCTCCTACTGTAGGAGTCCATAACTGTCCCGTATTTTCACCTGCTGGATCTGCATGGGTGCGTGCTGTGACTGCCCTTGCAGCAAATTCAGTGGTGCTTGCTGTGGTTGCAAAACCTGTTGTGTTCTCGGCGCTTGTGCTTGATACACTGTCTGATCTTGGCCGAACCCATCCCTACTTTGTGGGCTATATGCTGGAGGATAAGCTTTCCCACCTCTTAAGAATTGCCTGTTCTGTACATACCCTTGGCTCCCACATGTTCACACAATATGTCCGGTCATTCCACAATTCCAACACACAGGAGGAAATCTCCTAATCTGTCCTCCCTGCATGCCTTGATTATCATTTTGTACATTCTGAAAGCCACCTTGGTTATTCTGAAAGTTTTCCCTGATTAATCTGAAAGCCTCCCCTTCCTCTGAAACCTGTACCCCTGCCTCTCGGCATGAACGCCTTTCCTCCTTGATCCGACTGCCGCTGTCTATTCACCTGTAGTATGCCAGCTGTCTGTTGTGATCATGGCCCTTCTCCACTAGTCAACATCGCCCCTTCTATAGCATATTTTGACAACTTCTTCTGCACTAGTTTAGCTTCCTCGAGCTTCTTAGTACCCTCCTTCTTTGGATTTTTCTCTTGCAACAATCGGCAATAGTGCATGATGGTCAGCTGTATCTCTGGCCATGGCTTAGCATCCATACCCACCATTTTTGTAAGCTGTCTCTGTACCTGTTCTGACAATCTCTGACCCAGAATATGAAAAATAATGGTATTGATTTTCCCCACGGTTCTCGAGTTTCCAAAGACCAATGCTCTTGAAAATTTTGCATGTAAGCAAGTGGATCCTCGTCTGCCTGAATATCAGGATACTGTACTCTAAGCGCTTTCCAGACTGCCGCTCTGCAATTATTAAACGGCGCACCATCATGCACTGTGTTCTGTGCTGCGACACTCGAATATCCTGCTCTCGTCCAAATATCAGCCCTTACTCCAAGGATAGCAGCTAGGAGACCCTTAATGTCCACTATGGCTACAGTATTCCCTCCAGTCATCTTCTCTAACTCATGTATCCATTGTCCTGCACCCAATGTTAAACTGGGCAATTTACATCTTGAATTGTCCTTATCCATCTGGGGCCATAGTGTATACGTGGTCTGGCCCCTCCTTTTTCTAACAAAGGGAACTGTGAACTCCCAAAATCGCAATCAGCTCCCATCATCTGGCTATCCATAGTAGGGACAATGGTTTGTGATCGCCTTCTTCCTGGCAATGTCCTCAGTCTGCTCACGTATGGTGGTGATTCCACCCTCTCACTACGAGATCGCCCTTTAGGTCGCTTTGAGCGCATCATACATTCTGGTGTTCGTTCTTTAGGCTGGGTTAAATCCAACCATCTAACTTCCTTGTCTGCCTGAAAACATCCCACGGGACCGCATGCATCGGCTCCCTCTTCCCATGGATGCTTTCCCTATCTTCATCTGACATATCCTGTCCTCAACCTCTGTGCCTGCCTCTTTCTCATTCCTGTTTAGAGTCAGCCTGTCCAACGACAAATCTCTGTGCTCGAAACTGAACAGACTTCAATCCTTACCCCGCGACTGCGTATTTTCAAATCGATCCTCTTTCTTTATATCTTTTTATTCAGTTTTTGTCCTCATCTCTTGGTAGGCTTTTTCAATTCTGTCTCCGATATTTCCTATCTCAAAATTCTCCTCTAAGTTTACCCTAGAGGGTCCTGGCATTGGTTCTTGCAATGGGAAACACTCCTCTATCTCATCCCATACTACTACTTTGTCCTCATCTCTTGGTAGGCTTTTTCAATTCTGTCTCCGATATTTCCTATCTCAAAATTCTCCTCTAAGTTTACCCTAGAGGGTCCTGGCATTGGTTCTTGCAATGGGAAACACTCCTCTATCTCATCCCATACTACTACTGGATTTGGTTCCATGAACTCTTTCTCAATGCGATCAATGTATGTGCTCTCTCTCTTCTCTTTCGTTCCATTTCCTCATCAAATTCTCTGTGTTTCTTCACTTCCTCTCTGACCCTTCTTCCTGTCTTTTCGCTTCTCTCATTTGCCCTACCCACTTCTTAGTCTCTTTGTCTTTGTATTCTTTTTTTCTTCATTTCTGCTCTTCCTCTTCTTCTCTCTTTCGTTCTATCTTGTCTCGTTCTTCGATTGCTCTCTGCCTATTATCAGATTTTCTCTGCTCTTCTGCTCTTTCTTCCTTCCTTAACTGTTCTTTCTGATTCATGTGTTCTCGTCTTTGTCTATTCTTTCGTTTAGACTCATCCTCTTTCAATTGTTTCTCTTGTTCCCTATCTTTTTTATCATACTCATCTTGATCTTCCTTTTGCTGTACTTCCACAATGCTCTTTCCATCAAGTTTGAGCAATATCTGGCCGCCCATCCATTCATTCGGTATGAGTCCTATCTCGTCTGTTTTGTCTTTCTCACCGTTCCATCTTTTAATTTCTCTTTCTATCTCTAAGGTCACACTTGGTCGTTCAATTTTCTCTTTGTCCCTCGGGACTTTAGAGATCACATCTTTGTCTTGAGTCCTTTCTGGGCACTCATCACTGTTATATGCAGGTGGTTCATACGGCGGATTACTATATACTGTTGATGCTTTATGTTCTCTTAATGGATACACTCCTTCATCTTTTGTATTATCGCCATTAACTTCGGGGGGGTAGGGACAGTAAAAGGCTCAACACCCCCTCTTTACACTGGTCAAGCATCCAGTCTTCAGAAAGTGGATCCTCCCTTTCCTCCTGGTACATCTTCCAAAGCTCTAAGCTAGTTACCCTTTTTTCCAATTTCTTCCCTGTGTACGCAGCGTGCAAGTATGTGGTCATGTGTTGCAAAACTGCCTCTGACAGTGATCCCCCATTGTGGCCATGGCATAAACATTTTATCTGCCGTACCTTTAACCCATTCTGCACAATATTGCTTAAGCTTGGGTGTGTGTTTTGGCAACTGTTTGCACAATTGTACGAGTGGAATAACATCCTCCATTGTGACAAGCCTCAATCAACCGTCAATACTTACTGTTCTTTTACCCAAAAAATACGTGCACCAATCATCACCGCTCCAAACCTCTTTGTTTCACTTTACTTCAATCTACCTCATCAGTCAATACTCTCAATGACTAAATAAATAAATAATATACTCTCAACTTTTTTGAAAGAATCTTTTACTTGTCGCTCCTCGACATCTCACGTTTCCTCTTTACATACAATACACACAGACAAACTGACTGGCCCAACATATATCTCTGCCAACACTCCTCGTGGCTATCTCCTTGCCCCTAAAATGATTCCTAATAGGGAATTTGAATTGTTTCCTTTAACAGATCTATCTGTTTGTTGTCTATATATCAACTTTGGATTTTGAAACAACTCCTTCTAGATGTTCCAGAACGTAGGATTCTGGGCTTATCTTATGGATCGCTGCTCGTTCGTATATCTTACTTGACGCTTTTTGTCTTTAAATTAAATACCCAACCAACCCTCCGTTACTTTTCCCCATTATTACTTTCCCGATGCAATACTCTTAGGTTTTTTGCCACTTTTCTCAATCTACTCACCATTGGCTTTTCAGCTCCTGACCCTCGCGATCGTCTCTTCCTCAATTGGCCACGTTAGATTTCAGTCCGCTCAGCTGCCTGTAGAAACCAGTAGGAGAAATCCATGAAAGAGGGACCCGTCCCACCTGTCTCTAGTGTCTTGCAAGATTTTATTCTTTGGCCACTATCCACAGGGAGCTTCCCAGTCGACCAGCTAAATGGCTGAGGATACCCGATATTCTGAGACCCTTAAAAGCTTCCTGGGTCGATGGGGACTTTAACCATCACCTCTGCTATCACGAGAACCCATGGACCTGCGTCCTTTAAGACGAGGCAGCAATACATAGAGGTGGATGGGGATGCATTTTTCTTACATGCATTTAAAGAGGAAGAATTAAAGTTTTCTTGAAAAGATGTAGGCAGTTGGTTTAAACCAATATTTATAAGTTTCTTTTCACTGTACCTTTGGGAGTAAGGGTTTTTTTGATTTCGAAAGTCTCAAATGATCTTTCTTTTCTGGGGGAATGTAAAGATGTCACACTGTTTTTACCCACATTCACTGGATTAATATGTGGTTCCAATACATCATAACAACCATAAGCCATTACATGTTTTGGCACCCTTAAAAGGTTCTTTCCCTTCAAGGATAAATACCATGAATCATCCCACTGTATCTCCTCACTTCCCTGGGACTTGTCTCCTCAGAGGTGATCCTCCTGCAGTACACCACCCCCAAGGTAAGATCAGGAAGCATCTGACTTTCTGGCCACCTGGGAGGAGAATTAAAACAGGGTTTTCGTGAGGGATCCATAGATTCATCACACTGGTCATTGTCCTTGTTGACAGGCTGATTCCTCACAGTGGTTTGCTGCATCAGACTTCTTTAGAATGGTACCAGAGTGATTAAGTGGTGCCAGCCAGGAGATTCCTATGGGTCCAAGCCATGTGAGCACAGTGGCCAAGCCAATGAAGAGCAGCAGAGAGCAACAGGGTCCAAGTCTGCCAAGAGTGACCCCGTAGCAGGAGAAGCACCACGTGGCCAGCATAAACAGCAGACCACGGCCTCTTTTGCTGGACTGACCTGGGTGCTGTTTTGAAAGACAGGGTCCCCAGGCAGGAAAAGGCAGCCCCACAATAGAAAGTTCTTGTGGCGTTCCTAGGTTTAACCACATGGAGGCAGGAGATCCAGAGCACTGCAGTAACAGTAGCAGTACCTCTCAGGCTCACTGAGTACTGCAGAACGATGCAAATTCCGTGCAGCAGAGGTGACTGAAGTATGGACCCTCTCTGGCCAAATCAACCAGGTATTCACGCATAAAGCAGTGGGCCATTGAGTGGTTGCTAGATGGACCCTCATGGGTGAGGGTCAGTCTTTCAACTGTCTAATGCCACTCTGCTTCAGCACCAGATAAAAGGTTAGTCTTGTTTACGTTTGATCGGTTCCTCCAACAGGTTCAGCCTAGGAAACCATGGACTGAACCACTTGCATAGTAAACCATGTGTGCTGAGTTTTAGTGAACCCCCTTCTAAGGGGGTATGTGATTGCACTAAACTCCTCTGCAAACCTGCCGCACCTCAGGCAGGTGTTGGTAAAATGCCTCTGGGGCCTTATTCACAGAGCGTTTTCGTATGGGATTGCACCATTATAAAATGCTTCTGTGAATCCGGTCCTTAGTCTCTGGCAAACAGGGTATGATGACACCCATGTCAATTTAACTTGCTCTGTGTCAGTGTCTTGTATTGCTGTCATCCTAGTGCTGCAGGTCTCCAAATGGAATGCAGAAATAGTACACAGAGAAGGCTTTAGTTACTATCCTCCACAAAGGTTGATTGGGATTTCATTGCTGGAGTATTCTCAAGTACAATCCTGGGCATGCACTGGTATTGAGGCCTGAGCTCCAGCAAGTTTTTGGTGGCTGTCAGTATATTTAAAGTTGTTCTGGACAGATACTCTGCATGCCCTTGTGTGGATAGAGGATGACACGTCTGTGATAGGGATCAAATGAACAGACAAACACAGATAACGTAAGTTGAAGAAGTTTTATTAGGAAACATTTGCAATGTAGGGACACAATAATAAATAGGGTAAGAGTAAAGTGCAACTGAAATGTCAGGATTGGTTCAGGGCAACTAAATGTTCAGAAATGGCTCCGATACAGCATAATGTGGTTGCAGGGGCTTCCCTTGCCAGGAAAAGGTTTTGTAACAAGTGAAAGTCTTACAACCAATTCTCTGGGTTCAGGACATGCCTTCTTCCGGGCTCTTTAGTGATTCCCAGTCTGTACTGGTTTCTTGCTCCTTCTCTTCTGTGGCCTGGTCTTATTTGTCTGCTGTCAGTATGTCTTTTCCAGGATCGCAGTATCTGCTGCTCCAGATGGTTTTTCTCAGTGGAATCGTCAGCCTCCCAAGCAGGGCACCTTCCTCAGCCCTCAATGTCGACCAGGGAGACTTATTAGGATGAGAAGGTTGCAAATAACTCTCCATAGAGCGTCTCTCACTAGGATACTAACCATTAGGCTTTACAGGTTATTCCCCTGCCCTACTTTCTTGTATGTTCCTGCTTCCTTATCCACTCCATCCAATCTTCTACCAGCTCGACTACTCATACTTCTCTTTTAAAGTTGTCAGTTTTCTCTGTTATTTTTCTATGAATAGTCTATCTCTTCCAGTACTCTTTACTATGTCTGATGTGTATGCTCTTCTTTCCAATCCCCACTCTTTGTCACCTCCTTCCCCCCTTTGAGCAAAGTTCCTGCTGTTGTCTTGAATTTTATAGTCTCTAAATTCACTTCCACCTTCCTCGCCCCTTTAGGTTCTTTTATCAATGGGATCTGTTCCCCAGGTCTCACTTCTTACTCTCACCTTCCTCACCCCTTTGGGTACTAGCTCACTGAGCGTCAGTCATTATTTTGTTACTCTCATCCTTAAAAACCTATATGCCTCTTTCACCATCTTCACCCCTTTGGGTCCCTTTTTCACTCAGCTGAGCACAACCTTCCTTCTTACTTCTTTCACCCCAACACTTCAACCCTTTTGGTATCACTATTCCCCGGCTCTGTCCTGTCTTTCCTTCTTCACCCCTTTGGTCAGCATCCTCTTTCCCCCTACTTTCCAGCCTAATGATCTCTGGCTGACTCCCACTTCCTCCAACCCTATTAGCATCACCTTCTTTCTGAATAATTTCCTAGTCTTTGGCCACCACTTTCCCACTCCATGCCTCTTGATCCAGCACTCTTGACTTCTTGATCCGGTCTACTAGGTCTCTCCTCCAGCCCCAGGTTCCAATATTGCCTGCCCCCTGCACCTCTCCTCCAGTGTCCTGGGTATTGCTCTGCCTCTTGCTCAGTCATCCAACCTTCAGAACCAAACTCCTCTCTCCACTCTCTGTTCTCCATTTGGGGAGGGGTTGTGAAAGGTTGCCTTTAATTTGCTCATCTGAGTGTGTTTTGCAGATTATGGGGGTGGGGGACCAAGTCTGTATCAGGCATTTTTGTATCTTTACCTAATTCTTTATCTGGCTTGTTTGCCATTTACGAATGTATCCCTGTCATGTAGTTGTCGGCGATCAACGACCAGAAAAACAAAGAGGTTTAGGATGAATTATTAAGGAACTATGGCAGTTTGGGGGCAACATAATAAATGGGGATGACATAAACTACAACTGAAAATGTCAGATGATTTATAATTAAAATGTTAGAGTATCCCTCAGTCTCGGGGAGTGATGGAAAGTGAAAATGGTGCACAAAGAAAAGGTTTTCTCACATAAAGGAAATCTCTAGCTGTCTCAGTACCTAGGGCATGCCTTCTGCTAGGTTCCTTCACGGCTGATGCAATAACAGGTCCCAATGGCATTTATCCCCTTTATTTCTCCTTTGCCTTCACCCCTTGTGCTTGCCAGACTGCAGTGGATGAGGCTTGGCTTTAATTCCCTTGGTGTCATCTTTGATGGGGTCTACTGCATGAAGTCCTCAAATGCCATTCCAGGTGAGGTAGAGGCATCAGCATCACGTGTGGCACTTCCCAGAGTCCAGGATTTGGGTCAAGGAAGCTTGATAGCGTAGAGGGTGGCTAACTGTTCTTCTTAGGCTCCCAGTCCATGGTTATGCTGAGTTAGTCCATCCCAAACATTGAGGGTCCTGCTTTCCTATTCCTCCCCTAGATTCCCCGGCTTCACTTGCTCTCATCCCCTTGTTTAAACTGTTGATTTATAAGATCAGACTTTCTGTAAACTCCTGGTTTCTCCTTTCCATACTCCTCTCCTTTTCTAACTACCTCTCATTGGTGTATTCATTCTCCCCTCTTTACTCTCTTGGTCACCCTCTTCACACTTCTAGGCTGCTGCTGTCTCCCTCTCAGAGCCTTGATGTTCTCTTTCTACTTCTTCACCCATTTGAGCACAACCATCACCTATGTGCAGATCTCCCCCACTATCACCTTCTTCCCCACTTTAAACAGAACTATCTCCACTATCCAGATATCTTTTTATAACAATGTTCACCATTTGAGTACACCCTTCCCTTTTCTCTGGATCTCTCCCTCTATCACGATCCTCGCTCTTTTGGGCAGAACTGCCTCTCCTTCCTAGATCTTTCTCTCCATCACCTCCTCCAACTACTTGGGTACAACCTTCTCCACTTCCTAGACCCTTCTCTTTATCACCTTCTTCACCTCTGCGCACAACCTTTTCCATTCTCTAGATATCTCAAACTATCATTTACTTAACTCCTTAGGGCGGGACTTCCACAATTTTCCTGACCTCCCTACTTTTCACCTTCTTCATCCATTTGGCCACAGCTTTCTCCCAGGTCACCTTTGCTATCTTTGGCTATCATCTCCTCACTCCTTACCAGCAGCTACAGTTTTCCTGGCTCCTCAGTCTGGGCTCCTGGATCTCTCCTTCAGTTCCCAGACTACAGTGTGGCCCAGCTCTGTGCCTCCGTTCCCATTCCAGGTCCACCTGCCCCTCCTGTCTTCTGTCTGTACTTTGCAGCTCCAATTCCAGCCACTTCCACTGTTAGAGTGAGCCTGTTCTTTAGGGATTTGGCCTCGTCTCCCAGTCTCTCTCTTGTGAAAGGAGACTGAGGTGTGTCATCTGGGATGGGGATTGACTTCCAAGCTCTGCCTCCTGGAATGGCCTCCAACCTTGATTTGGCACTTGAGATTGGCTTGCTCCTCCCCATCGAAAGCTCACTCTCTTCCTGCTGCACACTGGCCCTACCGTCAGGCCTCGTTTAGGGGAAAGGAAACTCATGCATGTCTGTTCGGGAAACTAGTTTAGAGATGTGTTATTGAGTACCCACCCCTGGGAAAGGCTTCCATTTCTGATGTGGGACTTGAGACTGGGTAGTCCTTCTTCTTGTGTGCTCCTCTGTTTGATTGTCACACCCTAACTCTGCCCTCTAGGTGGACTCCTGGAGCCTACTGTTCCTAACTGTATGACAGCAAAGGCTTTATTTGGTGGATGGCTGTTCACTGTCCAGTTTACCTTTCTAATTCCGGTCCTCCTCTTTCCCTCTACAGATGGTATTACTGCATCTGTGCAGGAGGAATTGAGATGGCTCTACAGAACCACCTTTTCAAGCTTCCCTTAATAGGCCAATGGCTGCAGAGTCACCAGCTGCAGTAGAATCGAATGCACTGTGCATAGGTTCCATGTGTAGTTGGCACCATGTGACTGCCCTATGTGTTTAGACATGGACTAAGTGAGGGTGACCAAGGCATCCTTCCCATAGCACCGTAAGGCCCATCACCTGTTAAATCGGGCATGCATATGGCAACCTTGGTTACCCGACTGGTTACCCCACTGGAGGTTTGCAGAAGCATGAAGGGGACCTTCTTCTTCTGGTGGAAGTCGCAGCCTGAGAGCTGCATAGCGACCCTGACTGCTTAAGGTGTGACTTAGAAGTTGTTAAATCATTTAAAAGTTTGTCTGGTACATCTGTATATGGAAGGAATGTTTTTGTCCTTGTTTGCGACTTTGCTCAATTTATGAGTAGAAATGCTCAGGTAGAAAATGGATCAGCAACATTGTATCTGTCATGGGAATGTGATAGGTGTTATGTATGACCCTCCCATGTGTATTACCCATTTAGGATGGGCCATGGCCCAAGCTAATTAAAGGAGCCCCTGCAGGCACATGCAGCAGAACGGCTGCAGACTCCAACCATGGAACATCTGTGTCCGTCTCCCATTGTGTGCCTGCAGGCCTACACCGTTCAATCACGGTCCTGCAGCCCTGGCCTGCAGGCCCCACGCTGTGCAACCACAGCCCTGCAACATCCAGTAAGGCCGGGTGACCCCGGCAAACCAGCATGGTGTTGGGCCCCCCCAGCACGAATGAGGCCGACCGCTTGACCGCCGCCGGCCCCACAACAATAGGGAAAACGTCTCTGGGTCTTTGCGTTGTTTTTTTTCTATGACAAAACTCTCAGCAACATTACCGATGGCTGTTTGGTGGCCACTTTGTTGAAAAGCTGAATGTTGGCTGAGCTTTGTGAATGTCTTTGCCCTTGGAAGGCTGGATTCTGATTTCTTAAAGACACAATAGCAACAGACTCCACAGCTTCCAGAGTTGGGAAGAGCATGACCCTTATCTCATATGTGCTCCAGTTCACATGAGTAGGAGCCCTTTAAGGAACCCTGTCCCGAGTCGTGCCATGTGACAGTCCACTTCCCTAAGATCATGAATAAGTGGTATGAACCAGGGGCTCCTTGCCACTCCACCCCCGACCCATCATTCAGTAGCTTTGGGAGGGTTCTGTGTTCTTACATTGCATGTGTTTTATTCAATTTTCTTTTTTCCAACCATGTCGTGCCGAACAGAGTCATCGAAAATGTGATATTTTTATTTTGGGCGGTTTCCCCATGAGACCCCTTCCAAATTATTTGTTAACTATTCCCCACTCTCCTATCCCTTATATCTCCTTTCGACCCCCCAATAGTTTTCGATTCGTTTTTTAGCTAAACACATTCAGAAAAAAACTCTTTGGGAAGGAAATCAGGTGATGCAACAACGCTGTACGCTTTGGGAGGCACCCAGACACCTTTTGTACCCCGCTGGAGACCCCAGAACGAGACAAGGGACCTCAACACAGTGAGAACTGCATTGCGCTACACATTGGCATACAAAGTATGCGTATATCCAAAGACCACGCCTGGTCTAGTCGCAGTAGAGGGCTCAGGGCAACCGCTGTTACTGTGAGGTGGGAGGCTGAGCTATTTGCTCTCTGCTTGTCTCTTCTATAATGGGTGCTAAGCACCTATTATGAAGAAGCCACTTGAATGAAGGGATATTCCTACAGCTCTTCATGTTCATTTGGGTTTCGTTTACTTGAAGGTTTCCTGGGTATTTCACAATAAACTAAATGCCAATTTACTGCAACTTTGTTACCGAAGGCTTCGAATGCATTTTGTACAATGATACGGTATGTCATTTCCCTCCCCATACAGGCAACATTTCAGACACCGTTCAATTTGCTCGGGCTGACTCCTGAAGGCTGCTCAACCATGACCTTCCCCGCAATAATGGGACCTGCCAAGGTACAGTAAGTAGCTGAGAAAAAGCCCATCACTTGAGAAACGAATGTTTAACTGTTACCTTTTTTTATCGAATCTGCATTTGTGGTCTAAGGGGACACTGTAATAAGATCTGTTTGTGGTTGACGAACAAAGTAGGATGTGATGTCAAGATTGTGTATTTCATGTTGGGACCAGACACTTCTACATATAAGTAAGACCCTCTATTGACAAATGGGATATGCGTTTAGAGAGAGGGCCAATCCTTCAGCATGATAGCTGTGGGCACAGCCCATCGCAGCCTGCATATGTGAGTGTAAGGTTTGCCCTCAACACTCACAAATGAATTGGTACCCGACATGCTTGGAGGACTGGGAGACTACAGACATGTGCTAACCCCTGCCCTTCCGGTGGCAGGTCTTGCCTGCAACCATCCATTGCCTGGTCAGATAGATGCAGGGGGAAGGATGTGACAAAGTGCTTGATATTGTAAACATATCTTGTTGTAAATCAGGGGTGCATGCACAATTGTGCTTGATACACCCTCTGATTGACTCCCGCTCTCACCTACAAAGGCAATTTGCATCTGGAGGGTGCGCCGCACGTGCGCGTGCACATACACAAACTCCATTCGTGAAAAACGAGACACAAAAGGCAGCAAGTTTCCAGCTTGCACTAGCAGTTTGCTCACACAAGCTCACAGAATGGGATCTTGGAGAGAAACTTTTAGGAAACAAAAGTGTGAATAATATAGTTCCTTACTTTCGCTATTAGACGTCCCAAGAAAAGGGCTTGCCACTCTCATATTGAAGGAATTGCAAACATGGGTAGACAGCGAGGATGCATGTGATTTCATGAAAATATTTCACCTAATGGAGATTTCACTGAATCCATTTCACAGAAAAACTAAATCTACTTTTTACTTTTTCTACTTTTTATTTACTGCAGGGGTGACCCCCTGAAGCCCCCACCGTTCCCTAACTAATACCCTTACCCCACACCCCACCTATACCATTTCCCCTGCCATTTTCAGTCAAATAAATTCAGTGAACTCTCATTAGGTGAAATTGTATTAGAAGAAATATACGGTAAGGAGACAGCAATATTGTGCTTAGTGGTTGTCAGAAGGGGTTACACCCTTGTCCACAATACACAACATTTTGACCTTAAACACACTTAAATGCAAAGCCCAGAATAAGGACAAGCAAAACCCCCAGAATAGGGCTGCGACATCTCAGATGGCTCTCTTAGGCAGATTGTGTTATTCTGCTGGACCATACTCTCATAGAACTAAAAAGATAACCTTTACAACTGTGTAGACATGCTAAGGAGAATGGGTTCGAACTTCATTTTAACAAGACCAAGTATATTTATTTTGGGCAGATGTGAACAACGTACATTACACCTGACAGTAGGTGAAATACAACATGTTAGTAGTAACAAATACTTGGGATATGTGGTAGTCAATATGAAAAACAAAAATTCCGGCTTAATCTCCGGCAAAAAGAATGCAATGCGCTAATGCCGATGATTAAATAATTTGCAGAGTGCACAGCTGGTTATACTATAAAAAGGGTATTACTGGCGCACAAGCACTCAGGCGTTCCAGCCCTATTATATGGTTTAGAAGCGAGCTTTGTAATCGATTTGAAATGGCTCACCATTCTAGGGGCAAAAATATGATGATGAATATTGGGACTAGGTGTTCCGATCAAACCCATTAGATTAGAAATGGGACTTCCATCCCTGGCAGGAATGGTGATGCTCAGAAGAGGGCTATTGTATGTAAAAAGCTTGTAAAAATCATAATGGCTGAAAATATGACCCAAGCTAAACCAAATAACCAAAGTGAGTTTCAGAAAATGAATGCACAACTGTTTAGATATATTGGCTGGCAGCCAGAATAGGAGAACGTATATGTTAACTTGTGCAAGAGATTTAAGGGAAAATTGTTTTTGTAGGATCGGGTCAAGAATCAAGACCATATTGCTAAACTGAAACATTCACTGAGTATAATAGAAACATCTGTACATGTATGCGCCCTCACAGATAATTAGAGATGAACCCTTCCCCTGTACTCAGGACGTTCTTATTAGTAATGCGATTACTTCAGTAACCTACGCTATCCGTGACAGGGCCGAAAACAGGTAGAGTGAGGAATTTAACGACTTTACACCCACCCAAGGACTTGACACGAATACGCATGTCTTGACACGTTACCACACATCCAGTATTTGCAGAGACTTGCCATGATGCAGAATGGGTAAAGAGTACACATTTTTGGCACCAATGTATTGACAGGAAGGTGATCTCATTAAATGCTGCATTATGTAATATCTGGCGACAGTTAGGATAGCAGTTGGGAATTAATTGAAGATTTTAAGAAGATTAATTATGATGGTAGGCTACGGGTTTTGTGAGTATTCTTGTGTTACAAAACAGTACACGTAAAGGTAGGAATCCAGTGTCAATAATAAATGAACGGTTGGCATTATACATTTAGCCGACCTAAGTTTGAGCGAGTCTTATGCACTGCTTTAGTAGGAATATTGTATGTCAATGTGGGAATCAGATATGAATTCTATGAGATCTGTGACTAAAAATTAGACATAGTGAATTATGTAAAGAACGTCATTTATAAAATTGTGAGCTCTGTATTTTATAATGCATTTTATTAATGTATTGTTTTCTGTTTAGGATTATGCATGTGAAAAGATCAGATTGAAACTAAAGCACCTAAGGAATAGTAATAAAACAAAAAGTAATAATGTAGTTGGGAGAAGAAAGTGAGCAGTTGGGATATCCGTGATTTAACCGAGGCGTGAAATTTAGAATTCGACATTTCTGACTTCGGAAATGCCGAATCCGAAATGCGGACCACAGTGAAATCCTGTTCCCTCACCCACCCCCTACTTTGCTGTTGGCGGCACACCTCGCTGTGTGCCGCCGACTCGCTCAACCCTCTTTAACAGCGGTTCCCGTCATTCATGTGGATGGAAACCGGCGCCGCAGGGTCCTTTTTTTATTTTGTATGTAACTTTATTCAATCGGCGTGGGGGACACCCCTGCTGCCCCAAATGGCAAAATAGTGAACAATGTTCTGGGGGACACCCCTGCAACCCGCTCTCCCCTTGTTCACTGTAATGGCACCGAATTCTAGATGCGGCAGTTGTTTATTTACAATACTAGCTTTAAAATGTGCACTCTCACTTATTTGGCTTGCATATTGCTGTTGGCCAGAAGATGCTGTTGGCCAGAAGAACTGGAGACATGTGCTTATGTATGTATTTCTGTGTATATCATTGGCATTCATGTAGCTTAAACCATGATACCAAGCAGCAAGGTGCCATGCAAAAAAGGAGAAGGATGCATAGAAGAGCCCAGCGCAGAGCCAGGCTCAGGGGTCAGGCTGGTGCAATTAAAGGCCAAGCTTCACATATGTGATCTTTGTAGAACCTGCATGTATATGTTTGAATTGTGGGCGAGTACTTTCTGCCTTTCATCCTTACACTGTCAAAAAAATTATTACGAATTATTTGGGTAACAGTAACATCACTTTAATTCATTGCAAGCATACAAAAAATAAACACTCGGATTAAATAAATATTTCTCCCTTGGCTTCGGGCGTGTCTTCCCTAGGCCCACATGCATACATTCGGGAATGCACCACTGAGTGAATTATACTATCTAATGTCAAATATTTTATCAGACGGCATACTGCATGATCAATGGCCATGCCAGGTGAGTTTTACTTATTTATTTATTGGGTATTTATAAAGCGCCTATAAAGCAAATGGTGTTTCAAGGCTCCACAAGACAAAAGGTGGGTGATGGGAACTGGGAAGAAAACAATAACTATCCTAGTAGGCCTTACGTCATTCGGATCGTACAAGTACAGTAACAAGATGTGCAGGGGGGGAGGTGAGGGGTGGTGGGGGAGTCCTGGTCAGGGGGAGGGCTAATGATGGGGCAGGAGGGGTGGCCTCACATACAAAACTGCCACAACTCTCTTTTTTTGGCTCATTGGCCCACATTACGAGCTAGGCGGTAATTCCGTAACACATCTGCCGTAAACGAATTACCGTTACTGCCACTTGGTCAGGCAAAATTCTGCATTTATTTTGGGTCACCTTTTTTTGCAAAATCGTCGCTGCAGAATTACTGCTGTAGTAATTCCACCAATTTGGCTGATTATTCGACGTTGAGTGGGTTGATTTACCTTCAGGGTTTTCCTGGAAGTAAATCGTCCACTCAAAACCCAACCACATAGTTTGGCAGACTGGTAAAATTGGCAGTTACTCGCCAATTTTACCACTTGCCGCCTAACTCATAATGAGGCTGATAGTACTTAGAGTCATAAATTGACGCTAAAGTTCAAAATCCCATTTAGACCAATGATTTGTTCAGTCTTCCATCGATGATATGGGTTGAGGCCAATAAATGTGCTGTATGAAGACACACATGCCAAGCAAGTTGTCATGCAAGCTAATAAAATAGCTTACAGTTGTCAGGGAATGGTGGGTATTGCAAACCAACTCATGGCGTCACCAAAGCCTGTGCCTATCTTCCCGTAGCACATTTCTGCATTCAGATGATACTGAAAAGACCTTTGAATCCCTGATCACCAGCCTTCAGCAGCACACATAGGGCCTCCTTAGGACCGTGGTGGCCGCGGGATGAATGGTGCCGGTAATGCACCCGCACCGTTCATTCCGGGCCTCCCTATTACGAGATCTGCAGCGGGTCCCGCTCAGGAACGCCTGGTCAGACCAGGCGTCCTTAGCAGGACCTGCTAGCAGACGAGGATGCTAACAACGGGCCCTTCATTAACGGACCCGTCATTAACGGTTGTTAGCATCCTCCTCATTCCCACTGAGCCCTATGGGGGCTCAAATGGGAATGGGGATGTACTGGGTCCGGGTCCCGCGAAAGGGATTTACCGGGCCGTCCAAGATCGGAATGGGCCGGTAAGTCCCCTTTTGCGGGACCCGGACCTGGTACCCGGTATGGGGGTAGCCATGCCGCTAAAAGCAGCATGGCTGCCTCCATGCTCGTAATGAGGCCCAGAGTGTATTGATTCCTCACCTGCAAGATGTGATCATGGGACAGCAGAGACAATGCTTCTTATAGAGAAAGGAAAAGTGTAAATAGGCTGCCCTCTCGCGTTAATCACTGCTGGATTTCGAAGATTGTAACAGGACGTAGAAAATGAAAGGAAAGAGCCCACCACCTATACTCATAGATTAAGAACTGTATTGTGAAGTCGAAAGGCAACTGAAGTAGAAATATAACACATATAAAACATCAGAATGGTTTCTTCTTTACTATGGGCAGAAACAGATCCTAGACAGAACTAAGTTCAGAACTTTCTTGGTAAAGGAGATGATCTTATTTTGATCTGATATTAGGAATACTACCAATGCCAGAAACTTTACTAAGTTCTTGAGATCTGGTTTGTTGAATTAGCTACTAACTGTGGGAAAGCAATGTGATATAACTGAAGTACCCGAGCCAGGTAAATTATATATACATGAGTTTATTGCCACATCGAAGATAACATGTAGAGAAAATACCGGGGCATCCTTTCCCATCCAGAGCAGCAGCACCAACCGCCATTCTCAGAATCCCCAGGCACCTCCCAGGTTCCACAGTGACATCACACCCTCATAACAAGACATAGCCATAACCAGGCCTGAAGCACACATCATGACACAGTGCAGTTATAGACATTTCCAGAAATTGTATTGTGTAATATAACAGCTACACCTGACTGAATGAAAGATAAGGGTGGTGTTGAATGGCCGTTCTTAGTTGGTGGAACAACATGCCCAGTCAATCCTGCTAAGAACCTTCACATTTTAGGAATCTTTTCAGCTGTGAGGTGCTGAGTTTATTGGTCCATCAACAAGTACTATCAGTGGTTTTGCAGTTATGGAATGAACACTGGCCACAAACACCACCACCTGTAATTACATTTGGTTGGGAAATACAACTAGGCTAACACCTGTGTAGCTGTACTTTTCCGGGGACAACATGTAGTCCCTGCAGTAAAAGAATATTGTCACATCAGAGATATGTTTTAACTGCAGTGGTTGGGATTAGGTTCCAGCAGAGCTAACCACTTCTCTGTCAATAGCTACAACTGACACTATTCTCTGTGTAACATGCACCATTTCCTGGTGGTATTTTATTCTGAAATAGAAATTAGCAGTCATAATTGTGAGACTGAAAGTCCAGGACTGTATTTGTGGCACAATGTCCTTGTACGTGTTATTTTTTGCCTGAGCCATCTACTTGTGTTTCCCTGGGATTAGCCAAATCGAAAGCTTCATCCGAGAAGTGAATACCTAATGTGCCCCTGAAGGACAGTAAGACGCTCCAAGTCAATGCAGTCCATATTCCTTGTTTTCCCTATGGAGGTAGCCTTACATCCCTGGCTGTGTGTGGGCTCCACTGGTTGGTGGCAGCCTTTCCAGGATCAAGGCGGGGTGGGGGGAGAGATAAATATGTCCTATATACCATGGCAGCTCATCCATCAGCAAACCCCTGTAAAAGCCTCCGTAGAAGCCTGCAACCGGATATTGCTCCTATGTGTGATGCAAGTGTGGTTTGACGAGGTCAGGTGTCAGAACCTGGCTCTAGACATGGAGGGGACTCTGCAGCCCAGGAAAGACAGCATAATTGGTTCTCAACTTAAGAGCCACAAAGTACCTGGGGGCAGTAGAAGGTGGGTGCTGCAGAGCTCCCTCCTATTTCCAAAACCCTGTTCCTGATGGCCTGAAAATGGTGAAGTAGATTTGCCCTGTTTCGAGTTGAGATCAGGGGTAGAGTATCTGAATACCAGCAAGTCTCAATGGGCCCCCCTGGGGCAAGTTACGGAATAGGGCAGGAGAGTTATAAATCAGAGAGCCCCTTTCTCAGGGTCCCGTGGGTTTGCGGGGACCCCAGCAGACACAATCCCCAAAAAAGAACTAACAAAACAAGGGTTGAGTTGCATCTCGCTAGCACACTGCACAGTCCCATGTCCCATGAGGAACCCTTGTGGGAAACGGGAAATAGCTACTAGTGAAGACAGATAAAGATGGTGCATGTACAACAGCTGTGCGGCATCCCATGTGGTATGTGGGAATCACTGTGAGCACTTACCAAAAACCACAGAGAAGCTGAGGTTTGGAGACAGCTGCATGGTCTTTCAGAATGCCACTGACGGACCACCATGGGAACGGACGTCTACCCACAAATGTGTGAGCACGGAGAAACAGCTGGAGCTGAATCCTTTCCATGGGCTCTAGGCAGAGATCTCGAACCTGTCCATTAGGAAACCCTGGGAGAATGGGTAAGAGGGAAGCCGACTATATAATGATGGATAAAGCTGTTACCCCAGTGCAGGGGAGCAATCGGGACAGTGAGACTCTGGAAGATGGTGCTGGTGCAGTTGGTGGATGTGTAAAGCCCAGAAGTATCTTGGGGAACTGGAGAAGCTAAACATTCTGAAGAAGCTTTTGAGGTGGATTAAGATTGTGACTTTGAGACAGCTGAAGAGCCTGAGAAGCTGGAAAGCCTAGAAGCCCTGAGAGATTTCTGATTGTCTCGGGAGGATGGCTCAGGTGCAACAAGCTTGCCTTGGAAGCAGGACGACACAGAGCACCACAGGTTTGATCCCCTGGTCCGCGCTTAGAAACCTCTGGGGTTATCATATCATATCATTGTTAAAACATGAGAGCATCATTATATCCCCACAAATGAGAGTGGTACTATATCCCATGTACTGTACCTTAAGGGGCACTATATCCATTATAAGTGAGGGAGCAATATATCTTACATAGGTGAGATGGATGCTGAATCATCAGAATCCTTAAAGCAGGAAATAGTAAGCCAGACCCTATCCTTCTGTTTGGATTACAAATAAAGTGCTGGAACCATAGCCCTGCGACAGTGATATGAGCAAAGAAGCGGCTGGGTGCTATATTCATGAGACTGTGCTTAAGAGAAGAAGCCGCCCACAGCAATATCGCTATGACTGTGATAAAGACACATGCTGGGCACTTTTTCCCCTGAGACTGTGTCAAGACTAGAGATGCTGAGGGAGACCAGTAACCCTATTAATATGTGGAGAAGGAGAGGAAGAAGGATAGGCCCTTTTGCGAGAAAGAAGAATGATTGGTTCTATATCCCTTGAAACATTGTTAACTATAGGGATCCAGAGAGAGACCTGTATTCTTCTTAGCAAAGGCTGGACAAATAATACTAACAAATTGTTTGATCCCTCCTGGCACTTTTGCTTTAGATCAGGGACCTGCAACCTGTGGTTCTCTCGATGTTTTGGACTATGAGTCCCATGATTTCTCATAAATAACTACGCAGGCTAGGAACTATGGGATTCATAGTCTAAAGCACGTTGAGAGCCAAAGGTTGCACACTCCTGTTTAGATTGATTCATGCCTGAACCCTAAAGTTCTGCTTCATACGAACCCTAGGTCTCATGGGCATTTAACACTATGTTTCACTTGTTAAAGATAGAAGCCTGGACATACATATCAGAGGTCATAGGAAGAGACACATCCCTGCTTTAAAAGGAATAATGTAAACCTGCAAGGCTAATAATCCTGACACCCTACGGTTTTGCCCATTCTGACACCTTTTTTATTTGTTGGGTTGTTTCAAGATAGGAATACCCCTTCAATTGTCGGTATTCCTTGGTCCCTATAGATTGTTATCCCAACCTTACCCTGAAAAGAAATAAAGTCTTGAAATACCCTTTGCTCACATGTTTTTTTCTGGCTGCCTTAATGGACATGTAGGCTATAGGCTGGCCTCCTTTAAAATGTCAGGACATCATACCCAGTGCTAATAAGACCAGTCTGTGAATGGTATCTGGATTCAAACTTTAATCTAGATCTGGAGAAGCACGCAGATTCTGAATGTGGTGTCCCACAACAATCCGAAGGTTGCCAATATCTTTGACACCCAGTTCCCCATAAACATGGAAGCTTCATCCACTTTCCTGTAGCATCTTGGTGAAGATGATGACCCAAGGCCAAGATCTGAGGAGGCCATGTTAAAAATTGCAACCTTCCAAGAGCCCTCTTGGCCACGCCGCCTCGTCGCTGATGGAACCAGATTTCTATCTTCTAGGGTAAGACGAAGAATTGTGCACCCTGTCCAGCATGACCAGCCTTGTTACAATGTATCCAATGTGTGATCCAGAAATGTTACTTGGATTGATCAACACAAGGATCCCGAACTTGATGAGGCAAGACCGTTTACAGCATCTCATTCCAGCAGCTGATCCAACTGAAAATCTCTGAACTACTTTGCCACCCTCTGTGGTGCACACTTTCAAATAACTATTGTCTTATCTACTTAGCATCACTGGTGACAACCTGTGCCCTTCCACTAGCAATGCTGCACCTCTGTCACACTAGAATGATCTGAGATAACCCCAGATTTCCAAACACCATCTTCTGCATACCCCAGAGGATCTTCCATTTTAGCCAACCCCCTGCAGCTTAAACTTATGCAGAAGACCCACCAGAATCCTGCACAAACCTCACTTGGGGACATAGTACAGAATGTTTGCACCAATTTAAGTGCAATTTGCATTCATGGCATTAGCACTAGGGCAAGGTGTTCCCTAATTCAGAAAGCATATGCTTTCAAAGCTCCCCTCTTCTGCCTCATCCTGAATGATATCCTTCTGATCCAAATCTTGTAAGGATTGATGGTTTACTTTATGTATGTTGCACTCTCTGTGTCCTCCTCCATACAGATGTATTTCTATATTTATAGCAGTTCCTTTCTTTTTGCATCAAGTCTTGTTAATGTTTTTTTAGTTCAAAACTTGTTTTATTGAATTGTAAGCATTAAACCGAACACATACTCATAAAAATCAGGGGCACAAATTATACAGAGGAATAGGAGAAGGATAAAGGTACACCACAAAAACCTACGTATAATCACAAATACAAAACAGTACTGTAAATAGGGAAAGATATATAAAAGGAACAATTATTAATCCTATCAATTATACATAACAGTAATTGGACTCTTAAATTCATTGGAACACACTTAACATCTCACTAAGGGAACCAGAGTACAAAACAATGGTAATTAGGAGCATTCCTATTTTTCAAGATAAACAGCGTGGACCGCAGATGTGCCAATAATACCAAATGTAGCAAGCCCATCTTGAGTGTACTAACATTTATTTCGCGTTTTTTCAATGTTATGTTATAGATCTGATAGCCTTAGCAATACAAAAAAAATAATGTAATCTAAAGCAATGACAAAACAAATAACAATGCATTTGATTTCAAAACAATAATCCTATAAGATAATGTGTCTTTTTGATTGGAAAAATCATATATACAGTTGACCAGACGTCTTGCGAGAAATCAAATATGTCTAAGCAGTCATAAAACAGCAGTCATATAACATATGTTGTAGTGTTCCAACATTTTGTTTACAATGTTAACAATTTTGTGATTTTGATCATTTGGATTTATACATTTTAACCACAGTCCATACAAACTTATTTAAAAGAGCAAAGTTAGTTAACAGTTGGAAACTGTAAACCAGCCTGTATTGTTTGACAGCAAAGGTTTTTTCCTATTTTCCTGCATCTATTCAGACTGTAAGTCATTATTTCAGGAATCTTGCAAAATAGTGTTTAAAGGAAAAAGTGTGCCATTACATTTTGTACATACTTTAGAAGCAACATGACCTGCAGAATCATATATCTTTAAAGATAGTTCCAGATCACTACAAAATGTGGAAGGCTGGCCATCAAAAAAGTACTTATGTACAGCTTGAACAAGAGAACTGTAATGTGGTATTTCATCTAGAATAAGATTACATTTGGTACATATTTGCTCAAAAGGAAGAAAAACATTACCATGAAATATATCACTTAAATAGTAAATTCGTTAATTATACCATTTATTCCATTCTTTTAGTTTCCCTGGTAACTGAACGAGAGAATTGTTCCATACAGAGACATCTTTACTGTATTTACATATGCATGAGACACATTATAAATATGTAATAAAGCCATTCATGTACCATTAATTACAAGGAGTATTACTTGCTGGGCATCAGTTTTCAAGGTGAGTAGCGCAGGAAGTGGACAATGAGTCACCAGTAATCTTTCAATTATAAGCCAAGCTGGTGACTTCTTAGACTAGATATTCACAAACAACAAAACAACAGGTCTAATAAGAAAAGCCTTAAACTAAAATGTAGGATATTCATACCACCCAGGGCTTTTGCAGCGTTTAACTTTTTTAAGGGAAATTCTAGATGCTCTGTTAGAAAAAAAGATGGTGGAAAATACAGAGGGAGAAATGATGATGAGAACAAACATGTTGGGGACAATCATTATTTTGAGAGCTTCATCTCTGCCCCACCATGAGAGTATCTTGGAGACCATCTATCAGGAGTCTCTTTGATCATCGTCAAAGTATGGGAAACATTGGTATCAACTGTTTCCTTAATATAATCAATAAATAAGATATCAAGATATTTGAATCGAGAGGAGCACCAGGTCACATTATATGACAGAATCATATTTTTAGTGCAATGATCATTCAGTGGAAAAAAATGCAGTTTTGCTCACATTTAGGGAATATCCAGAAACATTTTAATACATTTTCAATAATGATTAAAATATTAGGGATAGCATACTCTTGATCTCTAAAATAGAGCAAAACATTATCACCATACACAGACAGTTTTATTTCATATACCCGGACAACTATACACTAAAATGTAAGTTTCAAATGGGACATAAAAATCGTTCAATTTCTAATAAGAAGAGGAAAGGTGATAAAAGGCATCCATGTCTTGTTCCTCTATATCTAGCAAACAAGTCAGATTGTGTATTATTAATATAGATTTTAGCAGTGGGAGCAGCATGTAAAGTTTTAATCATGTCCATAAAGGAAGGTCCAAAAATACAAATGCTTCTTAGACGTTTACAGAAATACCCATGGCACTTGTTCAAAAGCCTTCTCAGTATCTAGCGGCAGAAGGCCTAAGGGATCATACTATTTTTTTAGCTAGAGAGATAGCATGGTAAATAGATTCTACAGTTGTGTTCACCAAGCACTCCTTTTTAGGTAATTCCTACAACTTCAGGTTGTGTTTGTGGCAAAAGTGCTTTTAGTAAATTTAAGGTGCAGGGGAGATAACAGTCAACCCCGGCATATGGGTTGTGAGATAAATGCAAACAGAATAAGTTCCTAATGGAGGAACTCCCGTCCCCTGCACACTTTCACAAGCTAAAAGAATGAGCCAAACAGTTTAGGTTGACTTATGTTCACACTATAAGTGTGTTGTGTTCATAACAGACATTTTTCAATTATTATGATTCAAACAGGCAAACAATTAATGATTCTCAATAATGAACATCAAGACATTATTCCTTAAAATCTTCATATGTAGTTTTATTTTTAAATTTTTCACAAGTGGCCCAACGAGGTTTCAAGAAATACATCTCTTCTTCAGGGGCATATTCAATATTTCAATCACATCTACAGAAAGGATTTCAGAAAAGCAAATAATGACTTGTATTGCAAAGTATTTTCAATTTTACACACAATTCATCTTTTAAAAACAACTGCATGACCTTAATTCAGGTGTTGGAAACTTTTGTAATTATATTCATCTCTTCAATAAGTAATTGTCAATTTATATAGATATTAGCTCATATTTGACCTCATGGAATATTAACAATTTCGGAATGCTGATAAATACATTGCCTATATCGAAATTAAAGCCGTATGGCGCAGCTGTCTGGATGGTTGAATCAGGTACTCTAATGAGATGGGCAAGTCAAGTGTACCCCACAAATGGCAGCAAGGGTTACTACACATCTTTTACAAGAAAACATGTCTGTATCATATCAATCACTTAAAATTACGTTCTCATTACTCTCCATGATTTTGTGCAGGGTTCCCTGTCTGGGGCATATCAAACAAACCTCCTTTCATTCTCACTCCTAGATATCTTTTGCATATAGGTTGTATACTTTCCAGTACTAATCTATGCACTAAATGGTATAAGCATCAATTGCTGTCTTTTTTATGTAACCACATTCAAAGAGTTTAGCCAAAAAATTGGTAAGTATGGCAGGAAGGTGGACATATCGATGTTGGAGTTCTTACCCTTCAAGTTTAGCTGAGAAAAGCCTAATGTTGGCTGATGGCTATTCAATAAAGGCTGTGGGGGTGGTTCCAGAAGGTATAGATCCCTTGTGGCTGTTCAGGTATGGTGATCTGTGAGATACAGGGTATTAAAAAAAAAATGTAATATAGAGGTCCTGTATCCTCTACCAAAAAGAGGTACAAGGGAAGATGAATGGCCTATTGGTAAGGGCTGGACCTAAGTCTAGAAAATAATGGTCCTTACCTCAATCACTGGTGTGAGAGCAGGAGAAGTTCTTTTCGTTGCAGTTCCTGTGCTATTTTGAGAAAATAAAATGGCTATCTTAAATAGCGGCACGTCATCACGCAATTACGTGACATCATCACGTGATAGCGTGACATCACCACGTGACTGCGTGACGCAATGCCACTAAAGTAAACAAGTATCCGTGCATGCGGACATTTTGCAACTGAACATGTTACACGATTGATTTTATGTTTATAATGAACCCCTAAATTGAGGATACTATGTAGAAGGTGACATTACCACGTGATGACATTGTCATGACATCACTAGAGTAAATGTCATCTATATGGACATAATAAAAACTGACAACGTGATAGAATTAATTTGTGTTTATACTAAAACACAAAATTAGGTTTTAATGTGTTGCCTGGTGGAAACAAGACAGCAGGTCACGTGACATATTAGGGCTTGCGAGATTGTGGATTATAGTGGTTCACACTTGTTAAATGTTGCCGTGATGTTACTGTGTTTTAAGGCGTGAGGAAAGTACCTCCAGTTGTAGTTACTGGTTGAAGAATACCAATAGGTAAAATATAGTATGAGATTTAAGGATACAAAAAAAAACAACGTATGTTTCAAAAGATACATATTTTCTAAAAAAAAAAATGTATCACTAAGCTGACATCATTTGTGATTCAAAGGCAATGAGTGTTGTAAGTACCACATTATGAGACTATGGGGGTAATTCATAGAATTTAGCGCACAAGTGGCGCACGCGGCTGGCGCACAGTGTGCGCGTGCGAATCCCTGCGCCAGCTGCGTGCGCCAAAATACATTTCTGCGCACAGCGTATTCATGGATTCCAGCCACCAAAACCAGCCGTGGCGCACAGTGGCGCAGCGACCCTGCAGCAGCGCCAGTTACGCCCCCAAGAGCGCCCCTTGCGCAGGGAAAAGGCATCAAAATCCCCAATCCAGTGCAAAGGGCTGCGCTAACCCTGTACCAGCACGGCAAGCGGGGTACGTGTATCACTGGGGTGCACGGGAAGTACCTTACGTTATTTCAGCTGGGTACGTGTATTTCAGGGGTGCGCGGGAAGTTCCACACGCGATTCCATCAGGGTACGTGTACATCAGGGGTGCTTGGGAAGTTTCACACGTGAATTCAGCAGGGTACGTGTATATCAGGGGTGCGCTGGAAGTTCCACACGCGATTCCATCAGGGTACGTGTACATCAGGGGTGCGCGGGAAGTTTCACACGTGAATTCAGCAGGGTACGTGTATATCAGGGGTGCGCTGGAAGTTCCACACGCGAATGTCCTGGGTACGTGTATTTCGGGGTGCGCGGAAACTTACACACGTGAATTCAGCAGGGTACCTGTATTACTGGGGTGCGCGGGAAGTTTCACATGCGATTGGCCCTGTGCGAGCGTGGTACGTGTATTTCAGGGGTGCGCGGGAAGTTTCACACGCGATTCCATCAGGGTACGTGTATATCAGGGGTGCGCTGGAAGTTCCACACGCGAATGTCCTGGGTACGTGTATCTAGGGGTGCACGGGAAGTTTCACACGCGATATCAGCAGGGTACGTGTATTTCAGGGGTGCCCTGGAAGTTCCACACGCGAATGTCCTGGGTACGTGTATCTTGGGGTGCGTGGGAAGTTTCATACGCAAATGTCCTGGGTACGTGTATCTTGGGGTGCGCAGGAAGTTTCACACGCGAATGTCCTGGGTTGGTGTATCTTGGGGTGCACAGGAAGTTTCACACGCGATATCAGCAGGGTACGTGTATTTCAGGGGTTCCGTGGAGTACTACACGTGAATTGGCCGTGTGGGTCCTCCCAGGTGTTCGCTCCACAACCTCCACGGCCCCTGCAGGCAGCCCACACCACGGGAGACTAGCCTGCACCCCCACTCATGTCCCCCAGCACCCCCACCCCCCAGCACTGTGGGGCACCCTCCACCAGGCCCCCAACTCATGTCCCTCTGCACCCTCACCCCCCAGCACTGTGGGGCACCCTCCACCAGGCCCTCACTCATGTCCAACTCATGTCCCCCTGCACCCCCACCCCCCAGCACTGTGGGGCACCCTCCACCAGGCCCCCAACTCATGTTCCCCTGCACACCCACCCCCCAGCACTGTGGGGCACCCTCCACCAGGCCCCCAACTCATGTCCCCCTACACCCCCACCCCCCAGCACTGTGGGGCACCCTCCACCAGGCCCCCAACTCATGTTCCCCTGCACCCCCACCCCCCAGCACTGTGGGGCATCTGCCAGCAGGCCCCCAACTCATGTCCCCCTGCACCCCCACCCCCCAGCACTGTGGGGCACCTGCCAGCAGGCCCCCACTCATGTCCAACTCATGTCCCCCTGCACCCCCACCCCCCACCACTGTGGGGCACCTGCCAGCAGGCCCCCACTCATGTCCAACTCATGTTCCCCTGCACCCCCACCCCCCAGCACTGTGGGGCACCTGCCACCAGGCCCCCAACTCATGTTCCCCTGCACCCCCACCCCCCAGCCCTGTGGGGCACCCTCCACCAGGCCCCCAACTCATGTTCCCCTGCACCCCCATGCCCCAGCACTGTGGGGCACCCTCTACCAGGCCCCCAACTCATGTCCCCCTGCACCCCCAACCCCCAGCACTGTGGGGCATCTGCCAGCAGGCCCCCAACTCATGTCCCCCTGCACCCCCACCCCCCAGCACTGTGGGACACCTGCCAGCAGGCCCCCACTCATGTCCAACTCATGTCCCCCTGCACCCCCACCCCCCAGCACTGTGGGGCACCTGTCAGCAGGCCCCCACTCATGTCCAACTCATGTTCCCCTGCACCCCCACCCCCCAGCACTGTGGGGCACCTGCCACCAGGCCCCCAACTCATGTTCCCCTGCACCCCCACCCCCCAGCACTGTGGGGCACCCTCCACCAGGCCCCCAACTCATGTTCCCCTGCACCCCCATGCCCCAGCACTGTGGGGCACCCTCTACCAGGCCCCCAACTCATGTCCCCCTGCACCCCCACCCCCAGCACTGTGGGGCACCTGCCAGCAGGCCCCCAACTCATGTTCCCCTGCACCCCCACCCCCCAGCACTGTAGGGCACCTGCCAGCAGGCCCCCAACTCATGTTCCCCTGCACCCCCACCCCCCAGCACTGTGGGGCACCTGCCAGCAGGCCCCCAACTCATGTTCCCCTGCACCCCACCCCCCAGCACTGTGGGGCACCTGCCAGCAGGCCCCCACCCATGTCCAACTCATGTCCCCCTGCACCCCCACCCCCCAGCACTGTGGGGCACCTGCCACCAGGCCCCCAACTCATGTTCCCCTGCACCCCCACCCCCCCAGCACTGTGGGGCACCCTCTACCAGGCCCCCAACTCATGTCCCCCTGCACCCCCACCCCCCAGCACTGTGGGGCACCTGCCAGCAGGCCCCCAACTCATGTTCCCCTGCACCCCACCCCCCAGCACTGTGGGGCACCTGCCAGCAGGCCCCCAACTCATGTTCCCCTGCACCCCCACCCCCCAGCACTGTGGGGCACCTGCCAGCAGGCCCCCACTCATGTCCAACTCATGTCCCCCTGCACCCCCACCCCCAGCACTGTGGGGCACCCTCCACCAGGCCCCCAACTCATGTTCCCCTGCACCCCCACCCCCCAGCACTGTGGGGCACCCTCCACCAGGCCACCAACTCATGTCCCCCTGCACCCCCACCCCCCAGCACTGTGGGGCACCTGCCAGCAGGCCCCCAACTCACGTTCCCCTGCACCCCCCCAGCACTGTGGGGCACCTGCCAGCAGGCCCCCAACTCATGTTCCCCTGCACCCCCACCCCCCCAGCTCTGTGGGGCACCTGCCAGCAGGCCCCCACTCATGTCCAACTCATGTCCCCCTGCACCCCCACCACTGTGGGGCACCCTCCACCAGGCCCCCAACTCATGTTCCCCTGCACCCCCACCCCCCAGCACTGAGGGGCACCCTCCACCAGGCCCCCAACTCTTGTTCCCCAGCCAACATGTCATCACAATCTAGATCCCTGGTCCCTATGGTCAGCCTCCAAATGCCAAACACCCACCCGAGTATTGCATCCACCCACTTATAAATGGCAATAACATGATAGAACCCCAATTGCAAGTTTGGAAATGAACACATGTCCCTCACATACACCCAATGGGTGTCAGTGAATCTCAAAACCCATATCATGATATGCATGAAACCAATGAGATGATACTACACATTGGAGTTTGAACAAAACATATGTATTAAAGGAAACTTAAATTGAATCAAAAATAAACAAACAGAAATGGGAATTTAAAAAAATAAAAAGCAGCATGTCCGTGAAATAATGCAAAAGCAAAAATCATAATCCAAAGGAATGGTGTCCAAAGTCACAGTCCACAAAAGAAAATCCAATGGAAAATTATAATTGGAAGCCATTGCTCCATGGGTAAATTGTACCTATATACTATATACTACATACAGATGAACAAGCCAGGGTCCATGATCCCAACAGAAGAAATGAAACCTATCTAATAACACTACCTAATAAAAAAAAACTATATACAAAAATGTGGCCCATTGTCCAAAAGGTAAAAAAAAAATGCAAAACCAAAGGAAACCTAACACTAACTACAGAACTATTTACAAGGGCAGCGGGCTAGTCCGACGGCTCTCTTTTGGATGTCCCGGGCCAGGGCATCATCGAACTCCTGCTCAATGTCCCGGAGGCGGTCCTCCTCCATGGCCTCGAGGGTCCGCAGGGCCATCGACGTGTCCACCTCCAACCCCCTGCGGATTGCCTCGAGGCACTCGGCCCGCCTCAGGGCCCTCCGCATGGAGTTCTCCGCCCTGACCATCGTGAGCCATGCCTCTTCCGCCCGCTGCTGCTCCACATCTATGGCGTGGCCCAACCGCTGCCACACGGAAGACACTTTCTGTCCTGGGTCCTCCTGCCCTCTGGCCGATGCCTGCCCCTCCGATGTCGAAGGCCCCGAGCCATCATGGCCGCACCGTCAGAGGCAGCTCCAGAGGGCACCCAGGTGACTGATGGGTGGGAAGATGGCACGGAGGACGACTGGCGCATGGGGTTCAGTTGAGGAGGGGGTCGTAGCAAGCCCCATCAAACTGAGGAATCCGGCCTGGGTGACCTGTCCCAGTAGGCCGACGCGGTCAACGAGCCATTCGAGATGACGTGCAGTCTCCTCATGAAAAGACTGCAGGTCACCTCGCATGGCCCGTTGACGCAACGCCACACCAGTCAGGACAGGCTCAACCCGGACACGGATAGCCACGTCCGCCGGCAGGGGAAGGCCAGTTGTCGTGAGCTCATCCCCTGCCTGAAAACGGGTCTGGACGTAGGCATCCCTGCTGGTGCAAGATGATGCAGGGACAGGATTGCACACAGGCACCTCCGCAGCGACCTGTGCTGCCTCCTGTCCCTGGTCCTGCACTGCACCTCTAGCACCAGTGGAATCCCCACCTCCAGACCCTGTCTCTGTTGCTTGCATGGCCTCCTCCTCCACCAAACCCCCCACCAACCTGGATGACTCCGTGCCATCTTCCCCCGTTGGGTACTGTTAGGGAGAATTCTCTGTTTAGGCTGAATTTCCTAACCTAGTGAGTCCCCCAGCAGCTTTGCTGGATTTCTGGAGTTTGTTTTTTTCCATCCTGCCAAGAGCGAGACTCTTTTTATCCCACTCTTGGACATGAATGTGTGTAATTCCTTTGAATGTCAATGTGTTCTATGGGCTATGGGGTCTTTTACTCCATAGGGTCTCATATGTTTTTCTATGTGTGTTACACCGCACCCTACGTGCCGTAACACTGGGGCGTCCTAGCGGACCTCCATCATAGACTCCATACCCGGGGACTGACTACTGTCTCCCGGGGCATGTAAAGTCAACATTGGCTTTACTAGACCTAAATTTACTAACAGAACTAGTACAAACCATCCTATTGTGGACGTGCTAGTAGGGGTAATTCGATTACTCCGGGGTCTGTTATTCGAGGGGGCACTGTCCCGTCCCCCCTCATCGAGTTTTCGCTGGTGGCAGTGGAAACTACTTGTTATATTCGACCCCGAATATAACCCTATGGGATTCTTCCCATTGTTGGAGATTAATACCTTTTTTCCCGTTAATCTCTAACATACCACCGGTTTACTTATCTTAAATAAGTTTATCGGATGGTATTTTCTGCCAGAACTCGGTTTTTAAAATGGCGTCTGTGTTCGTCTCTGTGACTCCTAAACCAAAGGTTGAGCCCTTTGTTCCACTTTTGGCGGGCTTCTGTACAGAGACCCTCCAAAGTGGTGCCATTCTGTCTGGGTTACCACAGGGGTGTGGGAGGGGGTTTAGGCACCCTGGACCGAGTTGCCTTGCCAACTCCGGTCGCACTCTGGTGTGATTGGCCCAAGTGGTGAGCCTTCCCGCTCACCACTTAGCATGTGTTGATTGACAGCTAGGCTGAATGAATGGGGGTTTTCTGCATAAAAGCAGGGCTTTTGGGACTGGATCTTCAGAAGTCGCCACAGGACCTAAGAATCCGAGGAGGGTAAAGCTGAGCCGACCTGCAACGACGACACCTCCGGTGGAGCCCTGCTGAACCGACTCACCACTTCCCGACGACAGAGGAGATCTCCCTGCCGGAGAGTCTCTTCCCCTGACTGGTGGGAACAACCAGTCCCTTTTGCTTTTTCTTCGCCTCAGGACGCAGTGGTCGAATTGCCCGTGCAGAGCACCTCGGCAACCGGATAGCCACTACCCCTGTACCGCGACCAAAAGGTGGTGCCTTGTGACGGAGCACTTCGCGGCTGGTCTCTTCCCTGGTGGTGCAACGATCTTCACTTTTCTTCGACGACGAGATCCTCTCTTCTCTTGGCAAAGACCAGACGTGTATCCACCACCAGGAACAACTGCCCCCGCCGGAGCTGTCTCTCCACAATCAAGGTACTGTGTCCGCCTGGCTTCCCTTGTTGCCGGATAGAGTGAGGTGTCTTAATCCTCGCCTGTCCATAGGGTCGCCTCCAAGCTTTCTCTAGCGTGTTGTTCTGAACTGGTCCAATCTTCCGATAACAATTTGCTACAAAGACTCGAACGCATTTCCACTAAGATACTTTTTGGGACCTATCGCCTTGCCTCTCTCCGAGTGGGCCTGGCCTCTGAACTTTATGATCTATCGTGGTTTTTGTCTTCTTGCCTTGCAGTTGGCCGTGAAGTATTGAACTGTGTTGATTTCGTAACCTGCTTATTTTTCTCTCCCGTCCTAACGAATACTAGAGTGCCATCTAGGTTGAAGCATACACCTCTGTCTGCAAATAAGTGATGCTGGTAGAACCTAGACTTGTCGAACTATTGTTAGGGGGATCGATCTGTTTTCTTCGTAGAGTAATTGTAATTGAAGTGTTTGCCGTGATAGTGCCAAAGTGTTTTCTATAGATGTGCCGTTATAAATAAATACATTTATATCTTTACACTGAAGCCTTGTTGTGTGTTTGCTTGTCCTACTGTGAAGAATAGCCCTATTTTGTATACTCCACATACTGCCTAACTCTTCTTGAGGGAAGTCTGACTGCTCAGCCACAGCTACCAAGTGAATCTGTGTGGTACAGACTGCTACCAAGTGGGTTTACTGCCAAACACCTGTAGTCCTAAATCTTTTGCAGTGGTCCCAGAGGGAACTGCACAGGTTTCCACCTAACAGGCCCTGTGGGGTCCCAGCTGCCCCTTCTGCTGCTGAGGAGTCCAACTCCAACCTCTGCCTCTTGGACCTCCCTTGCAAGAGGTAGCACGTGTATCACGTGAGGTTCTGCATGCAGACCTACGTCACATCGCCACACAAACCAGGCTCACCCATCCGGCAGACTTGCTGCCGACGATGGGCAAGCTGCGGCTAGGCGTGGCCAGGCTACTGTGCCACATCCTCCTTTCCAGGATGAGCCAGACTCGGATGACCATCTATCTCCCACATAGGTCGGGCTGTGCAGGCGTTGAGCCCATGGAGGTTTTTTTGTTTGGCTCAGCATCATCGCATGTGGATGTTGAGCAGCACCCTGTACCTCCCCCCTCCTGGGTGCCTCCCCTCCCCCCGGGTCGTATGTGGCCATTTTTGATTTTTCTTTTAGTTTAGTTAGTTAAGTTTCTGTTTGATAGTTAGTTTAATTAGGTAATGTAGGTTTTCCATAGTTAGTGTAATTAGTTAATATAGTTTAAAATTGCTTGTCGATTGTGCTTTCATGTGACGTGCGGTGCTTTGTGGCTTTTGAAGGCATCCACTGTCTGTTCCAGCTGGGCCCTTCAGGCTTGTCTTGTGTATTTGTTTGTTGCTTGGGGTCCTTGACTCACATATGCCACTCCTGCCTCCCTTATCCATGGGCTCGCAAGGATGGTTCGGTGTCACAACCTATTACACAAGGGCTTTGGGCTGTCATATCTGTGGCATGTCTGGTGCCGTGTGACTTGTGTTTACACCCCTAGTGGGGATGATTTTGGTGTTATTGTCCACTGTTCAGCTTTTGCTAGATGGGGTGTTTCATGATTAATGTGTACATTCATTGCTATGCATTGTGTAGTATGTTTCTTATCTTTACTGTACACGTGCTTGTTGCAATTCATGCCGTAGATAGTGTTCCACACTTTGGATGTGAAAGACGGACTGATGGTGTGATTTCTGATGTAACTCTCTGACATGGTCAAGTAATGAGATGCCTGAAGAGACACACACAGATGACTCTAAAGCATTAATCATGTGTTTCATGCCCTTTCTGCAGGGGGATGAGCCTCCAGAGCACCTTTGCCAGCAGACCTGGCCCATTGGACGTCGGAATTCTGGACACGTTTGTTGGTGCCCACATGCACATGTGTGCACAAGCAGAGGCACAGGGATTGCAGACCTACATCCTAGAACTGCTGACGTGTTCCAAGGAACTCCAGGCAAGGTGAGCAGCACAGGGTGCCACAACACAGCAAAGCTTGCACCAGGCGAGTTGCACATGCAGGCTTAGTCACAGCACTGAGGGTGAGCTTGGAAGAATATTGGTTTTGAAGCACACAATGCAGCTCAGATGTGTTGGTGGACTGATGGCTGTTGATTGTAAGGTTGTCTGGGACACCTGCAGGGGCAGTGGCACACACCCTCCGGTACACCAAGGTCCATTGAGGTACTTGTATCAACCATGTAGCCTTCCGAGACATGGAAAGGGGCAGCTCACAGGGACATACAGCAAGGGACATATTTGGGTGCAGTGCATTTCATTTCCATGTACATTTTGATAAATGCACTGCCAACTTTGTTTCGGTCATGGTGGTACACAACTTGCTCTGAAGTCATGCCTTGCTATACGGGTCTGTCTGCTTACACAGGGAACATTGCATGTAGTGTGAATTGTGACACATTGGTGTTCCATTTGCCACGCACCCACCGGCGGCTGACTTACTGCATTGACTGTGTATGACCCATCACAGGGGTAATGTTATATATGGGTACGAAGCATCTACACCAGATTGTCTGTTTGTAGAGTAGTTTGTTGCTATGGGGCATGTTTGGTGGTGTGTTTTTGTGTAATGGGCACATACAGGTTGTTGACTGTGGCTCTCTTTGCAGCATTGCAGTGCTCCTGTAACCGGACCTGAGAGTGCACAGGCAGGAGGCCAGCACTCAAAACCAGATCTAAGTGTCTTGTTGTTTTTCTTTCAAACTGCTCTGCATAGGTTTGCTGCGGGGTGCACTAATGCATGGATGAATGTGTAATTCAATTTGGTATTTTTTTCCCCCTAATCAACTGGAATCCTATGCAATTTTGAACCCTGTACCCTCTACCCGGTGTTCCTGCTTCCCGTACCTATCCAAGCAACGTTCCCTAACCCTCTTTCCCCGCTGGGGTTGTGGAGGCCTGTGTAAGCCCCAAACTTGCAGGCGCCAAAACCCTAGAGGTGGTGGTTGGTTCGTGCCACTCCTAAGCCTGGACTACAGAAGGCCATGACAATGATGTCCAAGTTTGTTTGGATTGTGTATGTGTTCTTGCAGGTAGTACATTTTCGTGCATTCCCAACTTTCATGTGTCATTCCTCCTCCCCTCTCCTGCCACTCATTCCAATTATCCAGTGTGCCAACACCTGTCCCGACTGCATATCCCTGACCCTCCTTCCCCACCAGGGTCTCAGAGGCCTGTGTGAGTTTGACCTTGCAGGCACCCGGGACACGGTGTGGGTGGTTGTTTCGTGACACTCCCGCGCCTGTACACGGGACCTGTGACAGTACACATCCGTTCATGGTGCATCATTCTATGTTATGTACCACACATGGTTCACATCCTGTTGTGACATTGTTTTACTGTGCTACCTTGGTTGTTACTTCATTGTGGTAGTACTTGGCCTTTGTGAGGTACTGCTACGTCAAGTCATCTACTGGAGGGTGTTCTGGTTCGTTTCTCTGGCTTGGATTTTGTGATTTTAGAAATGAGTGTGGACTCTGAGGGTGCAGGCACCTTTTTACACACAAGGTGGGAGATGGTGACGAAGGGGAAAGGTGATCCTGTGGCCAGGTGGAATTGAGGGTTGAAGGCTCCATGACCCAGGTGCAGTTGTTCAGTGGGTCATGGTCATTTGTGAGGGAGGGGGGGGTTGTTGTTGATAGTTGCCTTGCCCTGCAGTGTGATGGGAACCCTGACATTGTAATGGTGGTATCCTATGTACATGTTGTGTTCTGCTGATCAATGCCTGTTCATGTGTTGTGTTTACCTTTCAGGTGCGAGGGGATAGTTGTGGTTTGACATGCTGGGGTGTACACATGGTGAATGTTCACATGTGATGTGTAGAGGACACTAATGGTCACTTGATTGCACATGCATATGTTGAGTGCATGTCCTTACTGACCCACACACTTGCACTCTGATGCACTACATGTACAACCACCCTTGCATATCCACGTGTACACTGTTTGCCTTCTGGTGCCCACTGTGTCCCTGCAGCACATGTTCTGTGACCAATTATGGATTCTGTTGTAACGCTCACCTGATTCCCGCAGAGGCGCCGGTCTTGACTGGGTGAATGCCGTATCTTCAAAGGTGATGTGTAACACACGGTTGGCTCTTTGGGCTGGACCTCTGTGCACTGTATGTCTGACTCGAAGAGTAAGCTGTCTGCAGATAGAAAATATGGGATTAATGAACTGGGGTTATTGGGTGCCTCTCTCCTCTTCCCTTTCTCTTCTCCTGTAGAACCCCAAAGGTTAACACCCTCACCTTAGGTAAGTGAACGCCGGGCTCTCCATCTGCCCCGGGGCAGGGTGCCGTAACCAGTTTCTTCACTGGATAAGGGTGCAGGCCTCTTGACCTCAGAGGACTGCTGTCCGTCGTTAACTGCACGAACGGTAAGTTCTGGGCACTTCAAATGTCTTAAAAGTCTTTTGTAATGATATCTCTTGTTTTGCAGGGTTCCGGCGATGGCAGATGGCGGGCTGATGAGAGTTGAGGATCGAACCCGCGTGAGGAATAGAAGCGCCTGGAAGCACGTAAGTAAGAGCTTGTAGCCTGCTTCACGATGCGCACTAACTGTCCCTTTTATCTTGCAGGTACAAGTTCGGAGCTTTAGAGAAGCTGAAGGGTGCTGGAATACCCACTGGATTCGGCGTGGGAAGGAGTAATGGCACGTGAGTAATAAAGTTGCCCAATGTCTTTAAACGCACCTTCTTTTGTCTTTCAGATGCGGGATGCAGCGCCGAAGGCCTCCGGAGCGTGCGAAGAGCTGGTAAGCTTTTGTCTTTCAGATGCCGGAATGCAGTGCGAAGACCTCCGGAGAATGCGAAGAGTAGGTAAGCCTTTGTCTTTCAGATGCCGGAATGCAGCGCGAGGCGTTGGTGACAGCCGATGGACCAGGTAAGAGATGCGCTGCCACTGAAGACCGTAGTGCTAACCTGTTCTTTCTTTGTCTTTACAGGTGCTGCTGAAGACTGGATTCCAGGATGGTAAGCCTTTGTTCCCTTAGGCCCAGGATCAGAAGCAGAAGACACGATGAGCGTTCTGCTGCAGAGAATGCAGAATAACGCAAAGCAAGATTGATCCATCGGGTGTGGTTTAAATAGCCTCCTGTAGTGCTTAGGTGTCTCCTTCCACAGCCACGCCTAGGTAAGAAAAGAGTTCCTGCTTTCCAGAAGAGTTCCAGTGTTCTGAACCTAGGGAGTGGCTCCTGCCCCACCCAACAGGAAAAGTAGTCCCAAACAGAAGAGGATCAGGGGTTCAACTGGCAGGTAAGTAAGCAGCATGGTCTGCTGCAGGTAAGTCCACCCAAGCATTATGAGCCCGGCGCTTCCAGCGCTGGGACTGGGCATGTTTATGAGCCTGGTGCCACTGGCGCCAGGACAGGGTCCAAAAGGTCCCAATTGGGACTGGCTGGCACTCGGAACCGGGGTTATGGGTCTGCTTCCAAGGAAGTCGGGCAAGGCCTGATCTTTTGGAAGCAGAGATCATGACAGCACCCCCCTCAAGGCCCCTCCCAAACCGGGCTTCTCCGGGGGTTTGGGCTTGTTAGGAAATGTTCGATGAAATCTTTTGATTAGACGAGGCGCGTGGACATATTCTGCAGGTTCCCAGGATCTTTCTTGGGGACCGTAGCCTTTCCAGTCAATCAGGTAAAATAGTTTAGATTTGGAGATCTTGGAATCCAGGATGCTTTTGACTTCAAACTCGAGTTCTCCATCAACTAGAATAGGTTTTGGAGATGTAGTTAGTCGGGTTTGAGGTTGCACGGGTTTTAATAGAGAGACATGGAAGACCGGATGTATCTTCATGTGAGGGGGCAAGTCCAACTTGACCGCTACTGGATTTACTATGGTAGTGATGGAATAGGGACCAAGGTATCTTGGGTTGAATGTGCGTGGTCCTTTTAGAGGTAGATATTTGGTGGATAACCAGACTTGATCTCCTACTTGATATTGGGGGGCTTCCTTCCGATGTTGGTCTTCTCCTTTCTTGTATTGTTCTTTAGCCCTTTGAAGGTGAGAAACGGCTTCCTTAAAGGCTTGGGTGATTGTAGAATGCAGGTGGTCTACTGCTGGTGTTCCAAGATCTTGGAGTGGATCCAACTCCGAGGTTCGAGGGTGACTACCGTATGAAAGAAAAAACGGGGTCTTCCCAGTTCCCGAGTGGACAGAGTTATTGTAGGCATATTCGGCTATCTAAAGGATATCTTTCCAAGTTTTTTCAGTTTGTTGTAGCATGCAGCGCAAATACTGTTCCAGAGTTTGATTGGTCCTCTCGGTTTGTCCGTCGGTTTGAGGGTGGTGGCTGGTCGAAAGTCTCACATCAATTTGAGCCGACCGACAGCAACTTCGCCAAAAATGAGAAATAAATTGACTACCTCGATCCGAAATTAGAACTGAAGGAAAACCGTGCAGTCGGACGATGTTTTCAAGAAATTCTCTGGCCAGAGTTGCTGCTGTTGGTAAGCCTTTGAGTGGAATGAAATGCGCCATCTTGGAGAATAGGTCCACAATTACTAGGATCGTATTGTATCCGGAGCATGGAGGTAGATCGGTGATGAAGTCCATAGAAAGCGTATGCCAAGGGCGAGGAGGGATGTCAATAGGGCGTAAGAGGCCGGCTGGTTTTTCCTTTTGACTCTTGTTTTGGGCGCATACTCCACAGGACATTATAAAGTCTCTGATATCTTTTTTCCAAGACGGCCACCAGAAGTAGCGCTTGATCTTTTCCGAGGTCTTGGTCATACCGGGATGTCCTTCCATTAAAGAATCGTGATAACAAGAGATTACCTTTTTCTGTAAATCTGTGCTGGGCAGGTATAACCGTTCTTGGAAATATAATAGGTTGTCCTTCACCGTAAAGTCCTTTCCCTGCAGATGCCAATTCTGTATGTCTGCTGGAGTTACCAGTAGCCTGGCTTTATCCTTAACTTCCTCTATGGATTGTGTGGCGATTACACCTAGAATTCTTTGTTCGGGAATGATAGGTACAGGTTTAGGATTGATCAAATGTTCTTCCACTCCCATCCGAGAAAGGGCATCAGCTTTACCGTTTTTTGTACCAGGTCGATAGGTAATTATGAAGTCAAACTCGGCAAAGAATAGTGCCCAACGGAGTTGCCTAGAGGATTGAGCTTTTGCGGTTTTCAAATATTGCAGGTTTCGGTGATCTGTAATCACAGTAACGGTGTGTCGGGCCCCCAGAAGATAATGCCGCCAAGCCTTAAAGGCGGACTTGATAGCTAGAAGTTCCTTATCAGTAATACTGTAATTGATTTCAGGAGGCGAGAATTTGCGGGACCAAAATGCCACGGGATGCAACTGATTGGTTACTGGGTCCTTTTGTGATAGAACTGCCCCCATGGCAAGGCTCGAAGCATCAGTTTCAACAATGTAGGGGAGTTCTGGGCGAGGATGTTTTAAGATCGGTGCAGAGATAAATCTAGTCTTCAAATTCTGGAAAGCTTGTTCCGCCTCGGTAGACCATTCAAAACGTTTGTTTTTCTTTAACAAGGCGGTGATGGGCTGGACTATTCGAGAGAATTCGGGGATAAGCCTGCGGTAAAAGTTAGCGAAGCCTAACATGCTTTGAACACCTTTTACGGAGGATGGCGATGGCCATTTGAGAATTGCATCGACCTTCTTTGAATCCATACGCACTCCGCTAGGTGATAATATGAATCCCAAGAATTCAACTTCAGTCACGTTGAAAACACATTTTTCCAACTTAGCGAAAAGTTTGTGTTGACGCAATCTCTCGAGGACCATTTTCACGTGTTTCCGATGTTCAGTTTCCGATGAAGAATAAACGAGGATGTCGTCAATGTAAACAACAACACACACATCTATGAGCTCTCTGAGGACATCGTTCATAAAATATTGAAAGGCGGCCGGGGCATTGCAAAGTCCGAAGGGCATGACCTGATATTCAAATAGCCCATACTTGGTGCGGAAGGCCGTCTTCCATTCATCGCCCTCTTTTACTCGTACCAAGTGGTAGGCTCCTCTAAGATCCAGCTTTGTATATATGCATGCTTTTCTGACTTGGTCCAGGAGTTCAGGGATCAAAGGTAACGGATATCTATTCTTAACGGTGATCTGGTTCAGGGCGCGATAATCTATACAAGTTCTAAGGTCCCCTTCTTTTTTTGGAACAAAGAACAAAGCTGAGGAAGCAGGGGACTTGGAAGGACGAATAAACCCATTCGCTAGGTATTGATCCAGGTATTGTCGGAGGTGAAGATTCTCAGGCTCGGTGAGGGCATAAATTCTACTACAAGGAGGAGTAGATCCAGGTATCAGGTCTATCTGGCAGTCATAAGACCTATGAGGAGGTAGAGAGTTAGCCTGATCCTTCCGGAACACATCTTGGAATTCTAGGTATTCAGGAGGTAACTGAGGAGCCTCTGAGGAAATTGCTGCCAGTGCAACACCAGGTCGAGGGTGACAAGTAGAGACACATTCTGGAAACTGAACCGTTCTTGCTCGCCAATCGATCTGAGGATTGTGCTTCTCTAACCAAGGAATTCCTAGAATAATCTGGAACTGGGGGGCCTTGATCACATCGAACACGATCTTCTCATGGTGTCCATCTTGACTTACTAGCGTCACTTCTTGGGTGGTATGCGTTACTGGTCCGGAGGCTATCTCCGTACCATCCACCGTAGTAATGACATCCTTTACAGCCTTTGGACAAAGAGTCAGATTCATCCTCAAAACCATTTCATGATCCACATAATTGCCGATGGCACCGCTGTCGACGTAAGCTTCAATCGCATGTAATCGATCCGGATGTTCAGGGCTAATGAGGACCATAGGTATCACGAAATGCGAGGTCACGGAACTGGTTTTAACGCTCGGCAAGAGGACCTCTATTCTTGTCGGGCGAGGTCGTTTCCCTGCTCAGAGTTTGTGACCCTGGTAACTGCAGCTCCTACTGCCTTCTTGGCTGGTTTCACTGGACAGTCTCTAAGAAAGTGCCACGAGTTTCCGCAATAGAGGCATAATTGCAGCTGTTTTCTCCTCTCCCGCTCCTTTTGTGTTAGTGGTCCTTTCAGGCCCCCTATTTGCATGGGTTCCCCGGAGTCTACTCCTTTGGTAGGAGTTGGTGGTTTGGAAAATACTCGAGCATCAAACTTGGAACGATCGGCCTTCCTGTTCTGCAGTCTGTGGTCAATTTGAACGACTAAGTCAATATAGTCCGAACAGTCTTGCGGGGGATTCACTACTTGGGCTAACACATCTTTGAGCTCTCCACGTAGACCTCTATAAAACAGCGTAATCCTTTTGTCCTCAGGCCATCGAGTTTCCACTATCAGTCTGTTGAAAGACGCAATATAAGCCAAAAGGTCTTGATTACCCTGTCGCAATGAAAGGAGCTCATTGTCCAAGGCCTGCCCCTGTGAATGTCTTGCAAACAGTTTTTCCATACTGAGCTGAAAAGCTTGAAAATCATGGAGAACCGGATCATCTTGATTAACTAGAGGGATCGACCAATCTGCCGCATTGCCACTAAGGTACGAAAGCACGAAAGCTACCTTAGCTTGATCAGTTGGAAAGGCTGCTGGCCGGCATAAGAAGTGCAACCGGCACTGATTAATAAATACTGCAAACCTCTTTGGGTCACCAGAAAATCGTTCGGGCGGAGCCAGAGGTACATTCCCAGGTAGGTTGATCTGCACTGGGTTCGTAGAGGATGTTGAAGGAAGATTTGCCCCTGATGCGGGTAACGGAGTTTGTCCGGCTTGTGACTGTAGCAATTGTCTAGCGAGATCGTCTGTTCGCTCCTTGGAAATAATCAGTTCCCTTCTTAGAGCATTCGTTTCCTGACGGGCTGCATGCACTTCTGCTCTTAGTTCCCCAAGTAACTGGGCTAGCTGGTCGGTATCCGAGGTTTCCATAGCGCCTGGGTGGGAGTTTTGCGATAGGCTTTGCGTTCTGTAACGCTCACCTGATTCCCGCAGAGGCGCCGGTCTTGACTGGGTGAATGCTGTATCTTCAAAGGTGATGTGTAACACACGGTTGGCTCTTTGGGCTGGACCTCTGTGCACTGTATGTCTGACTCGAAGAGTAAGATGTCTGCAGATAGAAAATATGGGATTAATGAACTGGGGTTATTGGGTGCCTCTCTCCTCTTCCCTTTCTCTTCTCCTGTAGAACCCCAAAGGTTAACACCCTCACCTTAGGTAAGTGAACGCCGGGCTCTCCATCTGCCTCGGGGCAGGGTGCCGTAACCAGTTTCTTCACTGGATAAGGGTGCAGGCCTCTTGACCTCAGAGGACTGCTGTCCGTCGTTAACTGCACGAACGGTAAGTTCTGGGCACTTCAAATGTCTTAAAAGTCTTTTGTAATGATATCTCTTGTTTTGCAGGGTTCCGGCGATGGCAGATGGTGGGCTGATGAGAGTTGAGGATCGAACCCGCGTGAGGAATAGAAGCGCCTGGAAGCACGTAAGTAAGCGCTTGTAGCCTGCTTCACGATGCGCACTAACTGTCCCTTTTATCTTGCAGGTACAAGTTCGGAGCTTTAGAGAAGCTGAAGGGTGCTGGAATACCCACTGGATTCGGCGTGGGAAGGAGTAATGGCACGTGAGTAATAAAGTTGCCCAATGTCTTTAAACGCACCTTCTTTTGTCTTTCAGATGCGGGATGCAGCGCCGAAGGCCTCCGGAGCGTGCGAAGAGCTGGTAAGCTTTTGTCTTTCAGATGCCGGAATGCAGTGCGAAGACCTCCAGAGCATGCGAAGAGTAGGTAAGCCTTTGTCTTTCAGATGCCGGAATGCAGCGCGAGGCGTTGGTGACAGCCGATGGACCAGGTAAGAGATGCGCTGCCACTGAAGACCGTAGTGCTAACCTGTTCTTTCTTTGTCTTTACAGGTGCTGCTGAAGACTGGATTCCAGGATGGTAAGCCTTTGTTCCTTTAGGCCCAGGATCAGAAGCAGAAGACATGATGAGCGTTCTGCTGCAGAGAATGCAGAATAACGCAAAGCAAGATTGATCCATCGGGTGTGGTTTAAATAGCCTCCTGTAGTGCTTAGGTGTCTCCTTCCACAGCCACGCCGAGGTAAGAAAAGAGTTCCTGCTTTCCAGAAGAGTTCCAGTGTTCTGAACCTAGGGAGTGGCTCCTGCCCCACCCAACAGGAAAAGTAGTCCCAAACAGAAGAGGATCAGGGGTTCAACTGGCAGGTAAGTAAGCAGCATGGTCTGCTGCAGGTAAGTCCACCCAAGCATTATGAGCCCGGCGCTTCCAGCGCTGGGACTGGGCATCTTTATGAGCCTGGTGCCACTGGCGCCAGGACAGGGTCCAAAAGGTCCCAATTGGGACTGGCTGGCACTCGGAACCGGGGTTATGGGTCTGCTTCCAAGGGAGTCGGGCAAGTCCTGATCTTTTGGAAGCAGAGATCATGACATCTGTACATGCCTAATTTGCTTTTTGATGTGGTCTGTCGCTTAGATGTGATGCTCAGGGTGTGCATCACACACAAGGCTGTTCGCTGTGCTGTGCACTGAGCAGTGTGTTGCAGGAGTTGGACACAGCACACAGAAGCTGCAGTGTTGATTTTGCAATGCACAATGTGCATGTAGACAGGCATTCATTGTTATGTTACGTCTTTAACTCTTGTAATGCATTTGGAAATGACTTATTTTGGGTGTGAGGTTGTTGGTCAGTCATTTCATCTGATTCCATGTCAGGCATCATTGTCTGATGCCACTGTACATTTTGGACATGGCAATGTGTACCTTATTGTTACTGTGTTGGTGTATGGGTATTGCTTGCCATGTCATGTTGTGCTTTGGGAGGGTTTGAGTGACATAACAGTGATGGCCATGGCCTGTTTTGCAGGTGTGTGTGATTCACACCTTGCATGTCAGGGTCATCCGCTTCTCAAAGCAACTAGCTGGGGGTAGATCTCTCTCCGCGGCAGGGGCCTCCCTCTGGAACAGCCTTCCTGCCTCACTGGAACTTGAGGAGAACCATCTCCGTTCGGGAAGCACCTCAAGACCTTCCTCTTTGCTTCTGCTTTCTCTCTGCCTCTCCCTTGCAAAATTCTTCACTGGAACTGCACTGGATCTGCAACTGGGCCACTCTCACCGACCTCGGTCCCTGGCCCAGCCACTCTCCACTTGCACTGCCTCCCTGGCAACCCCTGCACTGCGGGACTGTCTCTCTATCCCTACAGCCCCCCCCTTCCCAGCACTTGTCTGCACTTACCTTTGCAGTTGCCACCAGCTGGCCTATGTATTTGTTTTTTAGTCTACTTACCCTCTACTGCACTCCCCCCCTCCCCTTCCCCTTGCATTTTTCCCTTCCACCTACACCTGCACTTGCACAATCTAAATGACACCTGACCTAGTAGTATTCTTGTCTGTCTTCCCTTGTTCCCCCCTCCCTGCCTCATCGCACCTTGAAATACTTGTGTATAGGCCACATCATGTCATGTCATATGTGTGCCTTTTGGTCACACAGGATAGCTTTTGTTTAAGTAGCTAGGGATGCAGACAATGTGGCACTTCCATGGCAACTATCTCAGGGTGGTAGGGTTGTGACAGTTGACTGTCTCTTTGTCATCATCAATTGTCACCTGGTATGTGCCAGGCCTGTGTGCACTCCGCAGGGGTGGGAGTTTAGGTGAAAAATGTGGCCACAAGCTGGGTCCGGGCTTCCTCGCCATGTGCCCTGTCCCCTCCCATGGGCAGCGCCTGGTCCTGTGGTTGGGGATGTGGGGGCACCACCATGTCCGCCGGTACGCCCTGCCGTGTTGCAACATTGTGCAGGACACATACTGCCACAATGACCCTGCACACTACTGGTGGTGCATAGAGTAGCTGCCCGCCAGAGCGGTCAAGGGAGCGGAAACGTGACTTGAGCACTCCGAATGTACGCTCCACTATGGCCCTGGTTGCAATATGGGCAGCGTTGTATCTTACCTGGGGTGGTGTGGTGGGGTTCCGGATTGGCGTCATCATGTGGTTGCTCAGAGGGTAGGCACTGTCCCCTGGGGAGGTGTAAATGGTTGTGATTATTGGGGTTTGTGTATTTGTGTGTGTGTGTGTGACATGCATGCATGTGCAAGGGCATTTGTACTCACCTAGGAGCCAGGTGTCGCCATGCTGCCCAGCTTCCAGGGCCTGGCTCAGGGCGGACATTCTGTATATGAAACTGTCATGGGTGGAGCCAGGGTAGTTTGCATAGACAGAGGTGATGATTCCCTTTGCATCGCATACCACCTGTACATTGATGGAATGCCAGTGCTTGCGGTTTCGGTAGATGTGCTCAGTGGCCCTAGGTGGACGTAGGGACACATGGGTGCAATCTATGGCACCGAGCACTTTGGGGAAGTGTGCCACCCTGTAAAAATCCAGGACAACGGCCTGCCTTTCTGCGGGTGTTCTGGGCATGTATATGTGCCTGCGGACTGAGGGGCGCGCTGTCATGATTGCCAGTACCTGGTGTAGGCAGCGTGACTGTGTGGCCTGTGAGACCCCCCCCACTATGGCAGTAGTCCGCTGAAATGACCCAGTGGCCAAAAAATGCAGGACATTGAGCACCTTCTCCAAGGGGCTCAATGCTTGGGAGCAAAGGGTGGGGGATGTAAGGTCATCTTCCCACTCCCTGACCAGGTCTAGGATGATATGGGGTGGAAACCTATACCTGCCGTAGACCTGGTCGTCAGGCATCCCAAAAAGGCTTGTCCGTGGTGCGAAAATGCGTGCCCTGGCTATTCTCCTCCTCCTGCGGTGTCCCACGATCAGTGCTGCGACAAATGGGGCATTCATCGTAGCTGTATATACGTGTTTGTTGTTTGCGCGCACTTTTATACTGTGCGCGGGGACGGTTCCCCCTGCCTTCGTGTGGCGGACGCGTTGACACCTGTGTGCGTATTTTGCCGTGCGCGGGTTTCCCGTATTCGAATCCATGAATATGGGTTGTTGGCGTGCGTGTGGGCGTTCCGTGTAGTTCCCTGCAGTACTTCCCCAGTTACGCCTTCTTTTTCACACGTTATTCCCCATTCCGCATGTTACGGCCACTGTTCCGCCCACTTTGGTTGTGTGCTCCGCGCTATGTGCGCTTTTGCTGTGCGCGTTGCGCACGCCGTGTGTGCCTGCGTGCGCCATGGCAGTATTAGGCGCACGGACAGCGGGAAACACGCGCAGCGTCTTCCTTGAATCGCAAGCGTGCGCTGCGTTTCTCACGCTTGCGCTACCTTGCGCCTGCTTGCGCTGGGATTTTCGGCGCACATTTGCTCCATGAATCGACCCCTATGTGTCTTGTTGTTGTTTATGGTCCATAGAACCAGCTAGTCTGGTAAGAAATTCTGAAGAAATAGTGAATGATAAGTTGTGAGACGCCTTGTCCAACAACTGTATTGATGTTCAAGCAGTTCTCATGATATTTTAGTATGGGAATTGTATTATGTGATACACTGCATAGTGTTTGCTCATACTTCCCTTATCTTCACATATAATTCTGACTGGTTCTCATTCTCTCTCCCTGAGGAGATTTACATTCTATATGAGTAGGAGTGAGAATGAAAGGAGGTTTGTTTGATATGCCCCAGACAGGGAACCCTGCACAAAACCATGGAGAATAATGAGAACGTCATTTTAAGTGATTGATATGATACAGACATGTTTTCTTGTAAAAGATGTGTAGTAGCCCTTGCTGCCATTTGTGGGGTACGCTTGACTTGCCCTACCTCATTAGAGTACCTGATTCAACCATCCAGATAGCTGCGCCATATGGTTTTAATTTCGATATAGGCAATGTATTTATCAACATTCTCGAAATGCGTTGGGCCACTTGTGAAAAATTAAAAAACAAAACGACATATGAAGATTTTAAGGAATAATGTCTTGATGTTCATCATTGAGAATCACTAATTGTTTGCCTGTTTGAATCAAAATAATTGAAACATTTCTGTTATAAACATAACACACTTATAGTGTGAACATAAGTCAACCTAAACTGTTTGGCTCATTCTTTGACCTTGTGAAAGTGTGTAGGGGACGGGAGTTCCTCCATTAGGAACTTATTCTGTTTGCAGATAGCATGGTAAAGGAAGCGTGTATTGTCAGCAGGTAATCTACCTTTAAGAAAACAAGATTGATCCAGGTGGATAACATTTCCAATACCTTTAGCGAGATGGGTAGCTAGTACTTTAGCATAGATTTCACAAACTTGATTAATTAGTGATATAGGTCTGTAGTTGGAAAATAAAGTAGGATCTTTACCTGATATAGGGATCATTGCAATGAGAGCATCATTAAACGAATGCCCAAACAGCCCTTTTCCTTAAATTGCTTACAAATACCAAGCAAATACTGAGCTATAAGCAATGAACAATGCTTATAAATGTTCGCTGGTATGTAATCTGGTCCAGATGAAGCCTTCTTATTTAATGTGTCCCTTGATTTTGCAGCCCCACCCTGTCTTTTCCCTACTTCCTTTTTCCTATTTTATGTCATTTCTTCTTTATTGTTTCTGTTGAGAAACCCTTTTTTTAATAGCTTGATCAACAGAGGGGACAACAGCTATTTCCAGGAATAATTCAGAGTAATAGCATTGGGGTTAATGTTGTTTGGTGCAGGGCATAAAGCTATAACAAGCTCAAAGTGTTTGTAGTTACCTGGAGGGATTAGAAGCTCCTGGAAGGCTCGGACTAGCCTTGCAAATGCAGCAAAGAAAAGTGTCTCAAAATCAAAGCTATAATTCAGGGCTGGGTTTGCCTGCTAGAAGACTGAGATGCAGGATCTGCAGTTAAGTATATGGTATGGAACACAGAAACGGGGATTCACAGGGTAAAACAATGGGTAAAAGCTCAGTATTGCACTTTTAAGATATATATATATCAATGGACTTTCATCTCATTTATTAGAGCTTTTATGATTACTTCACATTCTTCATCCCTGTTGTCTGCAAGACATTATTAGAGCAATTGTAGATCTGCAAAGCCACCAGATATCCTTTCCCAAACCTCAGAAGAGGTTTACTCAGAGAGAAAATCCCACACAACGAACAGTGCCCAAATTGTACCATGAAACAAGCAAAGCCACTGTGGCTGAATAGGGGACAGGGCACAGATCACACTGTTCTCAAGGTGGCCTAAATTACCCACTAACCCTTAGATAAAGGAATAACACATAATGGGCTTCACCCTCTAGCCCTTGTGTTGAGGGCCTGCTCCAACTCCAACTATTTTCACTTATGTTCCACTTATATGTTTTGTGTATTTGTTGTTCACAAATGACTTTGCATACAGTGTGTCCTTGTTTGCTGGCATGGCGTTGCATTATGTCCCTCTGCATCACTGCTTCTGGGACTGTGATGGAGATTTCAGGCTTTACAAGCTAAATAGAGCTCAGCGGAATGGAGTGTAAAGTCAGAGTTTTTGTGGTCGCTTCCAACCGGTCACCACTCTTGGTTCAGAAAATTGCCATTTGTGCCTGTTGCCTGTTGCAGCTCTACAAGCTTAGGTAGAAGATTAACCAATCCCCAGCAAGATGCTCATTTTAGGCACAAATAAGGAGCAAATCTGACTGACCACAAACATTTGTTGACCAAATAGCGAATTACATTCATTGATTTCTCCCCAAAATATGTCTTAATTTCACAAAAAAATATCAAATATACTTGGTATATTTTTCCTTTTTTAAAACGCTTTCAGGTTGAAATGATGCTCCCTCCAAGGTGCATCTAAAACATAGGTTAGACACAGTTGTACTTTTATTTGTGTTGTATACTTTTTAGAGATGTGCAAGTATCAAGTACTTATTAGAAAAAAATAACAATTTGTAACATGAACTGATGAAAAATCCAGGACCTGTCACCATTGCACATTTGTTGATAACACCATATTTTCCGATTGTCTAAAAAAATGCAATTTTATGAAATAGCATTCCTAGTTACTTTACTAAAAGTGCATAAACAATGTTTTCCCCTTTGTCGTAGGGGATTCCATCTCTTCTTTGCATCCCTTAATGTATCTTAGTGCAAAAATGTATCCTTTACCTATTCAAACAGATCAGCAACTATTTGTGCCAAACATTGTTGTCATTCCCACACCTTGTCATTGCAAACCATTCTGGTAGTTTGGTTTGCACCCAAGTCAGTGATTGTGACTCATAGTTATGGCTAAGTTGGTCTCCCCATAGATGGGGCACTTATTCAGTTGCATAGAGGTTTGCTGATGTTCAATGAATCTACACAAAACTTTCCAAACATAATACATAGTCATCACAAAATATGTTTGGTGACATACTTTTTCTCAGGGCGATTTTATCTAAATATTTGGATTGCCAAGTTGCTTTTGAATAACTACTTCTTGTATGTCTGCCCAAAATATTTGAAAATTGAAGAAGAAAGTGTGTTATTAATAGCTGCAAAAACGCCAATTGGACAAGAATATTGACAATCGTACAATTTGTAAAACCTGTTGTTTTATTGAAGCTTTTATACAATTGATGTGAACATTCTCAAAACTATAAATTGCTTAATCCACAGTAATCATCTCCTCAGTTTAATCATTGTATCCAAAAGAGAAAATAGGGATATGTGAATAAATGATTTTATGTTCCTTAGATGGATTCAATATGTGAAAACACCTCATGTAAAAACACCTCTACACTTGTTTCACCACCCTTTTGGAGGATCTTCAGGAGGCTTTTGATTTACATTTTCCATTAGATTTGATGATCTGTCAAAACTGAAACAGAAATATATACCAAATGGTCACTAAATTTGTAGCTTCATTACTTGACACCTAATCCTAACACTAATGAACTATATAAAGAAACTGTTGGAAACTGGTTTCAGTGTGTTACTCACCAACAACTTGGTTCATTTTGGTGATGCTGCTCACTAGGACGCTTAATGTGATTTGTTCAAAAATCCTAAACTCAAATATAAATAAAGAAGCTTATGTGGATGCATTCTGTCTTACAAATCATGAGGATTTTAATTATTGAAATTTGGTATAGTTTAATTATAAAATAATGCATCATACCTGTATTTCAATGAGGACTGGATATGATAATTCAGACACTACTTCTAATTTTGGCCGCAGGGTTTCCCGCGGTTTGAAATGGCTCCCATTTGTTTGTCTGTTGTGACTGTCATCATGCATGCCATTTTGAATCTATCAGACATGCACCTCTCTAAAGACCTTTTCTCTGTTATGAGTAAAGGACTCTCCTTTTGCCCTACGAACACTCTAAGCTACTTACAAACCAATGTAGACATCTATAAATTTTGTAGATTTCTAAATCTAAAGAAATACTTTGAAGCACACATTGATATGGATATTCCACAGAAACCAAAGGCAGTTCCCTCTAGATTAAGCGTGGACTTAGCAGAGAAAACAATCACTTTACTAAACCTAGGAGGGTTGGATGACGACTACACTTTTGAACACTTCATATTGGAACAGGACATTGACATCTATATAACGGAAGAAACTACACTTAAACCAAAATCAAAGTTTGTGCCACAACTGGCAGTGGACAATGCCACTGACCTCTTTAATCAAGCAGTAGTGAGTGACGTCAGAGAAATTTATTGAAAAATTCAACAAAATCAAGAAAATGTACCTTAACATATGAGGAAAGAAAAGCAATACAAGATCTCTAAACTCATAATGAAATTGTAGTACAATCTGCAGATAAAGGAGGCATAATTGTGCTAATTAAGAGACAACCTTTTATTCAGGAAGCCAGCAAACACCTAACCAATAGCAGTTGCTATAAAAAATGGACCTCAATACACTACCTATGGTAGTTGAAAAATGGCAGACACTTAGCAAAAACAGCATCACATTGGCCTCCATAATGATGACGAATACAATTACATGAAGGTGCAGCATCTGGTCATGACCACAATATATTTCTTACCAAAAATTCATAAAACCCATACTAGATTTCCATCCTGCAGACCAATCATCAATGGGATTGGCTCCATTACCGAAAGAATCTCTGAATATATAGATGTTCATTTTAACCCCATAGCACAACATTTGACTTCCTATGTAAAAGACATCAAACATGTTATTCATCAGACTTAAGGTATTATGTGGCAAGAGTATTATATACTTGTCTCTATGGACATAGTCTTGCTCTATACCTGTATCGAACATGACACAGGGATAAGAACTGCTGCATATTTCCTTAAATCCAGTTCAGTTTCCTACTTCCAACAAAACCAGATGATATTAGAAATGTTCAAATTCAGACTCAAAAACAACCATTATCATTTTAACTATCAAATATACTGTCAAAAACAAGGAACAGCAATGGGAGCAAAATATGCTGTACCATGCAAACCTGTTCATGGGCAATTTAGAGCTTGAACACGTTTGGACACAACCAGTTTTCACTCAAAATGTAAACATATCTATTGGGGGTGGTACATTCATGACATTTTGTTAATTTGGAACAGTGACTACAATTCATTGAAAGAATATACTAACTATTTGAACTGTAATTATTACAATATCAAACTATCTAAGGAATGCAGTAAAAAAGAATAAACTTTCTGAGTCCACAGATCTATATAGAGGAGGATGAAATCAGGACCACTCTATATAACACACCGACAGCAGGAAACCGCATATTACACGAAGAAAGTAATCATCCGGCACATGTAATCAAGAACAAGGAGAAACTTTAGCACCAATGAAGAATATCAAAAGCATCTGATTACAAGCACAAAACAATTCAAAAGAGGAGGATATCATGTCCATGCAATGAAGACAGCACTAAAAAAGCTACAATAAAGGGTAGAGCACTTCTCATTGTAGACAAACCCCAAAAATGGAAATGCCAGCAACACAATACAAACCTAGAATGATCAGTACATATAGCACAGCACATCACAAAATAAGGAAAATTCTAAAGAAACATTGGCATATCCTGTGTCTAGACAATTCAATTTTCATAGTACTTGGATGATAAAACCACCATCACATTTAGGAAAGCTACAACCATAAAACAATCATTAGTCCTAGCTATATGGAACCTGAGAAATCACAAGCAATGGTTACTCGGCATTCACACTGGCAATTACCACCGATATTGCGCAACCGCAAATGTTGACAATACACATTATGTCCCCAATTTATGGACAATGTAAATACAATATTGCTGCCCAGTGGACAAGAAAACAAAATAACAAGCTTCAGCAATTGCAACACTAAGTTTGTGATATATGGGATCAAATGCCATTGCAATAAAAGGTACATTGGCAGCACAATCATAACATTGAAAACCTGAATTATGGAACACATGAGAGCCTTTAAAAATGGGGATGAGAAATACCCAATGGCCAGAAATCATCAAAAAGAACATCGGCTTCAACCAAACACAAATTTGAAATGTAAGGGAACTGTAAAAATGATGAGAAGAGGAGGAAACTGTTATGGACTTGATGGTCGTGTAGAGTATGAATACCTCCGTCCCCAAGTACCTCACAGACAACACCAGAAATACTGCCTGTGCAGTCTTTGAGGCCACAGGTGGTAGTCCGTCGGGCCTGATTCAGGAACAGCCAGAAGAACCCCTTGAACGCTGTAAAGCAAAGGATTATGAGGTTATGCACAGAACAGGAAGAATAACACAAGAACATAGGTAACTTGGCACTGCTTACCTATGTGTACGAAAAGGTTGCCCAGAGATGTGAGGAAGGACTGGACCCCAGGGCAGGAGCTGTATGAGGTCAGGAGTATAGACAGGTAAACACCTAGCGTGGGGGCCTGAGGCCAGGTTCCAAGACAAAGAGACTTGATCCGTAGAGTATCCAGGGACGATACCGTGGTCAGGCAACAAGAGGACCAAAGTTTGAACAGTAGAAGGGTGAGGCAGAGCAATCCGTGGGGCAAAGCGTAGTTCGGCAACAGGAGGTCCAAAGTTTGCACAGTAGCAGGGTGAGGCAGAGCAGTCCGTGGAGCAAAGCGTAGTTCGGCAACAGGAGGCCCAAAGTTCGAATAGTAGAAGGGTGAGGCAAAGCAATCTGTGGAACAAAGCGTGGTCGAGGAAACAATCCGTAAATCAAAACGTAGAACTAAGCGTCACGTGATCCAGGAGGAAAACAGCTGTGAAGCAACGGTCCTTGTTTCCGGAAGCCTTTTAAACAATGTCAGGAGTCACGTGATACGTGACACGGAAGCGTTGCTGCGTGATGGAAAATCACGTGATCCGTGACGCGCGGGTCTCCGTGGGCAGCGCTTGGCGTTATGGCGAGATGAAATCCTCCAGTTCAGCTGCCAAGAACGGGAGGGGCGATAGACGCCAGGTCTGCCATGCTGCAATCTACCATGATGGGCGAAGGGATGCAAGGGATTACGTGAGCCAGGGTACGTGTGTGGGGTAGTGGGAGGGACGGAGGCCGAGGGCGGAGAAAGAGCACCTGTAGGAGATGCACTCGGTGCGGGAGACGTGACAGAGTCCCCCCTCAAAGGCCCACGACCCCGTGGGCAGGTAGGGCAGTCCCTATGAAAACGGGCAACAAGAAGCGGGGCATGGACATCACGGGAGGGAACCCAAGAGCGGTCCTCGGGACCATAACCCACCCAGTCCACGAGATACTGAAGGCGACCCCTGTGAAAGCGGGAACCCAGGATAGCACTGACCTCGAAGACATCCGGGGAGGACACCGAGACAGGGGCGGGTGAAGCACTGACACGGGTAGGAGCAAGGCAGGGCTTGAGGAGAGGGGTATGAAATACCGGGTGGATCCGCCAAGCAGGAGGAACAGCAAGGCGGAAGGCCACAGGGTTCAGGACCTTTGCGATCTTGTAGGGACCCACGAAACGAGGCAGCAGCTTGCGACACCCAGGGATACGTAAGTGCCGGGTCGACAGCCACACCCGGTCACCCACGCGATACTGAGGGGCCACTGACCGCCTCCGGTCAGCGTTCGTCTTCATAACCATCTGGGCCTCACGGAGATGGATAAGGGTCTGAGCATGGACATCCGCCAGGTCGCGAACGCAGGCATTGGCAGCAGGGGTGGCGGAGGAGAGATCAGGGAGCGGGAGGGTGCGTGGATGTTTTCCATACATAGAATAGAAAGGGGAGAAACCAGTAGCTGAGTGTCGTGAGTTGTTATATGCAAATTCAGCGAGGTGGAGCAGATTGGACCAGGAGTCTTGGTATTGAAGGGTCAAACACCGCAGGTACAGTTCCCTGGCCTGATTCACTCTCTCGGTCTGCCCATCACTTTCTGGGTGATAGGCAGAGGAGAAGCGAGCATCAATACCCAGGAGCTTGGTAAGGGCACGCCAGAAACAGGAAGTAAACTGCGACCCGCGATCCGATATGATGACCTGCGGAAGACCAATGAGACAAAAGACTGTCTTGAAGAATAAGCGGGCCAATGTCGGGGCTGAGGGTATGCCGGTACAGGGAATGAAGCGGGCCATCTTAGTGTAGGAGTCCACGATAACCCAGATGGTGTCATAACCTTGTCTGCGTGGTAGGTCCGTGACAAGATCCATGGAGATAGTATGCCACGGTCGGGGGGGAATGGGCAGCGGCTGGAGTAAGCCCAGGGGACGTCCTCTACTTGACTTGCATTGGGCACATATCGAACAGGTGTTTACATAGTTCTCTATATCCCTTTTCATGGACGGCCACCAGCACCACCGGTGTAGCAGATCCAGGGTGCGTTGCTGCCCTGGATGACCGTTTATGGCAGCATCGTGAGACCACGCAAGCGCTTGGTTGCGCACATCGCACGTGGGAAGGAACAACTTGCCCTGGACAAACGGCAACCCCTCCCGAAGTACAATATCCCATTCCGTGAGTGCATGTGGGTGTTGGGAGACCCATTGTCTAATGGCGGTAAGCAGGGGCGGGGATGGTGTACACAAACAAATAACATGGCCCTTCCCCAACAATGTGTCTGGGAACGAAGACAGTGGTTCCCCCCCGGGAGAGCGGGAAAGGGCATCCGCCTTACCATGAACAAGACCTGGCCTGTGCTTAGCCACAAAACCAAAGGCAGCAAAGAACAAGTGCCAACGCACTTGTCTGCTATTCACGCATTTAAGAGAGGCCAGGTCCTGTAGGTTCTTGTGGTCCGTGTATAATACGTCTGGTGTTTCGCCCCCATGAGGTGGTGTCGCCATGATTGGAGGTCGTCCTTGATGGCCAACAGCTCTTTCTCAGTCACTGTGTAGTGTGACTCGGCTACGGTGAACTTCCGTGAGTGATATGCTACCGGATGCAAACTACCCGTGGCTGGACATGGCTGGGAAAGTATGGCACCCAGAGCGAACGAGGAAGCGTCTGCCTCTATTACAAACGGGAGGTTCGGGTCAGGGTGCTGCAACACAGGGGCAGAAACAAACCTGGATTTAAGTGCCTCGAAGGCCTCCTGATGTACAGAGGACCAGGCGAAAGAGACAAGAGGGCTGGTCAGCGCGGTCAGTGGAGATACAATGGAAGAGAAGCCGGCGATGAAACGCCGGTAAAAGTTAGCAAAGCCGAGAAAAGACTGGAGTTGTTTGAGGTTGACAGGGACTGGCCATTCTGTGACAGCACGGACCTTTGACTGATTCATGGATAACCCTCCAGGGGTGATGTGAAAACCCAGGAATTCCACCTCCCTCGTATGAAACAAGCATTTCTCGGGCTTGGCGAATAGGGCGTTCTTCTTGAGGCGGGAGAGGACTTCTCTGACATGAGCGATATGTTCTTTCAAGGAGGACGAATAGATCAATATGTCGTCCAAATAGACCACCACGTACGTATCCAGGATGTCAGAGAATACGTCGTTGATGAAACGCTGGAACGTTGCAGGGGCATTACAGAGCCCGAAGGGCATCACGGTGTATTCAAATAATCCCTGTCGGGAGCAAAATGCCGTTTTCCATTTGTCTCCACGCCGCATGCGGATTAGGTTGTATGCCCCTCTCAGGTCTAACTTGGTAAAGAGGGACGCCTTCGTCAACCCGTCCAGTAGCATGGAGATGAGCGGAATGGGGTACCTGTTCTTTACGGTGATAGCATTTAACGGTCTATAGTTTATGCATGGGCGCAGATCGCCTTCCTTTTTTGGGACGAAAAATATAGGACTGGCAGCTGGAGAACAGGAAGGGCGGATATGACCTAAATGCAAGGCTTGCTGGATGTATTCTTTTAAGGCCCGTTCCTCAGACTGCGATAACGAGTAGATCCTACCCCTTGGTATGGGAGCATCCGGGAGAAGATCAATAGGACAGTCGTAGGGTCTGTGTGGAGGTAGACCTTCCGCTGTGACTTTGTCGAAAACCATATGATAGTCGTGGTAGTCCACGGGAATACCTGCCATAACAGCTCCCACAGTGTGTGATGACGTGGTGTCGGGAACTATGTCCCTGATACTGGAGGAAGCCAAAGCACTGAGGATCCTGCCGGGAGAGGAGAGTGATTCTGGTTCTGTTAGGCAGAAAGGCTGGCATTCCTCCGACTCGAACGTTACTTGTCCCGTTCCCCATTTAATCAAAGGGTTGTGGTGCCTTAACCAGGGGATACCCAAAATAACACCGAACTGTGGCGTGGTGATGAGGTCAAATGACAGGTTCTCCTTATGAGTGCTCTGTATCACCACTTCCAGAGGCGCAGTTTGGTGTTTAATCGGACCAGAGGCCAAAGATGTGCCATCGACTGCTTGCACTGGTTCCGGGTGTTCTTTTTAAATCAGGGGCAGATTGAGACGATGGGCTAATGCGATGTCTATGAAACAACCGGTGGCCCCGGAGTCGATCACGATCTGAACAGCATGGACGATCTCCCTGGTAGGTTTCAAAAGGGCGTGAACCACAACCGGTCTGATATGACCGAACGCGGGTTCAGTGGGGGTCGTGGGCAGGCTCGCCGGTGCCCCCTGTATCATGGGCGAGCCTTCTGAAAACCCAACGCCTTGTTCTTTGGTCGCCGGGGGCATTCCCTTACGTAGTGTCCATTTAGCCGGCAATAAAAACAGGCGTTGTCGGTTCTCCAACGTTCCCGTTCGGACTGTGTTATCGGGCTTCGAATCCCGCCTATTTGCATGGGTTCGGAACCGGCGGGAGAAGGGGCCGGGGTTGACTGGCCGGCAAACGTGGTTTCTGCCTTCCGTTCGGACCTCCGGGTGTCCACCTGTAGTGCAAGGTCTACAAGATCCGTGAACACAGAGGGAAGGGCAGGAACCACTGACAGAGCGTCCTTCATGGCGTTGCATAAACCTCGGTAGAACACAATCGCCTTCTTTTCCTCTGGCCAGGAAGTCTCAGCGGCAAGCTGATTGTACCGGGTGATGTACTCAATTAGTGTTTGCTTACCCTGTGAGAGATCTAGTAGTTCCAGGTCCCTTGACTGGGCCTTGTAGCGGGTGTCGAACACTTTAGCCATCTCCGTTACGAGAAGCTCGAAATCGTATAAAGCAGGGTGGTCGTTTTCTAGCAACGGGTTTGCCCAGGTAGCTGCTACTCCGGATAGATGAGACAAAAGAAAGGCGGCCTTTGTGACAGAATCGGGGAAGGCTTGGGGTCTGCACAAGAAGTGAAGTTTACATTGGTTTATGAAGGTGCGGTATTTACGTGGGTCACCCTGGTAGCGTTCTAGGGCAGCAAGAGGGAAGGAGGTTGGGAGCAACACAGGAGTGGGGGCGGGGGCTGGAGCAGGGGCAGGCTGGACTGGAGGGGCAGGGTCCCCGAACTCGGTGTCTGCAGGTAGAGGATAACGTGTGCTCTGCAAGGCGTCTAGGCGATGGTGAATGGCGGTTGTGGCTGCGGCCATGTCGGTCCTAAGGGCCGCTACGACCTGCATTAGAGCGGTCACTGGGTCCCCGGCGGAGGGATTCATACTCTGAACAGCCAAGGGCTTCACAGCCTGTTATGGACTTGATGGTCGTGCAGAGTATGAATACCTCCGTCACCAAGTACCACACAGACAACACCAGAAATACTGCCTGTGCGGTCTTTGAGGCCACAGGTGGTAGTCCGTCGGGCCTGATTCAGGAACAGCCAGAAGAACCCCTTGAACGCTGTAAAGCAAAGGATTATGAGGTTATGCACAGAACAGGAAGAATAGCACAAGAACACAGGTAACTTGGCACTGCTTACCTATTTGTACGAAAAGGTTGCCCAGAGATGTGAGGAAGGACTGGACCCCAGGGCAGGAGCTGTATGAGGTCAGGAGTATAGACAGGTAAACACCTAGCGTGGGGGCCTGAGGCCAGGTTCCAAGACAAAGAGACGTGATCCGTAGAGTATCCAGGGACGATACCGTGGTCAGGCAACAAGAGGACCAAAGTTCGAACAGTAGAAGGGTGAGGCAGAGCAATCCGTGGGGCAAAGCGTAGTTCGGCAACAGGAGGCCCAAAGTTCGAATAGTAGAAGGGTGAGGCAAAGCAATCCGTGGAACAAAGCGTGGTCGAGGAAACAATCCGTAAGTCAAAACGTAGAACTAAGCGTCACGTGATCCAGGAGGAAAACAGCTGTGAAGCAACGCTCCTTGTTTCCGGAAGCCTTTTAAACAATGTCAGGAGTCACGTGATACGTGACACGGAAGCGTTGCTGCGTGATGGAAAATCACGTGATCCGTGACGCGCGGGTCTCCGTGGGCAGCGCTTGGCGTTATGGCGAGATGAAATCCTCCAGTTCAGCTGCCAAGAACGGGAGGGGCGATAGACGCCAGGTCTGCCATGCTGCAATCTACCATGATGGGCGAAGGGATGCAAGGGATTACGTGAGCCAGGGTACGTGTGTGGGGTAGTGGGAGGGACGGAGGCCGAGGGCGGAGAAAGAGCACCTGTAGGAGATGCACTCGGTGCGGGAGACGTGACAGAAACAGAGAATTGCAACTAAGACAAGAGGAAGCAAAGTAGATACCATACATGGACATGTGCTTCACTGGACTCAACAAGGACAATGAGTTCTGTCATATTTATGACCCATCATTAGGAGAAAGATCAATGTATTAGTGACTTTTGAAATTGAGTCTATAGATGAGAAAAAAAAATTCAACACACAAAATCCTTCTCTTAGTTTGTTAAGAACCGGCATGCAATCAGCTTTTATTTATTTCTTAATGTAGGATACTGTCCTTTTATTGTTGGTTGGATGATGATAGAAAGGAATTGAACCTTGTGTTACTGCTCACAAATTGTCAGATCATTCCCAACTTCATTTAAATGATCACAATTTAAACAATTAACATGGTGTTGTCTGATGAAATATTTAATATATATGGAGTAAAAAGGCCCAAAGATAGACTGATAAACATTCAGACGGCACTTGTCTATTTCTACTATAGAGTAAACTTTAATAATGTCTCTTTTCGAATAGCGCAATATCACACGCTTAAAGATGGCTGCCATTAACGCTAATAATGACATCATTGGCAAAAACGGCATTCGCGATCACATCACAACAGAAATAAAAGGGCGTCAATTTGAACCGCAGGAAACCATGCAGTCAAAATAAGAAGTATCCTCTGGACTATCATATACAGGCCTCATTGAAATACAGGTATGACGGGTTCTTTTATAATTAAACTATACCAAATTTCAAACATTTAATGCATTATAATCCTTAAGCCAGAATAAAGCCACTTAGGTTTCTTTATTTATATTTGACTCCAGGATTTTTGAAAAAATCACATTAAGCTCCCCAGTGAGCACCATCACCAAAATGAACCAACCGCTTAGTGAATAACAAAATAAAACCAGTTTTCAACTGTTTCTTTATATAGTTTATTAGTGTTAGGATTAGGTGTCAAGTAATGAATCTCCATATTTAGTGACCATTTGGTATATATTTTGTTTCAGTTTTGAAAGATCATCGAACTTAATGGAAAAATGTAAGTTAAAAGCCTCCTGAATATCCACCAAAAGGTTGGTGAAACATGTGTAGAGGTGTTTTTGCATGAGGTGTTTTCAAATATTTAATTCATCTAAGGAACATAAGAATCATTTATTCACATATCCCTCTTCTCTCTTTTGGATACATGGACATTATGAAACTGTGAGGAGATTACAGTTGATAAAGCAATTTATATTTTCGAGAATGTTCACAAAAAACTTCAATAAAACAAGTTTTTGAAATTGAAGGATTGTCAATATTATTGCCCAATTGGTGCTTTTGCAGCTATTAACTACACGACCCAGGCGGTAAGTTACCGCCTGGGCCGTGACTTTACCACCATGGCGTAAACTACGTTTACGCCATGGTGGTTGGCGGACTTACCGCCCCATTCCGACCTTGGCGGGGCGGTAAGTCCCCAATCCCCATTTACCCTTCCCCATTCCCATTTTTGCCCCATAGGGCATAATGGGAGTGGGGAAGGCGTTAATTACGCCACCGTAAATTACGGTGGCGTAATTAACTCCATGGTCCCTTAGCGCCATGGATTTTAACACCTGCTAAAAGCAGGTGTTAAAAGCGCCATGGCGCTAAGGGACCTCGTACTCAGGCGGTAAGGGTCGGCGCTGTTAACGCTGCCGTAAGCCCCTTACCGCCTGGGTCGTAATGAGGCCCACTTTCTTCTTCAACGATACATACCCAACTCTGCTTTTGTTTGGAAAGCTTCCATTTTTGTTTGGCAAAAGAACAAGGGGAGGAAAACATGTGGTTCCCAGGCACACCTCTAGAGGCAGCTTTTGCTAATACCTACAGAAAAAATCTACAGGAGGAGTCAGGCCAAACCTGTATTAAAACCTAGCAACTGATATTATTGGATATATTCACTTGGTCTGGTGACAATCCATTAGGTGTTTTTTTAATTCTCCCAAAAAGTGCACAAACTGCCATTATCGACACACCAACCTCACAGCCCTTCTCTCTTATCAGAGTGACATTTCTAAGCTTCTGATTCTCTTTTTCACATTTGCAGACGTGGGTCAGGTTGGCAAATTTTAAGAAAGGTCAACCAAATTGGATAGTTGAAAATCAGGCATTCTGAAAGGGTGGGACTTGGCAACATCTTTCAAACTACTGTGATTGGTGCTAATGGGTTTATGCTAGGCTTTGTAGGTCCCGCACTGCAAAGATGTTTTAAAGAAGCATATTGCAACAAACTGTTGCTCAACCTAGGTAAGGTGTGAGGGTGTTAGAAATGGGTGTCATACAACCCCAAGATGCAAGTCTGACTTCATGTCAGGCCACAGATCTGCCTCTAGTTTTCATGGCAGGCCTTTTGGTTTGAGCCAGATCCACAGCCACAAGCTGGTCTTCGAGTGAGTTTAAGCCTGGCTTGAGCCTGCAGGCCACTTTCAAGCTCATAGACCGGTTCAGTGAGGCTAGTCATGCCCACAGAGCAGCACTGGCTACTTGTCCCCAACCCATGCCCAATGACCACATCTGAAGCATGACTTTGGGGAAAGTCTTATATTGTGGTCAACTGACTTCTTGACAAACTACATTCTGAGCATATTACAACCATCTTCGGGCTGCCCCCACCCTAAAAATGGTGAGCAGGCACCCCAGCTAGATGCACTATGCCCCATAAAATGGAAACAAATGGCTGCTTCAGTCTTCAGTTATCAGACACAGCGTCAGGCTTGCAGATCAGGGTGATGACCCACAGGCCACTAGCTTATCTCAGACCACCAATGGTGGCTGACAGACCCACAGAAGCCATTCAGCCTGACCATTCAGTGTGGCCACAGGGCAGTCCCAGTTGCCATATTTAGAGGCTTGATAGGGCCTTTACACAGAAGTTACTTGTCACAAGGCATGGCCAGTGGCAACTTTGGTGGGATTGTGGGGTCCAGCGGAATGCCTGGAGGCCTTTGCTTGAACAGGGGGACCATTGGCCTTTATCTGCTTACAGTGGTTTGGAGAACCCAGGGCATGCCTGAAGACCCCGCTCCGGACAAAGAAGTCACTGAGCATGGCCACAGGTCATACGATATCTGTGACTTTTTACCATCCCTTTGGAAGTGTAGCATAACTCTATTAACTTCAGTAATAAAGGTACCTGGCTTACCAACAGAAATAATTTAGAAAAGATCTAGGAAGAATGGTCATTCTGATCATTATTAGACTGCCAATCCAAGATAATTACTGCTTGGACCATCTTTGTATATATTCCAGATTGGCAGATATGTATCATCATGTAAGCCTTCCTAAACTGTGTAAGCATGACCCCATGGTATCACATTTTCACTGTTTGTATCGCAAACGGCAGAGCATATAAAAGCTGCACTTCATCTACCCCATATATTGTGGCAAACTCCCCTGACTGACTTTGCTATCCCCAAGGGGTTCCTCAGTGTGCCGCGCAAACTAAAGGATGGCGGGTCCAGAAGCATTATGGGGAGGATTCCTTGGTCACCCAACCTTGGTCTCCATGACATGGCAGGGGAAAGTACCAAAATATGCAGTTTCACAGAGTTGCTATCATTCTAGGTTCAGACTACTTACAAAACAGGAAAACAGGATCATCCCTTGTTCATTTTAATGCCAAACATCCTGTAAGATTTCCAATCCTCAACATCTCTTCCTTGCTGCCATGTTTTGTGCGGAAATGTCTTTGGGCCTCATTACGATTTTGGTGGTGCAGGAAAAAAGTGGAGCTAATTCCGTTACCTCCATTTTTCCCAGACTGTTAAATTGCCACTGCCGGAATTACCTAGTGGTAATTTTGCCGGTTTTTGGAGGAAAAGTGGAGGATCTTGATGCTGGAGGTAAATTCTTCACTTTTCATTAAAAAATGGGTGGAATTACCACTAGGTAGTTCTGCCAGTGGTAATTACGCCAACAATCCCCAATGGAGTCCTATGGACTCCAGATAATGGGGATTTACACTGCCTACCACCACTTGTAATTCACTGGCAAATACACCGGACCAAGTGGTGGTAACGATAATTCTGTTTGGTGGTATCTCTGCGGATTTACCGCCAAGATACCAGCAAACTCGTAATGAGGCCTTTGTCTGTGGCTAGAGTTTCAGGCCCTCCAGTTCCCAACAGACAAGAAGGACATACTTACCCATTATGCATTTTGGCCTTTGTAGTGTTGTAAAATATTGCCTGTCACATATAAAATACATATTCACCAACCCAAAGCTTGTTTATCTTAGTTGGGTTTCGTGGTTTAAGAAACTGTGACCAAAATGTTTCTCAGGTTTTAAGTCGTTTATTTGAGTCACCCCACCTCGGGTCTTTCACACTTATCTCGAAATGTCTACATCGGAGCTATGCCACAGGGTGTTCATTTGCATTGAAGGGTTGTGCAACTGATGATGTAACACCCTTATTCCTTCTGTCTGATTTACGTTTACTTGTCCTTTCGTCCAACATATGCGTGGTGATTCCAACCTATAATTGGGCGCACGGGCACAGATTCATATGTACCCAATGTTTGCTTAAGCACGTTGAGTAATTACTTTTTAATTTAATATCTTTGCCTGTTCTTGAATATGGAAATTAGGCCCCTTTTATGATGTTGTTGCAACATGGGAGAGTTTATTTTGCTTGCGTTCCAAAACAATTCTGTGAGGCATTGTCTTGCTCATCTGGCTTGACGAGCCAGCCCATTTATGGGAAAACAGTGGTAGTGCATTTTTATATTTCGGGATCCATTTGTAAAGGTCTTCATTAATTCCTGAGTATTTTCTTGACCCTTCAGGTCAAGTGATAATGTGTTAGTGGACCAACAAACCTCTCAGATTGACTGGTCTTTTGGGCACTTTTCAGTGTGTCAGCACTGTATATATTTGCTTTGCCTTATCGTCTCCTGGTGGTATCCACTTCCTTGTAATCGTTTCATTAACACCCGTCTTGTTAATTGAAACACTGGCTCAATTGTGCAAATTCATCTAAGTCTTAGAAATTGTAAATGTGCTAAAACCTTAAAAGGCTCCTTTAGATGACACAATGTTGCATTTGTATATGCATATGTGTCTATCAGAGTTCAGTAAACTCGGCAATGTCTGGTTCGGTTCACGGGCGCTCCTGTGGCATCCTTCCCGCAAATCAGCAACAAGACAGGCAAGGTAGGACCTGTAATGGCGGCGACGCGGGAGGTGCTTTGAAGACCTGAAATCAGTGACTTCTGCGAGGCAGCGCATGAGGGGCTGAGGACCCGTGGGCGGCTGGGGTTGCATGGACCTCCTGGTTCCCCCTCTGCAGCGGGGTGCCGGGCGGTGAGGGCGCACCGCTCCTGTAGGGTGCGCTGTGGCCTTGCAAACCGCATTTATGTTCCCCACCGGGCACCCTGGTGTTTCGACCTGACTCTGTCCCCCCTCTCCAGGGCTGAACTTGTGTCTCATATTGATGTCAAGAATCCATGACCTAACCATGCTGCTTAACGGCTGCCACTGTTCCCCTCCCACAAAAGCTGCTTGTCACAGACGCGCACATTGATCTGGCACACGGGGGCACATCTGGACACAGCACTTCTGATTGAGCTGGTGGTTTTTGCCGCATACTACTAGTGGCCCACCCATAAACGCGGGGAGCACTAGCAAGCGGGAATATCGTTGTGCTGAGATATACTGAAGGTCTGACACAGTAATTAGTGGAACTGGCCCTTTTGTTAAACATCCACATTCCTGCACCTACTTGAGAGGCCACATCCCAGCCGGAGGACACTGGTTGCTTCACCAAACATCAAGCCATATCTCTGTGATTCAGCGACGCACCAACCCCAGGACTGTGTATGTCACGGCTCCTCCCTGGCTACACCATCATTAGGATCTGTGCTGCATGCGTGGACCCCTCCCTAATTTGCGCTGAGGTGTGGACTTCCCTCACCTGATTGCGGTGGCTCAGGCCCTGATACCAGTCTGACCTACTCCACGACACCTAAGGACACATCTCCCATTATACTGCACTGAGATTTGGCCTCAGGCAGAGACCACTTGAAGGTATATGCCCTGTAGTTGTTGGCATGGGTCCAGATGTTGACCCCCCACCCTCCTGCTGAAGCAGGGTTGACTGGGCTGTCTTGCTGTAAACACTACACTTATTACCATGACAAAGGGGGCCTATTAAAAGCAGTGCTCTATTAATATGTATACAAAGTCTGCGCAAAAAACAGACGGACTGCAGCCCGAGCAGGAGGTGGCTGCGTCTACACCCTCCGACACCCCGGAGTCAATGAAAATGCTTGAATATATGTGCGAGGGCTTCACTGCTCTGCACTCAGTTAGATGACATGAGTGGGACCATAAGCTCAATGAAAGCCCATATCGAGAAGACTGATGCCAGAGTGACTGAGGTGGAAAACAGGGTGGGCACTGCTGAAGATGATATCGGAGCCCTCCGATCCGAAGTGAAGGCCCTATCCAGATGGGTCCAGGAAATCTGCAGGAAGAATGAAGATCTCGAATCGCGTTCTAGGCGCAACAATATTCGCATTATTGGTATCCCAGAGGACAACATAGAAGGCACTATAAAAGATTATGTTGAACATACACTGTTAACCCTACTAGATTCTCCGAAGCTGTCTCCACAATTCGCCATTGAGAGGGCCCATCGAGCCTTGGCTGCGAAACCCAGGCCTGGGGCACCTCCCGCCCCATAATTGCGCGGCTGTTGAACTATCACGACAGGGATGCTTTGCTAGATGCTGCTAGGGCCAAAGGCGACCTCTTTCTGGGGTCCTCCAGGATCCACCTTTATCCAGATTTGTCCACAGCCATCCAGCAGGAAGGGAAAACCTTCCTGGCCGTCAAGAGACTATGGCCCTCATTACGACCCTGGCGGAATTCGGAAAACGATGGCGGAAATGCAATACCGCCATCGAATAGCGCTCGGTGCGACTATGACCCGTCACCGCAAAGTACGATGCCATTAGCGACACCGTAGTGAACGCCAACGCCAACTGCACCAAGCACGCGCGCGCACGCCATGCCAAACCGTAAACACCACCATGGCGCAACGGTACGCCAATTCCAACCCTAGCGGACATGTACCTAACGCCATCAAGCATGGCGGAATGCACCATTCCGCCATGGTGAGAAGTACGGCATCGCGAATCAACCGTAAACGGCCCCACTGAGTGCCCGTACACCGCTCCCTGCCCACAAAGTACAACTCCCCGTAGGTGCAACGAAGCCACAATGCAACCAGTGAAATGTACAAGTCACCCATGCATGCCAACGAACAATAGAAACACAACAGGGGCCAATGGGAGCTGCAGGGCACAGATGGCACGAATACAGAAGCCATCCCAATGGACATGACCACAGTCCCCCACCAAGAAACGCACGCAAACACAGGCACCTGTGACCAGCAATATTCCGAAAATCACATCATTCCACCAGTCCACCTGGCTGACCGGCATCTGTTACACAAAACCCAATCCCCCGCCCCTGAGCATGACAACATTCAAACTGTCATATTGGCAGCCCCCATCCCTGACCTCACGGGCTTCGTAGGCAAACGCGCCCAGTACAGTACCACGCAACTAAACTCCGAAGCTGGAACCCAGTGCAGATCTCCTCACAATACATCGCCCCCCAAATAGGCATATGCCACATCACTTGCAAAGAAGAACGCTACACGGGCCAAATCAGAATAGAAATTTAATGCACATCAAAATCACCAAGCCCATACAGCCATCAGGCCATGAACTCCAAAACACATTTCACCATTGTGGGCTGCATCCGCAAGAAATGACCAGCCACTACTTGTGTGACGCCCTGTTCCCTCATGGTACACAGAGCCACATTCACGTACGAAAAGGCAACATGGAAGCGCACAGAACCGCAGGGCCGTCCCAATGGGGAGGCACTAGTCCAGCTGAAAGGCCGAAATGTTGCTCCGAGCCACCAGTACTGCGTAAGGGCATGTGGCCCATTGGCGATCGTCCCATAAGATCGTAATGCTGCTCCACTGATTAACACGAAGCAGCAGGTGTCGGGAGTAAAACCCATCTGCAGGAGTGGCATACAGATGGCAGTGGCAAAAGGGGAGGAGATACCTGTCAACCAAAAGAAAAGAAAAAGAACAGAATGGCCATCAGTACTACATTCCAACAACTCACTGCAATGATCACACTAAATCCACAGCCACATGCATGCTAGCCCACTCCAAAGGTCCATCACCACCCAAAAACCACTTGCGACTCATAACTATCTATATCGAGGTGTAAACACCATCACAAACGAGTGTACCTGTGCATGCGCCTGTGAAAACAGAATCCATCTGATGGGATTGGTAACGTGCATGGACACAAGTGTCTGAGGGCGCGTCGAGACAGGGAGGGCTCAACAAGGCCAGATAGACGATGGTCCCACTATGGCAGCCCTGCATCACATAGCGTAGGGGAGGCGGATAGATCCCAAGAAGCCCTGTACATGGCAAACTCTGTATCAAATCACCTGCCCATGCATCCATTCATCATTCCCTCATCCCGGGATTAAAACGCCTGAATATTTACTCACATAACATTAGAAATATCCATTGAGTCTGTGCGTTATGCAGCCTGCAAAATCCACAGTGCCCCAGCCCGTAATTCCAGTGTAGTGAAGTAACATGTATTTGGGAACGTCCTGCCTTATCGTCCACTACGCTATTGCGCATCCCATACTATTCATATCAATCATTGCATACTCGCCATGGCCCCTGTCCCAAGGACATTGAACAAAAGAACGTTATATTCGCAGTCAGACCTGTGGGCATCTCCTCGCCGCTACCTGAAAACCGAAAGCGCCGCCCTTCGAATTCCTCATTTGCAACATCACGTCGAAGAGGCATCTGTGGCCGTTTGAAAACACTAATTAATCCATCGAGTGCGGCTGTGTGTGAAAATGGCAACTGCCTTCACCCACGAATGGGACGCCCCGCCCGTCGTTGCAACTCGGTACAGTGATGAATGAGGGCCCACCGTTACTCGAGTACTACGTTCCACTGACCCTTCACAACTCTGTTCGCGACTGCACAGATAGTATGTGAAACAATGGGACCACAGCAGAATGAACATATCAACCAATGTTACACGGCCATCGGGTACAAATACATGATTGCAATAGCAAGATGCCATTCCACGAATTGCAGCGTTGTGCGCGAGACGTGCTCGGCCAAAGGGGAGAGCAGTTTGCACAGGTGGAATGAATCACCACAGGTGGAGGCCATTCAGCCTGAAAACACATAAATTGCACAGCCAGTCTCCTCCCACAACCACACCGAAATGCTACCGGCAGGACTCGCGATGTTGGCCCTGGGGGACCTGATAGCACTGCAAGTACTCCAACTCCAAGAAGAAGACGAACACCAACTACAACCGGCCGCACGGAGGAGACGCAGGAGGAGGAGGAGGCCAAGGCAGGGCCAGCAAGGGCCGCCAGCACAGCCACTACCACCACGCAGGCAGCCCGCAATCCCACGCCTCCGAGCACATCCGTTCAACCTCACTGATGAGCAGATCCACACCCTCTACCGTCTGGACCGGGACACCATAGCCGCCATTGTGGACATGACACAGGCTGACCTTGTCAGCATGATAGATAGCCCAACCGCCATCCCACCCCTACTGAAGGTGGTGTCTGTACTCCACTTCCTGGCCACAGGCACCTACCAGCACACAGTCGGACAGTTGCATGGCATTTCTCAGCCACTGTTCTCACGGACACTATTGCAAGTGCTCGATGCCCTCCTGCAGCACGCAGACGACTACATCTCCCTACCACGCTCGGAGCAGGAAATTACCAACACAAAAGTGGGATTCCATGCACTTGCCGGCATACCGGGTTGCATTGGTGCCATCGACTGCACCCATGTGGAATTGGTCGTCCCACATGCCATGGAGGCCCAGTACCGCAACCGAAAACAATTTCATTCTCTGAATGTACAAATGGTGTGTGACTCCAACAGGATCATTACACATTGTTGTGCCCGATTCCCTGGATCAACCCATGATTCTATGGTCTTGAGGAACTCTACAATACCACGCTACATGGAGCGACACGCAGGGAACAGATCCTGGCTACTCGGTGAGTCTCATTACATGCATGATAATGTGGGGTATGTGATTCGGCAATGACCTGGCAGGAAGGGGGGGGGGTGTGCGTACGTAGCAATGGCATTCCACATCATACGTTTCTCGTCCACATACAGGTGATGCTGGATATCCACTGAAGAGATGGCTCCTCACACCAGTCCGGAACCCACGGGACCAGCATGAGGAGGACTACAACCATGCCCACTCACGTACCCGTGTAGTCATTGAACAGGCATTCGGCCTACTGAAGGGTCGTTTCCGCTGCCTCAGCAGGTCTGGCGGGGAACTCCTGTACCGCCATGAGAAGGTTGCAAAGATGGTGTTGGCATGTGTCATGCTCCACAACATGTGCGTACGTAGAAATGTGCCCATGCCCCCTGACGCAGAACTGCAAGCACCTGATGATGGTCATGATGAGGGTGGGGATGTGGCAGCACCTCAAGGAGTCTGCGAGGCACCGGAGGCCCGTGACATTCGTCAGCATCTCATTGATGTATGCTTCTAGCACTCACGCCTGGTGGCTGATACATGGACACGGGACTCGTGGCACTGTGTGTGTCTGGGACATGCACAATATGGACTGTACGCCTATGATGGCCTAGTACACAAAGATCAATGTCCACACATCTCATTGGTTGATCGTGCACTTTTTATGGCATATGTGATATCATGTTGTACACCCTATCGACCCGCCACCCAAGTGAGCCCAACACACCCCCTCCACCCTCCCACCTCCCCCCCGAACACCAGTGTCCAAAGATGCTCATTGTCAGTGGGCAGTCGCTATTGCAAGCCCCCTCTGCGGGTATCAGGGGCACCCCTGCCTGTGGAGCGCAGGTTCCTCCCAGATCTACGTTGGGGGCTGCCCTGGACGGAACTTGCAACGGATGATGTCTCTGCCTGCTCACGTCCATGCATGTCCCTAAGGGTTTGCGAGAGCTCAGTGAGCACACGGCGCACTGCGGCAAGTTCGGCACATACGTCCTTGGACGTCGCATGCAGTTCCCCCCTCAGGCTCTCGGTGCTTCTCTCCATTTGTGCCCTTAGTGTCTCTGTACCTCTCTCCATTTCTGCCCTAAGTGTCTCAGTTGATGTTTCTATGTCTGCCTTAGTGCCCCCACATTCATCGGCATGGTCCTTGAGGAGCGTGGCCAGTTGCTGCTGTTGCACGATTAACTGGTCGAGGGACTGTTGCCTCTGCTGGGCCATGGCCATTTGCGGGGGTGTCACAGAGGGGCTGTTGTCCTCATGTTGCCCTGCCACAGGGCTTGTGGGGGATGGCCAGTCGTCGTCTTGTGGGTGCCCCTGCGTGGTATCCTCATGTTGTACGGGATGGGACAGACAGGGGGATTGGGACAGGTCATGGATGGATCTGACTTCGACATCCCCGTCTTCTGTGTCGGAGCATGCTGCCATCAATGGGGTGTCACCTATGGTGCTGCTGCCACCGGAGGCAGTGCCTTCTGTGGCATCCGTTGGGGGGACCTGTGGTGGTGGTGTTGTGGGCATGCTGGCTGCTGGGGTGCCTGTTGATGTTCCCTCCTCTGTGCTGCCACCTGATTTGTGCTGCTGCCGTGTCTTGATGCGTGCAGCTGAGGTGGAGGGTCTTTGGCCGTTGGTCTTGGCCCTCTTTGCAGGTGTGCTGGTAGGGGTGTCCTGAAGCTCGTCGTTTGGATCGGACCCTGTGGTGGAGTAGAGGAGGGCGAGGGTTATTGATGGGTCTGTGGGAATTGGAATGGCATTGTATCACATGCATTGGGGTGGTACCTGAGGGTGATTTGGGTCGGGGCCTTGGAGGTGCTTTCATTTGTGTGTGGAGTGAGGGTGCAGTTGTTTGGCAGCCTGCAGTTAGGGTGTGCCTGCTGCACGTGTAGTGCGTGTTTTAGGGGTTTTTAATTATTTATGTATTTATTGTGGGTTTTAACGTGCGCTATCAGGCCGATGTGTGTGGCCGTTCTCCTGGACATGTGTTTCTGTTGCACTATGTGGACGCATGGTACTTCACATGGATGGACTTTGTGGATTTGGCATTGTTTTATTTGGGCCACCTACCTGAATCTTCGGATGTCTGCACTCCTTTCTCCATCCCTCCGACTCCCTCTATGCTCTCCATTCCGATGGTGGAGGCACAGATTTCTTCCCAGGGGGTCAACTTGATGGGTGATTCAGGACCTCCCCCGGTGGCTGTGGCAATGTTGCGGTTGGCAGAGAGTATGCTGCGGACGCGTATCCGCAGGTCGTCCCATCGCTTACGGCATTGCTGTGGGGTGCGGGGTGCGGTCCCCACCGCACTTACCCGCTGTGCCACCAGAGCCCATATGGCCTTCTTGTTTGCAAGTGCCGTCCTGGTCATTTGCGTGCAGAAGACGACGGCAGCATTCTCCTGGAGGGTCTCTGTTAGCACGGTGAGTTCCTCACGGGAGAAGTGGACCTGCCGCTTGCGGTCGCACGCTTTCTTCGCTACTTTTCCCATTTTTCTTGGTTTCGCTAGGGTGGATGACGGGTTGGGGTGTGTCTCAGGGTAGTGATTTTAGTGGTTGTGTGGTTTTAGTGGTTTTATAGGTGTACGGCGGGATGTTTCCCGTTCCGGGCCCATGTTTTAACTTCCGTTTCCGTATATTTCCGGTCACCGTACTTTCCGGTAGGCGCACACTGCGGTGTCCGCTGTGATGGGTGGCGGTATTGCACCTAGGGCGCCGTACGGCGGCGGTGTGGGCCGTTTTGGGTTCATTTCCGCCATCGCGGACTTTGCACTTCCGCCATGCCGTGGTGCTCGTGCCCGATGGGTCGGAATGGGCCGCACTTTGCTCCTTCGTGCAATGGCGGAAACGCTATTTACGCTGTGGCGGTCCGGTCAGTCACTTTCCGCCAGGGTCGTAATGAGGGCCTATGTGACTTGGGAGTTAAGTACTCAATGTTGTATCCCACCAAGCTCCGGATCGAGCATTCCAACCAAGTTCTGTTCTTCACCATTCCTGAGAAGGCATCCAAGTTCATCGAGGAAAACTTTCCCGGGTGACTTACACCTGTGTTGGCATCCCAAGAACAGTCAGTGACCTGTTTAATGCTATTGCTCAGTTTCTACTTGGGTTTGGCCCAGGTTGGTTCTCTGAATGAGAGCCTCTGGTTGTTGAAATCCCCCTGGTTACAGGCCGGGCCTGCCACTTTGATCTGTTTGCTTCTACTTTTTTGATATAACCACGCTATGCACTGCAACATGTCTAGTAAATACCCCAATGCGGTTGTGTAGCTGCTCTGAAGGCGCCAAGCCTGCCAGGCAATGTCGCCACTGGTTTTGTGTGGGGTTGAGTTGTGTTTGGATATTGCCTCTCTGATTGGGAGGGAGATGTGGGAGGGGTAGAGGGGATGGGGGTTATAGTTTGAAAAATGCTTGGCAAGCGACTGGAGGATCAAATCTCTGCATACCATCAGACAAGATCGGTGCAATCCCTACTTTGTTTATAGGCTGGGCCACTGTATCCCAGTCCCCAGCCGGAACCAATTGTTTCTGAAATTTCCCCGCCGATATGATGATGGCTGAGGATATTAGATGCATGAGCTGGAACATTAGGGGGATGGGTAACCATGCCAAAATGAGGCTGCAACTCTATGCTGAGCGGCACCGGATTTACCTACTTTTTTTGCAGGCAACACACACCCTTTCAGGCACATGTGAGGGATTTGCGAAGTCCTGGGGTGCCCAACAGTACTATACTACTTACTCAACCCAGAATCGAGGTGTTATGACACTTAGCCATAAAAGTCTTCAATTTCAACAAAATATAGCACACATAGATCCCGTGGGGCGCTATATCCTACTCTTTGGGTCCTTACAGGGCAAGGAAAATGTATTACTGAACATTTATGGCCCTAACATCGACGACCCTGACTTTTACACACAGCTTTCCTCACTCCTGGCTGTGTTCCCACTTATTCCAATTCTCTGGGGGGGGGACTTCAATACCATACTCGATGTCCAGTATGATAGATCAGGCTCCAAACCCTGTCAATTGTACAGGGCAGCTAAAACAATTATAGAGTTGCAAACCCAATTTGGCCTCACTGACCCATGGCGCCTGCTGCACCCTGACACCCGTATATACTCCTTTTATTCTTCTGTGCATGACCCCACTCCCGCATCGATAGATGGCTCCTCAGTAATACCCTGATCAGTTGCGTTAGTCATACGGCTATCCTTCCTAGGACCTACTCGGACCACTCCCCAGTGCTAATCTCCTTGAAGTGGACCACTGTGGAACCCAGGACTCGTTCATGGAGACTCAAACCACATTCCCTATTGGACATTGCTTTCGTGTCTGAAAGAGGTGCTAGCATAGATGACTATTTCACACTGAACAGAGGCACTGTCCAATCACAAACTACCCTGTGGGAAGCTTTTAAAGCTTACATTTGGGGCATGGTGATCTCTAAGGAGGTGGGGATACTTAAGACTATCAGAGGGGACATCACGAAGAGGGAAACAAGACTTGCATTCCTCGAGACTCAGTATGCCACTACACAAGCAACTGATGCGCTGGCAGATATTGGTACCGAGTTAGATCAATTCTGTGCACATGCTGAACGGGAGCTGAACTTCTTAGATTCCCCCCAAGCTGCACAACGATATAGGGAAGGTGAGCGCTCTGGTCGGGTGCTTGCTAGGTTGCTTAGACTTGAACGGGGTACATCACACATTCCGGTGATAGAGAAAGCTGATGATGACACTCTGGCTGTGGCATCGCACAAAGTCAACACTGAATTCCGTTCCTTCTTTGAGAAACTATACTCCAACACTGACATAGCCAGTGAAACCAACATAGGGTTATTCTTAGACAGCCTCCCGCTCTCGGTTCTCTCCTCTGCAACTAGTGACGCCCTTGATGTTCCGATCACATCAGGGGAAATATTGAACGCCATCAACCTATTGGCCTCGGGTGAGGCTCCGGAATCCGACAGACTCCTGATTGAGTTTTTTAAGCATTACAAATCCTGTCCCATCCCGCCACTGCTGACATTGTGGAATGAGGTGTGCCTTGTGGGATCCTTGCCCATCTCCCTCCGTGAAGCGATAATAACGGTATTGACCAAACCGGGCAAGCCCCCCCACACAGTGTGGTTCCTATCGCCCCCTCTCACTCATTAACTGCAATGCTAAGATTTACGCCAAATTATTAGCCGTGCGCCTGGCCCCATACATGCGCTACATTATACATCCGGATCAATCGGGTTTTATTCCAGGCCATTCCACCTCCTTTAACCTAAGCCGTCTAGTTAATATACTAACTCGCATTGACCCCAATGCCCAGGAAGTTGCAGCAACCTTAGACATGCAGAAGGCTTTTGATTCTTTCTCATGGAGATACTTATGGCAGGTACTCAAGAGATGCAACTTCGGTCCCAGTTTCAGAGCTTGGGTCAAACTACTGTACACCTCCCCGGTTTCCAGGGTCCGCACTGACAACTTCTGCTCTTTCTAATTTACATTGGAAGAGGCACCAGACAGGCTGTCCCTTCTTGCCATTCGTGTTTGCCCTGGCCATTGAACCACCGGCAGAGATATATACGCCAGAGACATGCACACAGAGGCATACGAATGGTGGGCCCATCGGAGATCATCTCGCTATATGCAGATGATGTACTTCTTTTCATCCGCCAACCTGAGATTAATCTCTCCCCAATACTGGAAGACGTTATCCACTTCGGTGAGTTGTCGGGCCTCCGAGTCGACTGCACTAAGTCCACACTGTTCCCGTTGACTGAAGCCACCACCCCGCCAACCAATCTCCAGGGATTTACATGGGCCCAGACCGAGATGACAAAATTGGGTGTTGTGGTCGCTCGTGACCCAACCACACTATATGACGCCAACTTTGGTAAATACCTAGCTGCCCTGGTTCGGAAATGTGATGGTTGGACAAACCTGCCTATCACCCTGGCCGGTAGGATTGCCATCCTTAAAATGGTGGTGCTGCCGCAATTACTATATAGATTTCTAAATATCCCACTATGGCTGGACCGTGAATTCTTCACAACGCTTAGCCGGACTGTCAATGCATTCTTGTGTCACTCCGGAGCGGTTGGGCTAAAACTAGCAACACTAACTGCCCCAGTAGCAAAGGGAGGATTCGGGGCTCCTGATTTCGAGGGGGATTTGATAGCCACTCAGGCTCATTTTGCATCATACTGATTCCCCCCTGCTGCTGACTTCCCCCCCAGTGTTAAATTAGAGCGCCTTGCTGCAGATAACCACGACATCCGCACCATAGTCCTTCCCCCCTGTGTTAGCAGATTTGAACCCATTGATCCTGTAGGCATCAGAGCCCTAGCCCTAACTAAGATGTGGAAACAGACCGGTGACGTGCGGCTGGTTCGTCGGCGGACTCCCCCTTTGGAACTTTTTGCTTGATGCCCCTCGGGAAGATGCAGCCACTGTGGATCGCTGGGCAGACGCTGGGCTGTGCACTATTCGTGATGTATTCGAACAGGGCACCTTCATTGAATGGACCAGTCTGCTGGCATCCCTGCAGAGTAGGCCCTCTTGCTGGCTACATTATGCAGGTTTGTGGTGCACACTAAAGACCAGGCTCCTGACTTCCCTTCACTCCCATTAGATAACCCTATGCTATTGGAAGTGCTCAACACTGAGGCTTTCAGGGGCAAGGTCTCCAGACTATATGCTGCCTTCCAGGACGGGGTGTCCTCGCAGATTGCTGGGCTCAGGGAAGCGTGGGCCAGGGACCTAGATACAGAGATATCCAATCAGTGTTGGTTGCATATGTGTACCCACACACACAATATCTCATTCAACTCACGTTTCAAACTTATGCAATTCAAGATCCTACACCAGTTCCACTATACACCGATGAGGTTACATCGCATTTCACGGGACCCTCCAACTGCATGTCCAAGATGCAACTCTGACAACGCAGACTACACACACATGCTGTGGTCGTGTCCGTGACTCACTCAATTTTGGACCGAAGTATCTGCATCTCTCTCTGAAATGCTGGAGTGCACGATTACCCCATCCCCTCTGACATGCTTCTTTTACGAACTCCCTCCACTAAACTGCGATTCTAAGAGATTGACAAGTCTGTGCCTGCTTCTTGCTACCCGGTGCATCCTTTTACTTTGGCTCCGGCCTAGACCCCACTCTCACGAACAATGGCTCTGAGCGGTCACGTGGGCCTCCAACACTGAAGAGTGTTGGCTACTGCTACAACCGATACGAGCCAGACCAAGAAATGTTGGGGCCCTTTCCGTTCGTGCATCTCCTCCCTTTCTGCTGACTCTGGGGATGAGGTCAGTGAACCAACATGCCCCACTCCAGGAGTTGGTTAGTTTCTTCATATTGCTACCCTCATGATACATGTTTTGATGTCATTTTTCTGTTTAATGCTAAATGCTTATACCGTTACCCATGAACATTTGTGACTCACTATGTATACCACATGCAGTTTTTTTGATTGATGTTGTTTTGTTTGTTCCCATGTCGTGTTGCCAAGCTTATTAATAAATAAAGTTTTTTTTTTTTTTTAAAGGAAGGCAAGAGGAGATTGGCAAACACAGAGGGCTTACAAAGTAGATTAAATCAGAGGTTGGCGACCAGGGGGCAAGAAAGGCAGTTGTAGATTAGTGTAGAAGAATATCAGATGAGGTTGTTAGTGGAGATAAACAGCAAAGGGAGGAGGTTTGCCGGAGAGAGGAGATTGGTGGAGAACCTCAGAGGGAAATAGGTGGGCAGAGAAAGGAGGTTGGTGGAGAAGAAACACTGAAGAAGGAAGTAAGGAAGAAAGAGGGGTGGGAGAAAGAGAACCTCATCTGTAGGAGGTCAGTGAACATCAAGAGAAGGTAGAAGAAGTGTGAGTTCATGAGGATGAGGTAGGAGAGAGTTAGCAGGAGGATGGTAAAGAGAAGGAGGTGACCTGAACAAGTAATATGCAAACTAGACAGCCCCAAGTGACAGATAGGTTGGCTCAAGGAAGGTGATGGAGGAGGAGCAAGTGGCAGAAAGGGAGCTAATGAGAGGATCAGAAAAGAGAAGGCTTTCAGAAGAGTGAGAGACACTAGTACAGGCCCAGATGGCCAGGAACCCTCCACTGTGACTCTGCCTCTCTCCAGCTTCTGACGATCCTCAGGTGGCTGAAGACATATTGAGGAAGATGGGGAGACACATATATTGGAGTACAGATGACCAAGAACAAGGGTTTGGAGCCCTGTAGAAACCTGCAATGAACATTTCAAGAAGAAGGGCTCGGGACACCCATGCACCTGCAATAAGTAAAAACACTGAGAACCGCTCGAAAGTTGAAGAGAATGGAAGGAAAATAGCCATGGACATTGGAGACTGACAAGGGTTCAGGATGCCACAAACCTCCAACGGTGAGTGACTGCAAACGTTTCAAAAGACAAAGAGAGCTAAAAGACTCTGCCCAAGAGTCCAACCGCAGAAGAGAACAACCCAGGCAGTGATGCCCCAATATTGAAGTTTGTTTTACTTTTCCCTGATGTATGATTTGGGCCGTCCTGTGCAGAATCCCAAAATAAAGTCTCATATAACCAAAAGTATCTGGTCTTGGTAACTTCTTGATCCATTGTCACTACATGACAGTATTAAGACAGATGTGCTCATCTTTAGCTTAATCCTTGATGACTTTCTATAAGCCTCTATCTCCTTTAACAGACCAGAGACCAAATGTATTGGATCTGTCAAATGAACCAGGATTTCATCCATGAATATACCCAGTTAAAATGATCCGACCCCACCACTATTCCCTTAACTTCCTAACTGTCCTGAAAAGCTGCCACCAATGGCTCCATCACAAGAAAAACGGGAAGGGAGGGAGTAGTTCAGACCTGTTTCATCCCCCTACCGGATGAGGACACCTCAGATCGGAACCCACTGATGCATAGCTCTCAACATTGTGTGGTCACAGGGTGGGTGAAAACACCTGAGTTTGTTTTTTGTGGGTGTAAGCCCATTGGAGTGTTTGGGCATGTAAAGGTTTTGGCAGGTGAGTAAACTAATTGCAGGGCGGGTGACCCTCACCAAAAGCATGTTAGTTGAGAGGTATGCTAATGGCAACACTAGCTGAGGAATTAGAGTAGAATAGTTTGATATGATTCTTATCACCCCTACTTCCAGAGCCTTTCCCCATCCCCAGGGGAGTGTCCAAGACCCCCCTCACTCCAAGCAGGGACTGTGCTAGGAGTAAAGGTAGGGAGAAACCTATACCTGTCAATGTGCATCAGTATAGAGAGTAGGCAACTACCCCCTGCAGTGGGCAGCTAATCTCTTTCATCAGCACAGCAGAGGCTTACTAATGTCACATTATATTTTATTGATAGTCCACTGCTCATACCTTCCGTAAACCCTTAGTGTGTATTAAAGACATACACGCTGTATAACATAACAATACACAGTACATTTAAATAGATGACCTACACATCATGCTCATATTTAAAATGCTTCTGACAAATTTCTCAGTAATGAACACTCAATGAATTCTCTTACACTCTCTGGTATAGTAGAAATCGTTTAATTATGAGAACTAAATAAATAATATAGAAACATTGCTACTAATATCATCATTAAATAGAACACACAAAACATAAATGCAAAAAGTCATTAATGAGTAAGCTGCTTTCATTGTCACTGCCTGTAAGTCTACCAAAAACTAATCAACCTTCTCCGAGACATCAGCGCCACCTTAAAACTAAATTCCTGCCTCACCAGGTCTCGCTAGGCAATCTCATCAAATCTTGATAGGCAATCTTCATAAAAACAGCTACCCTTACAATACCTCAATACTTTTCTCAATGTGATATGAATGAAGGGTAAAACTTCTCATACTCACTATCTGTTGATGTTGAGAGGAGGGTGATGAGGCCAGGAGTGGATGCCTGGAACAGTCTGCACAATTCCAATAAATATCAAAACACACCTATCAAAAACACCACAGCCTTTTATCAAAAAAGCAGAATAAACACGCAAAAATGCTTAAGAAAGAGTTAATGTCAATTGGAATTAACCATGGTACCAGAATCAGCCAATTAAGAATAAGATCTGTTCATAGTTAGTGAGCTGCCATGCCATGGCCAGGAATTGCAAATACTCCTCATATTGCTCAGTCCAATTTAATAGTCCATCTCAAAAGCAAAGACAAAAAAGTCCCCTTGCTGCGCAAAAAGTCCTCTTCATAGGGTCTGCAAGGAGAGAGTGCTCCCAGACTCGCTCTGTTCAGCCCCCATCTATCTCCTGTCTTCTTCTGTCAGCTCCTGTCTGGTCCGTGCACAGCTAATCTCCTGCTCTGTCATCCAAAGTCATCCCTTTTATACTATCTGAGCATAATCTGTCTACTCTCCCTATTAGCATACTATCTAACAGAAGCAAAACACGTTTTAGATCATCGCCCATTATCAGTGCCCAGCATCATTCATAGAAGCAAAGAGCTGATTAGATAATCGGCCCATTATCAGTTTTCAGCATCTTTTAGAGAAGCAAAAAGTTTGTTTATGGTATAAGCAACACCAGTGGATATTGTCTAAAACCTTTCACCCAGTTTTATGAGCCGCTGTCTTATCATACTTTGGCTGAAAACCTCATAGGAACTGACACAGTTAAACGCTGTTTCAGTGTTGAGATAAAGTAAGGCTGGGCCAGCTGAGCCCCTCCTAACCTCTACCATTAAATTCAAGGTCTTACTGGTATTATCATAACTCTGCCTTCTTCTAATACATCCAACTTGGTAATTGTCAACAAATTATGGGAGGTAAATGTCTAGCCTAGTGTCAAGGAACCGTGTCAAAATGTTCACTTTATTACTGTGCAATGAAAATATTATGCCTAGGAATACTCCTTGCAGGTCCTACAAACAAAACTAGCTGTGTCCAGCAAGATGAGGAAGATTATAGGACAACAGGAGTGTGTTTGCAATCAGGAACATCCTATAAACACATCTCCAGTAGCACCCCGGTATTTGAAGTGCTCCTGGGGCAGTCAAGGGCTCCCGTTTCTCAGGCCACCTTGAAAGGAGAGGATCTTTTCTCAGCTAGCAGTCCTTGCCTTTCCACCATGGCGCTGTGCCTTGAGTTATTGTTCACTGTGACGGTGTGTGTACACATTTCCTTTTCTGGCAGTTCCTACCTGGGCAATGCTCTTACCTGGGCGTGGCATACCGACTTCATACACACACCCTAGTCATGCCGGACACTGCAGCCAATGTTTCCACATGTCCACCTCTTCCTCACCAGCAGGCCCGCTCTTCTGATGTGCCACCTGCCCTGTCTTTCCCATAGATGGCTTGGGCTGCCTCACACAACAGGCTCTGGTTGGGAGGGAACCCAATTCTTCATAGCTTGTCCTGTCTGGCCCCAGGGTGGGTTGGCTCTCCTGCAGGCCCCTGTATTTTGCCCTGGGGGCCCACACACAGCCAACACCACTCCAGGCCTTCTTCTCTCTCCCAGGCCACACCACTCACATGAGCTGGGTGATGCCTTCTGTCCTGGCCGCAGCAATCATTTGGCCTGGGACACAATGGTTTTTGGGGTAGGATTATGTGCCTCCCAGGATGCTCGAATCTGGGCTTTATGAAATATAGACAGTTTGTTTCTAACACTTATTTAGCAATTTTGTTTGCGAGCAATCATTTATCAAGACACAGTTTATCTTCAACAAACGGGACAACTGGTTTTGGCAATACATATTCATGTGTATGTTTCACCAGCCCAGTCTTGTTTGGGGCATAAACATTCTGTGCACTGTCTAAGTAATGTACACTGTAAGGAAGTCATGGTATCACGAATAGACAGACACAAGTGATTACAGTTCAAGGGTGTAAATAAACTGTATAATGGGTGAGAAACATGCCTAATCTAAATCTAAGATGGGAGCAAGCTACGAACATCAAATAATAATAAAGCAGTCCTTGTAGCGTTTTGTCAAATAAAGTTACAAAATAGCGTGGGATAATGTTCTCAAGAAAAGAAAAAAAGTTCACCAAATGATAAGTCAGGATGGTATGGTGCAGTCTCACGTCCCCATGTTTTTAGCACGGGAAAGGGCAAGACCTTTGATCACAGCATACTCCTGGGCCTTGCCAGCATGAGGTTACAGTTCCTTTCAACGATGCCAGGACCTTCAGGGGCCAAGCCTCTTTCCTGAAAAAGTACCTTACCTTAGAAGGCTGGATATACCAAAACAATAAACAAACAAAAGTTACTTCAGTACATCAAATAGTTTCTATTCACACTAGGATCCCCTCTACCGGGCTCCGATCCTTCTCTCAGTACTATAAACAACAAACCAAAGTTCCTTTCAAGGAATCTTCACGTTAGGCGATTAATCTTCGCCTTTGGACCTCCCTAAGGTGGGCTTCGATCCTTCTCCCAGTGTTATCCTCCCTTAGTCGGTTTCACTATGGCCTTTCATTCATCATATCACCACTTGGTAACATTCAAGAGTCTCAATGTCTTTTTAAACAACCATTACTGTGGTCATCCCTAAGCCGGGTTCAGGCTTGTCGACTCAATATTCAGGGGTGCATTGCTATTTACCTCGATTCGAGGCATCCCTCAGCCAGGTTCACGTTTGCCAAATATATCACAGTTCACTTAGTTTCAACACCATGTGGGATTCACTTCCCTTGGCTTTCTCTTGGCATCCCTCCATCAGGTTCACACTGGCCTTAGTTCACACTGTTCACAATCTCATGACAGTCTCTTTGGGCCCCTTAGATTCTTCCTTTTACCCAAGTCCGGGTCTCAGCCCCCAGTCAGGCTTTCCTTAAAGCCCCCAGCCAGTGTACTTGGGGTTTTCCTTGACCCTCGTAGGACCACTTTGACACTTCTGTCATGCACTCTGTCCCTCCGTCTACTGTTGTCCCTGTTGCACACACACCCACACCTACTTCCAGTCCCTCTTCAGGGCGGCAGCAGTTTGGTGTCCGTTGGCCTCGTTCACAGACTGGTGACAGCCATCATCTGGGGTAACCACTTTTGCATCAGGCAGGATATTTACGTCCGTTTCTTTACTGGCAACTTCCCTGGCGTATTGGTTCAGGCAGCGTCAGGCATCCTGTTGCTAAGCAGCCACGTTCAATTTCGGATCACGTGACACGGAAAGTCCGCTCATGTGACGTTGTTCCCATGGCGACAGGTTAAAAGCCCTGATCCTGCGCTCTACAGTGCTTCACAGCTGTTCCTGTTAGCACTGTTTGGCGTATCTCTCGAGCCTTGATTACTGTTTTTTTCGATCACGGATTACGAACTACGGACTTCCTTTTGCCTTACCCTTCGGATTGTTGCCTCATGAACTGATCTCCTATTACCTCGACCCACGGATTGTTTTTGAACTTGGGTTCCCTGATACTCTGTTCCTCGGATTTGGTGTTGTCTTCTGCCTTACCCGGATTAACCCGATTTCGGATCTGTTGCACATTCTACTGGCTCCTCCTTTTTTACCACGACACTTCAAGATCCTGCTTTCTCCTCTTCCCGATTGCAACTCAAAACATCTACAGGCATTTCCAGTGTTTGGTACGTTCAAAATTGGAGCGGTGACCAGTCACCTACATCCGTCTTACCATACACTGATGGTACTACCATAATGCCCACCACGGTGCTAGCCCCTGAGGTCCTGGTATTGTCTAAATTGCACCCTCCCACAACTAGGTAAGCTATTTCATATTGGCCTGTATACAGTTGTCCCTATTGGTATTCCCTTGCATTGGTGTGCTGTTTGCCTGTGTGCTTGTTTGCCTTACAGCAGCCTGGGGTTTCCGGCGTTCCAGTACCTATCTCCTTTGGCCTCAAAGATTGCACAGGGAGTTGCTTGATACCTTCCTGTGTGGTATTTGGGGACAGAGGCCTTTATAATCTGCACAACTACCAAGTCTTAACAGACTGTGAAGCCGTTTTGTCGTCTGGATTATGGAGGCTTCAGCTGGGGATCCCGTGGCCGCCCTAGTCTAAGCAATTACAGTTCTACAGGCGGATATGGCAGCAGCCACCACTGCCATACATCAACGCCTTGACTCTATACAGAGTGAGCGCCATTCTTTGCCCGCAGACTCAGAGTTCGGGGATGTTGCCCCACAACCCACAGCACCCAATGTTTCACCTCCCGTTCCAGTAGTGGTGCCCACTCTATTTCCTTTGGCAACTCCAGAGAGATTCCATGGCGACGCTAAGAAATTCTGCACATTTCTAAACCAGTGTAAATTACATTTCCTTTGTAGACCGTTAGCCTTCCCTGATTCCCCCACTAAAGCCACCTTCACATTGTCGCATCTGGCCGGCATTGCCACTAAATGGGCTAACCCCCTATTGGAAAATGACAGTCCAGTCTTATACGATTTTCACCTACTGGTAGCAGAGATGACCCGGGTGTTCGACACCCAACACAAAGCCCAGTCACGAGACCTAGGACTGCTTGATTTGGTTCAAGGGAAAAACACACTCATAGAGTACATAGCTCGTTTCAACCAATTATCAGTTGAGACCTCCTGGCCAGAGAGTAAAACCGCTGTGGTTTTCTACAGAGGTCTGAACAATCAAATGAAAGACACTCTTTCTGTTGTCCCATCAGTACCCTGACTTGGTGGATCTGGCCTTACAGGTAGATGCCCGGAGGGCTGAACGGAAGTCCGAAGCCGGGTTTTCTAACACACAATCCTTGGTCTCACCCCCTGATTCTTCCAGGGAACCTATGCAGGTCAGAGGAATTCGTAGTCCGATAACTACCGCAGAGCGGGAACGTCAGAGGTCAGCCAATGCCTGTTTCTATTGCAGACTTAATGGTCATTTTGTTAAAGAATGTCCACGTCGCCCCAAACTGAAGAATCAGGGTTTTCAGAAAGCTCATCCCTAGATACGGGGGCTAGGGCGAGCACTCACTTGTCCCCCTCTGATTCAGCCCCTGCTTTCGGCTGTATAAGACCTATTGTTGTACGGGCTGTCCTGAACCCCGTCTCTGAAATCACACATCCAGTCAATATCGTCATTGATTCTGGGGCTACGGGCAATTACATTGATATAACTTTAGCAGTCTCACTTAACCTACCTTTAGTTAATAAAATACGTCCAAAACCTGTACAAGCGGTAGACGGTGCATCACTGGCTTCAGGCCCCATCAGACATCAGACTGCTCCCCTCACACTGATTATCCAGGATACCCACAGAGAGACCCTTACGTTTGACCTGATCTCCACGCCACAGTTTGGTCTCATTCTGGGAATTCCTTGGCTAAAAAGACACAACCCGCTTATCAATTGGGGAACGGGACAGGTACACTTCGAATCTGACATCTGCCAAAAATATTGCCTCACCGTACCCGAGGGACTAGTAACACCATCACAGGCCCTAGGGGCTATTGCTCACCTTACGATAAACAATGTTGAGGGGCCCGAACCAACTCCACATATGGTAGGCGCCATTGCTGCCAGCATACCCGCAGTCTATCTCGATTACCCGGAGGTGTTCGATAAAGGAACTGCTGAAAGTCTACTTCCTCATCGGTTGTATGACTGTCCTATAGATCTCGTTCCCGGCTCCACAATACCTAGTGGACGTATCTACTCCCTCTCTCGCTCCGAAGACCAAGTTTTAAAGGAATACATCCAAAAATCCCTATGCTTAGGCCACATACGACCCTCCACATCACCTGCAGCCAGTCCGATATTTTTTTGTTCCCAAGAAAGAGGGTGACCTCCGCCCACGTGTAGACTATAGGTGCCTAAATGCAGTCACAATCAAGAATCAATACCCTATACCACTCATCACACCTTAGCTTGACCGATTGACACACGCCTCCCTCTATACTAAACTCGATCTAAGGGGGGCATATAATCTGCTCCGTATACGAGAAGGGGACGAGTGGAAGACCACATTTTGTACCCGGCAAGGTCTATTTGAGTATAACGTCATTCCATTCGGACTATGTAATGCTCCAGCCACATTTCAGCGTTTTATGAACGAGGTGTTTAGTGATATCTTAGATACCTACGTCATCATCTATCTGGATGACATTCTCGTATTTTCACACACACTAGAGGAACATGTGTCACACGTAAGAGAAGTGCTTTCCCGATTACGTAAACGCACTCTTTTTGCTATGCCAGAAAAATGCCTATTCCATGCCAACGGAGTGGAATTCGTAGGGTTCCACATGTCACCGGGGGGACTATCTATGAACCATTCCAAAATCTGAGCTGTCTTGGACTGGCCAGTACCAGTGAATCTAAAAACCCTGCAGTCCTTTCTTGGATTCGCCAATTTTTATAGGCATTTTGTATTTGGTTTCTCGTCTATTGTTGCACCTCTTACAGCCTTGACCAGTCCTCTTGTCCCGTTTGTATGGTCAGCGGAGCACCAAAGAGCCTTTGAGGTGCCTAAGTCTGCTTTTACCACAGCCCCGGTCCTTCAGCATCCTGACCCAGAGCTGCCATTCGTGGTGGAAGCAGATGCCTCCTCATTCACTTTAGGGGCGGTGCTATCACAGACATGCCCATCCTCTGGTCGTTTACATCCCGTGGCCTTTCATTCCCGCAAATTTACTACCACAGAATCACATTACACCGTCACAGAAAAGGAGCTCCTGGCGGTAAAGGATGCTTTCCAAGTTTGGAGGCACCATCTCCTAGGGGCTAAACACCAGACCACAGTGTTTGCAGATCATCTTAACCTGCAAGACCTGGCTTCTCTCAGATGCATCAATAGCCGACAGATACGATGGCACCTGTTTTTGCTGCTTACGATTTCCAGATAAAACATAGACTCGGTGTAGCACATGGGAAAGCTGATGCACTGTCCCGTTCCCCTGGGAGGGTTTCCCTTCTGGTTTTTCTTGAGACCTTACTAGAACAGAAGAATGTGGTTTGTCTTTGTTGGCTTCTATTCGCTTATGGGTTTCCCAACACCCAAACCACCTGTCAGAATGGGATCCTGTGTACCACGATGGCCTACCTTTCATTCAAGATAGGTTAGTTTTGCCCACGAGTGGCTCGCGTAACCTTGCACTAGAATGGTCCCATGATGCCCTTATCAATGGACATCCTGGTCAGAAGCGCACTCTGGCCTTACTGAGACGCTGGTGTTGGTGGCCTTCGATGAAACAGGATGTAGACAATTATGTAAACGCATGCTCAGTATGTGCTCAGTGAAAAAAACGCAGAGGACGTCCTTTAGGTCTGCTTCAACCCCTACCTATACCCCTGAGACCCTGGCACACTCTCACGATGGACCTTGTCACTGATCTACCCTGAGTGCAGGGTTTTGACACAGTGTGGTTGGTGGTTGATTCGTTTACCAAGATGGCTCGCTTTATCCCTTGCTCAGGGATACCCTCCACTCCTACTTTGGCTAGGTTATTCTTCAAGTCCATTTTCTGTTTGTTTGGACTACCCTCGGTCCTAATCTCTGACAGGGTCTCACAATTCACGTCCCGGTTTTGGCCGGCTCTTACTAAACTGCTTGGTGTGGATGCCCGGTTTTCCTCTGCTTACCATCCTGAAACAGACGGGCAGACCGAGCGGGTGAACCGGGCTATGGAGCAGTATCTGCGTTGCATGTCATTACAACACTATTAGTCAAGGTTTCGCTTGTTGCATCTTGCCGAATTTGCCTAAAACAACGCCCTGCAGTCCTCCACTGGTTTCTCGTCATTCTATTCCCTTTATGGCCAACATCCACGGACGCTCCCTTTCCCTGCCCTTTCTTTGTCTGGTACTCCCGCTGCTACGGCCAGTGTCAGGGATCTGTCGATTGTCCATGCCCGGACCCTTGTTCATCTCCGTGAGGCCCAGTTATCCCTGAAGTCTGCAGCGGACAAGAAGCGGGCGGCTGCCCCTGAGTATTCCATTGGGGGCAGGGTTTGGCTTTCTACTCGCCACCTTTGCTTGCCTGGTTGTCGCAAGCTCCTGCCCCGATTTGTTGGTCCTTACAGGGTTACGAAGGTAATTAACCCTGTGGTGTACCGCCTCTTCATACCTGCTGCTTGGCGCATACACCCGGTGTTTCATACCTCGTTGCTCAAGCCTTGTCCTGGTCCGACCCGTTTTGTCGCACCTCCTGCTCCTGTGTCCTTGAATGCCCCCGATGAATACGAGGTTAGTGCAATCCTGGGGTCCCGTGTCTGTAGGGGTTGATTGCAATACCTGGTCGACTGGTCGGGATATGGTCCTGAGGCAGGTCCTGGGTTCCTGCTGGTGATGTCCATGCCCCTTGTCTTGTTTCCCGTTTCCACGTTGATCACCCGTCCAGCCCACTGGGTCATGGGCCTTGGGGGGGGCTCTGTCATGCACTCTGTCCCTCTGTCGACTGTTGTCCCTGTTCCACACACACCCACACCTACTTCCAGTCCCTCTTCAGGGCGGCAGCAGTTTGGTGTCCGTTGGCCTCGTTCACAGACTGGTGACAGCCATCATCTGGGGAAACCACTTTTGCATCATGCAGGACATTTACATCTGTTTCTTTACTGACAACTTTCCTGGCGTATTGGTTCAGGCAGGGTCAGGCATCCTGTTGCTAAGTAGCCATGTTCAATTTCGGATCACGTGACACGGAAAGTCCGCTCACGTGACGTTGTTCCCATGGGGACAGCCCTGAACCCGCGCTCTACAGTGCTTCACAGCTGTTCCTGTTAGCACTGTTTGGTGTATCTCTCGAACCTTGACTACTGGTTTTTTCGATCACGGATTACGAACTACGGACTTCCTTTTGCCTTACCCTTTGAATTGTTGCCTCATGAACTGATCTTCTGTTACCTCGACCCACAGATTGTTTTTGGACTGGGATTCCCTGTTACTCTGTTCCTCGGATTTGGTGTTATCTTCTGCCTTACCCGGATTAACCCGATTTCAGATCTGTTGCACGGACTTCTACTGGCTCCTCCCTTTTCACCACAACACTTCAAAATCCTGCTTCCTCCTCTTCGTGATTGCAACTCAAAACATCTACAGGTATTTCCAGTGTTTGGTACGTTCAAAACCGGAGCGGTGAATAGTCACCTAGATCCTTCTACTGGCGCTCTTACCATACACTGAGGGTACTACCATAACTCCCACCACGGTGCTATCCCCTGAGGTACTGGTATTGTCTAAGTTGCACCCTCCCACAACTAGGTAAGCTATTTCATATTGGCCTGTATACTGTTGTCCCTATTGGTATTCCCTTGCATTGGTGCGCTGTATTAATTGCTTTTTTGCCTTACAGCGGCCTGGGGTTTCCAGTGTTCCGGGGGTTCCGGCGTTCCAGTACCTATTACCTGTGGCCTCAAAGATTGCACAGGGAGTTGCTTGATACCTTCCTGTGTGATACTTGGGGACAGAGGCCTTTATAATCTACACGACTATCAAGTCTTAACAACTTCACACTAGCCTCTCCTAAGGCCTCATGGTCTTCATAGTTTCGTTAGCAAAAACATTCAATTCATTGTGCGTTCGGCCTTGCTCGAAGTGTGCTTTCGTGCCCCGCCTTTTATCCCTGTGGGGAAGGGAAAGGGCTGTCAGGTCTGTGTGGTTTTTATCAATTGCCTGACTCTGCCTGACTCTAGTGTTGGGACATGTCAGGTAAATGGCTCGGGTGTTAGTCTGTTGTCTATCACTATGTAGCAAAGCGTTCATGTTGGAAAAGGGGGGCAGGGGTAGAACATTTAACTATTCTATGGGTTAGTATGCGGAAAAGGTGTTATAGGGAAGAGGGTACCGTGTCTCACCCATCATCATCCCACTTCCACTCCCCGAGAACCCCTCATACAGATGATCCTCCCATACTGGTCCGGCCCCAGGAACTGGATCCAATAACGATGGCCGTGTCCGGCCCACCTGGATGACAGATCACCAGGGACTAGTAAGTGAGACACCTTCAGGTTTCTCACAACACACATACGGCCTGAGTCACAGAAGCATTTTGTAACAGTGAAATCCTATTGAGAAATGCTCCCTATAGCATTTGCATCCATTCACCCACCTGCAATCAATATCTTAATATCAAAAATAACAAACCGTGATACTGTCTCAAAAAGGAGGACCCAGTTTCTTGGGGACAGTTAACCATGGAAGATACCCATAATGGAATGATGCATATCTTTGATACTACTGACTGTCGTATAGCGTTCTGGGGTAAACTGGCTGAACATAAACATTTTTCCTCTTACTTGAAAATAAGCCCAAATCCTGTTGGCCTATTTAAAGTGTCCCTACATTTGGTCAAAGATCCTCACTTCTTAATAATCAGAGAACATGAATCTGGGGAGTTTATTCAATGTAGATATCCAATATACATTGCGGTCAATTCTTCTCTTCCCCATTTATAATTCCATGAGCTCCATACTTGATTGAGCCAACTTTTATCTTAATCCAAACACTGTTTAATTCATGCTTCCATTCACTGACACATTTATGGTTAGGATTAACTCTGGTGTCCGTACTTAATGAAACATCGATGTAGACTGGGATCAGAAGCCTAACCATGAACCGGATCGCACTGTCCCATCCCACATACTGGTCTCTGTGCTTCAAGAGTGATGAGAGGATTAAGATCAGAGCAACAAACTGAACTGCATGTTTTCTGCCACTTTAACCAACCCATACTCCCGTGTGAGCTGGTGTTCATGAATGTGGGGTGTTTGGTGATATTTGTATGAACTAAACTTTATTGAAAGAGAAAGGCCTTTTCTGAATTCTAAAAGGAGCTCTACAGTGCTAAACACTCAAAATATAGCATCACCCAAAGGAAAGTTTGATCTCGCCCTCTTGAAAGCTATTTCACTGCAAGTAATGAACAAGACTATTCAATCCATGAAAAGAGGAAAGGCCTCTTGGTCTAATGGTTATTCTATTGACTTTTATCATTCCCTGACTGGCTCCTTTGCCCAAGTCGGCTCCAGCTGTTCGATAACTTTGCAAAAGCTAGGGCCCTGTTAGGTACATCCATGGAGGTCATGCTCACGGTCATCTTGGAAGCATCTAGAAAGAACACACAAAGAGCTAAGAATTACTGCAGCATCTTCCTTATTAATACTATAAAACTGATTATAGTATGAAGAGATTAAACATGACAACATGTTTCTGTTTCAATAAGACTTCATAAAAAAAACACTGTTAGTAAGTCCATCACATCCTCATCATTGCCAACTACAAGATCTACTCTAAAATCAAATTGTGTTCATATGTAGATGATGTTATGCTCTATCTGCTTAACCTGGGATCAACAATAAGGTACCATGTCTTAATAACGAATATTAAATATCAACAATCATTAATAACAAAATAAATTTAACGAAATCCAAAATAATGAAATATATTGAATGTATTACAAGGTGTCAACATAACAAAATACAAACTAGCTGTACATAACGAAACTGGAATGAGGTGCATGAGCAAAGGACTGACATGAGGAAGTATAGAGACTCGCAATTGCGTTTAAAAGAATGTATTCATAATTTCAAAAAAGTAGAAGGCCATAGCCTATTTACTAAACGTTACATTTAACCTGAAATACTGAACAAAGTTAAAATAAATTTACCAAGTGAAGTCCGGAAATCCGATATATCCCGGTGCCATAGAAATACAAATCCAAATAAATCCAGGAGAGAATCCGGAACCCATAAAAAATCCCCAAAAATCCATATAAAAAATAACATGAGAAAAACCAGTAAAATAATGAGAAAACAATTAAGAGAACAATGTAGAAATCCATCTGGAAGAAAAATCCAGAGAACCAAAAGTGATCACAGGCAACACAAAGAACAGATTGCATTCCAAATCCAAGAGCTGAAATATAACGAAATCCGAAAAAATTAAGAAAATAATCAACTGTAAATAATACAAGAACCACAAAGAAATACATCCAGAAAAAAAGCCAGAAGGCCAAAGGGAAGAATCCAGTTCAAATCCATAATCCAGGATCCCAAATGTGAAAAAATCCTGAAAATCCAGGAAAAAATGGTGAAATACATAGATGAAAAGGAACTCCAGAAAAGCAATCCAATCGTGTCTAAAGTGGAAGCCAAAAATGGGATCGGAGTGTTTCTGGTCTATGTAAATAGGAGAAAGCCATAGGAAGAGTTACACCTACTGGTAAAAAAAGATATTGCAGTTCCAATATAAAATACTATAGTTAAGGTCTTAAATGTTATTATATTATAACAAGAATTCTTTATTAATGTAATTCAATAAAATTATTTAATTATTATCAATTCACTGAATAATTTTTCGATATTTTTTGGTCATTATTAACACTGTATACCCAACAGCTAAGCAATGCAGCTCCGTGTATATTATATAGGAATTCACCTGACCTACTTTTATCACCAAGGATGAAGTTCATGGCTATGTATTGGTATAGGCTTTGTGGTGGATCAGAGCTAGGATGCAGACAATTAGACAGGTTTGTGAAACACTTCAGGTTTATCAAAATAAACGAAAATCCCTCATGTAGCCCCATTGGTTTAGGACATATTCCCTATGTACTAAATCATAAACAAAAGTGCTTGTCACAATGTTGTACATACATTGGTTCTGTCGTCTGTCCAAAACCTAAGCTGACCATACCACTATTAAAAAAAGCAAATAAAACAAGTGTACTGCTTGGTGCTGGCTGGTGCGTGACCCCCTCCTAACAAATGACTCTGGGAAAGGACCCTCTTGGTTTCCAAGGTCTTCTGAATCTTTCAAAGTTGCAGTAAATCACAAAAGTTTCTTACGCAAACAAAATAAAGGTGAAATGTTCCTCTGGTCTTTCTCAGACCTTCGTTTCTATTACAGGCTCAATAAACCATAAAGGTTGTTATCGTTTCCTCAGAGCAGAAAAACGGTGAACTCATGTGTCCCTAATCACAATTTTGGGCCCCTTTACAAGTCTCGTCCCTATGTTTAGAACTTGTTTGGAAGTGTGCTTTGGTTATTCAAATGTTAACGTTGGTTTACCCCTTCAAATGGGTTTTGTTAACCAGGTGTGATAATATTTGGTGGTCACAGGTGTCATTGTAGACTCAGATTTAAGGGGCCTGACTATACTTCACTAGTTGTTGTCTGTGGTTTTGGGTCACTGGCTGATCTAGAGCTTTGCCTCTCGACCGGGTGTCTTTTTCAGGAAGATTACGTCTTTCACATATATGCCTCTCGGTTATTTTCCTCTTCCTCACTCTTCGGATATCCCCTTCTATGATATAATCTTCTGGATCATCCCTTCTCAGTGATTCATATATTGTCTGGTTTCTAGTAGTCACCCTCCCTAAGTGGGACTCTTGTATTACCACTCTGGGTATTAGCCTTTGTTGCACACAAGTCTGGGTAAACATTACACATTTCTTCCCTATGGATAGAACTAGGGTTGTGTTACCAACTCTGATACTGCATTTTCTTTTGGTTTCTTTGAGGCACATTGGATGCAATGAGACTGGCCTATAGACTGGGCTACAGACTGGCCTACAGCTTAACACACATGCCAAGTAGAGCTGAGCAGTGGAATGCAAGATGCCTCAGGCCAGGGCCAGTTCATGAGCCGCTCCTGAGAAGTACACAGCTGATGACACTGCTGGCCCAAATCCCCAAGGCCAAAGGCTGCCTCGCAGATATGACAGTCATGCTGGAACGACAGGCTATACTGCCTCTCCAAAATGCACCTGTTTGTTATTATACGTACTTTTTTTTTGGATGGAGAATTGATTTAGCCAATCCGTTTGTATATAAGGGCCTGGGGGGGGGGTCGAGGAGTAAGCAGCCCTCCCACGAACTTGTGTGTTTTGCATTACAGCTCATTGCACCCCACTTCTGGTCTCCTGTGTATTATTGGTGTCCGAGTGCCTGAGGTGTTGGAGCGCACTGCTATTGTGGGGAGCAGGACAAGCCTGTAACTGTTTCTAATGTGCATCAATTGTTCCAAGGTTTGCTTTGTCCCTCCCCTCTGGCCTGTTCCATTCACTGAATGGGATGACTTTTGGTAGTCTCACGTGGGCCAAATTAGATATAGATAAAGATTCAAATTCAAGTGACTGGCTGTGGTTCTCTAGCCACCGTCTGTGGCTTGGGTTATCTGGTCGTTCCAGGCCTTGGCCTCTTAGGCATGTGTCTTGTGATGATTCATCGGATCTCGTCACTTCTCCCCAGAGGGATGGTAAGCCTGCTACGCAACAATCCCCATAGGGGTTGCAGAATGTGGAACCTCACAGGGAGAGACTCCCTTCATTGGGACAAGGACTCCCGTTCCATGATGGATCATGAGTGATCACTCCAAAAAAATGAGAAGAGAAAAATTGAAGGAGTGATGCAAACTACTCCTTTTCTAAGTATCGGCAGTGCTGAGAAGAGGTGGCACCAAGGAAGCATGAAAAATGTCTCATCGATACAAAAGAGGGACTATGGCACTCCATTGGGGAAGACCCTCCTACAGACCATAAAAAGCAAGAAGGGACTTACTGATTGGAGAACCTGGCGTGAAGCCTATCAACCCTAAACTTGGGAACGAGGAAGCAAGCAGAAGAAGCTGGTCCTCGGCCGTGAAGACACTCTGGAAGGCTCAGAAAACTTTGCATTATGGAACGGAGAACTGATGTAGGCAGATCCTGGAACCAGGCCAACAGTGACGTCACCTTGACGAGGTGTACCGTGTTTTCCTTCAACTACACTGACACTAAAAGGACTAGTAAGCTGTGAAGCCAACGCGTTACAGCCGGAAGTGGAGAGAGAGACGCTGAGAGCATTCAGCAAGAAGACGCAAGCCCAACACCCCGGGAAGAGCCGGTGGCCTGCCCCCATGAGAAAGAGGATAGTCTCAAGGGGATAGTTCAGGGGCAACACGCTCACCTTGGAAGCAAGACAACGCGAAGCCTTACCGGTTCGATCCATGGGTCCGCGCCCCTTCGACACCTCTGAGTATTAAATGTGCTATAAATAACCTATTATTATAAGAAGGTAACGTGAGCCACAGGAGACCCGGTCGGGGTTTTGGAAATACTGAAGAGTGCTTTGAGAGTAATCTCCCTCATCAAAGCTATTACTGCGAAGGTGTTAAGGATGAAGAAAGCCTCAGGAGTAATTTACCTCATCACAATAACACTGTTAAAACCATTACAACTGAAGAGTACTTTGGGTGTAATCTCCATCATCACAGTAATTACTGAGAAGGAATTAAGGGAGAAGAACGCCTCAGGAGTAAGCTCCTTTACCACAGTAAATACCGAGAAGGTATTAAGCCTGAAGAACATCTTGGGAGTAATCGCCCTCATCCCAGTAATAGTATTAAAAACACACAGGTGAAAAGTATATCAGGAGTGTCCCTGGTAGGAACTACACGGACCCTTGAAGGCTGTCACTAGAGACTATCCGAAAAAACAGCCATTAAGACTGGGGGTATGGGTAGGCACTACTTTCTTAATCAAATTCCTTGAAATCTAAATATAGCTCCTTGTAAAGTAATTGGCGATCCCCAGAGACCCAATGTACACCACATTGGTACAAATATAACAGACAAGAATGTGTCTGGTGAAAATAATCACCAAACCTGGGCTCGCCAAATGTTGTAGTGACGACTACTGAGTTTCTTAATTCATTTCTTCTGTAATAATGTTTTCACCAAAAGAGATATATTGGATGCATCAAGTATGTGCAAGGTTTCTTTTAATTAAAGTTATTTCTTCTTCATATGAGTAAGCAGAAACCACTAGCGCCGATGCATTTCGGACCAAGGTCCTTTTTCAGGGAGAGTTTTACAATATCAATAGCAAATAGATGTTAATTTAGAAGCAATCTTTATTACAACAACTGGATAGCTTTATAATACAAGTGTACGTGAAAACAAGTCAGTACTTCAAAACGAGTCAACATGAAGATTTAAAGGAAGTTTCATGGTACCTGCAGTCTTGTGAAGTCTAGAGGATGTGGACATCTAGGCGGTAATACCAATAATCGGGTTCTAAGGAAAAAATGTATGGTGGCATGTGTGAAATACCTCTTGATGGTTCTATAGTGTGAACAAACAAGAAGTGCAGCCATCCTAAAACAATGAAATTGCCTAGGAGACAAAGAATCTCACCTCTGTATTGCGTTTCTGATTGTGTTCTCAAGCAGATGAACTGTGTCCTGTTGTCGTGGAGACAAGATGTGATACAGCGTGCATTCAATTGCTATGTGTCTCCCTCATAGCTGTGGCTAAGCATGTGCCTGTTATAAAAATGCAGGTGTAATTATAATTTTCAATTTAATGTGGTTGTGCTGTTGGTACATGAGGAGGGGGAAATGCTTACCAGGCCGATGAGAGGCTCTCTTAGTCTTTCTTAAGCGTGCCGCACGGAGTTCCAAAAGGAAAGCAGTTTGAGTTGTATACAGGGATTGTTGTCATGGAAGCCAAGATATAGAGCATGAGGTGACATGATGTTGTGAAGATACAGAGGGGATACCCGGCGTCTGTAGTTACCAACGTGACTAATGAAGTATGAAATAGGGCGAGCGCGCCGTGTTGACAAAGGCCAAGCCGTCAAAAACATGTACAAAGTGTTGGGGGAACATGTGAAATGTAAATAGGAATATCAATGTGGTGGACAATCTGTTGATACTGGTTGTATCTAGTCAGTGACAGCGGGCTAGAATAAGTGTAAAGCATGTATCGCATATGAAAAAGAGGATGCATAGTGTATTGATATTACAGATAAATGGTGCAAGGCCACTGTATCCATAATTCTTAATAGACGACAGAGACTTTATAAGGTATACGCAGCAATGGCGATGTTGACCTGTAGGGAAGTGGCAGGGCGTAGGCTGGATAGAAGTGTGTGCATGTATGAGTGTGCATGTATGAAGGTCATACTGTCAAGCTTCCTTAGATGACAAAAATTATCAAAGTCACCAAATACAGCGTAGGTAAGGATCAGGTGCACTGAAGACTAGCAGGCATCATGAAACTGAAACAATTACTACATGTACAAAGTAATGCATGGTATCCAACACAATAACTACGCAAGAGTCCACAAATCTATCAATAGTTCAACGTATTGAATGCCGGAATGTTCTACTAACCTAAATGTTGCTGATGGAGAAAACATGGCCATGTATATTACAAAAAGCAATGCAGATCAAGTTCCTCATTCAAACCATTGGGAAACACTGTGCCCAGCTTTTCTATCCAGTTCACCTCTCTTTGTTCTAGTCTCTTGGTGAAGATGATTCTAAGGTAAGTGAAATTGACAACTTTCAGTAGCTTGAATCTGATCTGTGACAACTGGTGCCTTGCTTGTTCAAAATGTTGCGCAACTGGTCTCATCTTTTGTGTAATGAAAAGCTATTTCAAAAGATTGTCAGAAAAGATCCCTAAAGCTGAACCAGCTGAACCAGAAGAAGGGAGGCAATCTCCTGGTAACATTCTTTTATTTATTGAGTATATTTGGTTAGTGGTAGGGTCAGAGTAGGAGAGTTTTTGAACAGACTACGGACACTTTAGTTGACAACCACTCTGATGAGAAGCACCCTATTTAGAATTCAGTTACATAGGACAAACACTTTAGCTGTAGGAGGAGAAAGGGCCTTTTCCTTTTTTCTAAATAAAAATATTAAGTTGAAATGTCACCCCTTTGTCCGACTCTAAAAGTTGGGGAACCCTGAAGTTCAGTACACTTACTCCTAGAGTCTCAAGCTGAACATGTGCTACATCCGAGTCTATTGTTTATGATCTTCATAGTAGTAGCAAGGTCACCATTGTAGTAGGGGAACATCAATTAGTTCCTACAAGCCTCATTTTGTCCCCTCCCGAAGGGACTTATATACGGTTGGTTTCCAAGTCAGGCTTAACTTTGAAGCATGGTCTAAATGTCATGGCTTGTGTAATATATCCTGATTATCGTGGTGACATCAAAGTGTTGATACATAGCCACGTTAAAGTAGGAGAAATTAATGTTCAAGGCATTTTGGAAAAGGCTGTATTTCCCCTACCCAGCCAAGTACAATAACAAGATTTTACAGAAAGAGGCGCCCAAGGTTTTGGGGAGGCAGACGCAGTCATGTCTGAGAAATCAACCCCTATGTAAACCCCCCACTGAAGAGGCAGAACTTATTCTGGATCTGACCTTCGGCCAACAAAATGATCTGATCGTAGCAGAGGCTGAGCATAGGGCACAGAGTGGTCCTTTTTATTATAAAACATGTGCTTCTATATAGAGGTCACATAACCCGGGAGGGCCCGTCAAAGATACAGTAAGTAGTCCCCCATAGTCACTGATGAGTATTCTTAGAATTGTTGACACATGCTCACCCTATATCCGGGCACCTAGGGGTCACACAAACTCAAGAACAGGTGATCCCACAATTATACTGGCAAGGAGTCCATGCAGACAAAGAATTTCATGACCTCTTGTGCCTTATGCTAGAAGAAAATCCGTCCTATGGTGTATTCATCCCCCTACAGCCTCTTCCTGTTATTGAGGTACACTTCTCCTGCATCGGAATGGACATATAGAGTCTGCTGGAGCCCTCTAAACTGGGGAATAAATGCATACTGGTGATTCTTGATTGTTTCACCCAGCACCCAGAGGTTTTTCCCCCCAAAAGCAACACCTTTCAGCAAATCTTAAAAAATATGCTCCCCTTTTTGTCTAGGGTTGGGTTTCCCTGGGAAATTCTAATGAACCAAGGTAGTACCTTCATGTCCAAACTATTGGCTGAAGTGAAGGAGATTCTAAAAATAAAGACTTTACGTACCTCGGTTTGCCATCCCCAAATGAATGGACTGGTAGAGCGCTTCAATCACACCTTAAAGAATCTCCTTTAGAAATTAGTTGAAGCTGATAATCGCTACTGGGGTGCTATGATTCATTGGGCACTATTTTCCATACAGAAATCCCCTAAGCGCTCCTTGGATTTCTCCCCCTTGGAGCTCCTCTATGGGCGAGAGCCAAGGGATGTCCTAAACAGGCTTCATGAAACCCGGAAGGAGAGAGAGGAAGCAATTTGCATCATTTCACCAACTGCCAAACAGTTGAAAGAACACATGGCTATAGTCATAGAAATAGTCACCAAATAACTGGAAAAAGCCCAAGAGAGTCAAAAGACTCAATATGACCAAAAGGATGTCCACCATTCCTTTTTTTCGACAGGACAAAATATGCTTGTTCTCTTGCCTACTTCTGACCAAAAGATGCTTTCTAAATGGTTTGGGCCATATGAAATTCTAGAGAAAAAAAGTACCTAATAGCTATCTGGTAGCCCAACCCGATTGAAGGTTAAAAACCTAGGTATACCATATAAACGTTTTAATGGAGTGGAAGATAGACCCTTTAGAAATCACCTATAGCCACATTACTGACAGAAGAAGGAGCAGAAAAGAGTTTTATGTCTCCTGATTTAACACCACAGCAACAGGAAGACACATAAACTTACTTTCCTCAATTTCCGATGTCTTTACTGATCAGACCGGTAGTGTCAAGAATTTCATGCACCACATTAGAACCCCACAAGGAAAGGCTGTAAACCTAAAACCATATTGAGTCCCTGAGGCCTGAAGGGAAGCAATCTTTCGAGAAGTAAACAGCCCATTAGAGGCAGAGATCATCGAGCCATCAGCAAGTCCTTGGTCCTTGCCAATAGTTCTCATGCATGAATCAGTTCAGTAGCAGAGATTCTGTATTGACTTTCAAAAGCTCAACTCCATCTTCCAGCTTGACAATTATTCTATTCCTATGACCGATGATCTAATAGACAAACTGGGACCAGCTAAGTACATGTCCACAATTGATCTGATGAAGGGCTATTGGCAGGTACTTTTGAACAGCTCAGACAAGAAGACAGCTTTTTCTACTACCAGAGGGTTGTTCCAGTTCATGGTCCTTCCTTTCAGGCTACATGGGGGACCTGCAACCTGTCAAAGGTTTATGGATAATGTATTGTGACCTTTTTCCTATTTTTGCAGCGCATACCTAGATGATATTCTGATCCATAGCCAAACGTGGGAAGGACATATTTTCCACTTGTATTAAATCACAAGGGCCTTATGTAACGCGGGACTGACTGCCAACTTAAGAAATGCAATTTGTCAAAGTCAGCCATCAAGTAGATGTTTTTCTTTTGTTGGGAATGGTTTGGTGCAGCCCCAGGTGGAATAGGTAAAAGCCGTCTAAGAAACATATCCCCCTTAAACCAAAAGGGAACTTCAGCATCCTTTGGGCCCACTCGGTAGTACCACCGGTTTATCCCTAGTTATTTCAACATAACCTCATATTTCACGGATAAACCTAAGAATGCGGAACCCCAAAAACGCCAGTGGGAGCAAAAAAATAGGATGGCTTTAACATGTTAAAGCATACACTATGTAGTGCGCCTGCCCTCAAGGTCCCTAATTTCAACAGGGAGTTTATCCTGCAAATGGATGCATCCAAAGTAGGCCTTGGGGCTGTTCCTTCTCTAGCATATGAAGACGTAGGTCACCCCGTGTGGTATATTAGCACACAACACTTTCTTCGAGAGAAGAACTGTGCCACTAGCCAGGGTAGAGGCCCTAGCCACCAAATGGGCCATAACATTCTTAAAGTATTATCTAATCGGCCGTGTTCAGGTTAGTGACTGATCATTCCCTTTGACTTGGCTAAGCTTATGGAAAGATACAAATCCCTGTATAAAGCATTGGTTTTTAGATATCCAACCACACTGCTTTTCTGTTGAACATAGGAAAGGGAGGGAGCAAGGGAATGTTTATTTCCTGTGTAGATTTCTGTTTAATGAACAAGGGGAAGGTACTTTCATTAGGAGAAGGGTGTGTTACGATTCACATGATCTCGTCACTTCCCCCCAGAGGGGAGCCATTCTCTGTGAGGCTAAGGGATGGTGGAATGCAGGACCTCACAGGGGGAGACTCATGTTCCGTGATGGAAATCCCTTATCCCCTTACCTTTGAAAACATGCAATCCTCAAGGTCTTCCAAGAAACAACCTGAGAAGACTACTGTCTGTTATTGTAATACTTCCTCCTTTCCTTATAACAAACATGACAATCACAAGGTTTCAGCAAGAAGACGCAAGACCAACACCCCGGGAAGAGCCGGTGAGGTGCCCCTACGAGAAAGAAGGTATCGGGAGACCCGGTAGGCAATACTGAAGAATACTTCGGGAGTAATCTCACTCATCACAGTAATTACTGAGAAGCTATTAAGGGTGAACAACACCTCAGATGTAATCTCCCTCATCACAGTAAGAGTGTTAAACATATCACAATGAAGAGTACATCACAATTGTCTCTGAGAGGAACTTCAAGGACTCGTGAAGGCTGTCACCAGAGACTATCCAAAACCGGCCATTAAGACTGATACAGTTTGACCAGGAGAAGGGAGTCATTCTCCTGGTCTCATCTTTTGTTGAAAGAGATGCTATTTCAAATGATTGTCATAAAACAGACCTAAAGCTGAACCAGCAGAACCAGGAGAAGGGATTAATTTTCTTGGCTACCTTCTTTTATTTATTAACTATCTTTGGTTAGTGGTACTGTCAGAGTAGGAGAGTTTTTGAACAAACTACAGACACTTTAGTTGACAACCACCTTGTTAGAATTCAGTCAGGCAAACCCTTTAGTTGTAGGAAAAGAAAGGTTATTTTCCTTTTGTTAAATAATGCTGAATAAAGGTTTATGATGATGATGAAAAATCTTAAAGGGATGGTCTAGTAAAAAATTTTATTTAAAAAATAGATAGGCCACATAAAAAGAAAATACTAGCATCCTCCGTTTTAAAACTTCCTATGTAAAATTTTGAGCTATTCAAGCTCAAAATTCGAAAAAGCAAGCACAGGGGCGCAGCCATTTTGTGAAATGGAGGCCCTCCTGTGCTGGCTTTTGCTTTTGCGGCACTAATGAAGGAAAAGCCAGCCAGCTGTAGTAAACAAAGTCTACCGCTGGGTGGCTTTCCCTTCATTAGTGCCGGGACTCGGAGGACGCGAACCGGAGACCAGAGCAGGAAAGCTGCAGCTGAATCTCGGTAAGTGCTATTTATTTTTTTTACAAAAAATAAGCACTAGCTGCGTTTTTTTTTCTAAGTTTTCCGGGCTGGAGGAGCCCGGAAAACTTAGAAATAAAACCGCAGCTTTAAAAATGTTGTATTTATGTTTGCGGTCGCTTTTGAAGTGACCGCAAACATAAATACAACGTTATTGTGTTGGAAAACGCTGCGGTTTTTCTTTCCAAGTTTCTCAGGCTCCTCCGGCTCGGAGGAGCCTGAGAAACTTGGAAAGAAAAACCGCAGCGTTTTCCAACACAACCGCGTGTATTTCTGCCTGCTGTGGCTATCACTTTGGGTCTCCGAGCACCGGAGACCCAAAGTGAAAGCCACAGCAGGCAGAAACACACGCGGTTATGTTTACATGCCGCGTAGTGTTTCTACCTGCAGCTGATTTCCCATTTGGGGTACTCGGGCTCCCCGTGGGGAGCCCGAGAGCCACAAATGGGAAAGCAGATTCAGGCAGACACAACGGGGTTGTTTTCCACAATGTCGCGTTGTGTCTGCCTGAATCTGCTTTTCTATTTGGGGCTCTCGGGCTCCCCAATTGCGGAAAACAACCGTGTTGTGTCTGCCTGAATCTGCTTTTCCATTTGGGGCTCTCGGGCTCCCCAATTGCGGAAAACAACCGCGTTGTGTCTGCCTGAATCTGCTTTTCCATTTGGGGCTCTCGGGCTCCCCATGGGGAGCCCGAGAGCCCCAAATGGAAAAGCAGATTCAGGCAGACACAACACGGTTGTTTTCCGCAATGCCGCATGGTGTCTGCCTGAATCTTCTTTTCCATTTGGGGCTCTCGGGCTCCCCATGGGGAGCCCGAGAGCCCCAAATGGAAAAGCAGATTCAGGCAGACACAAGGCGGTTGTGTTGGAAAACGCTGCAGTTTTTCTTTCCGAGTTTCTCAGGCTCCTCCGAGCCGGAGGAGCCTGAGAAACTTGGAAAAAAAAAACGAAGCGTTTTCCAACACAATAACGTTGTATTTATGTTTGCGGTCGCTTCAAAAGCGACCGCAAACATAAATACAACATTTTTAAAGCTGCGGTTTTATTTCTAAGTTTTCCGGGCTCCTCCAGCCCGGAAAACTTAGAAAAAAAAACGCAGCTAGTGCTTATTTTTTGTAAAAAAAATAAATAGCACTTACCGAGATTCAGCTGCAGCTTTCCTGCTCTGGTCTCCGGTCCGCGTCCTCCGAGTCCCGGCACTAATGAAGGGAAAGCCACCCAGCGGTAGACTTTGTTTACTACAGCTGGCTGGCTTTTCCTTCATTAGTGCCGCAAAAGCAAAAGCCAGCACAGGAGGGCCTCCATTTCACAAAATGGCTGCGCCCCTGTGCTTGCTTTTTCGAATTTTGAGCTTGAATAGCTCAAAATTTTACATAGGAAGTTTTAAAACGGAGGATGCTAGTATTTTTTTTTATGTGGCCTATCTATTTTTTAAATAAAAATGTTTACTAGACCATCCCTTTAAGTTGAAATGCCACCCCCTTGTCCGACTCCTTCTGACTTACTTACAGTCTCCTTCAGGAAGTCTACGTATGTCACACAAACCACTTTCGGGATGTTTTATTCTTCCCCGTTTCTAGGGTACGTGCTTCTCATTCACTCCCCTTTTACAGATGTATTTCACGTAATCCCCTCTCAGGACTTGTCCTCCTCTTTACTCTTCCCCCTTCTAGGATATAGACTTCTCCTACACCCCATTTTAGATAATTTGTTACCTCCTGGCTTCTGATAATCCCCTCTACTGTTTCGAATTCTTGAACCCCTTTGCTGGTGTTTATTTTCTCTTCTTCATTACCTGGGGCACGTGAATACCTTGAATGGCTTCAATATTCAATGTCTCTCGTGTAGTGCCACAAACCTCGACCGCCCTCCTCCCTCTCCTTATTGCATACCAGTCTCCTTCCAGGGAAAGGTGGTCACCCTGTCTGAAACAAAACCATTTTGCACAGGACGTTGTTCCTTGATCCCTGTAGCAGCTGCCTTCTCTCCAGCATGCTGGTCTTCCGCGTTAGTTGCAGTTTGGTCTCTCACCAAAAGAGACCTTGGAGCTGTGTCTCCCCAATGCCCCTGTGCTCTGCAGCGTTGGGCGGGCTCTCAGCCCACCATGTAGGTGTGAAAGTCCTGCCTCCAGACTGCATCAGCTCTGCACTGTAGAGGAGACATCCAAACTGCGCGGCTTCCTTTGGGTTGGCCGGATTCACGTCAGCTCCTCTTTCTACCTTCCATGTAAGGGCTTTGCCATTTTTACGACCAATCTCTTAATTGGGGGACACGCTCCCATTGGTTCTGGGGCTTTCTCTTTAAGGAGAGGTCAGCAACCAAACCAAACCTGTGAGTTTCCCATTACATTAACACTTTCTTCATCTGCACCAATATATGTCGAAAGTACACGTGACATTGGGGCTAAGGGGGATGTTACAACCTTGTTCAACTGTGAGTCTGTTTCTCTAATGGGGAGTCAATCGTGTTGCTTATTTACACAGTGAAAGTTGCGAAAGTGTACTTTGATGATGAGGCACTTTGTTGGTTATGTGGTAAATCATATGATATTTGATTGGGCCTATATTCACTGCTTCTGGTAGAAGGTGTGATCAATCAGGGGAAGCATATTTCAGTTCAACACTCCATTGTCATTTAAAGGCCTGATAGTGACTCAGACCCATGTAATCGGTTCCCCTCCAGATTCATCCCCTCAGTTATTGCACCTTCCTATTTCAATAGCTCTGCAAGTTATCACTCGTCTTTGGAAAGACTCCCTCCCCACTAATGCCTGAATCTGCTAGGATGCAGTATGTGAAACATACACGTTTTGGAGTGTGCAGAAGTGGACATGTTGGACATCACTAGACACAAGGGGAACTGATCCCCTCATATGGCATTTATATCAGCAAAGGAGCTTGAAGTGCACAGGCCTCAAAAGTCTTTCTACTTATTTTAGTGCTCTGTGGCTAAAGCTATCATGACTTACATGGTTCAGTAATATCTAGTCATTATTGTAAGTGCCTTGAACAGCCACCCTCCCCCCTGTATGTGTCCCTACTGTCTCAACATGCCATATTTGCTTGCCTAGTACTCCCCGGGATCTTGTCTGAGAGTTACAGGGCACACTCTATTGGTGCTTGCTTTCATTGTGAGCAGTAGGTCACCTGATGTGAGTAGTCTGATGTGTCTTTTGGCCATATATCAGACATCCAGACCCAATGTCATGACGTAACAGGATGCAGGTGTGGCCCTTTCATAATAAGTTATGCACCCATGTAGTTGAAGTATAGTAGTTTTAGCATTTGCAAAATGTATGTTTTGTGCAGACAGTTGTGTTTTTTAATACTCTTAACTGATACATTGCTTTAAATAAAATATTGCACCTAGCATTTACTCTTCTTGTGGTCCCTCATGAATTGTCATTGAAATCAATTTGGTATGTCTTTGTGTTCTATTCACTGATGCGATTTTAGGAGAAGCTATTATCTGCTGAGCCAAGAATGCAGAGCAGGGATTGTCTCTGTATTTGTGCCCACAGATAATTTCAGCTTTCACTACACATTTTAAAAATCAGGCATCAACAGGCTGTCTCTAACATTGCATTTAATAATTTACAACTTGTAGTATCTTTCCATGTATTCTCACGGTACAGCAGCATTGGTCCATGCGTACCTAATGCAATTAGATGAGGATCAAAAAATAAGACATTGAACAGAAATATTTCCCTTCAGCTAAGCAAAACACTTACTGCATACACATCCCCTCAGGGAGGCAATAAATGAACAGCCTCTATTACACAACAATAAGACACTTTATTTACGTAAGGGCACAATAACAAATCTCAAGAAGTCTTGCGAATCACACTGTCTCGGTTTCCAACTTCATCGATGTCCTCGCCTCGGACATAAACCAATTCCACACTGGTATTACAATGTGCCCAACTTCTATTACCAATAGTTTCAATAACACTTTGTGCTTTAACTAGCATATCCGACTGCTAGACAAAGAACCTAGATAATGTCACTTCTGGGAAAGTTCAAAGCATCGAAGTATACTATACATTATCATATGAGGCAGAACAAAAGACAAATACCAAGGCACAATGAATGAGTTTCACAAGTCAAGAATGAATTGGCACTGAAATATACCATCTTACCGTAAACCATTACAAGCATTTAGTTAATCAAAGCGAACCATGCAACCTCATATCTCTCTCTATCACACAGCATCAGCCCTTGTCTAAGGTACAACAGGGCATTTATAAGGTATATCTATAAGGGTCTCCACTGTGAAAGCCTCCTTTTTACATATCCTTATTGGGTTTCTTCTGCTCATGGGCCTCTGCTCATGGCGTGGGCCCCATAACCCTCTAGCTTCTAATTCCCCAAGCGTATCCGAAAACAAGTTCTGGGAAGAGGCAACAATCTGCTCTGGGCCAATTTGAAACCATTCTCGAAATGGATGCCGAAAAAGACTCCTTGAGTTAATGCCCAAACAATCAACGTATGATTTCTAGGTTATGTTATGTTATGTTACTTGGCATTTATATAGCGCCTTATGTTTCATTGGGATGATCTCAAAGTGCTGGTAGGAGTGGGTGGAAAAGATGGAGTGGGTGGAAAGGACAGAGTGGATGGAGTGGATATATATCTGTTTCTCATATATATGCTATGTATATGCTATGTACCTGTATCCCCATGTTATCTGTATAACATGTTTACCCCTATCCATCCGTCGATTTAAATACGTATGCCGCTATGTATGCCCCCCTGTCCTGCTCTCATGCCTGGTCGCAGGCGCTTTACTGATAACCACCACATCACACTACTACGCTTACTCTCTCCTATACACCATCATTCAACTAGAACACAGCTATACTATGACACATTCGGCCTACCTGTTCTCATACTATCAAGACCCCACGAACACCTCATCATCCTAATATCCTAGTGGATCACATAATGTTTAAAATTAAACACCAAACATGATTAGCTTACCCTTTCAGGTGCCATCATTCTGTCTAGTTCTGTTTAGGCCCTTGAAGCCAAACCAAAACGAATAGTCTGTTATGAGCGAACATGAGGCATGTGTCTGGATATTTCCTACCCCTCTTGACCCCTACAGGGTAGACTTGGCAAAATACACTTCAACGTTACTAGTTGTGTGACAATGTCACCATGTTGTCACCCTTTGTGCGGGTCTAGGGGCAACTGGAATCCAGGGAGAGCTCTGCAGACAGTACTTGGAGGATCCTTCAGAGAATCCCAAGTCTTCCACATAGTTTAGCCCGGACCCCTAAAGTAAACTTGTGGAGTGTACCCAACTCAGGCAAGGAAATAGTGTGTGGAAAACCAGTAAAGAAGGTTGCTTAAACAGGGTTCCCAGTGAAGGTATGGGTCAGGGAGGAGTCTTGCAGCAAAGGGCACAGACATGGTGCCAGTAGGTGAACTGGGAAACCCACTGACCATTTCCCCAAGATAACAATTACAGCTGCAGGACAGGGTTGGAATAGGAAGTGAAGAAAAATCAAACACTGAAGTGTATCATGGACTAGAGGTCATGGGGAAAACAAGGAATGCTTGCTCACACACCAAGGTGTCTCTGAGGAACAAAGGGATGCCATTACTGGGATGCGTGATCCCAAGTTAGCGGACAGGCTTTTTATACGACTGGGCCATGGAGCTTGGGGCATGGGACATTATAATTAATAGCAAAATCCTCCGCACCTATCCCAAGACAGGTAACAGTCAAGAACACGTGGGGAGGTTATGGACCCAATCTGAAGTGACCAGAACTGATCTACCCTCATGCTGGGAAAACAGATCCACGAATCAGGGGACAATGCACCCATCTAGTAATTGCAACCCCAATAAAAAAAAGGCAAGCCCTTGGATTGGTGAGAGAGTGAAGATAGTGAGGTTTGCAATTCAGAGAAAAAGAAGTGTGACTCAAATGTACATGTATATATTAAGTGACAAATCTTTGTGAAAGGGATGTTCACAATATCTAAAAAAAAAACTAAGAATTTGGCAATTTTGGTCAACTGCACAACCAAAATATGCACTGCTCATATCGAAACACATAACATCACAGATGCATAACACATGGCATTATCAATGACATCACATATCCTGGGATTTTGTTTGGTGACAGTAAGCAGTGGACATTACCTGGTGATACTGCATTCAAAACATTACAACGATACCTTATCTATACATCTTATAGATTTAAACATACATATATTTATATAAATGTACAGGTTATATCTTTGCGCTAGCACAAGGCATAGCTATGGTTAAGAAGAAGTCTCTATGATGTTTCAGAAAATGACTTTTCTTAACTTCTGAAGGCTTGCATGAACAAAATCTCAAATTATTCCAGAGTAATATTTCAGAATTGTACATTTATGGCTTCATAGTTTAAGAAAGGTTTACTTTGATCATGTTTTGAACAGCTTTTAACATTGGTTTTCCCATAGGAATTTTGATTTTATTTTGGCCCAAATATCTCAATATTGACCTCTTTGATTCTCACAATTATTTGCAGGCACCTAGAGTTCATATAGAATTGGTGCACTGACATTTTGAGATATGAATGTTTGTACATTATACAATTAACATCTCCTAAAAACTCACACCAAAGGCAAATCTCAGTCGATTTTGATGTCAGTTTAAAGATGATGGAATGAATGTACACTTTTCATGCATACTGTACACAGAGCGTATCAGTTTTACAGTTCATACATTATGAACACAACATAACATGTGGCTGTACGACAGGTGCAGCTACTACACGTGCTGCTATTACACACACACACACACACACACATGCTCCTACAACCCATGCTCCTACAACACACGATCCTACAGCACATGCTCCTACAACACATGGTCCTATAACACACATTCTCACAACATACACACCTACACGTTCACACTGCATGCAGTAATCCATCATCACTCCTGCAAATAGCCATAAACATTACCAGGTATGCAATGAAGTGCAGAGGTGTTGGGTCGGGCAATAGAAGGCAAAGTCGGATGAGGAATCAGACCTAGCAACCTCTACATTCTAAACATGCACTATATTAAACCACACACATAGAATGCGACAAGACCGCACACAGCGTCCTGGGTGCCTTCAACTGTGACCTTAGTAAATTTAACAGAATGTGCAACACAGCCATGCTTGCAGATGTGCAAGGCCTACACAGCCATGTGTACATGCAATCAACAGACACAGTGCACACACCAACACATGTATCAGGAACATCAGAAAACATGAACCACATGTAGCACAATGCACCACCCTGTAGATTTCAGCAAAGGAAATCATGAGTCATGCTGCCCTGCCTGAGAAAAACCCATCTGCCACAGTGAAAATATCAGTCACTACACTCAGTCCACAGGTACACCGCAGATCAGTATGCCTGTCATGTCACCTTAAGGGACACCTCCAAGTACAATAGGTCAAGTATGAATACGATTAAAATCAGCAATCATTGACCACCACCAAGATATGATTGAGAGGAGCAGGACTCATCCAAAGTACCTTAGTTCCACCATGCCAATCCCCACCCAGCCGTATCTCAGAAACGTAACCCTTCACCCGTGGCCCATACCACCAATGTAAATCTGACCTGGTCATATGGGGGAAGGTGTTGATGGACATGTACATGGAGACATGAATAAGTAGTTTGAATACTGGGAGTACCACTGTGTTACAAGAAGCCAATTTGGAAAATGTGTTAATATCCACTGTACATGCACAGTCCATTTCCATTGGTAACACACCAATGTAATCTGAGGCCATCATGGACATTTGGACTTGATTTGTGAGAGTGTAGGTTCACATTGAATGGTCCTTGGGAGGGCAACTGCACCCATCCCCTCCACCCATGGATAGGCCCTAAGTACACTTACCCGGGTCAATGTAACATGTCATGTGCAGTTATAAATCCTTAGTTGCATTTAATCATGAGCACTGTACAGGCAGTGCTAACATGGAATCACCAAATTAATCACAAGTACCCCTTCTCTTGCTCCCATGCAGGTGATGCCGGGTATCCCCTGAAGGGCTGGCTCATGACCCCCATCAGGCAACCAGTCAACAGCCACAAAGAGGACTACAACTGTGCACATGCACACACTCATGTCACCATAGAGCAGACATTTGGCCTGTTGAAGGCCTGATTCCGCTGCCTCAGCAGATCGGGTGGACACTCATTTAGGGGCCAGAGAAGGTGGGGGAAATTGTGTTAGTATGTGCCATGCTACACAACTTGTGCATCCGGCACAATGTCCCCCTACTCTCTGACATGGACATGATGCCACCTGAGGATGATGATGAGGAAGATGGCACAATGTAAATGAAGGACATGCCAGCAAGATTTAATAGACCAATACTTCTGATGGACTAGTGTTAAGGATTCCAATCAGGCATCACACACCGGACCAGGACCATGCCCTTAGCCTTGTATGTAGTGCTCAATTGAGATGCCCTTTTCTCTTCAATTTCTGCGAATTCAAATTGAGCCGATACCCAACCCATCTCACACCCCCTTTTACAAATACCCTGGGTCACAATGGACTATGAACCAGGCCTGTTGTTAGGATTGCAATATTTATTTATTTTTAATTTCATAGAAAATCACACAATTTTTACATTGGGCAGCAATCACCAATGGGGTGATAATTACAATGAAAACCACTGAAATACACTTAGATAACCTTCTACAAGAACATATCCAAAGCACAAATGAATAGACGCCCTTTTTCAATTAGGATGGATAGCACCCGAGTTAAGGTTTCCCCTTCCAGTGTTCCCTTAACCCACAATTCATTGAATTCAGAATCAAAATCTGACCTTCCCTCACAAAATAAGAGGCAATGGCCTAAAATGACACTCGTATTTTGACAAATAATGAAATATATGTGTGTTTCAATAAAGGCCAGGACAAGGCCTTATCCAACATTCACTTTTAAAACAGGTATTTTTCTTATTTTGCAAAAGTACACTTAAACACGGTGTGAGGCCTGCTGGCATGTTCCTTTCAAAAGGTTCCATCAGAATTTCCCACGTTGTTCTGCAGCCATAATCAGTTTCTTTTATATAGCCATTTGTTTAAAATACAGATCCACTGAAATTGACATACACCCAGAGAGCCAGGGCCGCTTTGTAGCATTGATTTCTGACATTTTGTAACACAAAAGACAAGCATTTTCCTGCACGGCTGAAAATAAAGCTTCTGTTAATTTCCTAGTTCTGGCCTGACGCAGCCTGTCATGCAGGGATACTGCTCTCTTCTGCTGGAGTACAATTTGAATATGGATGGGCATGGCAGGGTCTCCCTGATGAAACTAGAGGAAAAGAGCATCAGAGAAGCATCATTTTAAATGTAAAATATTTCCCTTTTTCCATGGGAAACTTTGGGCTAACAGCAAATCAGCACAGCTTTTCACTTCACTTCTTGAGTACACGCAAGAACACACCCTGGCAGACTTTCTCGGGGTGCTCCCTGTTCCAACTTGCTCAATAGTAGTTTGCCAAGACGGTGCAGCCATCCATTTGCAGCTGCAAAACAGTGTTGATGCAGGGCAATGATGCTTCAAGGAGCCAGTGCAGCCATTTTGCTGTTGACTGGTGAAGCGCAGCTTGGTTATGGATGGGAATTCTGCTGAGTGGGTCAATGTAGCCCACAAATCCCCCCCCCCAATTCTTCTGAGATCCTTGTCGAGGGAGGGTAGGGCAAAGTGGGGTTCATCAGTAGGGCAAAGCAGGGTTCATCAGGGAGCAGTACGCCACAATCCTCCCGTTGTCTCTCGGAGTGTGGCACGACCCCCACAGCTTTCCCTTAGGTCTTTCTTTGTGGTGTGGAGCAACACCCCCAGCTTTTCGTCAGGCCTTTCCTTTCCAGTTCCCCGAGTAAGTCCTCCTTGGTCTATGAAGGGTGCAACCAGTACGAATCTATTGAATAAATAAGAACCGGTTACTACATTTTCCCACTGACTGCCTTCCAAGAAGGTTGACAGCAGTGAGACACACATGCATTGCAATAATTACAGTACTTCGATGATAAAGACCAATGATCACTCACAAGACAAATAACTACTGATTTGACTAGAATTTTTGAGAATCCCTTTCGTCCTGACATTGAAGAAAAATACTCCATGTTAAATAATTATACCTATAAACCTACATATTCCCTTCTGGTTCTTCTTTTTTTTTTCTTATGCTTCCGATGTCTCCTCTATTTGTTTTCTCTTGACTCCTCAATAAGCTGCAAAGTGTGCCTAGGGTGACAACATTTTTAACTGATTAATATGGACCCATTTCTCTTCTGTCAGTTCTCCTTTGGGGATGCAGATTCTGTAGGCAACAGGTGAAATATTATCTACAATTTCTCCGGGCCAGCTGAGGAGAAATTTTCACTCCTTGGTCTGGTTCCTTTGGAAATTGTACAAGTAGACCCTGTCTCCTACTTGGTATTCCTTTTGGTTGTTTTTAAGTCATATTGAGTCTTCATCCCCTCTGCTGATTTTTACAGATTCCGCTGAGCGTACGCAAAAGCATGTTGAAGGTGTTTTCTCAGATTCTCAACATACTCATGAGTTGTGGAGGCGTTTATCAGTGTCTGCTCTTGTGTTCTATATAGCAGATGCTGAGGTAGCACCATCCTTCATCCAGTCCTTAGCTCAAATGGAGACATCTTGGTTGCAGAACAAGGTGTAGACCTGATGGCCATCAGGACAAGCGGTAATTGGATGTCCCAACTTGGCCCAGAATCTGCCACAAACTTTTTTAGAATGGTCACAATGGTATTATTGTACCTCTCAACTCCCCCACTAGAGGAAGGTGGTATGCAATGTGAAGTTTCCTTTTTACCCCAAGTATCTCCCACATCTTTGTCATCACTTCGCTGGTGAAGTGACTACCTCGGTCTGACTCAATCCTTTGGGGGTAGGCCAAAGATGTGGTTGATCATCAGGGAAGCTGCTATTTCTGCCTTGCAATTTAGGGCCGGGAGACATTACCCCATTTGGTAAACAAGCAGGTTACTGTTAACATGTACTTGTTCCCCTTAGAGGAGCGAATCACGAGCCGGATGAAATCTACTTGTAAATCTGACCAAGGCAGTGTCATCCCCCTCTTCTGGAGGGGAGCTTGGTGTGAGTGAAGGTGACTGAAAATGTGCCACACAAGACACCCCTTCAAATATTGGTCGAGGTCCTGCCCCATGTGTGGCCAGTATGCAACCTCCCACAAGATTTCTAGAGTAGTGTGGATCCCTGATGACCAGCTGTGGCCGCGTCATGGGTGTGACTAAGCATCAGGCTTCAGAATGCGGTAGGTACCACCCACTGGTCACAGACAGAGATGGATCTCCTTACCAACAAACTGTCTTGGATTCGGAACATTTTTGGACACTTCATCAACACCCTCAGGTCCTCTATCCCAATGTAATCGATATCCATCAGGGGAAAGTTCTCAGGGTCCTCAATGTGTTGATAAAATGTTCCAATAATCGGATCCCCTTTTTGTGCTGTGATTAAATCAGCATCTGGGGTCTCCTTACTCCACTGGGCAGTTGAAAGTTCAGTGTGAGCATTTGTCTGGAACCTAGTGATAGCAGTGACCTGGATTTCCCCCAACATGGACTTGATCTCAAGGAGATGCCCCTGGATGGCTTTGGTTTTGGCCAGCTGATCAGCTAGGTCGTTTCCATTTTTGTCTGGCCCCTCTATTCTGGATGACCCTTGATCTTCTTCCAATAGATGGTCATCCCATCAGAAATAACCAGATCATCAATATTTTGTATTAGCTTGCCATGTTTAAGCGGTTTGTTATTATCACATAGCATGCCTCTGGTTTTCCAATTAACCAGGAGCTCCACAAACCCGTTCCGGACATAATCTGAGTCAGTGATTATGACCAGTTCATGGAGTTGGTGTTGGACGGCAGTGAGGATGGCCTGAGGAACTGCCACCAACTCTGCCGCCTGACTACTGCGGGGATCAATTTTGTCCCCAGCGGAGTGTTCCAGGGCATGATTCACCGAGGTATTCCCCACGCCAGCCACCAGTTACTTTTCCCTGTTGTCACCAACATGGTAGGAGCACCCGTCCACATAAACTGTGGGCATTCCCTGACACTAGTCTTCTTCATAGACTTTGTGCAGGGAATTCAGGTAAGCCGCCATGGTGTCCTGGGTTTTAAGACTTTCGTCCTCGAGAAATTTTTCTCTGGCACAATCATGCAAGTCAGCCAGACCTTGCGCGAGAGGACTCTTCTTGTTTTGGCCATATGTGACCTCCACAGGAAAGCCTTGCATTGACGGAATCCATCAAGTAATTCTGGAATTACTCACATTTCCGGCCTGGATTGTGTCACTTTGGAGGTATTGCAAAGGCTGGTGTGGAGTCTCCACTATGATGTGTTCCCCCTGGATGAACGGGCGGTAGTTCTTCAATGACCACACCGTTGCCAGGAGTGCCTTCTCACAATCGTTGAATTTTCCTCAAGAGAAGATAAAGTCTTGGCTTGCATAGGAGATTACTTTATTGACCTTGTCATGCTTTTGATATAATACTGCTGTTAAGCATGTATTCGAGAACCCTGTCTCGAGGAAGAACTCCTTGTTTTTGACAGAGTAAGCTAGACAAGGTGCTTGTGAGAGGCTTCTTTTGAGTTGCTTTACTACCTCGACTTGTTCTGGACCCCAATCCCTCTTGACCCCCCCTTCAACAGATGGATCAGGGGTCTTGTGACCTCTGCGTAATCCTCAATTAACTTCCTACTGTAATTAATCAGTCCAAGGAGGCTTCTTAGCTCACACAGAGTTGTGGGGTCTTTTAGTTTTAGCAGTGCTTCCACTTTCTTTTCCTGGGGACAGAGACCTTCAGGAGTTATCTCATGCCCCAAGAAGTTGACACGGGTCTTGCACCACTGTGCCTTTTGGAAGGACAGTTTTGCTCCGGCAACCCTCAACTGGGTCAGAACATAAAAGATTTCTGCTACATGTTCCTCCACAGTAGAGCTTTTTATCAGGACATCATCCACATGAGCCAGGTTACCCCTTTCACCCAAGTCGGGCATGGCCATATTTAGGAAGATGTTGAATTTGTTGCCGGAGTTGATGATTTCGAATGGAGTCCGGTCCATGTGTACTGCTGCCTCGCAAAGGTAAAGGCCAGCTTGTATTGGTCCTCCCTACTGACGGGCATGGTCCAATACCCATTTGTCAGGTCAATGGCAGTGTATACCTTTGACCCCTGGATCTGGGCCAGTCCTTGGTCAATGTATGGGAGAGACCATCGGGACATGTGGACCCTTTTATTTAGCTCCCTAAGGTCAGCAAAGAGTCTCCATTGGCCTTTTGGTTTTAAAATCCCTAGCACCGGATTATTAAAGGTGCTGTGGACTGGACGAATTATCCCACGGGACCCAAGGTTTTTGATGATTTCCGTCAGGGACTTCATGAATGCGAGAGGCAAGCGATATTGCTTCACAAACACAGGAGTCATTCCAGGGTCTGTGGGAATTGTTGTAGTATGGATCTCAGTGCAACCACAGTCGTATGAGTCCACAGCAGAGCGAGCTTGTAAATCTAAGAAAACTTGTTTCAACTTTTGCTTTTGCTTCAGAGTCTCACAGGCATCAGCGAGGTTGACACGCTCTTCAACCATTTGCCTGAAGACTAGAAAGACTTCAGGTTTTGCTATCTCAGCAGCCTCCTCCAGCTGGTTGGAGAGGTCCCTGGTTAGATTATTGACCTGGACAGAGGGTTTCAGGTAGGAGAGGCAGTCATTGTGGACCTGGAATATCACCTCATCCTGCCTGATGTCACAGGTCACCTCTTCCTCCCTGTAAGGGCAGGAAGAGCACACCATGAAATTCCCCCCTTGCCGAGTGAAGATCCTGTCTGGTGGTAAGTCATTGTCACTGTCATTGTCAAAACAGTCATTGGGGATTGGTCCTATCCGTTCATTTCCTAGATCCATGGAAAAATGTCAGTCATCAACCACCATTCCAATCATGGTGCTGTGCCCAGAGTGATACTACTGAGGTCGCTGTTATCCACCACTATTGGAATGGTGTTTTGTTCTATATTGACTAATAGTGTTGGGTTTAAACCCAACCCCTGTTGTTGGAGATGGGCATTGAGGTGTACATATGTGTCAGGGTTTTGCAGTGTCCTTCCTGGGATCGAGACTTCTTCTCCAATTTGTACTTCAACTGCATATGGCAGCAATTGGGCTGACCAAAATGCTCATCAAAGTCGATGGGATTGCCCCCTAGTCGGGACCAGGCTTTGTAATTTATCAGGTCCAAGTTAATGGCAAACCGATTGGGAATGTCACTGCCTAAATAGAATGCAGCAGGGACATCTTGCACGACCCAACAATTATGTTCTATGCTTTTGTTACCTATAGACATTTTAAACATACAACTGCTAGGCAGGAGATGTTTGGAATTGGGAGTTTCCAGGCCCACTTGCCACTTATCGATCAATTTAAATGTGGGGATGGCTGGATATTTTGGGAGATTTCTGAACATGGCTATGCTGATGAAGCTCTTTCCGTTGTTCCGCACACTCTGGCAAGAACAGACTCCTTCCCCTCATTTAACTGAATAGGGATGAACAACTGTTCTCTAATTTTCTGAATATCAGCTAAACTTTGAGCTGGTTTCTCATCACTTTTGACTATAGAATTGGGATTTTCAGATTGCGAATCAGTATAAGATTTCAAAGTATTTAATGCCACTTAAAACTGGAAGGAAGGTTGATTTTCAGGAATGGAGAGGAGTTCCCATCACCATTTTGTTGTCCTAAAGCAATTACTGTTACGTCAGGTATTTAATTATTCTGGAGATGAAACTCAATATGATCAGATTTTTGTTCAACCATGTGGCATGTGCCATTTAAACTAACATGGTTGACACTCTGTTTTAATTTTATTGGCCTGTTAGTCTCAGTCCAGAGGACCTTGTTCACACAGTCTGTTAGGGGGGGTCAAACTGCGCAGGGTGTACGTGCAGTAATAAAGCCTGCATGCCCTGTTGTTATATTCGGATTCTGCAACAGATGTCTCCTCACCATTTCCACAGTTTCCATCTGAGGAATACTTGTATAGAGGGACTCCACGTCCATTGTCACCAACCACTGGCTTGTGGCGTCAAAAGGCAAGGTGCCCACTAGGGTGAGCATGGCAGTGGACTCCTTCACAAACGACTGCATTGTTGGTATATCGACACGTAGGAATCTATCCACATATTGTGACATTGGTTCCAAGAATGAATGGATCCCCTAGACGATGGGCCTTCCAGGTATTGGAGAGGACTCTTTATGAACTTTTAGTAGGGCATAGAAGACAGGTACACGCAGGTATGCCGGTGTAAGGAACGCTGCTTCCTGTGCCGTAACCATGTCTTCCATGAGTGCTTCCTCTACCATTGGTGCAATTTGCCCACAAATAGAAGAGGTCGGGTCTGTAGGTAATTTTCTGTAGGTTTTTTCATCTTGTAAGAGGGTGTTTGCCGTTTTGTTATAGTCATCACGGTCCATGATCACCGTAGCTCCCCCTTTGTCAGCAGGTTTTAGGATTATATCATCATTTGAGGCTAGGGTATTGACTGGCTGCAGTTGTTCTTCAGTACAGTTATTGTTGACAAACACCTTAAATGTTTTCATAAGTGCCTGAAATGATATGATATGATATGGTATTTGTAACGCGCCTATACACAGGTGTTTCAAGGCGCGACGAGGCAGGGAGGGGAGGAACAAGGGGAGACAGACAACGATCCTACTAGGCCAGGTGTCATTCAGATCGCGCAAGTGCAGGGGTGGGGGAGGGGGAAAAGTGCAAGGGGAAGGGGAGGGGGGAAGTGCAGTACAAGGTAAGTGGCGTAAAGTAATAAATAAATAGGGCCAGCTGGTGGCAAGTGCAAGATAAGTGCAGAAACAAGTGCTGGGGAAGGGGGGGGGGCTGTAGGGATACAGAGACAGTCCCGCAGTGCAGAGGGGTTTCAGGGCATCAGTGCAAGTGGAGAGTGGCTGGGCCCAGGACCGAGGCCGTTTAGAGTGGTCCAGTTGCAGGATCAGTGCAGTTTCAGTGAAGAATTAATTAGCTGTTCAGCAGGGGAGAGGGAGAGAGAAAGCAGAAGCAAAGAGGAAGGTTTTGAGGTGCTTCCGGAACCGGAGATGGTTCTCCTCAAGTTTCAGGGGGGAAGGAAGGCTGTTCCAGAGGGAGGCCCCTGCCGTGGAGAGAGATCTACCCCCAGCTCGTTGCTTCGAGAAACAGCTAACCCTGAGGGAGTTGGAGGCGGATGAGCGAAGGGCTCGGGAAGGAAGATATTTGGGAAGAGAGAGTTGAAGGTATTTAGGACCCAGGCCCCAGAAGGCCTTGTGGACAATGCAGAGGGTTTTGAACTTTATCCTCGCAGCCACTGGGAGCCAGTGTAGAGATTTCAGTCCTGGAGAGATACGGTCCCTGGGCTTGAGGCCAAGGACAAATCTCGCAGTTCTGTTCTGGATGAGTTGCAGAGGGCGGAGAGTGGAGGCAGGCAGATTAAGATAGAGGCTGTTACAGTAGTCCAGCTTCGAGAGAACCAGGGCTCGGGAGACAGTGAGCTTCTGGGGGAAGGAGAGGAAGGGAAGAATACCTCTGAGGAGGTGCAGCTGGTAGTGTGACCTCTTGGCGACGTCAGAAATATGAGGAGAGAAGGAGAGTGTGGAGTCGAAGATGACCCCAAGGTTTTTTGCCCTGCAGGTAGGAGCAGGGAGGGGGCCAAGGGAGGCAGGCCAGAGAGCTGCAGGGAAGGAGGGAGTGGGAGTACCGATGAGTAGAATCTCAGTCTTACTGGCATTAAGGCAGAGGTCATTGGCGGCACACCATTCTTGGATAGCAGACAGACAGTCAGAGATGAGGGAAGGAGAGGGGGAGGCTGAGGGTAGCCTGAAAATGAGCTGGGTATCGTCCGCATAGCACTGGAAATTAGGGCAGAGAGCGGCGATGCGGTGGGCAAGGAGTGCCAGATACTGGTTGAACAGCCAGGGAGAGAGATTAGATCCCTGGGGGACACCACAGGTGGAGAAAAAGATGTCGGAGAGGAAGGACCCCAGTTGGACCTGGGAGGGTCGATTTGAAAGGAAAGAGGTCAACCACGCCAGAGCCTGACCAGTGATACCCAGGTTTTCCCGGAGACGGTTGAGCAGGATGGCATGGTTGACAGTGTCAAAGGCAGAGGAGAGATCGAGCAGAATGAGAACACACAAAGTGTTGGAATCGAGGTTCAAGAGTAGGTCTTCACGGATGTTCAGGAGAGCAGTTTCCGTGCTTCTGGCAGCTCTGAAGCCAGATTGATGGTCATGAAGACTACCAACAGATTCAGCATGGAGGTTAAGCTGGGAGATGGCCAGTTTCTCCAGGAGCTTGCCCAGGAAGGGAGTGATGGAGATAGGGCGATAGTTAGCCGGGCAGGAGGGGTCGGAAGAGGGTTTCTTGAGAAGAGGGTGCACAAGGGAGTGCTTGAGGGGGGAAGGGAAGACTCCAGAGGCGAAGGAGTGGTTGCAAAAGTCAGCCAGGGCAGGAGCCAGGGAGTCAATGTGGTCCTTGATAGTTTTGGAGGAACAGGGGTGAACCTGTTTAGACGAGACTTTCATTGATCGGACTTGTCTGGAAACCTCGTCAGCAGAGAAAGGTGGAAAGGCAGAGAAAGAGGGAGGAGGGGTGACCGCAGAAGGGCCAGAGGAAGGGCCGGGTAGGGAGGGAGGGAGGTGAAAGGAGGAGAGCGAGGACAGGATGTCCTGAGTTTTAGAGATGAAGTGAGAGGCCAGTGCAGTGCAGAGGGCCTGGGAGGGGACAGGAGAGGTAGAGACTGCAACAGGGTTGGCCAGCTCCTTGCAGATTTTAAAGAGTTCGGCGGAGTTGTTTGCCTATTCAAAAGTAGCTGATTCAGGCGTATTACTATATGGTGGTGGTATAAATTGTGATGGAGGATGTAGACCGGTGTCATTTGAATTGTTCTTTTGTATTTTATCGGCGAAAAATTGCTTTAATCTGATCTTCCGCATCATCTTTGTGATTTCTATATGGGTTTGGAAGGGACCGTACCTTGCTGTGGGTACAAAAGATAACCCTTTCTGTAAGACTTGTTCCTCAGGTTTTGTTAGATTATGTTTGGAAAAGTTCATAATTAGGGAAATGTTGGATGTGGGAAGGTCTGCCCCCTGCTGCGGATCATCCTAGGTTAGAATGTTTGCCATCTTGGCCTGCCCCGGTTGTTGCCACGTGGGCCTAAAAAATGTGGTTGTTGGTGTTGGTTACCACCCCCCCCATAATTTCCGGCCTGGCATTGTGTATTAAAGCGTACTTGCCGTCTTGGTCGGAACGGTGCTCCCTCACTTGCTCCTTTGGCACTGTTGTTAGAGATTGCACTCAAATTGTTGGAAGAGGCTGAGCTATTGTTCCTAAAAGATCTGTTCCCACCTTGCATAGTTAGTAGATATGCATCGCGTCTCATTTGTTTCGCTTCCGGTGTGTAATAGTCTTCCATTGTATATTGATACACCTTTGTGTGTTCAAAGGCTACTAGGTCCTTTTTAAGAAGATTTTCCTAGAGGTGTTCATCTCTTTAAATACTTTGAGCGTAACGTCTATAGCACCCAATTTCGTTTTGTATAGTTCAAGATCAATTTGATCTTTTATTGACGTCAGCTTTTGTTCCACTTCTCACACTAAATTCTCTGGGATGGATTTGGCAGTGTTGATAATCAACACTAGCCAACCGTGAGTGCATTTGTTGGCGATGTAGGACCAATCTTTACGAAACTGTAGATGTTCTAAAAATATACTCGGCTCAATTTGAATAATTAACCCATTTGGAGCAGCATGGGCCCGACGATATTGACATTAGAGCACCATGTAACTCAGCCCTTCTAAGTTTCTTTCGAATTACTTCCACCTCATTCCATTCATCTACGTTAGTAGTATTTTGTCCAGGTATATTAAGACCAAGGAGGGACGGGTTGGAGAGGATCCCTTCAAACAGATCCTCTGCGTATGCCAAGTAATTTCTATCCGCCATAAGGTAAATGGTAAGATGCCTATTGGGATATATACACACCTAGAACCCGAGGGATAGGCCCACTCAGTCTAGCTGTGTACTTAAGCATTTTGTTTGTAACAGGAGAATGTCTCCTGTTACATATTGATTATTAATCCAATCCCAGCAGTGATGTGTGCATTTTGCCATGGGGTGATACGGTGGTGGCTGCTGCAGTTGTACAGTGGTGTGTGTGTGTGTGCATGCAGATGGTACTTGTGTCAGCAATACAGGGGTCATGTGGGGTTTGATGATTGTGTTCGTGCAGGTACATTGTAGTTGTGTGGGAGATGGCGTTTGGTGGGTGCAAATGCCTCAGGAATCTGGTCCCACCTTCTTGGCTTTTGGGCTTCGCCATTGGCATTGGGGATGAGGATGTGTGGGGTGACTTTGGGATTATGGTAAGGGACACTGGGTCATTATCCGATGTTGCTCCTCCCATCTTCACATTTTATACACCCTCAATACCCTCCTTGTGGATGCAGGTCTCCTCCCACGATGTGAGTTTGATGGGGGATGGCGGTCTGCCTCCTGTGGCCAGCCCATGGCTGTGCTCTGCAGAAAGGAGGTTGCGCACCCAGAGACGTAGATCATCCCAGTGCTTACGGCAATCTCGGACAGTCTGGGGTGTTGTACCCACTGCCGATACCTTGCAGGCCACTTCCTACCATATGGCCTTTTTGTGTAGCTGGGCTGCCCGCCGCAGGTCAGCCCAGAAAACGACGTCGGCATGTTCGACGAGTGAATCCGCCAACATGTTTAGCTCCTGCTCACTAAAACGTGGTTTCCGACGACGGACGATGCCTTGCCTAGTTGTCATGATAGTCTGCTTTGTTGCTGTCTACTCTGTTATCCTGTTGGACTGCTGTAGACTGAGGATTGCAATGGATTGCATTTTTAAAGATGACCACCAGTGCATTTCCTGTTCCGGCATGATGGTGTTGTTTCCGGTACCGGTATTACTGGCATCAGGGGACTGGTAATTATGGCATCGTTGGTGCCTGCGACATAGATGATGCCGGTATCGGGGGTTTGGGGGCCGTTACCGGAATGCGCATGCACCCTGACTTCGAATTTATCATAGATTAAGGAAGCAGTGCTACAGGGACACAGTAGCACTGGCATGCCAGTAATTTACTTTTTTGACCAGCAAACTCGAAATGAGGCCCTATGACACGTTCTCATATGACATGCACTGCAATATCATGCACTCTTACAACACACAATCCTATAATACGTATTAGGATGACAAGTGCATGCACTACAAATGCGCTTACTACACATAACATGGAAATGTATTGCAAGTGCTCTCACATGCACCTAGGGCACATGCACCTATGACACACACCTACAGCACATGCTATATAATACGCACTCCTACGACATGTGCTCCTACCACACATGCTCCTATGACATGACACGTGCTCATACAACACATGGTTCTACAACACACTATTATGATGCATGCACCTACGACATGCGCTGCTATTACTCACACGCTAATGACACACACTGTTATCACACACACTAATAACACATGCTCCAGTAACACGTGCACCCACAACATGTACACCTACTACACATGAGTCTACAATACATGCACTGTGAGGAATCTAAGGGTGTCCTCACTTCTTTTCCCCCTGGATCCTCCTCCCAGGTGGCCAGGGAAAAGTGATCACTTTTGGGTCTTGACACTGGGTGTGGATATGCAAGGGAGGATCACCTGGGTGGAGAGAACCTGGGGAGTGGGGAGAGGACGTCCTTAGGTGAGATAGGGTAGCCCCCTTTCTATTTTCAAAATGAACCTTCTATCCCTTAAGCCTTTTTAGGCTAATGTCAGTCTTTTTCCCTTCCTTCCCCCCAGAATTTCCCACAGAAAGCTCACCTTAATACAGGGACAAGGGTGAGACCAACTAGGTGGACACATCATCATTTGGGTAAGAACAATATAAATCAGTCCTATGTTGCTAATACAGACAGACAACAGTCAAGTACCAAGATAAGGAGGAGAAAACACAGAGTTATGCACACTTCCATTTATTTTAACCTTCCCCTACAGCATTCTGGTACTGAGATGAGGAAGAGGGATATGGAAGATTTCAGTTGGAACAGTCGGGCATGTCCAGCTAATAGGTTTCACCATGGTCAAGCAATTGAAGTCAATGAACCGCACCTGTGGTCATTTAACAATTTTATTTTATTTATTTATTTTTTATTTATTTGTTTCTATAGCGCTAAAGCCCGCGGGCATCAGAGCGCTTTCCACTGAGACAGGACGTGAGCAGACAGAAGACGGGACAACATAAATCACAATTTTAAGTCAGTTCTGTGTGGTGCTAGAGATTGTATCTGGTCGGGTACTTATTAGTATAGACGGGTCTTTAGTTCCTTTCTGAATTGTATGTAGTTTGATTCTAATTTCAGTGCCGCAGGTAGTTCATTCCATTTAAGGATGCTTCTGCCTGAGAAGGCCTTGCCGAGACCGTTTCGCTTTTTAGCTGGAATAGTTTGGAGGAGGCCTTTGTTAGATGATCTTAGGTTTCTGGTTGGTTCATGCCAGTTGAATTGTTTTTTTAGATATGCTGGGGCATTGCCATATAGACATTGATGGACCATAGTGATGGACTTGAATGTAATTCTCTCCTCAACGGCTAGCCAGTGCAGCTCTCTTCTGTCACTCGTAATGTGCTCCCTTCTTGATTTGCCCGTGATAGTCCTGATGGCATTGTTTTGTATCACCTGACATTGCTTCAGGCATTTAATACTTACCCCCAGGAACAGGGAATTGCTCAAGGTGTATAAAAGTGCTGGCCGCCCAGCGCAGAGAGAGAGTGAGAGATGGCCTGGACAGAAAGAAGTGGGCTGGAAAGTCTAAGTGGGTTGGAGGGGAATGGGCTGGACAGGAGCCGTGCTGAGTAGGAGTGAGACAGATGCTGAGGCCAAGGCTGGCCATGAGAGGGTCTACAAACCCTGTTGCCCTCCCGTTCCGGTGCACGCAGCAGGAGCTTTGGGGCGCTGAAGCCTTCCAGTCACTGCAGGAGTCTGAGAGACCCAGTGGTGCTCTCTGTAGCTGCTTCCAGGGGGAGAGCAGAGCTATTCACCACAGGACCCCAGGAGAGCGAGCGCTGCTCACTGTGGCTACCGCAACAGAGCAGCGGAGCGAACAGAAGCCCGAAAGCAGAGCAGAGAAACCTGTGGGAGCTGCCGTATACAACTGCTGAGTGTAAACAGGGAAACAATCGTGCCGGGGGTGCTCCAGTGACTGGACACAAGCACGTTTGAATGCCAAACAAACTGAAAGTTATTGCATAATATTTCAATGTTGGCAGGCTACGAGCAAGTCTGACCATTCCGAGGGAGTTCACCAAATAGGATCCAATGCCCACAGTCCCATGACACACTTTTAATTAGTCCACAAACACATCACAACGTGGTCATATTGATGCAAAGAATCAACATCATTCTGTGCTGGCTAATGTTCGCAAACAGTATGATGTGATCGTACATGCTCACGGATGTCATAATGCAACCATGCCCATCCGATGTGACTAGGTAGTCCGTGACCGTAAAGTTCAATCTGTTACCCTGTACAGGTACTGTTCTATCTGTCTTATGTATCTATGTCTGGGAAGGTGAGTGTTCAAGTCTATGGTGTCAGAGTGAGTGTGATGTGACATATAAAATGCGTATGCTCTGAACTGTAGAATGCTTAAACCAATGTAACATAGCCAGTCATTTGGAGAGATGGGACCTGGGTGGTGGGCACCAGTGAGTCCTCCCTGTACCATCTTAACGTCTTGCTGATATATCCTTGCAACTTTAATAAAGCACCTGTAAAGGCATACATGAGTCTCCTGGTAGGTAGGTGCTGAGGGAAGCAGCTGAGAGAACTGTAAAAGAATTATGTCAGCACTGGGTAGATGCATGGAATGAGATGTCGAGACCCAGGCTGGCCTACATGGCCAAATAGGACACAAAAGGAAGGAAATCTACAGAAAAGGAAGGAGAGATGGGACTATTCCCAAGCCTACAGTGGTAGTAAAGACAAGCATACCTGAGGCAGAATGGAATGGATGTTTCTCCACCGGGAAGCATTAAGGAATGTAGCTTTGGAGTGTCCAGAGTAGCTCACAGAAGAAGAAAGCTGGTTTGTGCATAGTTTTGGACTGGGAAGGGGCACATGCAGATGACCACTGTTGTGGGGGAATCCCTGGCCCCCACTCCGTTGTTCCGTGAGCCCCGGGATCTTCCTCCGTTCCAAGCACTCACACGGAGACATGCGTCAGGCTCGGGCTCCCCGATCGCAATACCACGGCCGGTAATAGCACGTTTATTTATAGGGCACGTGATGGAGTGCAATGTCACTCCGCCACATGCTAATCCCTTAAAGGGGCAGCACCACACTCCTCCTTTTTCATGAGGACAACAAATAATAACATAACACACGGCATAACTACCATTAACATCTACAACACACTAACACCCTTAACCCAAAACAACTAGATCCCCAATGAGCCCCTTTATTCACAGCCACCCACCTTTCCCCGCTGGGCAGGCACCTCTGTGTCAGGCTCCATCACAAGTCCAAAACAAAGTCACTGAAACAAGCAGTTTTCCGTCGCCCTGTCCTCAGGGGGAACCTCCTGCTCACCTCGGGGGTGGGGGTCACGCCTTCCGCTGGTGTTCTCACGGGGGATCGAAGGAGGGGCTCCACACCCCCGCCCTCATCAGGTATGTCCGCAATGTCCTGGTCCACAGGCGCCTCGGTCCTGGGCTCAACCAGCTTCTTGAAGAAACTAACGTTTCTGGTGATCGAGGCTTGGCCGTCTGACACAGTCACCATGGATCCCTTGACTGCTATCTCATCCAGCGGCTCTGGTTCATAGGTTAGCGATAGTTTTCCGCGGGAGTGCCTGTTTCTTATTAGCACTTCATCCCCAGGCACAAGTTGTTGTTGGCAGAGACCTCTACTCTCATTCTCTTGCTCAGTCCGTACTTGCCGCTCAATCTCCACTTGTTGCGTGTCTATGACCGCTGGCTCCTTCTCCCCCACCTCCGGCAGCAGACCTCTCGGGCACCGGTTGAAGAGGGCTTCGGCCAGGGCCACTCCCTTTGAGGTGTGCAGTGTTGTTCGATACACCCGCAAGAATTGGTAGAGGGCCCTCTCCAAACACTGTCCCTGAGCTTGTGCAATCCGAAAAACTTTGTTTAACGTGCGCATCATCCTTTCAGCCTCTCCATTGGCCCTTAGCCGCAGGGGTGTGACCTTCCGGTGATGTACCCCATAGCCTTCCATCAGGGCCACAACCGTTCTCCTTGAAAGGGAGCCCCATTGTCAGAGCAGAGTACTGCGGGGAGACCATGAGCCGCAAATACCTTTTCCACCGCCACCACCACGTGCTCGAAGGCCACCGACTGGATGAACTCCACCTCCGGATATCTGGATTACTCATCTACCACCACCAGGAAGTGTGTCCCCTGCAGCGTGGATCCAAAGTCAGCGTGGACCACCTCCCAGGGCTACGTGCCATGTGGCATGGCTTCGATGGCAGGCTCCCTCTGGGTGGGCGACACTGCCTGACACCACACACATGAGGCAACATAGTCATCCACCCATTTCTCAAGTTTGGGGAACCACACCTTTAGGCATAGCCGGGCTTCGGTCTTTGCAGCCCCTTGATGGCCTTGGTGTGCCAAGCCTATCACCTCCTGTACTTTGGCCTGCGGGACCATGATCCGATCACCTCTCAGCAGCAGGCCCTTCTCTGAAAATGACAGTTCCTCCCGCACTCTCCACAGCTGCTCGAGCATGATCTTTGCTTCATGTGTGCGCACAGCCAGCGACTCCAGGACGCTCTTCCACGGCCCCTGCTGCAGTGCCGCTCTGAGGATGGAGAAGCACTCGTCGTTTGCCGCCGCCACTCCCAGCTCTTCGAGTGATAGGGCATTCGGGGTGGCCGCTTCAACCACCAGTTGTATATGATCGCTGGCCTCTTCCGTGCAGTTGTCAGCTTCTCTGTCCTGGTGACTCCCCGGATGGAGGGAGAGGTAGTCAGCTGCATTGTTGGCACCAGGGCGATTCACCAACGAGACCCCGTATTCCAGCAGGGCCAGCATCCATCTCTCAATCCTCGCTGGTGGTTTTGAGGATGAGCCTGCCAGGATTGGCAGTATGGGCTTGTGGTAGGTCACCGGCCTTCCCAGGATGTGTAGCCGAAAATGCCTGGACCCCCAGAGGACGGCCAGCGATTCTTGCTCTATTTGGGAATACCGCTGCTCTGTGTCGGACAGAGCCTTGCTGGCATAGGCCACGGGGCAGACACTGGAGTCTTGTACCACTTGCGTTAGAACTGCTCTGAGGCCAAACGGGCTGGCATCGACAACAATATCGGACTGCAGGGCTGGGTCGAAGAAGGCCATCGTGTCCTCCTCAGTGAGGGCGCTTTTAATGTCCTCGAACGTCCCTTGTTCCAACGGTCCCCACTGCCACACCGTATCTTTCTTGGTGAGGGCCCATAGTGGCACCGACCTGGATGCCAGATTTTTGATAAACCGGCCACAGTAGGTGACCATACCCAGGAAGCTCCTCACTTCTGACACATTTTCTGGTGGTTTTGCTTCCTTGATGTCTTTTACCTTCCTGGGGTCTGGAGATACTCCTCCCTCGTTGAACATGAATCCAAATAACTCTATGTTCGTCCTCAGGAACTCACATTTTCCTCGGTGGAGTGATAGGCCCAGTGATTGAAGCCTTTCAAAGGTTTTCGGCAGATGGTCCACTTCTGACCTGGCGAACACCAGGATGTCGTCACTGATGTTCATGTCATGCTGCCTGCCCCCGGAAGACCAGACCAGGCCCAGCAGCCACGGAAGCAGGCATCATGCCACTTGGAGCATGCTCAAAAGCCCCAGTTAGGGGCTGTTTGGGTGCAGTCCTGGCGCCTATGGCGCCAGGCTCATAAAGATAAAGTCAGTCCTGGCACCATGGGCGCCAGGCTCATTATTGATAACTTACCTGAAGCAGACCATGCTGCATACTCACCTGAGGCAGACCATGCTGCATGAAGACTCATGCCAAATGAGGCTTAGGAGGGACTATTTTACTGAAGGGACTATTTTGTTACTTGGGTGGGGCTGTGGAAGAATACTTACCTGGATCTTCTTCCAAGGCTATTTAAACCACGCCCGGACAGCCACACGTGCTTCGCGTTATTCTGCTTGCTGCAGCGTAACGCTCACCGTGTTTTCAGCAGCTCCAGTCTTCAGCCACGCCCGCTTCAGTCCTGGGACTCCTGAAACAAGAAGAAAAGAAGGATAAAGGTTAGAACAGGAGTTTTAACTTTAATCCTTACCTGAATCCTGATCCATTTCACCACGGAACTGAAAGACAGAAGTCTTTGAAGCATTGCTTCGCATTCCTACGGCGCCGCGCTGAACTCACCTGCTTGGCGGTACTTCAGCATTCCATTACGCTCTCTCCATCTCGCGGCTGCCCTCCGACACCTAAGGAGACAAAGACAGCAAGGTGAGCAAAGGGACTCTCTAAGGCTATACAAGCTACCCCCAAGGACTTACCTGATTTACCACGGGAGGTACTCACCTCATCTCGGGTCGGCACAGTCAACTCTGCTTTATCGCCGTACCCCGGCACCTAAGGGGAGAAAGTAAAGACAATACCAGTTACCCCCCACAAAACTTACCTGATTTACCACGGGGGTCTCACCTCATCGCGGGTCGGCACAGTCAACTCTGCTTCATCGCCGTACCCCGGCCCCTAAGGGGAAAACTACAATAGACTTACCTGAATCTTACCAAGTGCCATTTGGAAATCTTCGAGTGGATTAATCGGCAACCTGCAAGGAATCGGACAGAGTGAAGATCAGACATTTGAACTCTTATGAACAATTGGACTTTAGAGTCAATACTGGAACTCACCAATTCCTCTACGCCAGTGAAGTAACTGGTCATCAACGCGCCCCTGCGGTCGACGCAGGATGGAGAGCTCATCCTTCCAAACCATTAGGTGAGACTAAGGAGGGGACATCAAGAGTGATCTGTGGGAAGACAACGGGAGTGGGGAAGGTGGGTTGACACTCAATTCCACTGGTGGTTAATTCCTCTTCTCCTTTGCAGAAGAATATTCTTGCGAGCCAGACAAACTAGGCTGAGCGGGCCAGTCCAGTCAGTCATCTCTGCGCTACACGTCACGCTGGTGGAAACAACAGCGGCCCAGTTCCGATCGACGCCCCCGTGGGAACCAGGTGAGCGTAACAGAACACGAAGCCTACCCACAAATACCCACCTGGGCGTCATGGAGACCTCAGAAACTGATCAGTTGGCCCAATTATTAGGGGAATTAAGGGCCGAAGTGCATTCCGCCCGCCAAGAAACCAATGCCCTCGGGAGGGAACTGATGGTGTCAAAAGAACGAACTGATGAGTTGGCCAGACAACTATTACAGAGCCAGGCTGGACAAACACCTCTACCAGGACTTGGGGCAAGTCCAGCTTCTGTACCATCGAGTAACCCGGTGCAGATAAATTTACCTGGAGCCGTTCCTTTGGCTCCGCCTGAACGCTTTGCCGGAGACCCAAAAGGGTTTGCAACATTCATGAATCAATGCCGCTTGCACTTTTTATGTAGACCTGGAGCTTTCCCAAACGATCAGGCCAAGGTAGCCTTTGTACTGTCATATCTCAGCGGCAGTGCTGCGGATTGGTCTATTCCACTAGTTAACCAGGATGACCCGATTCTTCGAGATTTCCAGTGTTTTCGAACAAGCATGGAAGGACCATTCGCCCGACACTCCCGAGGACAGGCTTTGGACAACAAACTTTTATCCCTACGTCAAGGTAACCAGGATCTTTTATCTTACATTGCAACTTTCAATAGATTAGTAGTGGGAACCAAATGGCCTGAAGCCAAGCGAATCACGTTATTCCATCGAGGACTTCGGGGAGAACTCAAAGATGTTTTGGCCCAAATCGTGAACCCGCCTCAAGACTGTGCTGAATATATAGATCTAGTGGTCCAGCTCGATCACAGACTTCAAACCAGGAAGGCTGACCGAACCAAGCTTGAGAACAGGGTGTTGGTTAAAACCCACGTAAGCTCCAAGGGAGTAGATGTCTCAGAACCTATGCAAATCGGGGGGGTTAAAGGACCCTTAACCCAAAAGGATAGAGATAGAAGACGGCAACTGCAATTATGTTTATATTGCAGAACTACTGGTCATTTTCTTCGGAACTGCCCTATAAAACCACCCAAGAAAGTTATAGGAGCAGCAGACGAAAACCATGTGAAATCTGACTCGGGAAACGACCACGCCCGGCAAGCGTAGAGGTCCGCTTGCCGAGCTTAAAGAAGGACACTCTGACCTCGCATTTCACCATACCCATGGTCCTTGTAGATCCAGAGCAGCCATCACGCATGCACGCAGTAAAGGCGTACGTAGACAGTGGAGCCATAGGAAATTACTTGGACTGGGAATTGGCTACCAGGATGAGTCTATCTCTCACCCGCAAGACCACGGCCGATGTTGTCACCACTGTAGATGGAACGGAAATTGCCTCTGGACCCGTAACTCATTCCACTGCAGAGATGACATTGCTGAGTCAAGATGGGCATCGAGAGGCTATGATGTTTCACTTAATCAAGGCCCCACAGTTTCAGCTGATACTGGGGATACATTGGTTGGAAAAACATAATCCCTGTATTGATTGGCGAGAGAAGAGACTAACCTTCCCAGAATGTGCTCACACCTGCTACCCAAGGAAAACTCAAAACTCAGTCCTGGCCCCAGTAATTCCAGTAGCCATACAATTACCTGTTGAATACCAAGTCTTTCAGGATGTCTTCCAAAAGGAACAGGCAAACACCTTACCACCTCACAGATCGTATGATTGTCAAATAGATCTTGTACCTGGAGCACAACCACCTTGCAGCAGAATCTATGCCCTTACGGAACCCGAAAATCTCCATTTGCGCCAGTACCTAGACCAGTACCTTGCTAATGGCTTCATTCGCCCGTCCAAGTCCCCTGCATCTTCAGCTTTGTTCTTCATACCGAAAAAGGAAGGCGACCTTAGAACATGTATAGACTACCGCGCACTGAATCAGATGACCATCAAGAATCGATACCCACTGCCTTTGATCCCAGAACTACTAGACCAGGTGAAGGACGCTTGTATATACACGAAACTAGAACTTCGGGGGGCATATCATCTGGTACGTGTCAAAGAGGGTGACGAATGGAAGACTGCTTTTCGCACCAAGTACGGACTATTTGAGTACCAGGTGATGCCCTTCGGACTATGCAATGCACCAGCAGCCTTCCAGTTCTTCATGAACGATGTCCTCCAAGAGCTTATCGACATTTGTGTGGTTGTTTACATCGACGACATCTTAGTATACTCTTTATCAGAATCTGAGCATGTAAAACACGTCCGAGCAGTCCTAGAGAAGTTACGCCAGCATAAATTATATGCTAAACTGGAAAAGTGCATCTTCCACACTACGGAAGTGGAATTCCTTGGATTTATTCTGACCCCGAGAGGAATCCGGATGGATACACGAAAAGTGGATGCCATTCTTAATTGGCCTTCGCCAAGTTCAATCAAAGGAGTTCAAAGCATGCTTGGCTTTGCCAATTTCTACCGCAGGTTTATCCCGGACTTCTCGCACATTGTACATCCCATTACAACGCTATTGCGAAAAAACAAACGCTTTGTGTGGACAGAGGAAGCCGAGAACGCCTTCCAAGAGTTAAAAGCTAAATTCACATCTGCTCCCATATTAAGACACCTGCGCTCCGAGCTTCCCTACATAGTGGAAACAGATGCATCCAGTTCAGCCATGGGAGCAGTCCTTTCCCAAAAGGATCCCGAAACTAACCAGCTTCACCCAGTGGCGTTTTGGTCAAGAAAATGTTCAGCCCCTGAATTAAACTATGCCATAACCGACAAGGAGCTGCTGGCCATCAAGTCCGCCTTCAAGGCTTGGCGGCACTATGTACTGGGTGCCAGACATACCATCACGGTCATCACCGATCACCGCAACTTACAATACCTAAAGACAGCCAAAGCCCAATCTTCGCGCCAACTCCGTTGGGCATTGTTCTTCGCCGAGTTTGATTTTGTAATAACCTATCGACCAGGTTGTAAGAATGGTAAAGCAGACGCCTTGTCCCGGATTGGAATGGGAGAAGCAGAAATAACTTTAGAACCCGTACCCATAATTCCGGAACAGAGAATCCTTGGCCTGACATCCATACAGACACTGGAGGACATTCAAAACAAGATCCACCAACTCTTTGATTCCGTTGCCCTACAGGACTGGGCAAAGAAAGGTCCAGAGTACTCTGTCATCGATGATTTACCTTATTACCAGGGCCGGCTATTTTTACAGCAAAAGGAACTACAGGAATTTGTCATTTCCCATTACCATGACACCTTAATAGAAGGGCATCCGGGTTTTGCAAAAACCGAAGCTAAAATTAGGAAGCAATTTTGGTGGCCCACCTGGCGAAAGGATGTCAAGTCATTTGTCATGTCTTGTGGCATTTGCGCACAAAATAAAGGGCAAAAGAAAAAACCTGCTGGATTATTGCAACCATTAGACATACCACCTACCCCATGGCATACCTTGTCATTAGACTTCATCACGGGTTTACCCCCGTACCAAGGTTACAATACCATTCTAGTTATTGTAGATCTTTTTTCTAAAATGGCCCACTTCATTCCTTTAAAAGGGATACCTTCAGCTTCAATCCTGGCCAAGGAATTCCTTGAAAATGTTGTCCGCCTGCATGGCTTTCCTTCAGTGTTAATTTCAGATCGGGGCAGTCAATTCATTTCACATTTTTGGAGGAAATGCTGCCAACTGGCACAAATTGATGTTAGGCTTTCGACCAGTCACCACCCTCAGACCGACGGTCAAACGGAGAGGACCAACCAGACTCTTGAACAGTACCTCCGTTGTATGCTACATCAGTCTGAGGGGAATTGGAAAGACATTCTGTGGATCGCAGAGTATGCGTACAATAATTCCGTACACTCAGGAACTGGACAAAGTCCTTTTTTTACCATTTATGGGCACCATCCTCGAACCTCGGATTTGGACTCAACCCAGCATTTAGAGATGCCCGCAGTGGACCATCTCCACGCTGTTATTACACAAGCCTTTAAAGAAGCAACCATCCATTTGCAAAAGGATAAGGAAAAATACAAAAAGGATGCGGATCAGCACAGAAGTGAAGCTCCTCAATACCAAATAGGGGACCAAGTATGGTTAGCCACTAAGCACTTACCATTAAAGGGGACTCAGACCTTTAACCCCAGGTATTTGGGACCTTTTTCTGTCAAGGCAATTATTAACCCAGTGGCCGTCAAGTTGGACCTACCTACTCATATGTGAATCCATCCCGTCTTCCACGTGTCTCTTTTGAAGCCAGTGCAACCAGGAACTAGGCTAACCACTCCACCTGAACCTATCCTCATAGACGGGGAGCCCAAGTTCGAAGTCAAGAATATTTTGGACTCAAAAAGAGTAAGATCAAAACTCTTTTACCTAATTGACTGGAAAGGTTATGGTCCGCAGGAAAGGTCTTGGGAACCTAGTGACCACGTGCATGCACCTCGTTTTTGAAGAGGTTCCATCAGGAATTTCCAGACAAACCACGGCCAAGGGGAGAACGACTTTAGGAGGGGCCTTTAGGGGGAGTACTGTCATGATGCCTGCCCCCGGAAGACCAGACCAGGCCCAGCAGCCCCGGAAGCAGGCATCATGCCACTTGGAGCATGCCCAAAAGCCCCAGTTAGGGGCTGTTTGGGTGCAGTCCTGGCACCTATGGCGCCAGGCTCATAAAGATAAAGTCAGTCCTGGCGCCATGGGCGCCAGGCTCATTATTGATAACTTACCTGAAGCAGACCATGCTGCATACTCACCTGAGGCAGACCATGCTGCATGAAGACTCAAGCCAAATGAGGCTTAGGAGGGACTATTTTACTGAAGGGACTATTTTGTTACTTGGGTGGGGCTGTGGAAGAATACTTACCTGGATCTTCTTCCAGGGCTATTTAAACCACGCCCAGACAGCCACACGTGCTTCGCGTTATTCTGCTTGCTGCAGTGTAACGCTCACCGTGTTTTCAGCAGCTCCAGTCTTCAGCCACGCCCGCTTCAGTCCTGGGACTCCTGAAACAAGAAGAAAAGAAGGATAAAGGTTAGAACAGGAGTTTTAACTTTAATCCTTACCTGAATCCTGGTCCATTTTGCCACGGAACTGAAAGACAGAAGTCTTTGAAGCATCGCTTCGCATTCCTATGGTGCCGCGCTGAACTCACCTGCTTGGCGGTACTTCAGCATTCCATCACGCTCTCTCCATCTCGCGGCCGCCCTCCGACACCTAAGGAGACAAAGACAGCAAGGTGAGCAAAGGGACTCTCTAAGGCTATACAAGCTACCCCCAAGGACTTACCTGATTTACCACGGGAGGTACTCACCTCATCTCGGGTCGGCGCAGTCAACTCTGCTTCATCGCCGTACCCGGTCCCCTAAGGGGAGAAAGCAAAGACAATACCAGTTACCCCCCACAAAACGTACCTGATTTACCATGGGGGTCTCACCTCATCTCGGGTCGGCACAGTCAACTCTGCTTCATCGCCGTACCCCGGCAGCTAAGGGGAAAACCACAATAGACTTACCTGAATCTTACCAAGTGCCATTTGGAAATCTTTGAGTGGATTAATCGGCAACCTGCAAGGAATCGGACAGAGTGAAGATCAGACATTTGAACGCTTATGAACAATTGGACTTTAGAGTCAATACTGGAACTCACCAATTCCTCTACGGCAGTGAAGTAACTGGTCATCAACGCGCCCCTGCGGTCGACGCAGGATGGAGAGCTCATCCTTCCAAACCATCAGGTGAGACTAAGGAGGGGACATCAAGAGTGATCTGTGGGTAGACAACGGGAGTGGGGAAGGTGGGTTGACACTCAATTCCACGGGTGGTTAATTCCTCTTCTCCTTTGCAGAAGAATATTCTTGCGAGCCAGACAAACTAGGCTGAGCGGGCCAGTCCAGTCAGTCATCTCGGCGCTATACGTCATGCTGGTGGAAACAACAGCGGCCCAGTTCCGGTCGACGCCCCTGTGGGAACCAGGTGAGCGTAACAGTTCAGAACACCCTCTAGGTCCACCAGCGCCCCTCTGATAATATTTTGAAATACCTCAGCCACGGAGGAGACCCCGAAGCTGAGTTTCTTGTACCGCTATAGACCCCGGTGGGTCGTGAAAGTCGTGATGTACCTAGACTCTGGATGCAGGAGGACTTGGTGGTATCACGCCCTGAGATCGAGCTTCGAAAAGAAGCAAGCTCCCTGCAGCTCAGCGATGATGTCATCAATAGTAGGGGTGAGGTGGTGTTCCCTTCTTCTTTGTTGGGAAGCCTCATGTCCACACAGATTCTTACTGAATTGGGTTGCTTGGGTTTCCTAGCAACCACAATTGGGGACACCCAGGGCGCTGGACCTCCTCGATGATGTCAAGGTTTACCAGGTTGTCCAGTTCTTTGTTCACCAATTCCCTCACATGAAATGCCACCCTGCAGTGTTTGAGGGCAATTGGCTGCACCGACTCATCGATGTGCAGTCTCACTGGATCCCCAGCCATGCGATCAATCCCTTGGAACAGGCATGCATACTTCTCCAGCAGCATTTGTATGTCCGCCACATATACGGAGTACGCAAAGCTCACCAGTCCGAGGGCTTCGGCAATGATGTTGCTTCGGGTGTTGGTAATGATGGGCGTTACATAAAAACGTGCTTTGATCTTGGAGCTTCCATGCCCCACCCGAGCCACAAATGCACCATCAAGGGGGATAGGATGTGAGCCCCCAAAGGTAAAAATGCGAGCTTTCGGGGTTGATAGTCTGGGGGGGCATGGCATGGCATCATAATGCTGACGGGCCATAACTTTGACTGAGGCCCCCGTGTCCACCAGCACCGATACAGGAGAGTCATTGACTGCTACGATGCACCTTGGCTGTCTTCGGCCCTTGGACTGGAGGGTGTCAATGCTTGACACAAAGAAGATGGTCTCCTCTTCCTCCTCCTACTCATTGGGTTGGGCACCTTCCTCCCCTTGTTCTACTTGGGCAATATTTGGAGGGTGGGGCTGTCTGAAAAACCTGGATCGTACTGGGCCTCTCGGTACCAACACCGGCAGGGATGCTCTACATACCCTTGTGAAATGGTCCATCAGGCTACACTGTCCACATAACCTCCCTGCTGCTGGGCACTCAATGGGGTGGGGCAGGTCGTACCCGCACTTCTGGCATGCTTCTCCTGGCTTCCCGCCCCTGTCGCGGAAGTTGCCAGCCGGTCTCCGGGCACCCCTGCCGCCAGGACCCACAGCACAGACCTCTTCTGACTTGGCTGCGTGGGATCCCGCCTCCATCCTTGAAGCACGTAACTCAGAAATCTCCTGGCAGCGGCACAGCTCCAAGATGCAAGGAAGGGTGATCCCTGGTTCTCTTGGGACCTGTCTCCTCAACTTGCCCGAGGAGCATCCTTGGATGAGTTGATTTCTGACCATGTCATCGGCGTTGTCCCATGCACATGCCACCGAGAGTCTCCTGAGACGGCCATGAAATGTGTCGAGGGTCTCGTCTTCTTTCTGTTTGGTGGCGAGCATGACGAACCTCTCGTAGTCCGCATTAGCCAGTGGAAGGAAGTAGTTTTGCAGGGCTGTCTTTGCTGTAGCATAGGTGGTGTCTGTGGGCTCGAGAGAGTCGAAGATCTGGTGTACAGCTGGTCCAGCGGCATACAGTAACGTGGCCAGCTTGCCGTTGTCGCTGGTTTCCATCGTTGCCCGAAAATACAAGGCCATCAATCCATCGCCTCCACCTAGGCCCCAGGCTGGGGGGCCAGACACGTCAAACTCGGGTATGTGTGGGAGAGCCGCCGGGCCCTCATCTGGGCTATTGCTGGAGGTGGGGGTGGTCCTTGCTGTTGTGGGACAGCCTGTGCCCCGTCCTGATTTGCTGGGTCACTCATGGGCAGAGCGCACAGGCACCCCTTCAGCATTGCACAGGGGCCGCAACGCACCCAGCTTGATTCTTCTTTACCCAGCCAACTTGATCTTTGTTAGGCAGAATCCTGTGCAGTGCCCTTAGGGACCACTACACACAATTAAGACTACAAGTGGTAATACAAGTTCACCTTTGGTACAAGCCTGTACTAATATGTTAAAGTGGTAGCAGTATATGAGCAGTAGGAGAGATTACAGACAGGACCACAATTACTGTGACTCAAACAAACACTGACTCAAGGTTTCAGGTAAAAAAATATAAGTACATTTATTTTTAAACCCATCAGTAAAACACAACACTTCTAAGAATTCCAAACCACACATAAAATACACTACAACCAACCAATTCTCTTGGCACAGAATAGCTCAAGGTAAGTACCTTATGTTTTGGCAGACCGGTGTTGTGAAACAAAAGCGTTACCGGGGGTACACATGCGATCACTTTTTGATAGTTCGGTCGTATTAAAGAAACGCGTATCCGCGACAAGAAATGTTACTGGGGCAAAAACACACTTAGCATCTGGGCTAACCAGAGAGAGTTGGGGGCAAAAGTCATAGGCAATACTTTTGTCAAGGCAGACAGAATCATAGAACACTTGCTGACGGAAATACAAAAGTCAATAGGCCAGAGCCAGTGTCAAGTGGAACCGGGTTCCTGTTGTCGAGGATCACACAGTCAGACAGTTCAAGATTCAACGTTGCCAGGAGTACTTGGATATTGTCAACAGAGGAAGCAAAAGTTATAAGAAGGAGGGAAGACAAGGGCAAGCCTTGGAGGCGAAGAAAAGGGATTCACCCTAATTCCTCTAGCAGAACACAGTACCTTATTCAATGAAGAAGCTGGTGTCACGGCAGTTGTTCCTGGTAGTTTCCTGCAGACCCATAGTTCCTAGAGCTTCGGTACAAAGGAGGACGTCTGGAGGGGTCTGCACCACACAGGGATGAAGCCAGCAGCAGCGACGGTGAATAAAAGGTGCGCTCCTTTAAAACAGGAGAGGCTCTTCAGATGGCTATCCGGACCACTACAGCCGTGTGCAGTGATTTTGACCACGAAGAGGATCCTCTGGCTGTGGAAGATGCGCTGGTTATCCCCACCAGGCTCAAGGGAAGAAGACTCCGGACTGGATCTTCTCTGGTCGTCGAAGGGTAGATAGCTCAGGACTGTAGCAGGGCTTCACCGGTACGGGGTAGTTGCAGCAGCCGTCTTCTTCTCCGCTTCTCTTCGGTTCCTTCTAGTTCCAGTGGCGACTCTGACTTCCAGCCCAAGAGTCCTGCCTTTTATGCAAAATCCCCCATTCACACAGCCTGGCTGTCAATCACGCAGCAGGACGGTTGTCCAGCCCGGACAACCACCTCAGCCACTCATGGCAAAGTGCGACTTGGGTTTCCTAGGATACCCTGTGCAGGGGTTGACTACACCCCTCCCTCACATTCAGCCCACCTAGACACCCAGGCGCCTAGAGGAGGGCTTCTAGCAGAAGCCTGCCAAAAGACAGTGAACAAAGAAGGCAAACCTGGTTTGCAGCACAAAGTAAAATACAAGAAGGACTTTAACAATAAGAAATGGCAAATAAACCCAACCGGAGCCAAAAGAAAGACAATTTGGTCAAGCGGGTTTGTGTTCGAGGCTACTATAATAGCCTAAAACAATACCACGTTTATATAATATAATCGCGGTAGAAAAGTTAGGGTAGATACCACTGTCACCAGCCATGTTTAAATGTTAAAAGAGCGAAACAATGCTCTAGGAGGTACAGATAAAAAGTGCTAAGGATTATCCCTTTCCAATACTCCATGTGAGATTCATCACTAACACTGCCTCTGCTGCTGTTATTGACCTCTTCAACAGTCAGAAAATGTGTCCTTTTCTTACTAACCACTCTACAAATATTCAGCAAACTTGACTACTATTCTAGCATACTCCTTGACCTTCCTCTCCTCTACTCCTTCCTTTCTCTAGACCAGCGGTTTGTAAACTTTGGCTGTCCAGGTGTTTTGGACTAGAACTCCCATCATCCCTAACCAGCATAGTTAATGATGAAGGGTGATGAGAGTTGTATTCCAAAGCAGCTGGTGAGCCAAAGATTGCAAACTGCTGCTCTAAACAAAGTCCTCAACTTTTCAACCCACACTCTCTACATCCTACTCAGATCCTCACCCCACTTCTACCTACCAACATCATGATGGTCGGGTTCCCCATGCACAGCTGCTTCTTTTCAAGTTCCTTTTCCTAGTCTACAAAGCTATCAATGGTCTTGCTCCTATGTAGCTGTCTGATTGTATCTCAGTTTACTCACCATCTTGCTCCATCTGATCCTGCTCTGCACTCAATCTCAGTGTCCCATAACCTCCCAGTGCCTCCTCATGCTTCCACTCTTTCTCCCTACTTGACCCACTCCAATCAAACCAACTGCCCTTTACAATCAAAGCCAGCCCAACTGTGAATCTCTACAAAACTCGGCTTAAACTTCACTTACTTGCTAAAGAGGAAACTTCCCATGCACTCTGCCCCATCCTTCCTATCTGACTTCACAAATCACTCCAGTGACACTTAATGACGTAATTTATATATTTATATAGCACTTTTATTTAGTTTGAAGCACTTGTCCCCTTAGGTTAATGTTATCTTTGAAAGTCATCTGTTTCCTTAAATATACATACGTATATGTATATATTTATTCTGTTGGTTTTGTTTTGTCCCTGTTACATGACCCACTTTTGTACGCCCTCATGAACTGGCTCACTGCCTGTGGACATCTTTGTGTTATTGTACAGGCATCCTTCAAGGGAATGCCTCACCCATCTGGAAAGGTATTGTAGATCCTTTCTGATCAAAATTGACATCTGTATTCTTCAAATAAATAGGAACACAAATACAAACCAATGCTTGCAAAGATCAGCTATCTGTACATATTACAAAGCACTCATTTGCCACGGGAGCAATACTGCATTGCTTTTGAAGCTCCAGTGACGGATGCATTGCAATCTGAATATTACACAAAACAAGTTCATTCACATGATTTGCCAGATGCACTGCATCATTTTGGCATTTTCAAACGATGTCGACAATCTTGAAAAAATGCAAAGACAGCTTTATTCCCATTATGCCTATCTTTTAAAATTTCTGGACATATTTTTGGGGCTATTTTTCACACTTGTCTTTGCTGATTTTGGTTAACAATAAATGTAGTTTGAGGAAAAAAAGCAAGGTGAGCTCCAAATTTATCTTTTATAGCAAACAGCAAAGATATTCCAGGAACACATTATATACTATTACCATCAGAATTAATAATAATAATCTTGGGTGTTTTAAAATCCATGATGCACTGACAGATTGGTTATGCCTGATTCCACTTGATGCCACAAACTCCATATGACAGCGCCACAAAATCCAGGTCCATGTGAAATACCAAGCAGCTTTGCATATATCTTCCTCCAATGAATCCAGGAATCTCCAATGACCCAAACAGTCTTCTTGTTGAGCTCCATGCATTAGACAATTCACAAAAAGAAATTGAGCACTTTTTTTCTTTTGCTCTCAAGTTAAACTCCCTCATCACAAACAGAACACCTGGTTGGCTGCGTCTCCCAATGTCCGTGGACAGACACGATTGTCTGTGAGCGCAGCAATCCCTTTCCCCAGCAAGGTGTGAAAATGCATGACAGAGTACTTGAATGGCACATGCTATCCATCTGAGAACAACTCTGTGTCAGCAGATATCAGGCCAGGAGCACAGAGCATCCTTTCGTCTATTTTAGCCATGTTTCTGCAACACACACAGATTGACTCGCATTCAAACATTCATATAATCATCCTCCATTCACATTCACAAACCCTCCATCTAACCTTCTTAACTCAGCTCAACAGTTCAGATGTATTTTTGAGTGCAAAGACACATCTGAACCGTTGCACTGAGTTGCATTTGTGCTGTGAATCAGAGTCTGCTTTTATCACAAGCGACCTCTTCAAAATTCTGCATCAGAATCCAAAGCCATCGCAATCTAAGAAGACATCATGCAAGCATGTTTTTAATAAACCATGTGTATTGTAAAAATCTCTTTTGATTAAACAATAAAACAAACAAAAAAATAAACCATTTTGACACTGTATCAAGTAAGGTAAAACAATATAGTATATACATGTAAAATGCACCACAATATACTAGCACTGTACATGTTTACTGTATGCAAAATTAATTTCTTCCAAATTTTAAGCAGTGGATACCAATACAAAATAGCCTTTAAACTACAAATAAAAGCATTTAAGAAATTAGTAAGATCTGCGAGTGCATTTACAATTGCTTCTGCTAACATTATTTTTATATACTTGGACTAATAGATCAATGTTCTGAATAAAGCTGTTGCAATATGCTTCTACATGTGGAATTGCTACTATTTTCACAATTTGCATAGAACACAGTTAACAATATACAGTACACAAAAAAACAATCTTTTGCAAATGTGTATTGTACTGTGAGATAACTTTCAAAAAGACTCTTAAACTATACTACAAACTAAATGGTAATTTTCAAAACATCTTCACTTTAAATTTGAAAACAGTGTACTTCATTTCTAAAATACACAACAAAATGTTTTGCATAAATTGACATTATTTAAACTACAACTAGCAATTTCAATATTTGCAAATGACAGAAGAAAACAATCTGAACATACAAAAAGCACATCTGACAGTACTATATCTACTTTATAAAGTAGTATTAGTGATATTACTAGGGGCGCTACTACTGTGACTACTGATATTAGTAGTATTACTACTGGTACTACAATTATAATTGGAAATACTACTGCTGTTAGTTGTACTAGGTCTACTATTGGCAATACTAGTACTATTGCTACTACTTCAATGCAAGCACTGCTGCTACTATTACTAGTACCAGTACTAGCAGTGTATTACTACTACTACTGGTGGTACTACTACTGGTGAAGCACAATTATTAAATTAAATATGTAAAACTGTTGATGGAAAGTGAAAGAAAATGCAAAATGTTACACTGCATTCCTCTACTCTTCTCGTGTTACTTCCTCTTGAAGGGATTTAAGGAGGCTTGCAATATGGAATAATACTTCTTAAGTTAGAGAAATGCTCACAAACATTTTAAAAGCAATCTAAAAGAGAAGAGTATTTGCTTGGGAAATCAGCATAAAATAAAACATCATTAGTAAGAAACAACATATTAAATTATTGTAAAAACATGATTTGTCTCTTTAACTTGTACCCACACTCAGGTAATTGTTACAATGTTCCCCTTACTGTATTACTCAAAAGTTGGGCGAGGCTGAACAGACTTGAAAATATCTGCATAAACCTACATTATAGTATTACGAACACTATGAAAATATATCAGTAGTACTAAAGGAACAACACAAAAAATATTCTAAAAAAATAGGGACGATAAGCCTTAGCAGAGCTGACATGGGGTTTACTTGGTTATTGTTTTTGTTCTGTTATATGATATCATTATCAGAGAGTCTAATATTTTTTTTGTTTTGTCAATGTAACTTTGTCAATGTGATCAGTGCATAAAAAGTTGTATAATAATGACACAGTTTAGCGTATGTTCTAGTCTAGTTCTAGTGTAAATATTCTTGGATCTTAGTAGAGGCAAATCAGTGAAACCCCTCTTTGCAGATGGACAATGCATGTAAAATCCACATTCCATTTGCTTTTATATTGATTCATGTATAGACTGATGGAACATGTACCAACATGCCACATGCTCTGAGGCTTCTAATGCCCATTTATTAGATGGCAATCAAGTCTTGTTTTTTCCTCTTTGGCTTCTAGGACTTTTCGTTTTTTCATTCACATTTGAAAGATAAGAAAACTAAAAGTCCCAGAATTCAAATAAAAACAGGACTGGTTGACCCTCTCATGGATTGCCACAGGAAACTTAAGATCACTACAGATGTCTTTTAATGCATGTCATTTTGCAAGGGTTCTCTGGTCTGAGAATATTTAAAGAAGGTGCTGGATGGGGGTCAGGCAGGAATTAGGATTAAATATAATTTCAAAAATATTCCATGGATTATATTCAGGATATCCTGCCATACCATCCAACTGGTCAGTTGGAAACATCTTCCATTTTATCCTAAGCCATAGACGGTTCTATGATGTTACATTGCCAGTTATTTTTTCGATTCGTTTTTTGCTGAAATTCTTTTTTTTTATTCTTCAATTTTTTTTATATTTGGGGGTTCCACCCCAAACCCCCTCTCTCCTATTCTTTGTTCCATATTCCCCATCCCCACCCCTTACATCCTCTTACACAGACCCCCTATATTTTTCGATGAGTTTTTTTTCATTTAAAAATGTTTGGCAAAAACGATTCGAAAAATATACTGCTATTGTAACAACGTCGTACCCCATAGAGATGCCTATTGCATTTTAGGTGTAGAAGCCACAAGTGAAACAATAGTGAAGAAAATGAAAGAGAGGGCCTTTGGCTTAGTACTATTCAGTTTCTCTATTTGCATTAGGTTGTCTTTTTTATTGGTACACCGTAATTGCCATGCATTTTTAACAAGCATTAATAAATGGTACTCCCTTGAATCATCTAACAGACACCACTTGTACATAGGAACAGGAAATGAAACATTTATATAAAAGAGTTTTTCTTTTTCATAGCAAATTAGTTTGTTTATGTTAATGCTGTTTTGTCAATTTTTCCTTCCCTCTTTTAGGCTACAGAAGTGCTTCTATTCAGCAAAGCTTTGACTGCAAGAGAAGCCTGTACCTTGGGTCTCGTGACTGAGGTTTTCCCTGACGGGACCTTCCAGAGCCAAGTCTGGAAAAAGCTTAAATCTTATGGTCAACATCCAAAAGTGGTGTGTATTTTTTTTTTTTTTTTTTTTTTTTTTTTTAGAAAAATGTGAGTGTTTTCATTAAATGTCTTAAAGGAATTGTTGTGGGTCACTCACCTACCCAGTTAACAACCTGCTGTTTTTTCCTGTCAACTTATGAAGATAACAGAGTGTAGTACATAGATGTGATGCGAGGGGTAACCACCTATCCTCTCTTACATACGTAAATCTTATACATTTTGCATACACACACCACACACACACACACACATTCATCAAAACATTCTTAAAATGACTTCATAGCTGCAAGGCAAAGCAACAAAACCCAAAATGTGACATTTTTGGTTTTAAAGCAGCCATAACTTCTCAACCGCCATTTTAGAAAAGCTCTAACTCTGCCACGCCCATGCACTGTTCATGACATCTTATGTTGTGCTAATTGTCATGTTTTTCAAATTCATCTTTGCGGTTGTTGGTGTTTTTATTTTTTGCTGTGTTCCCTTACATGAATTTGAAAGGGCCCTAACCAGTTTTGGGTACTTCTTTTTTTTTATTTGCTGTTTTTCATTGTTTACATTCTGTATCAAGTAGAGCTAAGTGTAGATAGTTTGTGTGGGGGTATGTGGTGCCATGAGCAGCAAATGGCAGTGGGCGAGTTAATGTTGTATTATGAGGTCAGTGGCACTGTTGTTGTTGCTTTAGAATTTTTGGGGGGTTGTTGTTCTGTGTTGTCGTAGTGAGAGTTAACACTGAGCATGGCTGCAAGCAGAACGAGAAAACTGGGGGCTTGGTGATATATGTGTCCAGGGGGCTGGGCCTAAACTAAAGGCCCCTCCCTGGTCAGAGTGGGTTTTCTTGGTCACTGTAAAAAGCACTGGCCCATTGGAATCTGCGTAGATGTATGCAATGATCAGTTACACTATTTAGGATTTGAGGATATTATAGGGCAGGGCGGGGTCGGCTCTTCCCTGCTGTAATACCGTTTAACATGTACACAGTCCCTTTAACCAACTAAGTTTATTTTCAGTTAACTTAACAATAATGTCCCTTTAATCATACGTTTTTACTGATTAATTTTTCTTTAATAAAATACAATATCTCACTGCCAGTGCATATTGGAGATATTGTGCAGGGTACTTCAGAGGCAACCAATGGGCCCACTTGGTGTGGCATCCAGTGATTGCTTTCAACAGGGATTCCAAACCACTTGTTAGGCCAACTAAGCTTGCCGATGGCCATAGCCATCGGTGACTTTGGTTGCACATGAGGAAATAGAAATATAACTTTTATTTGTAAATGCTGTATAGTTTATAGGACAGTCATTCCGTGACTCGGCAAGCCATATTTCTCCAGTCCAAGACAATTTGGATAGCCTTCCATTGATTCTTTTTTTGATTGCACTGTGTGGTATGTGTTTGTGTGTGGAGGGGAGGGGTGTTGTTCAGTGATCCACCTTTAGTTAAAGTCACGTTATGGTTGCAGCGTATGTAATTAGCTTTTAGGTAAACCATGCCCAGTGAGACAATTAGGGCATTTAAGGGTAAATGAGCTAAGTGGCAAGGACAAGGCTGATCATGTTCTAGGCTATGACAGTGTTCATTGGGATAATCCCTGCGCAAAAACTGAGTATAGTCACAGTCTGTGATAAGAGACAATTAGGGCTTTGGGAATGAATGTGGGTAGTTGTCAATACAGGTCAAAAGGCTCTTTCCTACCTACAATGAGTTTCTGGGTCAGATGGAGGAATTAGAGGGAGGACAAAACAAGACCTAGTAAGATCATTGTTTTGTCCTCCCTCTGTTTCCCCCTGCTTGTCTTGTCACGCCTAGAAACACTTGTGTACACGCGTTTTATAAATGCCATATCATATCATATAATCATATAATATATCAGATGAAAAGATGTGTGCGAGTGATAGTTAACACTGGGCATCGCTGCAAGCAGAATGAGAACAATGGGGGCTTGGGGATATATGTATCCATTGGGCTAGTCCTGAACTGAAGGCCCCGCCCATGACAGAGTGTGTTTTCTTGGTTACTGTAAAAAGCACTGGCCCATTGGAATAGACATAGATGTTAGTAATGATCACTTACATTATTTGTGATTGGGGATATTTGTACTATTGGGCAGGGCAGGGCCGTCTCTTCCAGGCTATTGTACACTTTAACATATATACAATTCCCAGAATGTAATTTAGATAAATGTGATCTTCCTCAAGGACTTCTAGCAGAACGTGTAGAAATCTTGAGGGTCACCTCGCCCAATTCCTACACGCGTATCTACTAAATCTCTTCTTATGGCTGTAACACTGTGGTGCAAAGAACATCATTTGTACTCCAATTTGTGATTGGGGATATTTGTACTATTGGGCAGGGCAGGGCCGTCTCTTCCAGGCTATTGTACACTTTAACATATATACAATTCCCAGAATGTAATTTAGATAAATGTGATCTTCCTCAAGGACTTCTAGCAGAACGTGTAGAAATCTTGAGGGTCACCTCGCCCAATTCCTACACGCGTATCTACTAAATCTCTTCTTATGGCTGTAACACTGTGGTGCAAAGAACATCATTTGTACTCCAAAATGCAAGAGATATCAGAATTGACTTTGTTTGCCTCGATGTTTAGTAGACCTGTGAGTGTTTCAACATGTGTGAGTGCCACGCAATCCAGTAGTTCTTGGATAACATTTCGGTCTGCATCCATAATAGCTGAGACTTTGGAACGTGTGGGTGGTAACTGCCTATGCAAGAGAAAAATAGAACTGTTCTCTTTTTGCTTACATATCTTTGAAGAGTCAATTTTGGTTTCAAGAAGTTTGAAAAAATTGATAGTGATAAACCGAATTTTATCTTGTTTGGGAAATTGCTGCAAGCCAATCACAGAAAGCATTGCCCCTTTGACAAAGCCGTGGTCTATGTCAAGAGTGTGTCTCAGACTTACAGCTGTTTGAAAGTGACAGCACACACTTTCAAACAGCTGCATTGACTTTTACAGTTGATTGTGGAATGCGATGGCCTGCTGACACTGGTACTAAGTGATTTAATCGATTTATGAAAAACGATTAAAGAAACGACTGATTTAGAAAGATCTCTCGCCACCGCTCTAAGCGGTCTTTCTAAATCGAACTATCAGCCTCTGCCACACACAAGTACGGCCAGGGGCTGACAGGCTGACGGGCACAGCGAGACACAGAAGAGACATCACCTGCGAGTCAGGTAAGTGTGTGTGTCTGTGTTTGTGCGCGCGTGTATGTATGGTGTGTGTTATGTGTTATGCTGGGAAGGGGGTGGTGGGTGGGGAAAATGGGGTTTGGGGGTGGTGATACAGCCCAATTTACATAAGAACCAGCAGGAGATGGTGGGGGTGGGAAAGGGATCACCTTGGGGGCGGAGTGGACGGGAGCATGTGATTTTGCCGCATTTTAAGACAGAAACAAAAAAGGCCAGAAAAAGGCCGGAAAAAGACACTGTGGCTCGCTGGCACATCTGTCAGTCACTGTAACTTCCTCCGGTGACCCCTCACGTGAGGGTTCACTAGAGGAAGTTACACCGAGGCATCTTTAACCCTCTGCGAACCTGGGGACTCAGTGCCATGTTTCTGTGTTTATAAAAGATGGCTTGAAAAGTACACAATTCAAGCCATCTTCTATAAAGCTTTGCCGACGGACAGAAATGCCTTGGGCGCAGGAACAAATTGTATGGAAATGAGTGACTATTAAAATATAGCAAAATCTTTCACACTCCCCTTAGATCAGCGAAGGAAGTATGGGCAACTCACTACATGGCTACGACCTGAAGAAATTTGATATATATGGGGTTATCCCTTTGCTTTAACCTTTGAGGGAAATGGTGAGAAGTTCAGGATGGAGGACAAAGACATGGCCCCTCAGATTCTCCAAGACTTACAGGGAACCAAGATACCCTCAGATCAGGAATGCCAGCAATAAAATATAAGAAATATTCAAGAGAGCCTTTGCCCAACCAGGAGTAAGAAAGAACATGGTAGGGGCTAGAAAATTCAGGACAAGGAACTCTGCTTCACCCAAGAAGACCCACTGAAGAATTTGTGTCCAGGCATGTTTGTAATGAGAATAACATCAGTCAGCGTCAAGGGCGGACTGACTATGCCTAATGTTGACTACCTCGTATGCACGATGATGAGAGGGGGATGGAAAAAGGGAGGGATGAATTAAGGGGCAAAGGAGACATACTTGAGCTTGTAGAAATGTAGGGGAGGCAAGAGGCAACAGATCACACACCTAGTGGCTGAGGGAGCTCGGGCATCTCATGACTTTAATAAATGTTTGAGCCCAAGGCTATACAGTTCTTGTTTGGGTGTTTTGAAAATTCTTGAGTAAGGTTTGGTGTAGGGGATGAAGGGCGTCAATGGATGAGCAGCTCAAAACAAATAAAGGTAAGTAGAGAGACACAAGGAGGGTGAGGTTGGGGATAATGAGCAGACAACTATCAGGTGGAAATATGAGGGAGACAATGGGTGATATAAAGGTAGCAACTCTTAATGCGAAGGGGCTAAACTCTCCCACACAAGAGATCCCTTCTGACCAGAGCATTTGCATAAAATCATTTATCAATCTTGTTTGTCCAAGAAACCCATAACAGATGAGGATAATAATACCACATAGTAGTGAGAGATAGGTCAACCCTTCTGGGCATTAGAGAGGGGAAAGAATAAAGGGGAGTAGGTATGATTATTGCCAGATCCCTCTCATTGAGAGACACACAAATAAAAAAAAAGTCCTTGAGAGGAGAGTATTGATGGTGAAAGGACTTCTAGAGAAGTCTCTTGTTACAATGATAGCAATTTATACACATAGGCCAACATTCATTTAGTCAGCTTTCCAATAAGTAGAGCAAAGTCAGAAGGTATCCAAATATTGGGGGTTGACTTCAATATGATATTGAACCCGGATCTTGATTGGAAATCATGAAAGATAACAGAGGATAGGAAGACAGAAAAAGAAAATTAAGTGTTTGAACAATGTATGAAAAAGTACCTTTGGAGCGATGTTTGGAGAAATCAACATGCATATCCTGGGAGCACTCCTTTGTTTCGGTTGTGCACAACACCTATCCCAGAATAGACTTTATATGGCTAGAAAATTACAGAGAATATATGATAACTGAGCTAAAAGAGGAAATTATAGCATAGTCAGATGATGATATGGTTATAGCACTACTGAAGCTGGGTCCCTCTTGGAAATCTAGATATATCATTGCAATGATTCACTGTTAAAAGACAGGATATTTAGAGAGTTCATGGAGAAGGAAATTAAGTGATTTTTAGAAACTAACGATACAGGTGAAGTTGCACTGAGAAGTGTTTGGATGCAGCCAAGGCCACCTTCTAGGAAATGATCTTTGTGGAAGGGTCTATGAAGACAAAAGAGAGGGGGATTCTGGAAACGCAATTGAAAGAAGACATACAATTCCTCCAGGCACAACTAAAAAACCAAATAAATATGGACCTAGTGATGCTGGCCATAACAGAAAATAGAAAGGATTTACACCTATTACTTTTGGGGGAAGTACGCAGGAAAATTATTCTGACTAAACAAAATATTATGAAAAAGTGGGTACAATCCTAGCAAATAGATTAAAGATTAGAAGGGCTAACAGAGGGGTAAGGGGGGCATAAGATGGCTCAGGGAGTATAGAAAAGTTGTCAGATGAAATACTGCAACGATTTGTAGAACACTACACTAACCTATACAGGAATGAGGACGTGACCACAACACACAAACTAGAAGAAAATCTAGATTGTGTGACAATTCCTGCGGTCAGGCCTTGACAGGGGAGGGAGTCCAATTCACAACACATCCCAGGGTGCCGCCGTATGTGCAGGACCCTCTCCCCTACCCCACTTACCTGCAGCAATGTCAGCAGAAGACCACAAGGAGCAGCAGAAGGACGTTGCCAGCAGAGACACTGCTGGTGTCACCCATATCTCCCTGGCCACTGAGAGGAGAGAAGAGTAGAGCTGTGAGATGGTGTTAGCGCTGCTCAGGGTTGCACTTCGAAGTGGGGTACGGCAAACACAGCACCACTGGGCCAGACAGCAGAGGATACTGTGGAGGCTCCTGAAGTTGCTGCAGCATCCTGTAGTAGAGCCTGCTTAATGCAGGGCACTCATAATACCAATTAATTTATTAAAGGAAGGCCGAACCATTGGAAACACCACTATCCCACCAGGGAATTCCTTAAGGGGAAAAGACCTCCAGGGCGGCCTGGGAGATATACTGGTCCATCGGAGCCATGCCAGGCTCCAAGCCTGAAATGCTGTTAGACTGCATAGACAAGGGGGCTTACAAGCCCTTATGAAGCCTCTCAGCCCTCCCCAAGGCCTTCCCCGTCACACCCTGGAAGCCAGGTAAGTGGATTGGATAGGGTAAGTGACCAATCTGGGGAGTGGGTGGGGCATTTCAGTAAGTGTGTGTGAATGTTGTTGGGTGAGGACTGGAGTTGGTGGAGACATCCGAGAGACCAGAGGAGACGAGAGCGATGGATTACGGAAGCTATGGATAGAGGGGGTGTGTTGAGCATTTATGAGTGAGTAGAGAGTGTGAACAGTAGAGGTACAGTAGGAGTAGCAACGCGGTAGTGGTGGCAGAGGTGATAGTAGTTGTGGGAGTAGTAGGGTGGTGGTGGGAGTAGAAGGTGGTAGTTGGTAGTAGTGGATGGTAGTAAGTCTTAGTGGGTGGTAGAGTATAGAGGCTGTTGTTGAGACGAGCGATAGTATTGCTAACAGAGTGGTGGTAGTAGTGACAAGGAGTGGGAGAACAGGGGTAGTGGTAAGAGTAGCAGTAAGAGAGGCAGTAGTAGTAGAAGAAGCTTGGAAGAAAGAGGGAGGGAAGTATAACAGCGGAGGTCTCAGGAAGTGGTAATTGGAGGTTGGATTGACAGTAAGAGCAGGAGTAAGAAGAGAAGTGAGATCAAAGGATGGAGGTGGAAAGGCAGGGTGAGAGGTGGATGGGATAAGCAACGTGGTCTGAGGAGATCATCTTAGAAGCCCAGCTTAATAAAGGGTCAGGTAAGAATGTGTATGGAAGAAGGGAGAATGATACTGGGCAAAAGAAGGCACCACCCCGAACCCAAGACTACTAAGCAGGATAGGTTAGGGAGAGTCTAGTAAAATCTCAGGGAGTTAGCCAATGCTTTATTGAAGACACCAATAGTATTAGTCAAAACAACAGACAGAAAAGTGTCCCAGTTGGTAGCTACTAACACCCCATTAAGGACACCCTGGCTAGGGAGGGGGTAAACTGGTGGGAAATAGGTAAAGAGGGACGGCCATAGCACCAAATTCCCGAAGAACCCCTTACTCCTGAGACCTATCCACAAACTCCTTAGAATAACCAATTGTAATTTTAAACAAACACCCTTGGAACGTCTTCCAGCTTCAAGCATGGTGATTTGTGACGAGCCACCCCATCACAATAATTTAGCCCTGCCACTCCTCTCGATCAGGGAAAGAGAGGATCTTATCTCTAAGATTACAGTGGAAGAAGTGAAAATGGCCATCGATAATATGAAACTGGGAACTCCCCAGGAGAAGATGGATTTACAGTTTCTTTTTATAAAACCTTTGGAGAAAGCCTCTGCCCATTCTTAACTAAATAGTTTAATAGTGTAAGAGGTGAAGGGAATATACCAGCTTCCTTCCTTGAAGCCCGTATAACAGTCATGCCCAAAGAAGGCTAACACAGGGCACTTTGCTCAACATGTAGGCCAATTTCGTTTCTAAATATAGAAGCTAAAGTATTCACAAGGATTCTGGCAGTGTGATTGGGGAGAAATAGTCAAGGATCCAATAATTTGCAAAATGCTCTAGAATTGATGTCCTCCGTTGATGTTAAGAAATCAGGTCTAATGGTATTGGCCATAGATGTCAAAAAGGCATTTGAGCTTGTCAGCTGTTCATTTATGAAAACCATGTTACGAAAAACGGGTATGGGACAGACCTGGATGGGATAGATGGAAGTGTTGTATTCCCCCATCTGTTAGAATCCTTGTAACTGGAGTATGATCTGTATCCTTTAAGTTGCAAAAGGGTACCAGACAGAGTTGCTCCCTTTTGCCTTTAATTAACATATTGGTGATGGAAATATGGGCAAGTATATGAAAAGACCCCCAGGTGAGAGGAATCACTGTCCAAGGAAAAGAGCATAAAATAAGTCTCTTTGCAGATGATGCTTTGCTATATGTGACAACCTCCCCGAAGAATCATTCCCACACATTTTAGAAAGAGTTTCAATATATGGCTGATCCTTGGGTTTAAGATCAACCCTGATAAATCCGTACTCTTCTGAAAGAAAATATTTGAGGAGCCTACCATATTAGGTCCAAAAGGCAGTATTCAGATATTTAGGGGTATACATACCCAACCCCAGGACTCGATAGACCTATTTAAAGCAAAGTATCTAACGCTTTAGGATAAAATTCAGAAAGCTATGGCTAGATGGGAGACAATGCCATGGTCCAGGATGGCCAGATTAAATTGAATTAAGATCCCAAGTTTCTGTTGTTTTTTTTTTTAAATATATTTTATTAGTTTCATAACAAACGATAACAAGAAGAAAACAGGCATCAATGGTAATGGTTGAGCATATCAGAATTAAATCCCCAACTCCCCCCACCCCTCCCTCCCTTCCCCCTCCAAGACCACGGTAAATTCTATGTTCGTCATGAGTCCATGCCCGGGCCTGGGTCGCCTTCCCCGGTTATCTCACCCTCCTGTGATTCTGGATATAGCAGGGGTACTGTTAAGGCCACCCAACGGTGTAGCTCTTCGCTAGAATCAAGTCTCTGCACTTGGATCGCCGTCTCCCATGCTGCAGTTTCCGCTGTGATCCACTTTGTAAGATCTCCCCACCATAGGGGCATAGGCGGGCCTCTGGGGCTCTTCCACCCCATGGCTATACGCCTCTTGGCAGTTATATAAATAAGGTCTCTGAGTCTGTTGAGGGGTTTGTTCTCCCTGCTGCGCCCATACCTGCCCAGGATGCATGCCGAGGGTTCGTCCACTTCAATGCCAATGTCTGCACCAGCCACCCTTTCCCTCACTTGAGTCCAGAATTCTCTGATCACTGGGCATCCCCAGAACATGTGGGTCATGCCAACCTTGGGCTCACTGCATTTGGGGCATGATTGGGTGGTCGCACCGGTAAATCTGGATATGGCTTCCGGGGTGAGGTACGCTCTGTTCGTAACATACAGTTGGATGAGCTGTAAGCGGGCGTTTCGGGAGACTTTTTTTGTGGTAGTGGGTTATATCGCCCCAGGCTTTGTCTTCAAAAACCAAGTTCAATTCGGTTTCCCATTTGTCCCGGCATTTGAGGTCATCTTTGGTGGAGCCCCATAGTAGGGCCTCGTAAATATGTGAGGTTTCGTGGCCCCCCTCGGCGGCATTAAGTATCGTTTTGATACACTCGTTTTCATCATTCAGGTCGATAGCGACAGGCCATCTGCTAGTCAGGGCCTGTATGACCGCTGTGTGCAGTAGGAATTGCCCGGCCGGGAGGCCCGTGGCGTCGCAAAGGTCCGGGAAGGCCAAAACCGTCTGTTCCTGGATTAGGTCCCCAAGTGTGGCCACCCCGAAGGGCTCCCATTGTGTACGGGTCTCAAGTTGCCCCCAGGAATGGTTGGACATGAGTGCTGCAATGGGGATCTGTGGGGAGTGCGGGTCCTCTGACCCGACCAGTTTGCAGACCCTTTTCCAGAGTCGGAGTCCCAGCTTAACGAGGTAAGGGCAGTGTTCGAGGGCACTCTTCTTGGTCCACAGCAAATCCCTAGGTAATAGCTGGGGGAGGGCCGGCTGGAGGAGGCGGGTGTCAGTTGTGCTTTCGTCGGCCATCCACCGCACAATGTGTCTCAGCTGGCTGGCTAGGAAATAGAGTTCAAAATTGGGGATCTTCAGCCCACCCCTCTCGTATGGTCTCTGGAGGGTCTCCAATGCCACCCTATGCCTGCCTCCCTGTCAGAGGAAGCCCCTACAGAGCTTGTTGAGGTCTTTAAAAAATGCGGGGGGTATATAGTAGGGAATGTTAGTGAAGTTATGCAATAGGCGGGGCAGGGCGACCATCTTAAGGAGGCCCGCCCTCCCAGCCACCGAGAGCGGGAGCCGTCCCCAAAACTCCATGGACTTCAAGAGAGAGTTTTTGCCTTTACGGTGTTAAGTATATGTTCCGTGCCGGGGTTTCGATGTATGGTTATCCCCAAATATTTAAACAATGTCGCCTGCCATTCGAGCTCTAGGGGAGGGAGGGACCCATAATAATCACTGTGTAGTGCGGCTAGGGGGTAGAGGCAAGATTTACTCTTATTAATCTGGATCCCGGTGTGCTTGTGAAAGCTGTCCAGGGTTTCGAGAATGTAGGGTAGGAGGTGTTCAGGGTCCTGTAAATATAAAAGCGTGTCGTCCGCGTACATAAAGACGAGATGAGTTGTCCCATCTATAGTGATGCCCCCATCTCCATATTCCTGTCTCAGGTAGGCTGCTACAGGTTCGGCGGCGATGATGTACAGAAAGGGGGGTAGGGGGCAACCCTGACGGGTGCCTCTGTGTAGGGACCATTTCGCGGAAAAGGTTCTATTGGTTCGTACCCTTGCGGTGGGGTTGGCGTAAACCAACTGGGTCCATTTCAGAAATACGGGGCCTATTCCCATCTTTGCCATAGTGACATATAGCCATTCCCACCTCACAGAATCAAAGGCTTTGGTGGCATGCAGTGACGCCACCGCGAGTTTCTGTGGTCTTCCCTCGGTACTATAAATAACGTGATGTAGCCTACGCAGGTTCTCAGTGATGGATCGTCCGGGGACGTATCCAGTTGGTCTTGGTGGATCAACAGTGGGATCGCTCTGCGTAGTCTGTTGGCGAGCAATGCAGTGAGGATCTTGCAGTCTACATTTAGCATGGAGAGGGGCCTGTATGAGGCACAATCTGCCCGTCCTTCCCAGGTTTGAGTAGGGGTATTATCACGGCCTCGCTCAGGGAATCCGGGAGGGTGCCACGCTCGAAGGCCTCATTATAGACCTGGGCCAATATAGGGGCGAGTGTTTCTTCATAGGTTTTATAGAACTCCCCTGGGAGGCCATCCGAGCCCGGGGTCTTCCCAGCTGGTAGCGTTCTAATTACCACCTTGACCTCGTCGGGGGTGATGGGCTCGTCGAGGGACTCGGTCAGATGCGAGTCTAGTTTTGGCAAGTCGAGGGCGTCCTCGATCCCCGTGTCAGAGGGGGGGGGTCTCAGAGTACAAATTATGGTAGTAGCTAGAGAAAACCGAGTTAATTTCCTGTTGGGTATGCACGGTAGTGCCGTCCGGTGCGAGTATGTGGCATATGGGTGGCCTGGGGGTTTCTCTTTTGTAGAGCCAAGCTAAGAGTTTTCCGGGTTTGTCCCCCAGGGCATGGACTCTCTCCGTGTGTTTGGCGTAGCTTAGTTTACCTAGGGCTTCCCAGTGCTTTAGGCAGGTTTGTCTGAGTTCGGAAATTTTAAGTAAATGGTCGGGAGATGAGTCAGCCCTGCCCTCAAGGGCACGCAGGTCTCCCTCGGCTCGTTCCAACAGGGTTGTGATGGATCTCTGGGCACCCCCAACTGCTGCGATCATCTCACCCCGCATGACCACCTTATATGCCTCCCAGGCAGTGCTTATGTATTTAACACTATGTAGGTTGTTCTCCCAATATTCTTCGGTCTCGTCTCTTATGTGCTCTCTGAATGCTGTATCAAGTAGAGCTTCGGCTCTCAATCTCCACCTGGGTATGGGGGGTCTAGGCGGGAACACCTCCCAGGTGACCAACAGGGGAGAGTGATCGGACAGCACCCTCGGCAAATAGTGCGCGTCAACAAACACAGACTGCTGTGTCTGGCTGAGAAAAATGTAATCTAACATGGTATGCACGGCATGTGGTGGGGAGAAGAAGGAGTACTCGCGTTGCCCCTGGTGCTGGTCCCTCCAAATATCACTGAGTTGCAACTGGTGGACTATTTTGGAAAGTATTTTGGCCAGAGGGGAGGGGCGGTCGTGTTTGTCGTCGGATCTGTCCAGCAAAGGGTCAAGGGTTCAGTTATGGTCGCCCCCCCATATCATAATTCTGTCCATATATGGGATGAGCTGTGTATAGAGGGAGTGGAAGAAGGTAGTTGCGTCGTGGTTGGGTGCGTAAGTGCTGACTAGGCATAGCTCTTTGCCTTCGATAGAACCACAAACCACAACCATTCTCCCCTCGTTGTCTGATTTAGTGCTAGTAAGCCTGAAGGGGACCGTGGGGGCAATCCAGATCAGGACCCCTCTAGCATAGGAGGAGTATGTGGAACCCACTAAGGTGCCACGCCAGGTTTTGGCCAGGGCATCTTGCTTTTTTGCAGAAAGGTGAGTCTCTTGGAGCGTGGCGATTCCGATCTTGCATCTCTTCAAGTAGGATTGGACGCGTCGTTGTTTGACGAACCTGTTCAGGCCTCTAACGTTCCAAGTAACAATCTTTACTTGGTCAGCCATAGGTGTTGCGTAGACGGACGTGTGGGGCCAGCAGGACTCTGAGTCTTATTAGTGCAGAAATGCATGACAAGTGCTTCCGTGGTCTTGGTAATTCCCGTTTATAGTTCCCAACTGTAGCAGTAACTCCCCGTTTCCCACCCCCCCATTAACTGTAAACAACCCGAACATAGAACTAGCCCAGCGAGGTCACCCTCGTTATGACAATCCCGTTTCCGCTCCGTAGGACCGTGCATAGGTCACCAGGTGCCCTACGGGTGGGTATGTACACCCAAAAAAAAGGAAAGAAATTTCCCAGGGGTTGGAGTGAACCTTGACTCCAGTGTCTCCATGTCAGGATCCAATCAGCTGTGTGGGGGCTCAATTCACCCGCTGGCGGTGGGTGAAGGCTGCATGATTCCTATCGAGATGGCGGGAGAAACGTTATCTAGGTTTCCGCTTTCTTTCCTCGATGTCAGGTATTTGCTGCCCGTCCATCCAGTCTCTGGCCTGTGTCGGAGTGTCGAATAGGTGTGCCCTGTTGTTGTGCAGCACTTTAAGTCCTGAAGGGTACAGGAGCATGTAACGCAACCCAGCTGCCTTCAGTCTGGCCTTTGTGTGTATAAACTGGGCTCTGTTCATTTGAACCTGGAAGGTGTAGTCACGGTAGATTGCAATTGTGGCGGAGTCCCGTTTGATTTGGCCACCTGCTCGGGAAAAGGCTAGGATTACCTCTCGGTCTCTGTAGTTAAGGACTTTTGCTATCACCGGCCTGGGTGGAGCGCCCGGTGGAGGTTTTTTAGCGAGGGATCTGTGGGCCCTTTCAATGGAGAAACCTTGGGAGAGTTTGCCAGCTCCCACCTCCTGCAGCAGGAGGTTCTCAATATAGTTAGTGGGGTCGGAGCCCTCAATACCCTCAGGCAGCCCAAGGAGACGAATATTGTTGTGACGGGCTCTCCCCTCCACTTCCTCTGCCCTGTCTTCCAAGTTCTTGACCCTTTGTTGGAGCTCGTCTACGTCTCGGAGGAGGTGCATTTTGGATTCGGTATTTTCTTTGACCTGTGTTTCGAGCGCCTCAGTCCTGCCGGCCAAGGAGCGGACATCTTGGCGCAGAAGGCCCAGGTCAATGGCAACGGCATCGATTTTATGCTCCATCGTTGTTTGGAGAAGTCTGATGGCTTCGAGGAGCTGGGTGTTAGTGGGTTCGGGTATCGTCGTTGCCGTAGGGTCCGGTTGAAGATCTGTGGGCACACAATTCGTGCTCTCAGGGTTCGGAGATTCGCTGGCTGCGTAAGTGTCCATGGTGGTCTGTCGTTGCTTGGGCCTGCCGTTTTTACCAGCCATCTTGTGAGCACACAGTCCACTCACGCCGAGGGTGCAGGTGGTAGGCCGCTAGTCAGAGGCACGGAGGGGTGCCTTGCACTGTTGCTGCAGGGCCCGGGGCCGAAGTGAAGGTGTGAGGGGGGAGAGGCCTCAGCCAAGCGAGGCGGGAGACAGCGCCCGCTTCAGGAGTCAAGGAAGGGGATAATGCTCCGATCCCTCACCGTGTTGCAGCGGCTGGTACCCCCTTTCCGTGGTGAGTGAGCAGTGGGGCCTTTGGGCGGCGATATCTGGGAGCCAAGGTGGGGCTCCGTACATCCGAGGAGGCAGGCGACAGGCCCGGGGAGTTCCGCAGTGCCCGCACCCCGTCCTGTGGGTGTAGTCCGTGTGGGGGGCGGGTAAGCTATGGCCGCCCGTGGGCTCACCAGCTCTTGTGGATGTACAGTGCGTCGGGCCACCCTCGGTGTCGGCTGAAGGGCGCAAGGTGGTGGGGTCAGCTTCAGCGACACTCCCAGGCGTAGATACGCGTTGGCGGGGGGGGGGTCGAGGTCCCAGCAATATGCGGTCGCAGGTTCTCTATCGCTCCGCTCCGAAGAGAGAGCCAGGGCCGGTTACCCCCCGCCCCGCTCACCTTCGCGGCTCCGGCCAGCCGCAGGTCTTGTCAGGGCTCCGCGGTCATGGGCAGGACGCTGCTGGATGGATGCCCAGGGGGCGGCTCGCTCTGTCTACGAGCACAGTTGCTCCGCTCCTCTCTCCCCCGACCCTGGTGCAGGCCGGCTGGCTGCTCCGGCTCCCCAGCGGGCTCCGATGGACGACATCCTCCGCGGTGCAGGCACGCTCCGGTCCCTCGAAACTCAGGACGCGAGAGCCGCCATTTTAGTTCTCGGCTCCAGCACTTCACACTCGACGTATGTCGGCGTTGGTGGTCTCCAACCGTCTGAAAGACGGATCAAACGACTGCTGATGGGATCCGGCGACGAATGGTGCAAGTTGCAGCTTTGAAAAGTTAGCAGAAATACATGAAAAACAGCTTATGATGGCACATCGGCGCAGAGCTCACAGGAGATACGTCCGCTCTACATGGCAGTTAGCCACGCCCCCTCCAAGTTTCTGTTTTTATCCCAGATGTTGCCAGTAGATATGTCCCATTCGTTCATACAGATGGTTCAAAAGGCCTTGCTGAGGTTCGAGTGGGAGAAGGCAAGACCAAGAATTGCATACGATACACTTACTCTCCCCAAGGAAATGGGGAGAGTGAGACTTTCAGACTTACAGCTGTATTTTAGGGTGGTGGTTGACCATGTGAATCTACAGACAACTAAACAATTGTTGCATCTGAAAAACTCAGTATTGCCCCCGTGACTCTGGGTGACTGGCTATGGGTGCTAGAGGCCAAAATAGCCAGGAGAGTTATTCAACCTCCCGTCCTCTCAGTTTTATGTAACATCTCGAAAGAAGATAAACGCACAAGGAGGCTTACCTCATGGACCTCATCTTTACATTGTATCTGAGCACTACCTCTAAGAGATCAGATCAATGACCTGCTAAAATTTCAATCCTGGTTTGAGTCAGGACTTGAAAAAGCAGGACAATTATGGATGGGAAGCATATCCTCTGACTAGCTGGGTGAACTACAAATCCTCTATCTGCCAATATTTAGATACTTCCAACTAACGGGTGCCCTAACTGACTCAAAATGGGAAAATAACCCACAGAGGGACCAAAACTCATAATTACAAAGAGAGGGTTAAAGGGACTTATAGTGAATCTGTACCAGGCTCTATTGTTGGCAGAGCACAAAGATCCTTTGAAAATGGGTTACAGTAGGGCAAAGATCTAGTAGAAGTCATTTAAGACAAAATGTGGACTATGATTTGTCACAAGTTATACCACTTCTAGATCTCACTGAAAAACAAATGGCAAGCAATTAATTACTGTGTATATGGCATTATCCTCCATTTGGATTAGAAACAAGTTATCCAGAGATAAACCATAATTGTTGGAAGTGTGGGCAGAAGAATGGTAGTTACTGGCATATATTTTGTAGGAATGCAGGCAAATCCAGACATTTTGGAAGGAAGTACTGTTTGGATAAGGTGTCTCGATGGGATCTTGAGAGTCGTAACACCTCTATTACTACTTTTTGGTGTTGTCACGTCTCCTCCCACTGTCTCACCACTTCCCAGGCCCGCATTAGCCACGCCTCACAGACCCGCATCCAACACCTTTTCCCCTGGTCCCACACATGTCACCCCTCAAGTTCCCCACAGCCGTCGCCACCATGCACACACTCTGCGGCAGCCAATATCCAGGCTACGACCTTTTTAACATTGGCATTTACCTTGGCGCTTACATCTGAAGCAGCGCTGGTCTACGAGCGCATGGAGACATTCTACGAATTTACGGCGGTGCTCCGACATGAACACACAAAGTGCCTCCAGTCATGTGACCTTACGCCGGCGGCTGTCTCCCCTCACAATGAGGGTCACGTGACACGATTCCACGTTCCCTTGTGACGAGTGTAACGTGACCATTTCACACAGTCAAAAGGGCAAGGGAAACGCGAAGTGAACGCTTCACAGCTGCTTCATCAGAGTGCTGCACGGCGTTTTTGATCACTTTGGATTTTTGGATTTCATGACTACGGAACGTTCTACGGATTGGATTGCTCTTCCCTACTGTTAAGTTGAACTGTTGTCCTCCGGTACTACGACCTTTGGGTTTGCTATTTCGGATTTTTGAACTTTGGACTTTGGTGTATTTCTTCTGGCTACTGACCTTGGATTGTTAATTGGATTGCTCAAGGATCATCCACTGTACTGCCCATTTGGCTCAGGTGTTTTCCACCCAGAGTGCTGTCATCGGCCCCTCCTACTCACACAGGTTCATCAAAAAGAATAGCATTGTAGCTTTATTTTTCATCTCTAGGACTGCAAAATAATGAAAGCCTAAAGCATCATCTATTTAACGCCAGTGTATGTTCACCACTTTCAGGCACACACTGAAAGAAGTTGTGTAATAAACTAAGTTGGCTAGGGAGATGTTTCTGTCACAAACTGCCAGCTCCGTATTATGTATGATGCTAAGAATATTTGACTATGGACAAAAAGAAAACCTTTTTTGCATGCCAAACTAGCACACCTTATGGGTGTATATAAATATTTAAAAGGGGCCTTTATTCTGTTACTCACTTTACCTGATTTTGAAGTGGGCACAGATGTTCAAGATAAATGCTGCTATTTCCTGATCTCTCAGTTGAAAATGTCCTATCTCACATAAGAAAGGTCCTGCTACTAACACATTAACAGGGTAATTCATAGATTCCCGCACAGAAGTAGCGCATGCGGCTGGTGCAGAGAGGGAGCGTGCGCCAGCGTGCACTAGCCGCATGTGCTAAATCCCATTTCCACGCACCGCGTATTCATAAATTACAACATCCATGTCCTGCCGTGGCGTAGCGACCATCCAGCAGCGGCAGTTACGCCCCAACCCCGCCCCTTGCGCCAAAAACAGCCACACAAATCCCCAACATGGCGCAAAGGCCAGTGGGCCAGCATACAGCCCCCAAAAAACGTAATTGCACCAAAAATGCAAAATCACCCCTCTCACGCAAGCCAAATTGCATGTAAAACTCATTGCGACCCCTCGGAATATGTGTACCCCGCTCGTGTCAGCCAAATTGCATGTAAAACTCCTCACGCACCCCTCGGAATACGCGTACCCCGCTCGCGCCAGCCAAATCGCATGTAAAAATCCCTTGCGCACCCCTCGGAATATGCGTACCCCGCTCGCGCCAGCCAAATTGCGTGAAAAAGTCCACACGTGCTCAAAACACCCACGAACGCACCTCGCAAGCAGCCCACACCACAACAGAGTCCCCCATCACCCATGAGCGTGCCAGCAGGCAGCCCACACCGCAACGGAGTCCCCCATGAGCATGCCAGCAGGCAGCCCACACTACAACGGAGCCCCCCCATCACTATGAACATGCCAGCAGGCAGCCCACACCACAACAGAGCTCCCCATCACCTGTGAGCATGCCAGCAGGCAGCCCACACCACAATGGAGCCCCCATCACTCGTGCGCTTGCCAGCAGGCAGCCCAAACCACAACAGAGCCCCCATCACCCGTGCACATGCCAGCAGGCAGCCCACACCACAGCGGAGCCCCCCATCACACGTGAGCATGCCAGCAGGCAGACCTCACCACAACAGAGCCCCCCAATGACAGCAACCTGCCAGCAGGCCCCGACTCATTACCTCAAGGCAAAAGTAAAAATGAAATTCACTGAACATCCAACTATGTACAGGTAATGTCCACAAGGGTCCATGATCCCCAAAAAAATGAACAATCCAAGCACAGGGTCCATCAAAAATCCAATTATTTACAAAAGGTGGAGCAATGTCCAATAACTCCAAAATAAATTTTAAAAAAAGGAAACTTATACCTAAAGAATTATTTACAACGGCAGCAGGCTAGTCCTACGGCTCACTTCTGTTGTTAATGTCTCTGGCCAGGGCATCATCAAACTCAATGTTGATGTCCCGGAGGTGGGCCTGGGCTCTGTCCTGGAGGGATCGCAGGGACGTCGCCATGGTCTCCACCAACTCCCTGCGAGTCTCCTAAAGGAACGCTGCCCGCCTCAATGCCCAGCGCATGGAGTTCTCTGCCCTGACCATCGTGAGCCATGCCCTCTCCGCCCGCCACTGCTCTGCATCTATATGCTGGCCCAACCGCTGCCACACGGAAGACACACTCAGTCCCGGGTCCTCCTGCCTGTCGGCCGATGCCTGCCCCTGGGATGTTTTTGGTCCCGAGTGCTGACGCCTCCCACGTCGAGCCTGCTGCTGCCCCAATGCCATCTGCCTCTGCCACCACGACGACCTCCGGGATAAAGAAATCCCCCGGTGCCGCCGTGCACGTGCCCTGCTCGGAGCTGCCTACACATCCTCCATTGGCAGGGGTCCAGTTGTTGGGGTAACCACCTCTGCTGGTCCTCCGACTCCCGACTGTGGCAGGGATTTGATTTCCAGCAGCTGGCCGCAGTAGATGGGGCAGGTCCACAGGGTGCCGAGGTGACACATGGGCAGGAAGACAGCACGGGGAATGACTGGCGCATAGGGTATGCAGATGAGGAGGGGGTCGCAAGAGCAGCTAGCACATGGAGGAACCCTGTGCCAATTACCTGTCCTAGCAAGTCGACGCGGGCACGCAGGTGTTCGAAATTATGTGCATTGTCCTGCCTGGAACAACGCACATCCCAAATCCCCTGTGTGCGCAATGCGACACTGACTAGGACAGGCTCAACCCTGTCACGGATTGCCATGTCCACAGGTAGAGGAAGGTCAGTTGATGTAGACACATCCTCTACCTGCGAACAGGCCTGGACAGAGGCATCCCTGCTGGTGCAGGATGATGCAGTCACAGGATCTGGGACAGAATTACACACAGGCACCTCCTCAGCGACCTGTGCTGCCTCCTGCCCCTGGACTGCACCACTTGCACCAGTGGAACCACCCCTCCAGGCCCCATGCATGAATCAGATACAGCTTCCTCTTCAACCACACCCGCCACCAACCTGGATGACTCCATGCCGTCTTCCATAGTATGCCCTTGTGGGTGCTCACCTGCCCCTTCTTCTGCCGAGGAGTCCTCATCCAACCTTGGTCCCTCAGCAGCTGCGGCCATGGATGCGGCACCAGTCCCCTCACTCCCGGAAGACATTATTGCCTGGGAGGGGGGCAGGGCCTGTGTCTCCGGCTGGTGGTGGCATCCCTGCTGCTGGGCTCTACAGCGCCGTCTCTGCCCTCTTCATCAGTCGACGCTGCAGACAGGGAGAGACAGAACACAGGCATCAGGACACTGTACAATGATCTGCTAGACACATAACTATAGCACTATACATAACTATATATGAGTGGCAGTGTCAAACATCTCAGAAGGCATCACTCCGGTCAATTGAACCCACACACTTGCACAAACAAGCAGGGAACGTGCAACAGGCATCTGCATCCATTCACATGGAACTGCATGAACATCCTAAGAGTGGCATGACATTACAAGCATCATGGAGCATGCCATTCATGTGCACACACGCCACCAGACAGACATGCATCTGGCCATCTCTACCTCCTGTCACAGTGCAATCATCGTCAACTATGTCACATCTGCCAATCGGGTACCTAGATGTCCATGTCACATGCATCCATGGCGTCTCAGTCACACACATACCAAACAGACACACACACATGTACACCGTGCATGTACATGAAGGTGGGACGAACATCCATGTGTCACACCCCAAATATGGCTGAGTACATACACAGGCATGCAAACGTGTGCATCTTCACATGCAGTTGTACATCATGCATCGGAACACATACACCATTGATGTGCAGCACACATGACTGGACTCACATGCAGCACGGTCATTTCCCTGCACATACAAATCCATACATGGGCCATGTCAGACATATGTCCAAGCTGCACACTCCTGCCACACCTCAACATGCACTGTGTCGAATGAGAACGCATGGACACTTACCGCTCGACTCCAGAAGGGTCTGCCTCTCAAGGACCTGGAGGTGAAGTGCTGGGCAAATGCGCTCCAGGACCCTCATCTGGTCAGTGGTAACCAGGACCTGGCGCCCCACTGCATCTGATGCGTCCAAGAGGCGCCGAGCATTCTTGAGGGTCCTGGACTTGAAGTCCTCCCAGCGCTTATGGACGTGTTTGAAGTTGCGGGGTGTCACACCCTCCGCATTGATGGCACCCACAATGTCCAACCAGATCCTCTCCCATCCATCCTTGTCGGCGCGTGCTCGTCCGAAGAGGGTATCACAATGCCCCAGGACTTGATCCACCAGGATGCCAACTTCTTTTGCAGTGAAGCTGGCAGCCCTATGCCTCTCTGCTGGGGGTTCTCCACTGGTCCCAGATGGAGTTTGGCCCGACATGTCAACCCCCGAGGCAGGTGTGGGTGGGCAACTGGGTCCTGGGGCTGGGCTGTAGAATGATGGAACACCAGTCGGGAGTTTTCTGTTCCAGCAGGGGTGGTCACAGCAACTGGACCTCTGGCGATGGCTGATGTGCAGGCACCAAATAGCAGGGCACGTTGGCAGCAGGCAGGCAGGCAGAAGCAGATGGCTCGTAGGAGGCTCCCTGGTGATCTGGGGGGCAGCTAAATGTCCTTCTGGGCAGGAGCGTGGTCTTTCATGTGTTGTCGCGTGGCCAGCTTCATGCAGAGTGAATCCGCACGTGCAAAAACAGCACGTCCATGTGAGATTGACGTTACGCGCATGGGTGTTGCCTTCGGCAGGGGTTAAAAGTCCTGCGGGTAAGCAGTTCGCTGTACGTGGTTTTCGTGAAGACCGAGCGTGTGTTTACTCCTCTTGTGGTTTCACACACGATTACTTCACAGCAGATAGAGTTCGTACTTCTTCTTTTGGCAGGGGTGTTGCCTACACGCACAAGCGAGTGTGTTTTTCTTTTCCACACAAGGCAGACGGTGAGTCGCGCACGCTATTTTTACCACTATGGTTACCCCTGTGCATCGCGTACCCGTTTCCGAGATCATGGTCGCCTGCGTGTTCCAAACGTATGCACTTTTTGTGTCCCCGGGTGCCACAGTTTACTGTGGGAGGATTATTCCATGCAAGTGGGCTACCGGGGGTTACGTGCACATTTATTATTTTTTGGGGTGCCTGAGCATTGTGTGACCCGTCATTTATCACCAGGGGTCACAGACAGCCTTGCAGGAGCACAGGGGTGCGTCTAACATCACGCACCCTGCCCCCTTCACCCCAATTGCCCAGGACAATTGTTGAGTGCACCTCCCCTTGGCAATATACCATCTGTGCCATGGTTGGGAGGCCACCAAAGGTAAAGAGCGGCAAAGTTGGGCGTCCTCCCAGTGTTGTGTGTGGTCGGGGACATGGTCGGGGTGACCAGGAGTTACAGAGAGTCCAGGGTGGCCACAGAGGGGGAAGAGTGTCATGGTTATAAAGTCAGGGGCACAGACATGCAGGGGTTGCATGCACAGGAGACCTGGGTGGACACGGTCTTGGCACCTTTGGCGCCAGGCTCATGGACAAAATTAAACAAGAACATTCATTTAACACCAAAAGACTAGCACTTCAGATGCATTAACCTTGAACATTCCATCCATTAAGCAGGATGCATTAACCTGAACATTCCATCCATTAAGCAGCCCCAGTGTATTCTTGAGTGTGGCTGCTAATGGATTGCCTTCGCACATAGTCACTCTCTAGGAGTGGCAGGGTGTGGCTGTAAGCCAGCCCTAATGGGCGTGCCCAGGATCTCAGCTATATAAGCTGCCCCGATCCTCAAGACAGACGCTTTGCATTATTCTGCACTTGCAAGCAGCGTAACGCTCACCATCGCCTGAGGTCAGACTTACCTTTGAAGATCCTGCTTCCTGGACATCCTGCTTCCTGCCAGCATACTTACCAACTTTTACATCTCTTCAGCGAACCAAGTATTCATCTTTATACTTTCCGGAACGCAGAAATCTTCATCTTGGCACTGCAGCACGATACGCTCCATCGTCGACAGCAGCGCCTGCAAGGGAAAACAGAAGACAAGGTTACACATCGGAAAAACAGTCAGTTTAAGGTACTGTGGAACATTACGGTAGCATCCATCTTCCATCCGGCCGCGTCTCGCAGCTATATTTAGGCCACATTTCCATCTAAGGGAAGAAAACAGAAGAGAGACAAATATTGCGGGCATAAATGGGAGCAACATATAAACACATTAAAGAGAACAAACAGCATGAGCTCAGGCAAGACTTACCAATCATAAGAAGCATAGTCGCAGCTGGACTGGCCTAATGCTTATCAGGGTTTCAGTGAAGGAACTAGATCCCATTCGACGCGCCCCTGCCAGAAGTAGCAGGACGGAGAGCTTATACTCCATAATTCAAAGGTGAGCTTTATGGGCCGGCGTATGCTCACAGAAACCGTACTTTGGGGTGAAGGGTTCGAGAGGTACAACAATCACAGATTGGCGCACTCACACATTCTTATCTCCACGCAGGAGCAGTATCACCACGTACCACCGCTCATAGCTTTTCTACTGAGGGAGAGGCATGAAGGGGGTGATTCAAGTTCAGTGAGGGCTGCAAATGTGCCCCAACACCTCCGCAGAGACCAGATGAGCGTAACAAAGAGACAGGGGTGCACCATTGGGGCAGGATGTCCAGCCACGTGCTGGTGCAGCGATGCCACCACCCACTGCGGCTCCGGGAGCTGCAGCTGTTGCATACGACCCAGGCGCCCATATGACCCGACAGTTAGTTACATCTGCTATGACAGGCCCACCGGTAGTGGTAGCTGCAGGTGCAGCTGTGGCGACCACCACCCAGGCTCGGGGTCGGCCAGCGCATGATGCGTTGGAACCTAAGGACTCCCAGGCAGAATTCCAGGTGGTCAGGAAGCACAGGCCACGTGTGTACAGGGTTGCTGTGACCGAGGCACATGTTTCTGGAGCAGTGGTGACATCTGCTGCCCCAAGCAGCCAGGTGGTTGTAACTGCATGGGCAGTCTGCCAGCCAGGACTGTTGGTCAAAGACCTTGGCACTGCGGCAGATATGGCGCTGGGTCCTGGCAACAGCACCCAGCAGCCACTAACTCAAGTCAGGCCTTCCATCCTGGTTCCGCCAACCACTCCCTTGGTCCAGTCCACCAGTGCCACTGCCCCTACTAATCAGGGCAACACTGGCCACTCAGGGTCCATACCACCGCCCAAGAGGAGGAAGCGTGCTTCTGCACAAGAGGCTGGGACCCCAGACACGGCTCTGGCACGTTGAGGAAGAAGCCTTTCAACAAGCAGGAACTGGACTTCCTTTTGGGCTACATGTCAGCACACGAAAGTGATATACTGGTGGGCCCACAGTGCCATACTACGCCTGCCTAGCGTTGAGTGACTGCCATGGGATTTCAAGTGCGCACAGCTCAAGACTGCTACAAGCATTGGAATGACCACTGACGCTGTGCAAACAAAAAGCGTGCCTCCAATTATGCCATGACTCAGGTGACTGGCAGTGGGCCAGCACCAGAGGAGAATGCACTCACTCAGCATGAGGAGATCGCTGCAGAGTTCATTGAGGCAGAACTAATCCATGGAGTGGGAGAGATGATGGATGATGATGCATCGTCTGCTGAGTGATGATGCGTTTTTGTCCAGGGCATGTGTGTTTGACGTGTGTGATGTGTTGTGCTTGACTGCCACTACATGCTATGTATACATGGTTGTCATGTGCGAGTCATGCAATGCTTCACTGATGCGTGCCTGTTGTGATGCATGCAGGATATGTGATGCACACAGGGACTGTCCTCATCACCACACATGCACCCTACTCACATGCAAGTCACTCGGCTGCCCCTCCGGTACACGTTCCTGTTCACTCACATGTCTGCATGTAGCCTGTTGTGGTGTTGCACTCAGCACTCGGCCTATCTCATCACATGACTGCCATGTATGTGTGGACAGCCTGCAAGGTGGTCCTCCTCAGGGGAATGCTTCCTTGACTCTCAAACCCCCGGCAGCTCAATTTCAACAGGGCACTGGTGAGTCACATGTTGGACTACTGCAATTGCCTGTTCCCCGTTCCTGTGTACATGCACACTTCTCTCTGCAAACCTGCAAAACACGTACTGTGGTGTACATCCTTTGTCCTTGGTGCAGTGTGTGTCACTCAGACTGTGCAGATGGCAGTGGCTCCCTGTGGACATGAGTGCCCATTCAGGCTCCATGTGCATTCCATGTATGCCCGTATGGGTCCTTGACTGGCTGATCATCGTAGTACGTCTCGAGGATAATAAAGTGTCATGGTATTTGGTCATCCATTTAATGTTCACTCTGGGTCTCTCTCTCATCACGCACAAGTTTAGGGTCTCCTCGTCTGTATCGTGCACAGGCCTCACCCTGTTACAGGCCCCCTGCCCCTGTTCAACTGGTGTCGTGGCTTCTGCAAGCATGGGTGTACTACTGATGGTTCCTCATGTGTCCTGCTTAATGTCCACTTCTCATGTGCTGTAGTGTCATTTGACTGACGAGATGCAATTGATGCATGCCAACACTGTCTGCCAATGCACAGTTCTCTGGTCAACCTTTCATTGCCATGCACTGCCTCCCTGCAATGCCCCAAAGGGTGGGGGGTTCACTGTATCTATGTCTAGACATTGACATCACTACGTACGTGTTGATGTTGGAAGTTGAGGTGGTACACATGCACTGCACCCACCCACTTCTGTACCATGTTCCGGCCTTCAACATACCTACGCAATGCTGCTATGTCAGAGTGACCTGGCATGTATGTTCCAATGTTCATCCCTTCACTCTATGGAAACGCACTAGTGTAGGTGCATCCTGTGACACATGTACTCTGTATTGGTGATGGTTGTTGAGTGCTGCATGTCAACAGGCATATCACATGTGCCATGGTGTGTTTGGTTTCACTTGCAGCTGTGGCTTTATGGGTGTTCCGCCATGCTTATGCTACATGCCATCTTTGTTGCCATCTCTTATTTCTGCCTTGGATCTGTGCCTGCCAGAGGTTGTGTGTGATGCAGGTGATGTGCAACATGCAGTACATGTGTCAGCTTCACATTTTACACACATCCATTTCTGCTTTTGGGATACCCTTGCATTGCAATGCCACTGGATGCATGTCAGAGTTTGAGTTGTGTGTGACATGTCTGCTTCATGTGTTGGCTGTCGATGTTGTGATGTCTGTGTGTGGTATGTGCTGCTGACATGTGTGCTCATGTTTCTTTTGTTTACGTTACATGTGATGAGGCACTGGAGCAGAGGATGAGGATGTGATTCCAGACACGGTGGTGGGTTTACGTCAACAACCTAGCACCAGTGGTGGTCGTGGGGTTGTAAACCATGAAAACCCATTGTTGCTCCAGACCATCGTGTCCAGGGCTGACTATTAGTCAAGCTCTGATGGACTCTCTGACCACAATGTTGAATTGGATGTGCATCATGACGTGTCGTGGCTGGTGAGTGATCCTGCAGTGGATGATCTTCTGTCCACGTCACCTGCATTGAGGGTAGTGCCCTCAAGGGGCCAGGCAGTGTTGGAATGTCTGCCTGTGGTGGTTACGGTTGCAGGGTCACACTCCACACCAGTTGCTCATGTTCCTGGAGCATCAGGTCGACGGAGGGATGCAGTCCTGCAGCCGCGGGCAGTGCCAACCCAGCAAGGACCACAGCTCCTTGGGCCCAGCAGGTGTAGTGTCTGGCAACACGGTGGCTGTGCACCACCAGGGACCACTGAGTGGGAGCATGCCATGTATGCCAGTGCACAGCAACAGAGGGGAGCAGTTGAGATGATGGCTCAAGGCATGGAAAGTGTGGCCCGTTCCATCCTCCCCTCTGAGAGGCAGCTGGAGCTCCAGCAGCAGGCAACATGGTCCACGTGCCGCTCACTCAGCTTGGGCATGGCAGCCTCCGACAGGGCACGCCGGGCTGAAATAGTGGCTCTGCCTGAAGCACTTACTGCTCAGGCAGAGGGAGGCCCTGAGGGAAGAACACCAATTCCTCAGATCTACTCTGGGTGTGCTCATGATGACCCAGAGGACGCGGTCAGAAGAGAGGATGGAGCAGCTTGAAAACACCATCTCGGCTGAACTCCATGCAAGCCGGGAGGTGCATGTGAGGCCATGCAGGCAGAACTCCGTCATACACTTGAGATCTTGCAGGAGGAAGCACGTGTATCACTTGATGTGCTGCATGCAGACCTACGTGCCATAGCCATGTAGGACCGGGCTTACCAGACCTGCATGCTTGCTGCTGTGGAGGGGCTTGCTGCAGAAAGGCATGGTCAGGCAACTGTGCCATGTCCACCTTCTGATTTACATCCAGAGGGTGACAACAATAACGACTTATCTCTCACACAGGTCGGGCCGTGCAGGCGTTGAGCCGATGGAGGATTTTTTTTATCTCAACATCAACACATGTGGGTGCTGAGGTGCACCCTCTACCTCCCCCCTCCTGGGTGGCCCCTGTCCCCCCAGGTCGTATGTGGGCATTCTTTTTTCTATTATTGTTTGTCTATTGTGCATTCATGTGACAGTGTGGTGCTTTGTGGCATTTGAAAGCATCCACTGTGTGTTCCAGCTGGGCCCATACAGACTTGTCTCATGTGTGTGTTTGTGGCTTGGGGTCCTGACACATATGCCACTCCTGCTTCCCCTTTCCATGGGCTCGCAAGGATGGCTGTGTGTAACAGCATCTTACACAGGGGCATTGGGCTTCCATCATATCTGTGGCCAGTCTGCATTCCTACTTGTGTATATACCCCTAGTGGGGATTCCGGATGGTTTCTCCAATGCATGTCTGCACTTCATTTTGGTGAGTATTTTGTGGACTGTGAATTTCATCATGTAGCTTGTGATGTTTTTTATGACTTACCTATCTATGTTTTTGATGCATTTCCTGCTGTAGGGGGTACCGTGCACCCTTTGGCTGTGCAACACACACTGGTGATGGGAGGGGTCCGTGTGGTGACAATGTCACAATGGGACACTTGGGCTACAGTATTGGTCCCTGCCTGACATTGTCGATGTGGGGTACTCTGTACATTATGTGTTCGGCTGGTCAATGGATGATCCTGTGTTGGGTTTGCTTTTGAGGTGTCAGGGGATTGGTGAGGTTTAACACACTGGGGGGTCCACAAGGGCAATGTTCACATGTGCTGTGTACAGAACACTGAGGGGCACTTCATTTCACATGCATGTATTCAGTGCATGTCCCTACTGACACAAACACTTAGACAGCACACCCCCACACCAACAACGGAAACAACATGCACATACATGCACCCAGATTGCCTTCTCAGGTATGCTGAGTCCCTGCAGTGCATGATCACTTTCAATTCCTTGATCGTGTACATGCATCACATGGTACTTTTGGTTGATTGTACTTATTTTTCATGATACTCAAGGGGTTTCACCAACGCAAAGCACACTCACTAGGCTGTCTGGTGAGCGGTATGTTGCAGGGGACACACGCAGCACACAGTGTTTCTATTGTCAAATTTCTATTGCCCGAAGTGCATGGCAACCAGCATTTTGACTTTTGTGGCTTGTACCGCTGGTGGCATGCATTTGTGCCAGACTTTTTATGGGTGGGAGGTTTTGGTCTGTCATTTCATGAGATTCCATGTCAGGTGTAATTTTCTCATGCCTGTTTACATTTCTCATGTGGCACTTCATGACGATTGTGTCATGTGTTGTGCATTTGGTTTGCTGTTTTGCCATTGCATGTCATGGCAGGGTGTGGCGGACGGGGTCATAGGGGTTGGGAGGGTTTAGGTGACATACCAGTATTTTCAAGCCCCAGAGGGGTGGTGGGATATGCACCTTGCATGTGTTCCTTTTGATCACACAGGATTGGTTATGTTTAAGTAGCTAGAGATGCACACAATGTAGCACTTCCATGAACACATTCTCAGGGTGGTAAGGATGTGACAGTTGACTGTCCCTTTGTCATCATTCATTGTCACCTGGTATGTGCCAGGCCTGTGTGCACTCCGCAGGGGTTGGAGTTTAGGTGAAGAATGTGGCCACAAGCTGGGTACGGGCTGCCTTGCCAAGTGCCCTTTCCCCTCATGCGCAGCACTTGTGCGTGTGGTTGAGTATGTGGGGGCACCACCATGTCCACCGGTATGCCCTGCCATGTTGCAACGTTGTGCAGGACACATGCTTCCACAATGATCCTGCACACTACTTGGGGTGTAGCTGGCCGCCGGAGCGGTCAAGGGAGCGGAAGCGTGACTTGAGCGCTCCGAATGTGTGCTCCACTATGGCCCTGGTTGCAATATGGGCTGCGTTGTTTCTTACCTGGGGTGATGTGGTGGGGTTCCGTATTAGCGTCATCATGTAGGTGGTCAGAGGGTAGGCACTGTCCCCCAGGGAGGTGATCATGGTTGTCATTAGTTGGGCTGGTTTATTTGTCTGTGTGTGACATGCATGCATGTGCACAGGCATTTGTACTCACCAATGAGCCATGTGTTCCCATGCTTCCCAACTTCCAGGTCCTGGCTCAGGGCGGACATTCTGTATATGAAACTGTCACGGGTGGACCCTGGATAGTTTGCATAGACAGAGGTGATGATTCCCTTGGCATCGCATACAACCTGCACATTGATGGAATGCTAGTGCTTCCGGTTGCGGTAGATGTTCAGTGGCCCTAGGTAGACGTAGGGCCACATGGGTGCAATCTATGGCACTGAGCACTTTGGGGAAGTGTGCCACCCTGTAGAAGTCCTGAACCACGGCCTGCCTTTCTGCGGGTGTTCGTGGGATGTATATGTGCCTGTGGACTGTGGGGCGCGCAGTCATGATTGCCGACATCTGGTGTAGGCAGCGTGACTGCCTGGGCTGAGAGATGCCCCCGACTATGGCAGTTGTCTGCTGAAATGACCCAGTGGACAAAAAATGCAGGACATTGAGCACCTATGCCAAAGGGCCAGTGCTTGGGAGCACAAGGTGGATGATGTGAGGTCCTCCTCCCACTCAGCGACCAGGTCTAGGATGATATGTGGTGGAAACCTATACCTGCCATAGACCTGGTCATCAGGCATCCCAAAAAGGCTTGGTCCTGGGCAAATAATGCGGGGCCTGGCTATTCTCCTCCTCCTTTGGTGTCCCACGATCACTGCTGCGAGAAATGGGACATTCATCTCATCGTAGCTGTATATGCTTGTTTGTTGTTTGCGCACACATTTATACTGCACGGGGGCGCTTCTGCCTGCTTTCGTGTGGCGGACGTATTTGTGCGTGTGTGTGTCTTTTGGCATGCACAGGTTTTCCCTAGTCGATTTCATGAATACCTGTTGTTTGCGAGCGTGTAGGCAATGCGTGTATTTTCCAGTGGTATTTTCCCCGTTACACCCACATTTTCACGTGTTGTTCCCATTCTGTGTTTTCTGCCCCCTTTGTAGGTGTGTGCGCTAGAAGTTGTGCATTTTCACTGTGTATGTCGTGCACAGCGTTTGGAAAGCCGCAGTGACGTGTAAGGTAAGCGCGGATTTGGCGCAGCGGATTTGGCGCAGCTCCCGGGAAAGCCACGCGCAGAGCCTTCCATGAATCGCTTGCGTGCACTGGCTTTTTCACGCTTGCGCCACACATTTCGGTGCACAATCATTCCATGAATTACCCCTAAAATGTGTTTGCAAGGCCGTTAAGGTGGCGGCTGCAGAGTCACAACATTGTGTGTGTGTCTCGGCCAGGCTGTGACTTGGGAAATAGACTGTATATAATCATCCGAGTCGCCAATCGGATTCTAAATTTTGAAATAAAATGTGCCCAAGACACTTTGTGTGAGCCTTTAAAGTAAAGATGCACACTTTGAACGTACTTATTGTTTTACTCTTCCACCTCTGGCTATATATGAACAAACAACTTTTTTCCAAATACTCTGCCGTGCCAAGTGGCCCAAGAAAATAACAACCCAAGCAATCCCATAATTCCCTGCACAAATGGTTTTTGAGTAACCCAACTGTGTGGGAAGTAGCCCAAATCTGGCAACCCTAGATGGGAGGGAGTTGGCACATAGACTGGCGGGGTGAGCAGGCAAGGGAAGGATCACAATGCCAGTACAGGATGAAAGCATATGCTTTCCAACAAGACTTTTGATTGGGAGACTAGTTTAAAAACACCCATGCATTGGTTTAAAGAGCCCAAGGACACAGAAAATAACATTTTCGGATGCAGCAAATTCATGCCTGAGCATTTCCAGTTACCATGTTAACCAGTACCATGCTACTGAACACCCATGCTTCTTTCATGTGTTAGCCATGCTTTGCCACAAAGGTGGCAAATTCTGGGTTGCCCACTTGACAGTTATTCTGTGAACTTATTTGCATGTCCTAAGAAGGTGGGTCCTGATAAAAGAAATAAGATGGCTTAATTAAAGAAAGAGCTCAAGCTTTTTATATTTAATAATGTCTTAGTTGTGACCTCGTATACAAAATGACCAATGCCTTCATGGCTGTACTGTACGTCTGCACCCCACGCAGGACCTGACACCTATACCTAATCCTGTTTCTGTAGAAAGAGGCACAACTAAAACTACCTGTATCAATGAGTTTTTATTATTTATATTGACTCAAAATGTTGAAATATATATATTTTTTTATTAAGGATATTTTATATTATGACTTAACATTTGTAGTTTGACATATCCCATCACGTAAGTTGCATACAATATAACAAATGACACTTATATGACTAGTTATATTATTATTACACACATTCACACACCAACAAAATGGAAACACAATTGGAGAAGATAAAGAAAATCAATGATCATCACAATCAATATCATCTGATATCATTATACATTACTATTCACTCTTTTTTCTTCTTTGTTAGCGTTAACGTGTATTAATGTATTTCAATGTTCGTGTACGAGCTCAATGCCAGCAGAATTAGCATTGTTCTTTCTGTTGGAGTGTATATCTTAGAACCATAAACCGGGGTGTCAAAAACTAATTAGAGTTCCCATTTCTCACTCTACTTTTTCTTTTAGTCTCTGGCGCTTTCAAAGCAGCTGATTCGGGGAGCGATAAAGGAGAATCTTCACACAGCAAATTCCCGGGAGTATGAGTGCATCACAGGAAGAATGTACTCAGGAGAATTCCTGAACGCCCTCCAGAACTACTTTCAGAAGAGGTCGAAACTGTGATCTCCATCAGAGCTACATCAAGAAGTGAAAGCATTGCATGTGTTCCAACACTGCCCTTTACAATCTGTCTGCTATCTCACCCAAGGTTGTCAGTGTTCAATAACTCTTCCTCCATGAACGACTAAGCAAATTCCCACAGCATGCTTTTCCCTTAGCAGTACTGCATAAGATTCCTTCCTTACTTAAACACCTGCCTATAATATAACAACATCAACTCTGTGTATATACCACAAATAAATTGATGTCTCGAAGTGCAACTTTGTAAGCAAAGTCATTTGGTTAGTGGTGAAAATAGTTAACATGTACAAGGTAATTCATAGATTTCAGCGCAGAGGCAGTGCACGTGAGCAGCGCAGAGAGCTAGCGTGCGCCAGCGTGTGCCAGCCGTGTGCGCTAAACAGCATTCTGGTGCGCCGCGTATTCATGGAATATCAAAGCCATTTTGAGCGATGGCGCAGAGAACATCCCGCAGCGGCAGTTACGCCCCCAAGAACGCCCCTTGCGCAAGGATAAGGCATTGAAATCCCCAATGCAGTGCAAAGGGCTACGCTAACCCTGCACCAGTTCACAGGGCCAGGACAGTGCATTTGGGGGGTGCGCGGGAAGTTTCACAAGCGATAGGCGTTGTGCGAGCGGGGTACGTGTATTCCGAGGGGTACGCAGGGAGAAACACACGTGATAGGCCTTGTGCGAGCGAGGTATGTGTATTCCGAGAGGTGTGCGGGGAGAATCACACGCGATAGGCCTTGTGCGAGCGGGGTACGTGTATTTTGGGGGTGCGCATGAAGTATCACACATGATAGGCCTTGTGCTAGTGGGGTACGTGTATTTCGGGGGTGCGCGTGAAGTATCACACGTGATAGGCCTTGTGCGAGCAGGGTACGTGTATTTCAGGGGTGCGCGTGAAGTATCACACGTGATAGGCCTTGTGCTTGCGGGGTACATGTATTTCAGGGGTACGCGTGAAGTATCACATGCGATAGGCCTTGGGCTAGCGGGGTACGTGTATTTCGGGGGTGCGCGGGGAGAATCAAACGCGATAGGCCTTGTGCGAGCGGGGTATGTGTATTTTGGGGGTGCGCATGAAGTATCACATGCGATAGGCCTTGTGCGAGCGGGGTACGTGTATTTTGGGGGTGTGCGTGAAGTATCACACGCGATAGGCCTTGTGCTAGCGGGGTACGTGTATTTCAGGGGTGCGCATGAAGTATCACACGCGATAGGCCTTGGGCTAGCGGGGTACATGTATTTCGGGGGTGCGCATGAAGTATCACACGCGATAGGGCTTGGGCTAGCGGGGTACATGTATTCCGAGGGGTGCGCATGAAGTATCACACGAGATAGGCCTTGTGCTAGCGGGGTACGTGTATTTCAGGGGTGCGCATGAAGTATCACACGCGATAGGCCTTGGGCTAGCGGGTTACATGTATTTCGGGGGTGCGCATGAAGTATCACACGCGATAGGCCTTGGGCTAGCGGGGTACATGTATTTCGGGGGTGCGCATGAAGTATCACACGCGATAGGCCTTGGGCTAGCGGGGAACGTGTATTTCGGGGGTGCGCGGGGAGGATCACACGTGATAGGCCTTGTGCGAGCGGGGTACGTGTATTTCGGGGTGCGTTGGAGAATCACACGCGATAGGCCTTGTGTGAATGGGGTATGTGTATTTCGGGGGTTGTGCGGGGAGTTTTACATGCGTTTTCACTGCCACTGGAGGGGTACATGTATTCCTGGTGTGCCCCAACGCGAATTGGCAGTGTGTGTCCTCCCAGGTGTGCCCTCTCCCCCCTCCTCAGGCTCTGCAGGCAGCCCACAACAAAGGGACTACCCTGCACCCCAGGCCATGCCCCACAGGCAGCCCATCCACCCTGGCCATGCCCCCCAGCCAGCCCACATGTCACCATGCACAAGTGAGCACCGACACATGTCCCCCTGTACCCCCACCCACCCAGCAGTGACAGGCACCTGTCAGCAGGCCCCGAGTCATGTCCCCCCACCCACTCACCCACCCAGCAGTGACAGGCACCTGCCAGCAGGCCCCCGACTCATGTCCCCCCACACACCCAGCAGTGACAGGCACCTGCCAGCAGGCTCTGACTCATGTCCTATGACCCACCCACCCAGCAGTGACAGGCACCTGCCAGCAGGCCCCGACTCATGTCCCCCCACCCACTCACCCACCCAGCAGTGACAGGTAGCTGCCAGCAGGCCCCGACTCATGTCCCCCACCCACTCTTCCACCCACCCACCCAGCAGTGACAGGCACCTGCCAGCAGGCCCCGACTCATGTCCCCCCACCCACCCAGCAGTGACGGGCACCTGCCAGCAGGCCCTGACTCATGTCCCCCCCACCCACTCACCCACCCAGCAGTGCAGGCACCTGCCAGCAAGCCCCGACTCATGTCCCCCCCCCAACACCTCATGACGATCCACAATCATGGGCCTTATGGCCACCCAAATCACACCCCACGCCACCCCAGTCCAAACACACAACCAGGTATGACATCCACCCCGCAATGAAATCCCAATCACATGATACATCCCAAATGGCAAGTATGCACATCAACATATTTCCGTCACACCCACACAATGGGTGCATGTGATTGAGAAAACACACATTGTGACATGCATGAAACCAAAGAGAGAATACCACACATTGAAGTAGGAAATAAAAATGTATTAAACACAAAAGTAAGGGAATAAAATGAAACACACAAGAATGCAAATAATGATTAAAAAGCTGCATGTCCAAAATATAAAATAAAAATGTAGGAAAGCAGAATCCAAATCAATCCAAAAGCATGTGTCCAAAGTGTCAGTCCGGCAAAACAAATCCAAAGTGAAAAAAGAAGATAAAACCATTGCTCCATGGAAATATCAAAAATAAGAAGTGAAATCCAGTGAAGAACTATTTACAAAGTACAAATCCACGGTCCATGAGCCCAACCATTGAAATGAAACCTACAAAAAATATTACCTAATGAAGAACTATATACAAAAAGGTGGGGCATTGTCCAAGCGCCCCAACAGAAATAAAAACAGAAAGGAAACCTAACACCAACTAACTATATACAATTGCGGCGGGCAAGTCCTACGGCTCACTCTGTGATGTCCCGGGCAAGGGCATCATCGAACTCCATGTCGATGTCCCGGAGGCGGGCCTCTGTCCTGGCCCTGAGGTCTCGCAGGGATGCAATCATGGCCTGTTCCAACTCCCTGCGAGTTGCCTCGAGGCACTCAGCCCGCCTCAATGCCCTGCGCATGGAGAACTCTGCCCTGACCATGGTGAGCCGTGTCTCTTCTGCCCGCCGCCGCTCCGCATCTATCCGCTGGCCCAACCGCTGCCACACAGAAGACACTCCCATTCCAGGGTCCTCCTACCCTCCGGCCGATGCCTGCCCCTCTGATGTTGATGGCCCCGAGCCATCATCGCTCCCACCTTGAGCCTGCTGCTGCTGTCCATGTGCCCTGCCCGATGATGCCGGCACATCCTCCATCTGCTGGTCTCCAGTTCATCGGGTGTCCACCCCTGCTGGACCTCCGACTCCCGACTGTGGCAGGGATGTGATCTCCACCAAGCTTGCTGTGTTGGTCGGGCCAGGTCCACAGGGGGCCCTGGTGGAATCTGAGCCAGAAGACGGCAGGGAGAATGACTGGCGCACAGTCTCCACAGAGGAGGAGAGGGCCGCCAGAGTGCTCGACACATGTAGGTACCCTCCGACAATGGCCCCTCCCAACTGTGCCACGTTGCCACTCAGCTCTTAGTGATGGCGTGCGTGGTCCCCCCAGGAAGCACGCACGTCATCACGAATGACACGCATGCGCAACGCAACACCAATCAGGACGGACCCCATACGGTCATGGGTCTCCTCGTCTGCAGGTAGTGGAGTGCCAGATGATGTGGGCCTCCCCCCTACCTGTGGACGGGCCTGGGATGGGGCATCCCTGCTGGTGCATGGTGGTGCAGTCACAGGGTCAGGGACAGTGACATGCAAAGGCCCCTCTGTGGCGACCTGTGCTGCTTCCTGCCCCTGGCCCTGGACTGCACCACTTGCACCAGTGGTACTACACCCACCAGGCCCCATGTGCGGCTCAATAGCGGCCTCCTCCTCCTCTGTGGAGACCACCAACCTGGATGGCTCCGCACCGTCTTCTGCCATTGCAAGCCCCTGTGGGGGCTCACCCGGCCCTTCCACTACAGCCATAGTGGCAGACGCGGCACCAGTCCCCTCACTCCCGGATGATGGCAATTCCTGGGAGGGTGGCTGGGCCTTGCGTCGCCGCCCGGTGGAGGCATCCCTGCCGCTTTGCTCCACAGCGCCGTCTCCACCCTCTTCTTCACTCGACGCTGCGTAGAGGAAGACATAGAACACAAGCATCAGGGTACTGTACAATAGTCCCTTAGACAGGAAGCAATAACACATGAGTGGCACTGTCAAACGTCACTTCCATCCTGTACCTCCACAACACATGGGTCAATGCAGGCAACACACATGCAGAAACAGGCACAGCGCATGCAATCAACATCAGCATCCATGTACAAGGGCCTCTATTGACATAAATGTTGGCTTCAAACTCACATGCATCATGGCTCATACTGATCCCATGCACACACATCACCGGAGGGTCATGCATCAGGGCTCGTACACCACAGACACAGTGGATACAAGGATGACTAGAATGCATAAGGCAATCAACACATCGTCACGGACATGTGTCATGCATCCATGGCGTTTCAAAGTCACACACACACTACTCAGACACACAGACATGTACACCATACATGTACATGAGAGCAGCACCGATCTCTCACACCCCATCCATGTCCAAGAACAGAGACAGGCATCATTCATGTGTGTATTCCGCATGCTGCTCCCCATGTTGCATTGGAACACATGCATCATCCATGTGGTTCATGCATGACTGGTCTCACATGCATTACCATAATGTCCCTGCACACACACATCCATACATGGCCCATGTCACACATACAGGCAAGTAGCTGACTACCAGCACACTGCAACATGCCCTGTTTCACACAGCATTGCATGGCCACTTACCGCTCAACTCCAGACGGGTCTGCCTCTCAAGGATCTGGACGTGGAGCGCTGGGCTTATGTGCTCCAGGACCCTCATCTGGATGTTGCTCAGGCTGACCCCTCTGCATCCTCTGCCTTCAAGAGGCGCCGGCCTTGTTGAGGGTCCTGGACCTGAAGTCCTCCCAGCGCTTCCGGACGTGCTTGATGTCGCAGGTTGCCACCCCCACCTCGTTGATGGCAACCACTACATCCTCCCAGATCATCTCCCGTCCTTCCTTGTTGGCGCGCGATGGTGTGAAGAGGGCATCATAATGCCCAAGAACTTGCTCCACCAGGATACCAACTTCCTTATCGGTGAAGCTGGTAGCCCTCTGCCTCTCTAGCTGGGGGTCGCCAGTGGTCTTGGATGGTGTTTGCCCTGACATGGCGACCCCCAAGGCAGGTGTGGGTGGGCAACTGGGTCCTGGGGCTGGGGTGTGGAGCGATGGTATCCCAGTCAGGAGTCTTCTGTTCCAGCAGGGGTGGACACAGCAGCTGGACCCCTGCAGATGGCTGACGTGCAGGCACCAAATAGCATGGCACGTGGGCAGCAGGCAGGCAGGCAGGCAACAGCAGATGGCAGGTGGGAGCGTGCTCGGGGCTCTCGGGGGTAGGTAAATGGCCTTTTGGGCAGGAGCGTGGTCTTCCGTGTGTTGTCGCGTGGCCAGCTTGATATGGAGTGAATTGGCACGTGAAAAATCTGCATGTCAGCGTGTAATTCGAGGAAAGGCCCTTAGCGTGTTAGCATGACGGGCAAGGGCGTTTCCCTCAACACGGGTGCATGTTGATTGTACATGTGCAAAAACTAGGTGACCAGGTGTCACTGCGTGCAATTGGAGGAAAGGGCCTTAGCGCGTACACGCGTAAGTGACGTTGCACGTGTGGGCTGGCTCAAAAGGTATGCGTAGGATGCCATTTTCTTGTACGTGCTTTTTGTGGAGAGCGAGCGGGTGATTCTTGTACTTCTTGTCGGTTCATTGTAGGCTGCGTGTATCACGTGTACGCTTATTTTTGTGTTTCTGGGTACCACAGCATACTGCAGGGTCATTTTTCCACACATGTTGTCTACCAGGGGTTGCATGCACGTTAAATATTGTTTTTGGGGTGCCTGTGCGTTGTGTGGCCCGTCATCTTCCCCCAGGGGTCACAGACAGCCATGCTAGGGCACTACGGTACGAATTCCATATAGTACCCTACCCCTTTCACCCCAATTGCCCAGGACAATTGTTTACTGAAACTCCCATACGCACAACAATATCAGTGCCATGGTTGGGAGGTGACCAAGCAGTAAGGGAGGCAAAGGTGGCTGAGGTCAAAGAGGTGGGTGCAGTAGGGGAAGTGGCCAGGATGTGCAGGGTGGCCCAAGAGGCCAGTGTGTGGAGGACCAATCAGGGACACCTATACCCCCCCTACCCCAATGGTTCGGGGAAATGTAGCTGACACGATCCCAGCTCAGCCCTCGTTAAATCGGCCCATATTGTCAACAGAACTGGCACAAGATGACTCCCAGGCTGACTTCCGTGTCACCAAGGCTAAGCTAATGTGTGGCGGTGAAAGTTGCTGTCTCCAGGCCACGTGGATCTGGGGAAGCAATGTCATCTGCTGCCCCAGGTAGCCAGGGTGAGGAGGCTGCAGGGGCAGCTGCAGCTCAATCCACCCCAGCTCCGAGTCTCCCAGCCGGGATAGTGTCGGTCCAAGTTCATCACACCGAGGTTGGTCCTGCCAACATCACCCTGCAGCCAATGCCTGCAGTGAGACCTTTGGTCATCGTGCCTTTGGAAAGTTCCAGTGCCCAGTCCACCTGCGCTTCTGCCCCTACCAACCAGAGCGGCGTAAGCCACTCACGGTCCGCACCACCTTCCAAGAAGAAGGGTGCTCTTGCAGTACAGGCTGGGACCCCAGACACCTAGTTTCAATGACGCCGAACTAGATGCCCTTGTGGGCTATGTGTCGGTCCATAGCCGCGAAATGGTGGTGACTGCAGGGTACAAGACTACAACTGCTCAACGTAGGGCCCACTGGCAGACCATCGCAGACCGCATAAGTTCCCTTGGATTTGTGAAGCGCACAGCTGATGATTGCTCTAAGCGCTGGAATGACCTGAAACGCAGAGCAAAGAACAAGCTGGCTTCAAATCATGCCTCTACTCTGGTGGTGGGTCTCCACCAGTGGAGGAAGAACTCACTGAACAGGAGTCTGTCGCTGGAGGCTTCATCACAGAGGATCAGATCCAAGGCTTGGGAAACCTACCAGATCCTGAAGCAATGTCCGGTGAGTTACCATGCATGTGTGTGCAATCCATGTGTGTGTTGCTTGGGTGATGTGTTCTGATTAAGTGCCAGGTGAGGCTGGCTAGTCATGACTGCTTTCGGTCACCCATGTGGTCCCTCAAACACATTCCCCAGCCTTGTGTTTCCCTTTCACAGTATCCCTTCTGAACATAGTTCACTTTTTTCACATGATTAATCCACTTGGCCTTCAGCTGTCCTCTTGCCACAACATTGTTCATACTCTTTTCCTCTTCATTCAGCCTGACTGATGAAATGATTAGCATATTTACCAGACATTTTTGTGGCCCACTGTCCCAAATGTGACATACTTCTGTCATAGATTACAACACACAATGGCCCACATTTCTGCAATTATTTGGGGAAACACTTCTACAATCAGGCTGATTGAGTAATGTGCACCTACACATGGCCTGCACACTATCATTTTGGGGCCCTGTTTGAATGTTGAACATGAGAATTATATCCTCTCATGTCGAGGTGCCCAACCATTGATGTATCCATGTGCCTGCCATCACTGCATCAGTGAACACTGGCTTTGTTGCATCGTGTGGCACATGCGTGTTTTCTCACTCTTATTTACATGTTTTATTTCATGATGTCCATCTCACATGGATGGGTGACAGTACTGATTTGCTACCATCTGGGTGTCCTTGTCAAATCAGCCATGGCTATGTGGAACATGTGTCATTTATGTACTGGATCTCTGCCTCGTCAGGCCTATGTGTGTGTGCTATGGTGCTCATGCCTGTTTCCATTTGTTATCTTTCATGTTTTTGCAGATGATGAGGCACTTGATGCTGTTGAGGAGGAGGAGATGGTGCAGATCCTGGAGGACTCACAGCCACAGCCGGCCACCAGTGGAGGACGTGGGGTGGTGGTGGGTGAAAACCCATTTCTCTTACATTTCTCCTACAGACCATGCTGTCCACGGGTGTCTCTGGGTACACCTCCAGAGACCTCTATGAATCAGGTGCTGAATCGGACATTGAGACATATGTGCCATCGCAGGTAAGTGCTTCTGGCAGGGATGCTGTTCTGTCCAACCCACCTGCACCGGGGGTGGACCCTTCTATGTGGATTTCAGTGTTGGAAAGTCCGCCTGTGGCGGTCACGGATGCAGGGTCACACTCCACAATATTTTCTCCTGTTCCTGGGCCAGCAGATCAAAGGAGGAATGCAGTCCTGCAGCCTCAGACAGTGCCAGCACAGCAAGGTGCACATCGCCTTTCCCCAAACAGGTGTGGTGCCCGCCAACACGGTGGCCATGCGCCACCAGGCAATACTGTGTGGGAAAACTCCATCTACACTATAGCAGCACAACAGGAGGCATCGTGTGAAATGATAGCTCAGGCAATGGATAGGGTGGTCACTTCCATTCTCCCCCCTGAAAGGCAGATGGAGCTCCAGCAGCAGGCAACAGACTCCATTTGCCACTCACACAGGGAGGACATGTTGGCATCCGACAGGGACCGACGGGCTGGACTTAAGACTCTGCGCACAGCCATATCTGTAGAGTCACAGGCCCACAGGGAAGCCCTCAGGTTAGAACACATGTCCCTCAGAGATACCCTCGGTGAACTTGAGGTGTCCCGGAGTACAAGGGCAGAACAGCAGCTGGAGCAGCTGACACGCACTCTCAGCTGAGCTCCAAGCAACCCGTCAGGCGATCCGGGCATCACGCGAGGCCATGCAGGTAGAAAATGCATGCTACCTGTGAGGTGCTGCATGGGGATCTCCATACCATCTTCCTGCAGAACCAAACCTTTCACACCTGCATGCTTGCTGCCATGGAGGAGCATGCCAGGGCTTTGCATGGGCTGCCTCCCATATCACAGCCACCTTCTGATGTACCACCAGAGGGTGGTGACAGCGACGGCAGTTCTCCCACTGTAGCGTAGCCGTGCAGGCCATGAGCCCCTGGAGGTATTTTTGTTTTTTTCTCAACATCCATGCATGTGGGTGTTGGGGTGCACCCTGTACCTCGTCCCTCCTGGGTGCCCCCCTCCCGGTCCACACATGGCCATTTTGTTAATTTTTTTTTATTTTACAGTGTGGTGCTTTGTGTGGCTCCAGTATGCATCCACTGTGTATTCCAGCTGGGCACATGCAGGCTTGTCCTGTCTTTGGGTTAGATGCTTGGGTTCCTGACACACACACCCCCTCCTGCTTCCCCTTTCCATGGGCTTGCACAGGGTGTGACCAAGTGACAGTAACTTACACAGTGACATTGGGCTCCCATAAATTGTGTGGACAGTCTGTGGTCAAACCTGTGTATACATCCCTAGTGGGTATTGTTGTGGAAATCTCCACTGCATGGTGGATTTATGTATGGTTCTGCATCACTGACTTTTTCCTTATATACATGTACCTTCTTCATGTCTTAACAAGGCCATCTACTTTGCAGATGCAGTTCATGTTGTATGCAGTTCACTGATACATTTCCCTTCCAGCAACAATCTGCAGTTGGAAGGGGTTGATGTGCTGCCTTAGTCAGGTTGTGACACTTGCACTAATTTAATTTTTTTTTGTAATATATTGCCACTGTTTCACCATGTACTGATGTTTTCTCTTGCTGGTAAGTATTTGTTCATGTGTGTTGTTTTTGTATTCATTATTGAGAGCACATTTTCTGTGGCCTGTTTCCATTTAGGACAGTGTACTTTGTGACACTTGTGTCATGTGGTGTGCATTCATTTGGTTGCTTTCACATTGCATGCCATGCCATGGTGTGTTGGGGAGGTGTTGGGTGACATGGCACTATTTTGATGTGGTATTTTGCAAGGGGTAGTCCTTCATGCTGCATGAATTTGTGCCTTTTTGTGACACATTATTGGGTGTCTTTGAGTAGCTAGGGATGCACACAATGTAGCACTTCCAGGTGAACAATCTCAGGCTGGTATGGTTGTGACAGTTGACTGTCCCTTTTGTCATCATCATTGATTGCGAGCTGGTATGTACCAGGCCTGTGTGCACTCCGCAGGAGTGGTATTTTAGGTGAAATAATTTGCCACAAGCTGGGTCCGGGCTGCCTCACAACGTGCCCTTTCACCTCCCATGCGCAGCGGCCGTGCATGTGGTTGGGGATGTGGGGGCACCACCATGTCCACCGGCACGCCCCGCCGGGTTGCAACGTTTTGCAGGACACATGCTGCCACTATGATCCTGCACACTACTGGGGGCGCATATAGCAGCTGCCCACCAGAGTCAAGGGAGCGAAAGCATGACTTGAGCACTCCGAATGTGTGTTCCACTATACCCTGGCTTGCAATATGGGCTGTGTTGTATCTTACCTCGGGTGGTGTGGTGGGGTTCTGTATTGGCGTCATCATGTAAGCGCTGAGAGGCTAGGCACTGTCCCTTGGGGAGGTGATAATGGTTGTCATTAGTGGGGTTTTCCCATTTCTCAGTTTCTGACATGCATGCATGTGCAGAGGCATTTATACTCACCAATTAGCCATCTGCCGCCATGCCGGCTAGCTTCCAGGTCCCGGTTTAGGGGTGACATTCTGAATATGAAACTATCATGGCTGGACCCTGGATAGTTGGCATATACTGAGGTGATGATTCCCTTGGCACCACATACAACCTGCACGTTGATGGAATGCCAGTGCTGCGGTTCTGGTAGATATGCTCAGTGGCCCTGGGTGGACGTAGAGCCACATGGGTGCAATCAATGGAACCTAGGACTTTGGGGAAGTGTGCCACCCCATAAAATTGCTGCACCACAGTCTGCCTTTCTGCAGGTGTTCTGGGCATGTATATGTGCCTGCGGACTGAGGGGCGTGCAGTCATGATGGCCAACACCTGGTGTAGGCAGCATGACTGCGTGGCCTGTGACACCCCCCCCACTATGGCACTTGTCCGTTGAAATGAACCAGTAGCCAAGAAGTGCAGTACATTGAGCAACTTTTCCAAGGGGCTCAGTGCTTGGGAGCACAGGGTGGGTGATGTGAGGTCATCGTCCCACTCCGTCACCAAGTCTAGGATTATGTGTTGTGGAAACCTGCACCTCCCATACACCTGGTCATCAAGCATCCCAAAAAGGCTGGTCCTGGGTAAAAAAATTCGGGGCCTGGCTATCCTCCTCCTCCTGCGGTGTCCCACGACCACTGCTGCGAGGAACGGTATATTCATCGTAGCGTCTGAGCTTGTTTGTTGTTTGCGCGCCATTTTATGCTGCGTGGGGCCGCTTACGCCTGCTTCCTGCTGGCGTACGTGTTTCCGGATTAGCGCGTCTTTTTTGGCACACGCCTTTCCCCTGTTCGTTTCCATGAATACGTGTTGTTAGCACGCATGTGGGCGTTGCGAGCATTTACCTCCTGTACTTCCCCCATAACGCCCATATTTTCACGCGTTGTTTCCCCATTCCGCGTGGTATGCCCCGTGTTCCGCCCACTTTTCTTGTGTGCGCTATGCTATGTGTGCTTTCACTGTGCGCAAGGCGCATGCCGTTTAGTGACATGTGCGCCCGCGTGCGCCACCCACGGATTTTGCGCACGTCCCAGCTTTTACTAGCACAGCGCATTCCATGAATTGATCAACGGCTGCGTGCGCGGCTTTAGCACGCGTGCACTGCGATTTTCACGCTTGCGCTCCCCTTTTCGGCGCACATTTATTCCATGAATTACCATGGTAATTTGATCATGTACCAATATGTACACTTTTGTTTACAAACATGTGTTATGAAGTAGGGTTTGACCAAAACCTAAACTAACTGCTCTGGGGTTGAGAAAGTAAACCAACCCACATCTTCATCCCAGTCAAGTTATCCAAGAGCCTCCACAAAAACAATTGATTTGAGAAGGATATGTTATTAACCTAGTCTCTGTTATCATTTCTTCAGTGTCACACTCACATTTTCTGTATTAACACTTGAAAACTGCAAAGCATTCTGATTTGTTTGAAGACTAATGGCCATTCTTGGGGCGTAGCTTCTTGTATGTAATTAAATCCTATTGGAATAATGTTGGGTCTTGCCTTTACATATCTACTCTGTCCTGGTGTGTGTGATGTCACGGTTGGAATGTGGAGTAAATGTTTCTCTCTGAATGTTCTTGGGGTGTCAGTTGGTTGAGGCCGGCTGAGAGATAGGGTGCCGGTGTATGTGTCCCGGTGTATGTGTCCCAGTGTACCTGTCGTGCGTAACCTGAATCTATTATTGTAACCTGCAACTGAAACTAAGTAAAAAAGCTTCCCATCCCTACACTGGACTAAGTGTGACTTGAGTACAACGTTTTATCACTGGCGACGAGCTGTGAGAACCTATGAGGACTGTGCTGGGGTAGCAGCACAAGGAAGAGACATACACCGCTCCCGAAAAAAGATGCTCTCAAGCTATAGTGGAGTGCAAGACTCCGAGGGGCAGGGCTTTAAGTGGGCCGGGGCCTGCTGGGGCCGGGCCCCGGCAGTCTCCAAAAAGTGGGACTGAGCCGGGGCCCTGCCGGGGCCCCCGTCCCACCACACGCAACATTGGCGGGATGCATTATCCCGTCGCGGCGGCAGCCGCGACGGGAGATGCGCCTGTTTTGAAGTCAGGCGATCTGACAGAAGTGGCAGCCAACCACAGCGATGCTGTGTCTGGCTGCCACTTCTGTAAGTCATAGTAACTGCCTCTGGTGACCTCTCGCGCGAGGGGTCACCAGAGGCAGTTACTGTCCCTTTGTTTCCCCACGTCGCCGAGGCGTCTTTAACCCTCGGCGAACCTGGGGATTCCTTGACATTTTTCGAGGTTTATGAAAGATGGCTTGAAAAGTACACAATTCAAGCCATCTTTTATAAAGCTTTGCCGACGGACAATTTTGTCCGTAGTCAAAGCTTTATAAAATATGGCTTGAATTGTGTACTTTCAAAGCCATCTTTTATAAAAACCGAAATGTTTAAAAAAAAAATGGCCTGAAAAGTAGGCAAACCGTAAGGTATGCACACACACACATATATATGCATGTTATATATCTGTGTGCGTACCTTACTATGGTTTGTGTACTTTGCAAGCCATCTTTTCTAAACATAGAAATACGTATTTCTATGTTTAGAAAAGATGGCTTGCAAAGTACACAAACCATAGTAAGGTACGCACACAGATATATAACATGCATATATATGTATGTGCATACCTTACGATTTGCGTACGTTTTAGGCCACGCCCCCCACAAGCCACGCCCCCAAATGAGGGCCCCCCCTCGATTTCTTACCCCACTTAAAGCCCTGCCGAGGGGTGTATCTGCAAGGTGCAGCCAAGTGACACCAACCCCAGACAAAGACCCTCTGGCAGAAGTCGAGTTGCCAGCCGCGTGAAAGGAGCAGCAGGAGTGCTGCTTGTGGAGTATGAAGCAAAGCTCCAAGGACAAAAGAGTGTGGCTGTAAAGCTATGAGAGCAGCCTCCATGTTGGAACAACCTTGTTGCTGTATGCAGGCAATCACCCATGTCCTGATTGTCACCTGAGGGCTGGAGTAGAGAGAAGGGGTGCCAGCAGTGTATCCGGGTTGACAGATGTTGATGTGTGGTGGTGTGCAGAGAAGCAGTGAGGGCTCTGTGCTCGTGGTAGTAGAGCTAGGACCAAAGGCAGGGAGGTGCGGCTTGTTATGGAGCTCTGTAGAGACCGATGTGGGTTTTGAATGTTGTGATGTACCGACTGTCCTGGTGGAGCAGAAGTTGGTGGTACCTTGAGCAGTGATCTAGTTTGGAAAAGACTGTTGCGCCTTCCAGTTCAGCGATAATGTCGTCCAGTGTGGGGGTTAAGTGTCTTTCTCTTCTTATTGCCTTGTTGGGCAGTTGCATATCCACACAAATGCAGACAATGTCCGGCTGTCTTGGGTTGTGGCAAGGACAATTGGGGACACCCAGGGGGTAGGCCCTTCAACTTGCTCGATGATATCGAGGTCCACTATGTTCTGTATTTCCTTCTCTACTTTCTCACAAAGGTGGAAAGTCACTCTTCAGTGTTTCAACACCACCGGCTGGATTGTGTCATCAATGTGTAGCCGGATTGGTTTGCCCTCCATCTGCCCCATTCCTGTGAATATCCCTTGAAACGTCTGTAGCAGCATCTATACGTCTTCAACGAAAACTCCGAGGTCAAATTGATTGAGTCTGAGGGCTTCAGCTCCGGCATTGACAAGTAGTGTTTGTGTCGCTATCTTGGTCACGTAGAATCTGGCTCATATGGAGACACCATGGTGTTGGACAGAGGCAATGAAGGAGCCTTCTAGTGGTAGTGGGGTCTTGCCCCCAAAAGTGAATATGCACACTTTGGTCTCTTGGAGTGACGGAGGTCCATGTAGCATCCGATATTGCTCATCGGCCATGACATTGACCGAGGCACTAGTGTCGAGAAGTACGTGGACAGGGTTGTTCAGAATAGTCACTGAGCATCAGGGTTGCTGTTTTCCCTGGCCACCGACTGTGAGCACGGCTGATATGAAGAAAACATCTTCATCTTCATCCCCTATGCCTCCACCTTGTGGTTCCATCTGTGACTCTGCGGAGGTGGTGTTGACGGTCTGGGCCGTCCTGTCTTGCAGGAACCCTCTGGGACATTATTTTCCTCTTGGTACACTTGCAGGAGCGGTTGCTCTCCATACCTGGTGAAGTGATTTTGAATTCCACACCTTGTGCAGGTTTACCCTTTTGCCAGGCAGCCTTTCCCGTGGGGAAGATCATACCCTTACTGTGGGAAGGGGGAAGGGGTTGAGAGGTTTCAGTGTTTCTTCTGTCACCAGCTGCTCCTTGTTCCCAGAGTTTTTGGGGATTGTTTCCCCACTGAGCACACCTCCTCAAGTTTGACTGACTTCAGTGCCGACTCCATCTTGGATGCCCTGATGTACGCCAGTTTGTGGGAGCGTCCCAGCTCAATGATCCTGGGATGCATAATTCCTGGTTCACAAACAATTTGCCTTCGTAGTTTGACAGAGTGGCACCCAATAATGATTTGGAGTCTCACCTATTCCTCCTCCTTCTCCCAGGTGCAGGTTGCAGCCAACTGTCTCAGGCGACTGTGATATTTATCCAGGCTTTTCTTGCTTTGTTGCAAGGCTGTGCACATTATGAACTTTTCATGGTTGGTATTCACCATGGGAGCAAAGTAACCCGACAGCGCTGTGACAGCTGCATTGTATGAATTATCCGTGGGGCGCAGCATACATTTGGTAGGTCGTCTTTCTCCCCTGTGGCGTTAAAGCGTTCTCGCCATAGTTCCCATCATGGTCGCAAGTTGGCCGAGGCCCCCCTAGACATCAAAACTCACACAGGGGTGCAAGCGAACTTCGCTGCTGCTGTGTTCCCCCTTGCGGTTGTGGTTGCACGGGTGCAGCAGCGTCTTCAGCCGACATGTTTGTGTGCAGATGATAGGTCGGTCACAAGTATGGGCCAGCCGACATGTTTGTGTGCAGATGATAGGTCGGTCACAAGTATGGGCCAGGAACACAAGGCACTCCAGGAGGAGTCGCTACCCCGATTCTGGGTGATGGGATGCTCACCAGGGCACAGCAGGTGCACAGGCACTGAGTGTGTGGTGGGGGTGTACTTTCGCACAAGCACTCTCAGATGAGAGCCGCGCTTGCCCCTTGGCGGAGGCGTCTACACGTGGTGCAACGTGCTAGGCGGTAGCAGGGTTTTCAAAATATGTTGGCAGTAGCTGATTATCAATGGTGTGAGGAGTGGTTGTGATGACCAGGTAGTATGGGGTCTCTTACCTGCATGCACTGAGCAACGTGCCAACATGTGGCTGGCTGAGGGGCAGCACGCAGTGTGGATCGATAATCCAGGCGCTGCTGGCCTGTCTGACTGTCAGGTCCGCGCCCTGTATTCCTCATTGCCAATGTCGTGGAGCTCTGACCCTAGGCCTTGACAGCCACAGTGTTCTGTACTTCACAAGGCCCGGCTCCACTCTGACTAAAAGAACGCGAAGACGGCCTCTTTATTTTGCCATGCGCGTCATGGCATCACACATCATCATGCTATTTGCGTGATACCACACGGCTCTGTTGGAAGCTCCGTAGCACCCATGGGAATGAGGGCATCGGAAGTGAGAGCAATCCAGTGCTGCTACGATAACAGACACATTTCGAGGGAGAGCTCCAGTGAGCTGGGCGCCAGGAGCACACTGATGATGTTACGGGAACGTTGAAATTCGGTTCACTCCAATAATCAAGTTAGAATCTATATGTGCCTGCATAGGATGGTTCTTATCTCTGGTATTCAATTTGGCAACCGACAAGCTTCGAGTGAGGGCAAGCCAAGGTTGTGTGGACATTGCCACTATGTGACAGAAAGTCACCTTCCATCAGCTGTTACAGTGCTTCCCGAGTGAAGAAACATGTTGTCATTTATGAATACTCCTGGGTTGGGGGATGCGTTCCTGATGTGTTTAGTTTTCCATGGTCGGATGCCTTTGCACAATGGAAGCCCATGTGATGTCGAGGTCTGTTGTTCAACAGTGACATCGCTGGGAGTGTATACTTTATGGACTTTTCTGTGGCGAGCTACTTGGGAGAGAGGAAATTGGAGGTACTGTGTGGGCCAACGGTCTTGTATGACACTATCAAGAGTTTAAAAGTTTATTTTAAAGCACTTTCGAGCGCTGGGAAACGCTGCTCAGTTAGTGCACCCACTGGAGCTGATGCAACGTGGCGACGGTTTAACTGGTTTGAAGTTTTGTAGGCGCTAAATGACTTGTTTTCATTGTGCAAAAGAGACTGGGAAGTGATGTGAGGCCTGTGAATTGATGAGGTGTGGATGATTAGTGAGTATGTGGTGGCCTCTGTAAAATGAGAAATGTGATTATTAGAAATATGCACAATGAATTATTCATAACTTTTTTTTCTTAACAGGAACATAGGACTAATATTTGATTCAGGGCTTTGACTTGTAAAGAGAAAACGTTGTATGCCTTTATGTGCCATGTCTCGAAATACTGGTTATTGCGATCAGGTGATGGGGGAAAATTGGAAACTGGACACCTGCAGTTGTTAGAAGGTCAGGAGCACCTCAGGTCATCGAGTTGTTATGGGGTTGGACGAAATTGTGATTCGAGTTAAAATGCGGTTGGATAAATGGTAATTTGGTGGTTGTGGTGTTGTGAGACATCATCCTAGCTGTTGTGTTGTGTAAATGTATGCATGTAATTTTGTGATTGTGATGTGAACACTTTTGGGGAAGTGAGGGAGTGTGCCGGTGACTGGGTCACGTGTCTGTTTTGAGGCAGCACCGTATGGCAGAGGCAATATGTGCGTACCCACTATTGATGTTCTTGAAATTGATCCAAAAGTTTATTTGCGTTGGGGACTCATGTTTTGTTTCTCCTGCTCAGGTTTTTCTTACTGTCCGTAAGAAACAGTACATTTCTTGATTTGAAGGTTATAGAATGTTCTGGAACAGCAACAGCGATCTGAGATCATGTCAGGTCAGCGTTGTGGGATTCTGTTATCTAGCGGGTGGAACTCGTGCAACCTGCGCTCCGGAGCTGCCAGTGGGGGAAGTCTGGTGAGTATAATGAAGTGCAGGGGGTGCAATGTTGCTTGGTTTTCACGAGATGCGAGACATGGGGCCTCATTACACGGATGGCGGTGAACCATGGCGCTATTAGCGCCATGGTTCATGCCGGTAAAATACCGGCACCGCCTTGGTGGAAAGGGGAATTACCGCCCTATTCCAAGGTTGGCGGGACAGTAATTCCCCCTTCCACCATTGCCCTTCCCCATTCCCATTTTTGCCCCATAGGGCTCTATGGGAATGGGGAAGGCGGTAATTACGGTACCGCAAATTGCGGTACCGTAATTAGCACCATGGTCCCTTTGGGGGTTGGTTTTTACCGCCTGCAAAAAGCAGGCGTTAAATTCCCCAACCCGCAAAGGGACCTCGTAGTAAGGCGGTAAGGATTTACCGGTAAAATACCGGTACCGGTAAACCCTTACCGCCATCCGTGTAATGAGGCCCATGGTGTCCCATCTGTTAAGGTACTGGGCCTCATTACAACCCAGGCGGTAAGTTCCCTACTTTACCACCATGTGTAAACTCTGTTTACACCAGGGGTGCACAACATACGGCCCGCGGGCCAGTTGCGGCCCGCCATGCCCTTTTGACCGGCCCGCGAGGCACAAAGACTTTCCTAATGGAGGGCCATTAGGAAGTCTTTGTTGTCTTCCGGGCCGGTGAAAACACTGGCCCTCATTGGCTCAGCACACACACGCATCACGTCGCTCCTACGAGCCACGTAATGCGTGTGTGCTGCACCAATGGAGGGCCAGCACTACGGCTGGCGTGGCCCATAAGGCTTGATGCCGGAAGGCATTTCAGCCTTGGACCATGCCAGCCGTAGTGCGATTCCAGCGACTTCCAGCTTACCTGCCTGCCTGCCTTCCAGCACGTCTCCGGTAAGTGGTCTGTTTGTGTTTGTGTGTCGGGTTTGTTTTGCTTTATGTTTGTGTGTATGAATGTTTGTGTTTGAATGTATTTTGTGTATATGTTGAGATGCGGGGGTGGGGGGTGTGTCGGATGTGTATGAATGTTTGTGTTTGAATGTATTTTGAGTGTATGTTGAGATGCGGGGGTGGGGGGTGTGTCGGATGTGTATGAATGTTTGTGTTTGAATGTATTTTGAGTGTATGTTGAGATGCATAGCTCTCAACCATTTATGTCGCAAAGGCGGGTGAAAACACCCGATTTTATTTTTGGCGGGTGAGAGGCCCATTGAAACGAATGGGCGTGAAGTTGGTTTGGCGGGTGAGTCAGCTGTTTACAAGGTGGGTGACACCCGCCAAAAGCGTGTGAGTTGAGAGCTATGTGAGATGCGGGGGTGAGGGGGTGTGTCGGATGTGTATGAATGTTTGTGTTTGAATGTATTTTGTGTATATGTTGAGATGCGGGGGTGAGGGGGTGTGTCGGATGTGTATGAATGCTTGTGTTTGAATGTATTTTGTGTGTATGTTGAGATGCGGGGGTGAGGGGGTGTGTCGGATGTGTATGAATGCTTGTGTTTGAATGTATTTTGTGTGTATGTTGAGATGCGGGGGTGAGGGGGGGTGTCGGATGCGTATGAATGTTTGTGTTTGAATGTATTTTGAGTGAATGTTGAGATGCGGGGGTGGGGGGGGGGGTGTCGGATGCGTATGAATGTTTGTATTTGAATGTATTTTGAGTGTATGTTGAGATGCGGGGGTGGGGGGGTGTGTCGGATGCGTATGAATGTTTGTGTTTGAATGTATTTTGTGTGTATGTTGAGATGCGGGGGTGGGGGGGTGTGTCGGATGTGTATGAATATTTGTATTTGAATGTATTTTGTGTGTATGTTGAGATGTGGGGGGGTGTGAATGTTTGTATTTTAATGTATTTTGTGTGTATGTTAAGATGCGGGGGTCGGGGGGTGTCGGATGTGTATGAATGTTTTGATTTTAATGTTTTTTGTGTGCTGAGTTGGGGGGTGGGGGTTTGGAGTTGGGGGGGTGGGGGGTTCGGGTCTGTATGGGTGCATGTTTGTGTGTGTGCTGAGTTGGGGGGTGGGGGTTCGGGTCTGTATGGGTGCATGTTTGTGTGTGTGCTGAGTTGGGGGTGGGGGGTTGGGGTCTGTATGGGTGCATGTTTGTGTGTGTGCTGAGTTGGGGGTGGGGGTTCGGGTCTGTATGGGTGCTTGTTTGAGAGTTTGCTGATTTGGGGGGTGGGGGGTTTGGGTCTGTATGGGTGCATGCTTGAGTGTGTTTGGGGCATAGTGTTTGGTTGGGGGTGAGGGGGCCATGGGGCATAGTGTTTGTTTGGGGTTGGGAGCCATGGGGCATAGTGTTTGGTTGGCGGTGAGGGACAGGGGGCATAGTGTTTGGTTGGGGGTGGGGGCCATGGGGCATAGTGTTTGGTTGGGGGTTAGGGGGGTGAGGGGGCCATGGGGCATAGTGTTTGGTTGGGGGTGAGGGGGCCATGGGGCATAGTGTTTGTTTGGGGTTGGGAGCCATGGGGCATAGTGTTTGGTTGGCGGTGAGGGACAGGGGGCATAGTGTTTGGTTGGGGGTGGGGGCCATGGGGCATAGTGTTTGGTTGGGGGTTAGGGGGGTGAGGGGGCCATGGGGCATAGTGTTTGGTTGGGGGTGAGGGGGCCATGGGGCATAGTGTTTGGTTGGCGGTGAGGGACAGGGGGCATAGTGTTTGGTTGGGGGTGAGGGGGCCATGGGGCATAGTGGTTGGTTGGGGGTGAGGGGGCCATGGGGCATAGTGTTTGGTTGGGGGTGAGGGGGCCATGGGGCATAGTGTTTGCTTGGGGGTGAGGGGGCCATGGGGCATAGTGTTTGCTTGGGGGGTGAGGGACAGGGGGCATAGTGTTTGGTTGGGGTGGGGGCCATGGGGCATAGTGTTTGGTTGGGGGTGAGGGGCCCATGGGGCATAGTGTTTGGTTGGGGGTGAAGGGGCCATGGGGCATAGTGTTTGGTTGGGGGTTAGGGGGCCATGGGGCATAGTGTTTGGTTGGGGATGGGAGCCATGGGGCATAGTGTTTGGTTGGGGGTGAGGGGACCATGGGGCATAGTGTTTGGTTGGGGATGGGAGCCATGGGGCATAGTGTTGCACTCCAAGAGTTAACTCATTAATAAAGCTAAAACAGGCACAGTTAGGAGATGTACATCCTTTGCTTTTTTGAGGAAACCTGACTCAACGAAGGCCATACTCCTCTTGGGTAACCCAAACAGCAAACTATAGCAGTCCAAAATAACGGAATGTCCAATCAAGGGTCAATAAAATATATATAATTTAATTAAACAGACGATATACAATAACTAAATCGAAATAAATGATTGCAATGGAAAATGTGTAGTACAAAATGTAAGTTTGAAATGCAATAAAAATCGTTACCCCTCAAAAACATATCTTTTTCCATGTGTTTAATACAAATTGGGGGTTGAAAAAGCCTCCTGACATGTCCCGCCTACCGCCCCGCCCACTTTTACTTTTCGGCCCACTATAGCCCTCATGTAAGGTACTTTCGGCCCTCTGTCAAAATCAGTTGTGCACCCCTGGTTTACACCATGGTGGATGGCAGATTTACCGCCCCATTCCAAGGTGAGTGGGGCGGTAAATCCCCATTCCCCATTTACCCTTCCCCATTCCCATTTTTGCCCCACAGGGCATAATGGGAGTGGGGAAGGCGCTAATTACGGCACCGTAAATTACGGTGCCGTAATTAGCACCAAGGCGGGTTAGCGCCTTGCATTTTAACGCCTGCTAAAAGCAGGCGTTAAAATGGTAATCAGGCGTTAAGGGTTAACGGTGCCAAAGGCGCCGTTAAACCCTTAACGCCTGGGTTGTAATGAGGTCCACTGTACTTAAGTTAGTGTGCATATTTTCATTTTCTCATATCTTGGCTGGTGACTATGATTACTAAGACCCCAACGATTGAATGGACAAGAGTTCATGTGTAAAGAATGTAGGGGGGTATCTGTACTTCTGCCCTCTTCTTTGGTTGGGACAGAGGCACAGAGAACCCCAGCCGAGGTTCTCTATATGGTAGCTTGGACGAGCAACCTAGGCTTGAGTTCTCAGTAGGTGATGCAGGCTGGTTCCTTAGTACAGTGAGTCGCAAGCCCCCACAAAGCCCCCACAAATGAATGTCCACACACTGTTAGGTGATAACACAGTTCTTTACATAAATTAAGGTTCAGATAAATATATACGCTTAAATGAAACACTTTCCATTCAAATAATGGCAACAATATATATACTCTGTGGTACCACTCAATGCTTAGATTCATTAATAATGCACCAACTGCTGCCAGTTTAAAAAAAGCATAGCAATCATAAGCAAGGGGTAAGTTCATAGATCAAGGAAGAAATGCAGGTTAGTTTCAGAACACTGGCAGTATACTCTCTTTAGACTTAAATACTGATACTGTGTGAGGATTCCCCCCACCTGGACAACCTGTAAAGGAAAAGTCAATGGGTACTTTATCTCGTCTATTACTGCCCAGTCCAAATAAGTTCAATAATGCTCTGCTTTTCTTTTTATAGGTTCCACTACCTCAAAGTACTTGAGATGCCACAGGAGAACAGGATCCACAACGAATCTGGGATCCCGAGATGATTCCTGAGGTTGGAAGATACTCTTTCTTGTCACAGTACCTTTAGTGCCCTGGAAGGTGAAGAGGTGGAGGCTCCTGACTTCACTCAATGGGACCCCTTGAGGATGCATCCCCTTTGAAAGAAGGAGGCGCTGGGATGTCAGAGCAGAGAGAAAGGGAGGAACCAGACAGTGTCACAGTTTACTGACTTTTGGATCTTCAGTGCTGCAGCCGCTGCACAGACCACTGGATGGCTTCTGGTGACCTGGACTTTATCACTGGATTGGTCTACGGGTCCTCACTAAGGCTGGACTCCTGAGACATCGCCTTCAGTTTTTGGTGGCAGGAAAACCACCGGAAGACCTTCCTCTGCACAAAGCAAACTGGAATCTTCTTTGGTAGGAATATGTGGTCAGAGGTCATGTCAGGGATGTCCCTTGCAGGATTCTTTGATCAGGTGGAACTTTCACAGCTCTGGGTATCAAGAAACACAATGCCAGGGTACCCCTCTCCTGGGCAGTAGACAGCAATCTGGCTTCTATTGGTCACAAACACTCTTCATGGTTGGTGCAATCGTACTTCTCATAAATACCATCCCCTGCGGAGTACACACAGTTAAGCCAGGTCCCAGGGTCCATTCAATTATGTATTCTGGCCTATCCTACATGCCCACAACAACACCCTGATAATATGCCACTGGGAGTGCTCATTTGTGTGTGTCCATTAGACATAAAACAACATGTCCAAGCAGAGGCCCCTGAAAAGACTTGTAAGTGGCACTATACCATTACCACGTTGTGAAGTGTGTAGTTAAACCAATTTTGGGTATCAACAACTGTAGAAATGGCAACAATCCATGCACAATACAAACATGATGGCAAAAAAAATGCATTAACTAGGCAATAATCAAATCTTAGTACCTAGCCATTCCTGGAAGAAAAGAAATCAGAAATTCCACCAATTCTGAGAAGCAAACCAAAATCTGATTAAAGACCTGTGTGACCAAGTGCATCACAGGCACAACCACATCCATGTTGCTGTGAGTGTGAAAGCAGGGTTACAAGATTAAACATGTGACATATATACTGGGAATAGGTATACATTGCCCCCATATCAAAACAACAGAATAAGAGCCAATTTGAAATCCAGAAAAAGTGTTTGACACACCGTAAGGGCCACATTCACTGGGCCGTCAAATAATGGTGCAACCACACATCAATACAGCCTGTGGCTCATGCCCCTAATCTGCATGGCAGTGCACAACTGAACCACACGGGCATACCAATTTGACACAACTGTGTCCATCTATTGCACCCAGAAGTACACAGCACAAGGAACAAAGTCCCAGAGCGGTGTCACATGTACAACAAGTGTACTGCATGTATACACCAAACCACACACATGAGACCACAAGTAGGAAGGCATAGTACACATTTTATGCCAACAAATTCATGCAAGTAGAGCCCTGGACCCACCACGTGTGTCACACAACAGTAAACTGGTCCAGTGGCCATACCATTCCCTAACCACCACTATGACTACAATGCACAGTCACATCAAAGTGGTCATGTTGAAACCGGAAAATAAAGTGCACTGCAAGAATAATTCAGATCTTACCTCATCCGTTGTGAGCCTGCATCATTGGGACCGTGCAGTCCACCAAACTCCACCTCTGTCAGCTTGAAAACCACCAAACCCTCATGCTGTGTCCTGTGCATGCATAGAGCTGCTACTTCCTTCACAATTCCTGCACCCATCATTCCCTGCCAAAATCCTCTGTAGGGAAAAACAATTAAATGAATTAATTGAAGAACCATTAATTTCTACCGCAAAATGGGTTGAGTTTATAAAAACTAGAGGGCCGATTCATGGAATTATTAGCGCTGCGCAAGTGGCCAAAAACGTGCGAATCGCAGTGGAATAGCGAAAATCGCAGTGCAAGTGCGAAAATCGCACGAAAAGCAGCGCACATCGATTCATGGAAGGCCGTGCGCGAGAAAACCATCGGATGTGCGATAAAAAAGTGTGCGGCGCACGTTGGCGCACAGGCCATCTAACTGCGTGCGCCAGATCACAGCGAAAATCGCACAGGCCACAGCGAAAATCGCACATAGCGCGGCGCACGCAACAAAAGTAGGCGGAACACGGGGCGTAACACTCGGAATGGGGAGCAACTTGCCAAAATGTGGGCGTCACGGGGGAAGTACAGGGTACAAGTGCGCGGAACGCCCACACGCTTGCCTACAACACGTATTCATGGAATAGAATAGGGCAAAAAAGCGCACGCTCAAACCAGCACACAGGCACAAACACGACCGCCACAAGAAAGCAGGTGGTAGCGTCTCTGCGCCTGTAAGAAATGTGCGCCAAAAGGTGCGCCAACAAATAGCACCTATATACAGCCATGATGAATGTCCTATACTGTGGCCCTCCAGGACAAATGACGTGCAAAGGGGTACCCACAAACACGGACACCCGCTGACAAAAAATACGTGTGCGTGTATACCGGGGTGCGCGGGAAGTCTCACACGCGATTTGTCAGGGTACGTGGATTTCAGGGGTGCGCGGGAAGTTCCACACGCGATTTGTCAGGGTACGTGGATTTCAGGGGTGCGCGGGAAGTTCCACACGCGATTTGTCAGGGTACGTAGATTTCAGGGGTGCGCGGGAAGTTCCACACGCGATTTGTCAGGGTACGTGGATTGCAGGGGTGCGCGGGAAGTTCCACACGCGATTTGTCAGGGTACGTGGATTTCAGGGGTGCGCGGGAAGTTCCACACGCGATTTGGCCGGGTACGTGGATTTCAGGGGTGCGCGGGAAGTACCACACGCGATTTGTCAGGGTACGTGGATTGCAGGGGTGTGCGGGAAGTTCCACACGCGATTTGGCCGGGTACGTGGATTTCAGGGGTGCGCGGGAAGTTCCACACGCGATTTGTCAGGGTACGTGGATTTCAGGGGTGCGCGGGAAGTTCCACACGCGATTTGGCCGTGTACGTGGATTTCAGGGGTGCGCGGGAAGTTCCACACGCGATTTGGCCGTGTACGTGGATTTCAGGGGTGCGCGGGAAGTTCCACACGCGATTTGTCAGGGTACATGGATTTCAGGGGTGCGCGGGAAGTTCCACACGCGATTTGGCCGTGTACGTGGATTTCAGGGGTGCGCGGGAAGTTCCACACGCGATTTGGCCGGGTACGTGGATTTCAGGGGTGCGCGGGAAGTTCCACACGCGATTTGTCAGGGTAAGTGGATTTCAGGGGTGCGCGGGAAGTTCCACACGCGATTTGGCCGTGTACGTGGATTTCAGGGGTGCGCGGGAAGTTCCACACGCGATTTGGCCGGGTACGTGGATTTCAGGGGTGCGCGGGAAGTTCCTCACGCGATTTGGCTGGGCACGTGTATGACAGGGGTACGCGGGAAATTCTACACGCGATTTGGCTGTGTGCTCCCAGGTATTCCCTGTACACCCTCCACGGCCCCTGCAGGCAGCACACACCACAGGGGACTACCCTGCACACCTGCTCATGTCACCCAGCACCCCCAGCATCCAGGGGCACCCTCCACCAGGTCCCCACCCATGTCTCCCACCACCCCCACCCCCCAGCCACCAGGGGCACCCTCCACCAGGCCCCCACCCATGTCTCCCACACCCCCACCCCCCAGCCACCAGGGGCAGCCTCCACCAGGCCCCCACTCATGTCTCCCACCACCCCCACCCCCCAGCCACCAGGGGCACACTCCACCAGGCCCCCACCCATGTCTCCCACCACCCCCACCCCCCAGCCACCAGGGGCACCCTCCACCAGGCCCCCACCCATGTCTCCCACCACCCCCAGCCCCCAGCAGTGCAGGGGCACCCTCCACCAGGCCCCCACTCATGTCTCCCACCACCCCCACCCCCAGCAGTGCAAGGGCAGCCTCCACCAGGCCCCCACTCATGTCCCCTATCACCCCCACCCCCCAGCAGTGCAGGGGCACCCTCCACCAGGCCCCCACCCATGTCTCCCACCACCCCCACCCCCCAGCCACCAGGGGCAGCCTACACCAGGCCCCCACTCATGTCTCCCACCACCCCCACCCCCCAGCAGTGCAGGGGCAGCCTCCACCAGGCCCCCACCCATGTCTCCCACCACCCTCACCCCCCAGCATCCAGAGGCACCCTCCACCAGTCCCCCACCCATGTCTCCCACCACCCCCACCCCCCAGCCACCAGGGGCAGCCTCCACCAGGCCCCCACCCATGTCTCCCACCACCCCCACCCCCCAGCATCCAGGGGCACCCTCCACCAGGCCCCCACCCATGTCTCCCACCACCCCCACCCCCCAGCATCCAGGGGCACCCTCCACCAGGCCCCCACTCATGTCTCCCACCACCCCCACCCCCCAGCAGTGCAGGGTCAGCCTCCACCAGGCCCCCACTCATGTCCCCTATCACCCCCACCCCCCAGCAGTGCAGGGGCACCCTCCACCAGGCCCCCACCCATGTCTCCCACCACCCCCACCCCCCAGCCACCAGGGGCAGCCTACACCAGGCCCCCACTCATGTCTATCACCACCCCCACCCCCCAGCAGTGCAGGGGCAGCCTCCACCAGGCCCCCACCCATGTCTCCCACCACCCCCACCCCCCAGCATCCAGGGGCACCCTCCACCAGGCCCCCACCCATGTCTCCCACCACCCCCACCCCCCAGCAGTGCAGGGGCACCCTCCACCAGGCCCCCACCCATGTCTCCCACCACCCCCACCCCCCAGCCACCAGGGGCAGCCTCCACCAGGCCCCCACTCATGTCTCCCACCACCCCCCAGCCACCAGGGGCACCCTCCACCAGGCCCCCACCCATGTCTCCCACCACCCCCACCCCCCAGCAGTGCAGGGGCACCCTCCACCAGGCCCCCACTCATGTCCCCTATCACCCCCACCCCCCAGCAGTGCAGGGGCACCCTCCACCAGGCCCCCACCCATGTCTCCCACCACCCCCACCCCCCAGCCACCAGGGGCAGCCTACACCAGGCCCCCACTCATGTCTCCCACCACCCCCACCCCCCAGCAGTGCAGGGGCAGCCTCCACCAGGCCCCCACCCATGTCTCCCACCACCCCCACCCCCCAGCCACCAGGGGCAGCCTCCACCAGGCCCCCACTCATGTCTCCCACCACCCCCACCCCCCAGCCACCAGGGGCACCCTCCACCAGGCCACCACCCATGTCTCCCACCACCCCCACCCCCCAGCAGTGCAGGGGCACCCTCCACCAGGCCCCCACTCATGTCCCCTATCACCCCCACCCGCCAGCAGTGCAGGGGCACCCTCCACCAGGCCCCCACCCATGTCTCCCACCACCCCCACCCTCCAGCCACCAGGGGCAGCCTACACCAGGCCCCCACTCATGTCTCCCACCACCCCCACCCCCCAGCAGTGCAGGGGCAGCCTCCACCAGGCCCCCACCCATGTCTCCCACCACCCCCACCCCCCAGCATCCAGGGGCACCCTCCACCAGGCCCCCACCCATGTCTCCCACCACCCCCACCCCCAAGCAGTGCAGGGGCACCCTCCACCAGGCCCCCACCCATGTCTCCCACCCCCCAGCCACCAGGGGCAGCCTCCACCAGGCCCCCACTCATGTCTCCCACCACCCCCACCCCCCAGCCACCAGGGGCACCCTCCACCAGGCCCCCACCCATGTCTCCCACCACCCCCACCCCCCAGCCACCAGGGGCACCCTCCAAAAAGCCCCCACCCATGTCTCCCACCACCCCCACCCCCAAGCCACCAGGGGCAGCCTCCACCAGGCCCCGACCCATGTCTCCCACCACCCCCACCCCCCAGCAGTGCAGGGGCACCCTCCACCAGGCCCCCACTCATGTCTCCCACCACCCCCACCCCCCAGCAGTGCAGGGGCAGCCTCCACCAGGCCCCCACTCATGTCCCCTATCACACCCACCCCCCAGCATAGCAGGGGCACGCTCCACCAGGCCCCCACTCATGTCTCCCACCACCCCCACCCCCCAGCCACCAGGGGCACCCTCCACCAGGCCCCCACTCATGTCTCCCACCACCCCCACCCCCCAGCATCCAGGGGCACCCTCCACCAGGCCCCCACCTATGTCTCCCACCACCCCCACCCCCAGCATCCAGGGGCACCCTCCACCAGGCCCCCACCCATGTCTCCCACCACCCCCACCCCCCAGTAGTGCAGGGGCACCCTCCACCAGGCCCCCACTCATGTCTCCCACCACCCCCACCCCCCAGCATCCAGGGGCACCCTCCACCAGGCCCCCACTCATGTCTCCCACCACCCCCACCCCCCAGCATCCAGGGGCACCCTCCACCAGGCCCCCACCCATGTCTTCCACCACCCCCACCCCCCAGCCACCAGGGGCAGCCTCCACCAGGCCCCCACTCATGTCTCCCACCACCCCCACCCCCCAGCCACCAGGGGCACCCTCCACCAGGCCCCCACCCATGTCTCCCACCACCCCCACCCCCCAGCCACCAGGGGCACCCTCCACCAGGCCCCCACCCATGTCTCCCACCACCCCCACCCCCCAGCCACCAGGGGCAGCCTCCACCAGGCCCCCACTCATGTCTCCCACCACCCCCACCTCCCAGCCACCAGGGGCAGCCTCCACCAGGCCCCCACCCATGTCTCCCACCACCCCCACCCCCCAGCAGTGCAGGGGCACCCTCCACCAGGCCCCCACTCATGTCTCCCACCACCCCCACCCCCAGCAGTGCAGGGGCAGCCTCCACCAGGCCCCCACTCATGTCCCCTATCACCCCCACCCCCCAGCAGACAGTGCAGGGGCACCCTCCACCAGGCCCCCACTCATGTCTCCCACCACCCCCACCCCCCAGCCACCAGGGGCACCCTCCACCAGGCCCCCACTCATGTCTCCCACCACCCCCAGCATTCAGGGGCACCCTCCACCAGGCCCCCACCCATGTCCCCCTGCACCCAGGTCCTCACAATCACCAACCATGTGCGTTATGGTCAGCCTCCACAGCCAAAAGGCCCTACCAAGTAACCCATTCACCCACATGGAAATGGAAATTACATGTTACACCCCCAACGTACATAAAGCAAATGAACCCATGTCTGTCACACACAATGGTTGCAAATGAATTGGAAAACACCCAACATGACATGCATGAAACCAATGAGATGATACCACACAGTGAAGTATGAAAACAAAATTGTATTAAAAAAATATGAATGCAAATGAAATGAAACAAACTACAATGCCAATGAAAAAAAGAAAAGGTGCATGTCCGTCCCAAAAAATTAAAAACACCAAATCCAAAAAAAAAGTACTTTAAAGTCACATTAAAAATGAAATCAATCCGACAGCAAAAAAAAAATCCAAACACCATTGCTCCATGGAGAAGAAATAAAAAATTAAAAAATAAAACAATCCAATGAAGAACTATGTACAAAATATCCAAGGGTCCATGAGCCCAACTGAACAAAGGAAACCTACAAAAAACCCTAACAAAAATGCAACTATATACAAAAAGTGGAGCTGTGTCCGTCGACTCCAAATCATAAGAATAAACAAATGAAACCTAAAACTAAAGAACTATATACAAAGGCGGCGGGCAAGTCCAGCGGCTCACTCCGTAGTGTTCCGGGCCAGGGCATCATCAAACTCCTCGTCTATGTCCCGGAGGCGGTCCTGTTCCATGGCCCCGAGGGTCCGCAGGGACGACGCCATCTGCTCCTCCAACCCCCTGCGGATTGCCTCGAGGCACTCGGCCCGCCTCAGGGCCCTCTGCATGGAGTTCTCCGCCCTGACCATCGTGAGCCGCTCCTCTTCCGCCCCCCGCCGCTCCGCACCTATCTGCTGGCCCAACCGCAGCCACACGGAAGACACTTCCTGTCCTGGGTCCTCCTGCCCTCCGGCCGATGCCTGCCCCTCCGATGTTGATGGCCCCGAGCCATGATGCCTCCCACGTTGACTCTGCTGCTGCCTCTGACGCAACTGCCTCTGCCAGCACGACGGCATCCAGGCTGATGGAATCCACCGACGCCGTCGTGCACGTGCCCTGCCTGATGATGCCGGCACATCCTCCATCTGCTGGGGTACAGTTGCTGTGGTGTCCACCCCTGCTTGACCTCCGACTCCCAACTGTGGCAGGGATGGGATCCCCACCGAGCTGGCTGCATAGGTCAGGGCAGGTCCACAGGGGGCCCTGGTGGCAAGGAGAACGACTGGCGTATAGCCTCCACAGAGGAGGAGAGGGCCGCCAGATTGGCCGACACATGCAGGAAACCCCCGAACATGGAAGATCCCAATTGGGCCACGTCGGCACGGTGCTCTTCGTGATGATGTGCGTGCTCCTCCCGGGAAGCACGCACGTCATCACGAATTGCACCCGCGCGCATCGCAACCCCAATCAGGACCTTCTCCATACGGACACGGGTCCCCTCGTCCGCAGGTGGAGGGGAGTCAGGTGACATGGACATCCCCTCTACCTGCGGAAGGGCCTGGGACGGGGCATCCCTGCTGGTGCATGGTGGTGCACTCACAAGGTCAGGGACAGCGACATGCACAGGCCCCTCCACGGTGACCTGTGCTGCCTCCTGCCCCTGGCCCTGGACTGCACCACTTGCACCAGCAGGGATGCCCCCACCAGGCCCCATGTGTGCCCCTGTGGCGGCCTCCTCCTCCTCTGTGGAAACCACCAACCTGGATGGCTCCTCACCGTCTTCCACCATAGCAGGCCCCTGTGGGGGCTCACCCACCCCTTCCGCTGCAGCCGTGGGGGCATCCCCGCCGCCTTGCTCCACAGCGCCGTCTCCGCCCTCTTCTTCACTAGCCGCTGCGTAGAGGGAGACAAAGAACACAAGCATCAGGGTACTGTACAATGGTCCCCTAGACAGGAAGCAATAGCAGATGAGTACCACTGTCAAAGTACACTTCCATCATGTCCCTCCACAACACATGGGTCAGTCCAGGCAAAACACACACAGTAACAGGCATGGTGCATGCCATGGACATTTCCATACATGTCCAATGGACTCTTGAAACATACAATGATATGGAACTCACATGCATCATGGATCATGCCTCTCACATGCACACACTTCACCTCAGTCACATCCATCTGGCCCCATACACCCCAAACACAGCGGATACAAGGGTAACTAGGCTGCATCAGTGAATCTGTCCATGTCACACACATGTGTCATGCATCCATGGCATGCACAAGTCACAGACACGCAGGTCAGGCACACAGACATGGCTACCATATATGTACCTGGCATCAGCACCCATCCCTCACCCCCACCCATGTCCAGGAACAGAGACTGGCATGCTCTCATGTTTAAAATCTGCATAGGGCTCCCCATGTGGCATTTAAACACATGCAACAACCATGTGGTTCACACATCACTGGTCGCACATGCATTACCATGATGTCCCTGCACACATACATGCATACATGGCCTATGTCACACATACAGGCAAGTATCAGAGAACCAGCACACCGCAACATGCCCTGTCTCACACAGCAATGCTTGGACACTTACCGCTCAACTCCAGACGGGTCTCCCTCTCAAGGATCTGGCCGTGTAGCGTTGGGCGTAAGCGTTCCAGGACCCTCATCTGGGTGGAACTCATGCGGCCCTGGCCCCCGTCCACGAGGCGCCGGGCCTTCACGAGGGTCCTGGACCTCAAGTCCTCCCAGCGCTTCTTGACCTTCTGGACGTCGCGGGTTGCCACCCCCTCCGCGTTGATGGCAACCACACAGTCGGCCCGGATCCTCTCCCGTCCTTCCTTGCTGGCGCGGGACGATCCAAAGAGGGCATCATACTGCTCCAGGACATGCTCCACCAGGACACCAACTTCGGTGGCAGTGAAGCTGGTGCCCCTCTGCCCCTCTGGCCTGGGGTTGCCACTGGTGCCAGATGTGGAAGTGCCCGACATGGCAACCCCAGAGGCAGGTGTGGGTGGGCAACTGGGTCCTGGGGCTGGGCTGTGGAGCGATGTAATCCCAGTCAGGAGTCTTCAGTTCCAGCAGGGGTGGACACAGCAACTGGACCCCTGCAGATGGCTGATGTGCAGGCACCAAATGGCAGGGCACGGTGGCAGCAGGCAGGCAGCAGCAGATGGCACGTGGGAGGCTGCTCGGGGCACTGGGGGGCAGTAATTCGGCCTTCTGGGCAGGAGCGTGGTCTTCCGTGTGTTTTCGCGTGGCCAGCTTGATACGGAGTGATTTGGCACGTGAAAAGTCTGCACGTCAGCGTGAAATTCAAGGAAAAGCCCTTAGCGCGTAAGCGCGTCAGCACGCATACGCGATTCTATTGGACCAAAGGCCCTCAGCGCGTAAGCGTGTCTGTGACGTGACCCGCACGGGTGTTTCCCACACAGCACGTGATGACGGAGCACACGTGGAAAGACTGCACGTCAGAGTGTCATCGCGTGTAATTGGACAGCACGTCAGAGTGTCATCGCGTGTAATTGGACAAAAGTGCGCGTACACGACAAGCCAGCATAGTGGTAATACACAAAGAAGGCAAACCTCCAGATGCATGTAGCTCATACCGCCCAATCTCTCTCATTAACACGGAAGCTAAAATATTGGCCAAAATACTGGCCAACAGACTGCAAACAGTAATAACCTCCCTGGTCCACCCGGACCAATGCGGCTTCATGCCACAAAGATCCACGCGAATGAATATACGCAGACTTTACTCTGCCATTGAAAGATCGGCCACTCTACAGGACCCATTGGCACTGCTAACTATTGACTTTGAGAAGGCTTTCGACTCAATACACTGGGAGGCCCTGTGGTGCATTATGGGTAGAATGGGATTTGGAGAGCAATTCACAGACTGGGTTAAGCTCCTATATAATGCCCCGATGGCTGAAGTTAGAGTCAATGGCTGGTCCTCACGAACCATTAAACTTGGGAAGGGCACCAGGCAGGGATGTCCCCTCTCGGCAATGTTGTTTGCACTCGCAATAGAACCACTGGCGATAATGCTAAGGGAATCTATGGATTGGAGGGGATTCCACTGGGCGCAAGATTGGGAGGACAGGGTGTCCCTATACGCAGATGATCTACTAATCTACCTTAGTGACCCAGCGATATCCAGCCCCATTGTGACTAACCTACTAACTACATATGGAGCCTTTAGTGGGTTGAAGGTAAACTATGATAAATCCCTGATCTTTCCAATAAAAGGATTAGATGCAGCGACCCTAGCAAATAACCCATTCAGGATCGAGAAAGAGCAATTCCGATACCTGGGGATACAAATCTCAACGGACCTAAGTCAGTATATAAGGAGGAACCTGCACCCAGTAAGGGATAGATTTGTAAATGACGTTAAACAGTGGATGGCCCTTCCGCTCACCCTACTGGGAAGAGCTGCTTTATTCAAGATGTTGGCCCTCCCCCGGTTCTTATATGCCCTGCAGAACGCACCGCAATATATACCCCGAACAGAATTTTATAAAATAGATGAATCACTCAGGAAACTACTTTGGGGAGGGGGTCACCCACGAATTGCTCTCAGAACCCTTCAGCGCTCAGTGTGGGAGGGAGGAATCGGGCTGCCACACCTACAGACGTATTATTGGGCTGCCCAAATGTCGGTAGTGGATGATAGTCTGCATGCTGATCCAATGATACCACATAACAGAGCAGATGCACAAGCGAACCATGGAGTCACCCCGCTAGAAAGCTTGTATCAAAAGAAAACCCGACAAGCTACACCCACAATGATAACTCAAAGAACACAGATCTGGATGGATGCGCATAAACACCTAGGATGGGAGGGGAAAGTCACTCTGAAACAACCCCTGTGGTGGAATAAACACCTCCCGGAACTTAAAGACATTCCCAAATGGGCGGTCTGGGAGGAGGCGGGTATACAGACACTAGAAGACCTGGTACAGGATGGCGAAATCAAGACATTCCAGGTCCTGCGGGACGAGTTCGACCTCCCCATCACAGAGCACTTCCACTATTTACAAATAAGGCATGCACTCACTGCAAGCGAAATAGACCTCCCGAATATACCGGAATGCACCCCGATCGAGAGGAACATAGTGATGGAACGGATTGGGCATAAAGTAACCTCCACAATGTACAATGCCATCAATTCGTTTGCCACGAAAGAACTCACAGGACTTAAAGAGAAATGGGAAAGGGATGTGGGTCAAGTACAAGCGGAAGACTGGACAGTAGCACTCATGCACCCCCGGGAATCAGCAATCTCAGCCAGAATCAGGCTGGTACAGTTAAAAATCCTACATAGGGTTTACTATCCCAGAGAGGCCCTGCACCAATGGGGAAGAGCGACAGACCCCAATTGCTTGAGATGTCACCAGATGAGGGGTACCTTTTTCCACACCTTATGGGAATGCCCGCAGATACAAGACTTTTGGCAACAATGCTGCGATAAGCTCTCAGCAGTACTTGACCGTGAAATACCGATGGATCCAAAACTCCTGATATTGGGAATAGTTGCGGATATAGAGTTATCCAGATTTGAAAAACTCATGTTTGCAACGACTACAAGTCTTGCCAAAAGAAACATAGCCCAGCTATGGGGCTCGCCCGCACCGCCGCAATACACCAAATGGGTAGCAGACGTAGACATGTGTATCCCAATGGAGGTGAGAGTGTACACTACAAGAGGATGCCCGGAGAAAGCGGCCAAGATATGGCAAAAATGGGAGGACAGCTGAAGGCAAGTAAAGAACAGACACGGGGACACTGAGCGCCGAACAGTGAACCGATATAAGCCATCGGAACGATGTTGAGAAACTTTAGATGCAACAACTTTACAATATATGCAAATAGAAACCAGATGCCAGGAGGAAATGTATACCTGTGTGTTTAAATGTTCCAAATGTTTTAAATGTTATTAAAGTGTAAAAGGTTATGTGTGGTGACCAAATGTCAACCACATATTGTTATTGTGTTTGATGATGTCCACAAAACAATAAAAAAAAAAAATGTTATATTAAAAAAAAAAAAAGTGCGCGTACACGCGATTGGCCTATGTACGTGTATTTCAGGGGTGCGCGGGCACTTACACACGCAAGTACGTCAGCGCACCTGTAGCCCGGGGTGCGCGGGAATTTCCACACGCTATTGGACTGGGTACTGGATTTCAGGGGTGCGCGGGTCACACGCTCGCCTACAACACGCGCAACGCATAAATTTGCGCGCTAACAAAATAACAAGCTCAGACCCAGGATGAACATACCGTTCCTAGCAGCAGTGGCCGTGGGCTACCAAAGGAGGAGGAGGAGGATAGTCAGGGCCAGAATATTCACACCCAGAACCAGCCTTTTCGGGATGCCTGATGACCAGGTGTATGGGAGGTACAGGTTTCCACCACACATAATACTGGACCTGGTGAGTGAGTGGGAGGATGACCTCACATCACCCACCTTGTGCTCCCAAGCACTCAGCCCCCTGGAGAAGGTCCTCAATGTACTGCACTTCTTAGCAACTGGATCATTTCAGCGGACAAGTGCCATAGTGGGTGGGGTATCACAGGCCACCCAGTCACGCTGCCTACACCAGGTCTTGAACATCATCACTGCACGCCCATCAGTCCGCAGGCACATATACCTGCCCAGAACACCTGCAGAAAGGCATGCTGCCGCCCTGGATTTTTACGGTGTGGCACGATTCCCCAAAGTGCTAGGTGTCATCGACTGCACCCATGTGGCTCTACGTCCCCCCAGGGCATCAGAGCACATCTATAGGAACCGCAAGCACTGGCATTCCATCAACGTGCAGGTAGTATGTAATGCCAAGGGAATCATCACCTCAGTATATGGCAACTATCCCGGGTCCACCCACGACAGCTTCATTTACCGAATGTCCACCCTAAGCCGGGACCTAGAAGCTGGGCGGCATGGCGATACATGGCTGCTTGGTGAGTATGAATGCCACTGCACATGCATGCATGTCAGATACTGAGCAAGGTCACAACCCCACCAATGATACCAATCACCACCTCCACAGGGGACAGTGCCTACCCTCTCAGCCCCCACATGATGACGCCAATTCGGAACCCCACCACGCCACCCGAGGTAAGATATAACACAGCCCACATTACAACCCGGGGCACAGTGGAGCGCACATTCGGAGTGCTAAAGTCACGCTTTCGCTCCCTTGACCGTTCTGGCGGGCAGCTGTTATACGCTCCCCCAGTAGTGGGCAGGATCATAGTGGCAGCATGTGTCCTGCACAACGTTGCAACACGCCGAGGCCTGGCCGTGGACATGGTGGTGGCCCCACATCCCCAACCACATGCACAGCCGCTGCGCATGGGAGGGGAAAGGGCATGGGGGGAGGCAGCCCGTACACAGCTAGTGGCTAATTACTTCACATAGAAATCACACCCCTGTGGAGTGCACACTGCCCTGGCACATTCCATCTGACAATCAATGATGACTCAACCTGACACTGATCCTGAATGTCTGGAGAATCAACCGTGAAAACCATATCAGCCTGAGATTGTTCACCTGGAAGTGTTACAATGTGTGCATCCCTACCCACACAGACACCACCAATGCAGTTTTGTGAAGAAACACATTCAAGCAGCTAAAATGAATACCCACTTGCAAAATGCAACAAGAGGACAGTGCCATGTCAGCCAACCCATCCCCAGCACCGCCACACGACACACCGTGCCATGTCATGCTATTTGCAGGTAAACAAAGTAATCCCCACAACATGACACAAGTGTCACAATGTACAGTGTCCCTAATTGAAACTTGCAACACCTGAAATGCTCACAGTAATGCAGGACCAACAACAAACTTGAGGAGGTACTACCATTAACATGACATCACAAATGTAATAAATGAGTAGTCTCACCACCTGGAAATGCCTGCACTCCCACCACTTCCAACTGTACAGTGTTGGCGCCATGTAGAGTTGTAGGTGCACTGCTGCCAACATGGACCCCATCTCCAAACTAGAGGGCCTTGTGTAGACATGAGGAAGGGACCTGCAAATTGGGAGGTAGACACAGATGATGAGTTACACATCAATGCAACATGCAGTGTACAACACAACAGCAATATGCACTAGGAATGTATACACAGTATTGACTAGACTACCCACACATGTAGTGGGAGTCCAATGTCACCATGTACGTCAATGTCACTTGGGCACACCCTTTGCAAGCCCATGGAAACGGGAAGCAGGAGGGGTGTGTGTGACTCAAACCCAAGCATCTGAACCAAATACATGACGAGCCTGCATGTGCCCAGCCACAATGCAGCGTATGCCCACAGGAACCACGGAAGGCAACAAATTGTCCCAAAAAAATTGGGAAAAATAAAAATAAAAATAAAAATTAAAATTAAAAAAAATCAAAAATGGCCATTGATGGGCCCGGGGGGGTTGGGGAGGCCACCCAGGAGGTCCGAAGACAGGGTGCACACCAAAACCCACCTGTGTGGATCCTGGGAAAAAAAAACCTCTATGGGCTCATGGCCCACACGGCTAGCCTATTGTGGGAGTATCACTGCTGTCGCTATTATCACCCTGTGCAGCTGCATCCGGAGGTGGTTGCACTATGGGAGGCAGCCCACGCAAGGCCCTACTCTCCTCCTCCATGGCTGCAAGCATGCGGGTGTGGTAGGTCTCGTTCTGGAGGATGAGTGTGCGGAGGTCCCCATGCAACAACTCACGGGATGCCCGGACCTCCGCCCTCGTTGCCTGCATCTCAGCTGAGAGCGTACGGGTGAGACGCTCCAGCTGCTGTTCTGTCCTTTGGTGTGTTGAAGCCTCAAGCTCAACAAGAGTTGTCCTGAGGTGAAAGAGCTCCTGCCTGTGGCCCTGGGACTCTATGGAGATGGCCTCCTGCAGAGTCGCCAGTGCCGCCCGCCTGTCCCTGTTGGACGCCAACATGTCCTCCCTGTGTGACTGGCAGATGGAGTCGGTTGCCTGCTGTAGTCGCTCCATCAGCCTTTCAGGGGGGACAATGGAAGTGGCCACCCTATCCATGGCCTGAGCCATCATCTCGGATGATGCTGCCTGTTGGGTTGCCATACCGTAAATGGATTGCTCCCATGCAGTATTGCCAGGTGGCGTACGGCCACCACGTCGGCGGGCACCACACCTGTCTGGGGCAAGGCGAACTGCGCCTTGCTGTGCCGGCACTGCCTGAGGCTGCAGGACTGCATTCCCCCTCTGATCTGCTGGCCCAGGAACAGGATCAGATGTCGCGGAGTGTGACCCTGCATCCGTAACCACCAAAGGCGTAGCTGCCAACACTGACATCCCCATTGAGGGTTCTGACCCTGGTGCAGGTGGGTGGGACAGAACAGAATCCCTCCCTGGAACACTCACCTGCGACGGCACGTAGGTCTCATCATCCGAATCAACACCTGAGTACAGCTCGGGGGAGGTGCAGCCAGAGACACCCCTTGAGAGCACGACCTGCAGCACTTGTGGGTTCTCACCCACCACCACACCACGTCCCTCACTGGTGGTTGGTCGGCCCTCGGCCCCCTCCTGGGTCTGCACCATCTCCACAACCCCAGCAGTATCAGGTGCGTCTTCCCCTGCAAAGACATGAAAACAAAGAAATGGAAACAGGCATTAGCACCATGGCACACAATGAGGGCTGAGAAGCAAGAGAACCAGTACTTGATTGACACATGTCCCACATGACTAAAACCCTCCCATGCATGCACCCTCACTGCATATGAAGGGCAGGCAAATGGCACACACTGATGACACCAAGATCGAAGATGAACACATTTTCTGCATGCTGCCTGGCAGTGGCATCACACATTGGCCTGTGATTGCCAGGTGAAACACACATGCCATCACACAGATGGCATGTACCATTGCTATTGAGTGAAGATGGAGAGGAGGGCAGCACCTATTCATTCAGTCCAGTTCCCGCATGTAATAGCTTTTCTAATTCAAACAGGTCAGATTTTTCACCTGGAGCTGCCAGTCCAAAATGGTCCAATTGCACAGGGACATGTGTGAACAAATGATATCCAGGTAACAAAGTCACTCCACTTTACCATAGCCATGTCAGACATGTGACTAGAGGACTGAGAAATGCCTAGTAAAAGTGGTGGAATGCAAACAACCTGCCTGAATGAACAGAGAAAAATAAGCAACAATGTTGTGGCAAGGTGACACTTCAAGGGCAACTGGCGTGCAGTTGGGCTAGATGTCTACTGTTGGCAGAAGGGATACTGCTATGGCCAAATGCAGCTGCGCAGGATGTATTGCATGAAGCACATGGCTGACCCATACGACTCAGGTGCACACACTCTCACCTGGCACACAAACAGAAGCCCTCACACACACACCATGCACATGGATGACACACACATGCATGTGCACTCACCGGACAATGCCTCGTAATCAGGCAGATCTCCCACGCCTTGGATCTGTTCCTCCGTGACGTAGGTCCCAGCGACTGACTCATGTGGAGTGAGTTCCATGTCCACTACTGGAGACCCACCACCAGTCACTAGAGTTGCGGCATGACTTGAGGCCAGTTTATTCTTTGCCCTGCGCTTTAGGTCATTCCAGCGCTTATAGCAATCATTGGCTGTGCGCCTCACGATTCCAAGGGCACTTACGATGTCCGCAACGGTCTGCCAGTGTGCCTGGCGTTGTGCAGGTGTGGTCTTGGATCCTGCAACAATGACCATCTCGTTATCATGTCCGGACACATACTCGACAAGTGCATTCAGTTCGTCATCCGTGAAGCTGAGCTTCCTCGACGGGCCGGACTGTGTAGCCGTGTCTGGGGCATCAGCTTGTGCCGGACGAGCACTCTTCCTCTTCCGCTTGGAAGGTGGTGGTGATCCTGAGTGTCCTGCGCCGCTCTGGACACTAGGGGCAGGAGCCCTGGTGGACTCTGTATCAGGAGTGTGGGATTGCACACTCAGCATGGGAGTTGGTGCAGGCATTGGCTCAAGTGTAATGGTGTCAGGGGGAATGTCAGCAGGATGGACTAGGACCGACACTGTCCTGGCTGGGTGTGTGAGAGCTGGGGTGGATGGAGCCGCAGCTGCCCCTGCAGCCTCTCCGCCCTGCCTACTTGGGGCAGCAGATGACCTTGCTGCCCCAGATCCACGTGGCATGATGACATCAACGTGCACCAGCGCACGTGTCATAGGCCTGCTGACCTGGAAGTCAGCCATGGAGTCAGCCAGGTCTGGTGCCACAATGGGCTGGTCCAACAAGGGCTGAGCATGGATGGTGTCAGCCACATCAGCCTCAACAGAAGGGGGGGGGAATATGGGTGCCCTTGACTGGTCCTCCACACATGGGGCGACAGGCTCACCCTGCAAGTAACGACCACGTCCCCTACCGGATCCACCACGGCCAGCACTTGTGGCTCTTCCACCTTTGCCACCCTTACGGAATCCTCGCCTCCCAGCCATGGCACTGATGTTAATGTGCGTATGGGAGTGGCTGTAAACTATTGTCCTGGGCAATTGGGGGTCAAAGGGGTTGGGTACCAGATGGTAATTGTACCCTAGTGCTCTAGCAAGGCTGAATGTAACCCCTGGGGAAAGATGACGGGTCACGCTACGCACAAGAGGCCCAAAAAAGGGAGATGACGTGCACGCAACCCCTCCTAGACCACGTGTGCAGAAAGAAAAACCTGCACTACGCTGTGGCACCCAGTAACACAAGAATGAACGTATGCGTGTCACACGCAGCCTAGAATGACCTCTGAAGGGGTAGGCTACACACGGGGCAAGCACATACGTGCGTGACTCACCGTCTGCCAGGTAAAAGAGCGTGAAAAAGGAGCGCGTTTGGTTGGCAACACCCCCGCCAAAAGAAGATTTGTACGCTGTCTGAGGAGACAGGACAACAGTAGAAGGGAACACTGTTTGAGGGAACAGGCCCAGGTAAACCAGTAAAAGAGAAAAAAGAGAAAAAGGTGTCAGAGGTAACAGGGAGTACGAACTTGAAACGCCATGAAGTAAATCGCGTGTGAAACGACAAGAAGTACAGAATTCACCCACTCGCTCTCCACGAAAAGCACGTACAAGGAAATGGTGTTCTACACGTACCTTTTATGCAGGCCCACACGTCCAGCGTCACTTACGCGGCGTGTACGCGCTAGGGCCATTTCCACCAATTACACGCTTTGTCACTTCTGCGTGTAGGGCCATTTCCACCAATTACACGCTTTGTCACTTCTGCGTGTAGGGCCATTTTCACCAATTACACGCTTTGTCACTGCCGCTTGTACGCGCTAGGCCCATTCCCACCAATTACACGCTTTGACACTCGGACGTGTCTTTCATTTTTTTCACACGCAACATTTTCCAACGTGTGCCCAATTCAACGTGCACGTGACTTCATAGACGCGCATACGCTGGCGACGCGTTTACGCGCTAAGGGCCTTTCCTCGAATTACACGCAGACGTGTTGGATTTTCACGTGCCAAATCACTCCGTATCAAGCTGGCCACGCGTTCACACACGGAAGACCACGCTCCTACCCAGAAGGCCAAATTACTGCCCCCCAGAGCCCTGAGCACGCTCCCACCTGCCATCTGCTGCTGCCTGACTGCCTGCTGTCCACGTGCCCTGCCATTTGCTGCCTGCACATCAGCCAGGGGTGCTGTTGCTGTGACCACCCCTGCTGGAACCGAAGACTCCCGACTGATTTTCCATCGCCCCACAGCCCAGCCCCAGGACCCAGTTGCCCACCCTCTCCTGCCTCTGGGGTTGCCATGTCGGGCACTGCAACATCTGGCACCAGTGGCAACCCCCGGCCAAGGAGGCAGAGGGGCACCAGCTTCACTGCCACCGAAGTTGGTGTCCTGGTGGAGCATGTCCTGGGGCAGTATGATGCCCTCTTCGGAAGGTTGCGCGCCGACAAGGAAGGACGGACTCGGATCTGGATGGACATCGTGACTGCCATCAACGCGGAGGAGGTGGCAGTCCGCGACTACGAACGTGTCAGGAAGCGCTGGGAGGACTTCAGGTCCAGGACCCTCGTGAAGGCCCAGCGCCTCCTGAAGGCAGCGGATGCTAAGGGGCACCGGGGCCACTTGTCGGAAGATCAGATGAGGGTCCTGGAACGCATATCCCCAGCGCTCCACATCCAGGTCCTTGAGAAGCAGACCCGTCTGGAGTCGAGCGGTAAGTGTACATGCATACTGATTGTAAGCTGTGCGTGTGGTGGTGTGCCAGGAGTGTGCAGGTTGAACATGTATTTTTATGTGGCCAAGTAGGGGGGGTGTACAGGGCCGTGAGGGTGACACATGCGAGGGGTCTCATGTGTGACACATGGATGGTGCTTGTGTGTGTGGGCTTGCATGGCACAGGATGTGGAGGAATGATTGTCAGGTGTGACATGGATGTCGATCAAAACACTGCGACAGTTGGCAGAGGTGTACACATGCATGCAAGTTTGGTGTTGTGTGTGCATGTGTAGTGTACTCCCTATGTTGCATGTGATGTGTGGATGACCTTTGGCTGCTCATGCTGTTGTATGTGAATGGATGGTGCTGGCTGTTGCATTATGGCTGTGGTATGGCTCATGTGTGCAAGTTGAAATGACATGTGTGTTGGGGATTGTGATGCCATGTCTGAGGTTTACCAATGCCACTCATGTATAACTGTCATGTGTGTATGAGTCCATTTTACAGTGCCCTGATGCCTGTGTTTTCTTTCTCCCTGTCTGCAGCGTCAACTGATGAAGAGGGCGGAGAAGGTGCTGTGGAGCACAGCGGCAGGGGTCGCACCACCAGCCGGAGACGCAAGGCCCGGATCCCCTTCCAGGTTGTGATCTCGTCGGGGAGTGAGGAGTCCGGTGCCGCGTCCCAGGCCGCAGCTGCCGAGGGGAGGTCCAAGAGGCGGAGGTTGGAGTTGGACTCCTCGGCAGCAAAAGGGGCAGCTGGGACCCCACAGGGCCCAACGGGGGAAGATGGCACGGAGTCATCCAGGTTGGTGGGGGTTTGGTGGAGGAGGAGGCCGTGCAAGTGACAGTGGCGGGGTCTGGAGGTGGGGATTCCACTGGTGCTAGTGGTGCAGTGCAGGATCAGGGACAGGAGGCAGCACAGGCCGCCGCGGAGGTGCCTGTGTGCAATCCTGTCCCTGCTCCTGTCACTGCCTCATCTTGCACCAGCGGGGATGCCTACCTCCAGACCCGTTCTCAGGGAGAGGATTGGCTTACGACACCTGGCCTTCCACTCCCTGCCGATGTGGCTATCCTGCACCAGGTTGTGCCTGTCCAGGGTGGGGTGGCGTTGCGTCAACGGGCCATTCGAGCTGACCTGCAGTCTTTTCATGATGAGTCTGCACGTCTTCTCGCATGGCTCGTTGACCGCGTTGACCCACTGGGACAGCTCACCAGGGCTGGATTCCTCCGTTTCCTGGACCTTGTTCCGACCCCCTTCTCCACAGAACCCCCTATGCCCCAGTCGTCCTCCATGCCATCTTCCCACCCATGTGTCACCTGGGTGCCCTGTGGAGCTGCCTCCGACCGTGCGGCCAGGCTGGTGGACAACAGACCCCTCCACAGTCGGGAGTCGGACGTCCAGCAGGGGTGGCCACGTCAACGACTGCACCCCAGCTGGAGGAGGATGTGCAGGCACCATCGGACAGGGCACATAGACACCAGCAGCTGCAGCAGCAGGAGGCTGTAGGTGGGAGCCACGATAGCTCGGGGCCTTCAACATCGGAGGGGCAGGCATCGGCCGGAGGGCAGGAGGACCCTGGACTGGAAGTGTCTTCCGTGTGGCAGCGGTTGGGCCACGCCATAGATGCGGAGCGGCGGCAGGCAGAAGAGGCGCGGCTCACGATGGTCATGGCGGAAAACTCCATGCGGAGGGCCCTGAGGCGGGCTGAGTGCCTCGAGGCAATCCGCAGGGAGTTGGAGGTGAACATGTCGGCGTCCCTGCGGACCCTCGGGGCCATGGAACAGGACCGCCTCCGGGACATAGACGAGGAGTTCGATGATGCCCTGGCCCGGAACACCACTAAGTGAGCCGCTGGACTGGCCCGCCGCCATTGTATATAGTTATTTAGTGATAGGTTTCCTTTGCAGTTTATTTTTCTTTGGAGTCGACGGACAGTGCTCCACCTTTTGTATATAGTTCCATTTTAGATAGGTTTTTTGGTAGGTTTCATTTCTTCTCTTGGGATGATGGACCCTGAATACGTTGTACATAGTTGGACTTTGGATTTGGATATTTTTTTTTACTATGAATATTTTTTGCCATGGAGCAATGGTTTTCTATTTCATTTTTACCTTCATTTACTTTTCATGGACTTGAACTTTGGAAGATATTTTTTCGTATTGTCATTTATTGATTTCATTTTGAAAAGAGACAGCCTGCTTGATTTTTTAATTATTTTACTTGTGTATTTTGGTTGATTTTGATAGCCATTGCTGTTGTTTTTAATACATTATTTTGATTTTTTAATTCTTCAATGTGTGGTTTCATCTCATTGTTTTCATGTATGTCATGATATGGGTTTTCAGGTTCCCTTGCAACCATTGTGTGTGTGTGAGACACATGTGTTGATTTACATTGTTTCCATTGGAGTAGTATCATGGGCACATGTAATACTTGGTTGTGTCTTTGGGCTGTGGTGGCTGGCCATGAGGCACATGCTTGAGGATTGTCAGGGCCTGTGGGCAGGGGGTCATGAGTGGGGGCCTGGTGGAGGCTGCCTCTGGTGGCGGGGGGTGGGGGTGGTGGTAGACATGAGTGGGGGCCTGGTGGAGGGTGCCCCTGGTGGCTGGGGGTTGGGGGTGGTGGGAGACATGAGTGGGGGCCTGGTGGAGGGTGCCCCTGGTGGCTGGGGGGTGGGGGTGGTGGGAGACATGAGTGGGGGCCTGGTGGAGGGTGCCCCTGCACTGCTGGGGGGTGGGGGTGGTGGGAGACATGGGTGGGGGCCTGGTGGAGGGTGCCCCTGGTGGCTGGGGGGTGGGGGTGGTGGGAGACATGGGTGGGGACCTGGTGGAGGGTGCCCCTGGTGGCTGGGGGGCGGGGGTGGTGGGAGACATGAGTGGGGGCCTGGTGGAGGGTGCCCCTGGTGGCTGGGGGGTGGGGGTGGTGGGAGACAAAAGTGGGGGCCTGGTGGAGGCTGCCCCTGCACTGCTGGGGGGTGGGGGTGGTGGGAGACATGGGTGGGGGCCTGGTGGAGGGTGCCCCTGGTGGCTGGGGGTGGTGGGAGACATGAGTGGGGGCCTGGTGGAGGCTGTCCCTGGTGGCTGGGGGGTGGGGGTGGTGGTAGACATGAGTGGGGGCCTGGTGGAGGGTGCCCCTGGTGGCTGGGGGGTGGGGGTGGGGGTAGACATGAGTGGGGGCCTGGTGGAGGCTGCCCCTGCACTGCTGGAGGGTGGGGGTGGTGGGAGACATGAGTGGGGGCCTGGTGGAGGGTGCCCCTGGTGGCTGGGGGGTGGAGGTGGTGGGAGACATGAGTGGGGGCCTGGTGGAGGCTGCCCCTGCACTGCTGGGGGGTGGGGGTGGTGGGAGACATGAGTGGGGGCCTGGTGGAGGGTGCCCCTGGTGGCTGGGGGGTGGGGGTGGTGGGAGACATGAGTGGGGGTCTGGTGGAGGGTGCCCCTGCACTGCTGGGGGGTGGGGGTGGTGGGAGACATGAGTGGGGGCCTGGTGGAGGCTGCCCCTGGTGGCGGGGGGTGGGGGTGGTGGTAGACATGAGTGGGGGCCTGGTGGAGGGTGCCCCTGGTGGCTGGGGGTTGGGGGTGGTGGGAGACATGAGTGGGGGCCTGGTGGAGGGTGCCCCTGGTGGCTGGGGGGTGGGGGTGGTGGGAGACATGAGTGGGGGCCTGGTGGAGGGTGCCCCTGCACTGCTGGGGGGTGGGGGTGGTGGGAGACATGGGTGGGGGCCTGGTGGAGGGTGCCCCTGGTGGCTGGGGGTGGGGGTGGTGGGAGACATGGGTGGGGGCCTGGTGGAGGGTGCCCCTGGTGGCTGGGGGGCGGGGGTGGTGGGAGACATGAGTGGGGGCCTGGTGGAGGGTGCCCCTGGTGGCTGGGGGGGTGGGGGTGGTGGGAGACATGAGTGGGGGCCTGGTGGAGGCTGCCCCTGCACTGCTGGGGGGTGGGGGTGGTGGGAGACATGGGTGGGGGCCTGGTGGAGGGTGCCCCTGGTGGCTGGGGGTGGTGGGAGACATGAGTGGGGGCCTGGTGGAGGCTGCCCCTGGTGGCTGGGGGGTGGGGGTGGTGGTAGACATGAGTGGGGGCCTGGTGGAGGGTGCCCCTGGTGGCTGGGGGGTGGGGGTGGTGGTAGACATGAGTGGGGGCCTGGTGGAGGCTGCCCCTGCACTGCTGGAGGGTGGGGGTGGTGGGAGACATGAGTGGGGGCCTGGTGGAGGGTGCCCCTGGTGGCTGGGGGGTGGGGGTGGTGGGAGACATGAGTGGGGGCCTGGTGGAGGCTGCCCCTGCACTGCTGGGGGGTGGGGGTGGTGGGAGACATGAGTGGGGGCCTGGTGGAGGGTGCCCCTGGTGGCTGGGGGGTGGGGGTGGTGGGAGACATGAGTGGGGGCCTGGTGGAGGGTGCCCCTGCACTGCTGGGGGGTGGGGGTGGTGGGAGACATGAGTGGGGGCCTGGTGGAGGGTGCCCCTGGTGGCTGGGGGGTGGGGGTGGTGGGAGACATGAGTGGGGGCCTGGTGGAGGCTGCCCCTGCACTGCTGGGGGGTGGGGGTGGTGGGAGACATGGGTGGGGGCCTGGTGGAGGCTGCCCCTGCACTGCTGGGGGGTGGGGGTGGTGGGAGACATGAGTGGGGGCCTGGTGGAGGGTGCCCCTGGTGGCTGGGGGTTGGGGGTGGTGGGAGACATGAGTGGGGGCCTGGTGGAGGGTGCCCCTGGTGGCTGGGGGTGGGGGTGGTGGTAGACATGAGTGGGGGCCTGGTGGAGGCTGCCCCTGCACTGCTGGGGGTGGGGGTGGTGGGAGACATGAGTGGGGGCCTGGTGGAGGGTGCCCATGGTGGCTGGGGGGTGGGGGTGGTGGGAGACATGAGTGGGGGCCTGGTGGAGGGTGCCCCTGGATGCTGGGGGGTGGGGGTGGTGGGAGACATGAGTGGGGGCCTGGTGGAGGGTGCCCCTGGTGGCTGGGGGGTGGGGGTGGTGGGAGACATGAGTGGGGGCCTGGTGGAGGTTGCCCCTGCACTGCTGGGGGTGGGGGTGGTCGGAGACATGAGTGGGGGCCTGGTGGAGGGTGCCCCTGGTGGCTGGGGGGTGGGGGTGGTGGGAGACATGAGTGGGGGCCTGGTGGAGGGTGCCCCTGGATGCTGGGGGGTGGGGGTGGTGGGAGACATGAGTGGGGGCCTAGTGGAGGGTGCCCCTGCACTTCTGGGGGGTGGGGGTGGTGGGAGACATGGGTGGGGGCCTGGTGGAGGCTGCCCCTGCACTGCTGGGGGGTGGGGGTGGTGGGAGACATGGGTGGGGGCCTGGTGGAGGGTGCCCCTGGTGGCTGGGGGGAGGGGTGGTGGGAGACATGGGTGGGGGCCTGCTGGAGGCTGCCCCTGGTGGCGGGGGGGTGGGGGTGATAGGGGACATGAGTGGGGGCCTGGTGGAGGGTGCCCCTGGTGGCTGGGGGGTGGGGGTGGTGGGAGACATGAGTGGGGGCCTGGTGGAGGGTGCCCCTGGATGCTGGGGGGTGGGGGTGGTGGGAGACATGAGTGGGGGCCTGGTGGAGGGTGCCCCTGCACTGCTGGGGGGTGGGGGTGGTGGGAGACATGAGTGGGGGCCTGGTGGAGGGTGCCCCTGCACTGCTGGGGGGTGGGGGTGGTGGGAGACATGAGTGGGGGCCTGATGGAGGGTGCCCCTGGACTGCTGGGGGGTGGGGGTGGTGGGAGACATGAGTGGGGGCCTGGTGGAGGGTGCCCCTGGATGCTGGGGGGTGGGGGTGGTGGGAGACATGAGTGGGGGCCTGGTGGAGGGTGCCCCTGCACTGCTGGGGGGTGGGGGTGGTGGGAGACATGGGTGGGGGCCTGGTGGAGGCTGCCCCTGCACTGCTGGGGGGTGGGGGTGGTGGGAGACATGGGTGGGGGCCTGGTGGAGGGTGCCCCTGGTGGCTGGGGGGAGGGGGTGGTGGGAGACATGGGTGGGGGCCTGGTGGAGGCTGCCCCTGGTGGCGGGGGGGTGGGGGTGATAGGGGACATGAGTGGGGGCCTGGTGGAGGCTGCCCCTGGTGGCTGGGGGGTGGGGGTGGTGGGAGACATGAGTGGGGGCCTGGTGGAGGCTGCCCCTGCACTGCTGGGGGTTGGGGGTGGGGGTGGTGGGAGACATGAGTGGGGGCCTGGTGGAGGTTGCCCCTGGTGGCTGGGGGGTGGGGGTGGTGGTAGACATGAGTGGGGGCCTGGTGGAGGCTGCCCCTGCACTGCTGGGGGTTGGGGTGGTGGGAGACATGAGTCGGGGCCTGGTGGAGGGTGCCCCTGGTGGCTGGGGGGTGGGGGTGGTGGTAGACATGAGTGGGGGCCTGGTGGAGGCTGCCCCTGCACTGCTGGGGGGTGGGGGTGGTGGGAGACATGAGTGGGGGCCTGAAGGAGGGTGCCCCTGGTGGCTGGGGGGTGGGGGTGGTGGGAGACATGAGTGGGGGCCTGGTGGAGGGTGCCCCTGGATGCTGGGGGGTGGGGGTGGTGGGAGACATGAGTGGGGGCCAGGTGGAGGATGCCCCTGCACTGCTGGGGGGTGGGGTGGTGGGAGACATGGGTGGGGGCCTGGTGGAGGCTGCCCCTGCACTGCTGGGGTGTGGGGGTGCAGGGGGACATGAGCAGGTGTGCAGGGTAGTCCCCTGTTTTGTGGGCTGCCTGCAGGGGCCGTGGAGGGTGTACAGGGAACACCTGTGAGGACCCACCCAGCCTAATCGCATGTGTAACTTCCCACGCACCCCTGTAATACACGTACCAAGCCAAATCGCGTGTGATAATTCCCGCGCACCCCTGTAATACACGTACCTGGCCAAATCGCATGTGAGAATTGCCGCGCACCCCTGTAATACACGTACCCAGCCGAATCGCGTGTAAAACTTCCCGTGTACCCCTGTAATACACGTACCCAGCCAAATCGCGTGTGATAATTCCCGCGTACCCCTGTGATACACTTGCCCTGGCTAATCGCGTGTAAAACTTCACACGTACCCCTGTAATACACGTACCCTGGCCAATCGCGTGTTAAACTTCCCGCGTACCCCTGTAATACACGTACCCTGGCTAATCGCGTGTATAACTTCACGCGTACCCCTGATATGCACGTTACCCGCTTTGCGTTCCTTGTTTGGCAGCCCTGTAAACTGGTCCAGGGTTAGCGCAGCCCTTTGCGATGATTTTGCGATTTTGATGGCTTTTCCTTGCGCGAGAGCGTTCTTGGGGGCGTTACTGGCGCTGCTGCAGGGTCGCTGGGATACTCTGCGCCACGGCTGGTTTGGGAGCCTAAAATCCATGAATACGCTGTGCGCGGAAATCGGTTTTAGCGCACGTGACTGGCGCAGACAATCGCACGCGGACACTCTGCGCCAGCCGCTTGCGACACTTTTCTGCGAAATTCTATGAATTACCCTGTAAGTTTGCTATGCCACAACGCTTTGCAATTGATTTGTCAAGAAATGTTACTAGCTTAGTAGCCACTACCTGTCCATAGTCGAGTGAAGATATCTGTATGGCCATTATGAAATCTAAGCGCTCTAGAGCCCCAGGGCCTGACGGCATCCCGCCCTGCCTGATTAAACTCAACCCGGATTTATGGGCTTCTATTTTTAAGACTAAATTCGACTCCATCCATCTGCTAGGAATAATTCCTAGCTCCTGGTGTTCTGCGATTATCATCCCGGTTTACAAAAAGGGAGCCATGGATAATCCAGGCAACTTTAGGCCGGTAGCATTAATGGATGCCTCTAAAGATTTTTACTAGGCTATTGCTACAATCTATTCAGCACCATATATCAGTAGCCAATATATTGCCTAGATTTCAAATAGGATTTCGTAGACACATGGGATGTCCACTAAATGCTACTATAATCGCTCATTTGTATCAACATACAAAGTATTCCAACACAGGGCCCATTTATATGGCTCCCCTAGATCTCACAGCTGCTTTTGACTCAGTCATTAGATCCTTGCTGTGGGAATAAATGTTGAAGTATGGGGTTTTGGCACCCTTAGTTCCTATTATTGCAGTTTTACACCAGCAAACTAATATCGAATATGGCTGACAAAGGCTGGCGCTCTTACTGATTCCATCCCCACTGAAATTGGGCTTAAAGAGGGCTGCAAGTGTCACAGGTTTCCCCCCTTCTCACCTGTCTGTGTCGTTTGTTCGAGTTCTTCGATGAAGTCTTCTTTCGCACCGTTCGGGTCCTGTATAACCCTGTGCGTGGGTCCTAGGGTTCCAGTGTGCGGTTTGTGTCCCGTCTCCAGGGAGCCTTCATTTGTCCGGGAAAAAAGTCCAGGAAATGGCGAGGAGCGCACTCGGAAGGCGAGTGCGAAGGAAATCCAGGGATGTAAGGTGAGGACAAAAAGGGAAGGATGAAGGAGGAGGAAAATTAGGGCACTGGCAACCAGGAATCAGTGGAAATTGCTGTACGAACTACGGCAGCACACGTCTGACTACTGCAAGTGGTAGCGTTGAGACGCGCAGGGCCGTGTCTGCTTTGTAGAACGCAGAGCGTACACCGTGGAGACTGGAAAACAGCGTTTCACGTTCAGCGGCCATGTTGGGAGTACTGCTGAGTTCAGTCCCCTATGGGTCAGGGACCACAAAGTCCAGAAGGGACGCGTCCGGTGGTTCATGACAGCATGCCTCCTCTGAAACCCAGTTCCTCTGGGTTTACCCAGGTGTATAAGGTGGTACCTTAGGAGTAGTCTGGGGGCATTTATGTTTGAGACTGGTTCCCAGGTGCGTTCACTGGGAGGGTACCCTTTCCACTCGACCAGATACTGTAGCTGACCACGTCTGTACCTGGAGTCACATATTCTGGACACTTCGTATTCTAACTGATCATTGACAACCACAGGAGTAGATCTTGGAGCAGTCTGGGAGGACTGGACGTATGGTTTCGACAGAGAAGTGTGAAAAACTGGGTGGATTCTCTTCCAGGATTCTGGTAGTTTGAGTCGGAAGGCCACTGGGTTAATGATTTCCTTTATGGAAAAAGGCCCATAGTACCGGGGAGCCAACTTATTTGGCCGTAAGTGTCGAGGCAGTAGTTTCGAGGATAGCCAGACCTTATCACCCACTGCGTATGAAGGCCCTGGTCTTCTTTTGGAATCTGCATAATGCTTGGTGTTTTTTCAGGCCTTTACAAGGTGTTCTTTGGCTTCTCTGTGTACGTTGATGAGGGTTTCAATCCAGGAGTCAACTGTAGGAACTGGGGTAGGATGTGGGAGTATGGATGGTAGAACCAAAGGGTGGAATCCTTGGCTACAGAAAAAGGGGCTGGTTTGGACAGCCGAGTGGTCCGAATTATTGTATGCGAATTCAGCCACGGGTGTTAGTAGTGACCAATCGTCCTGGACCTTGGTGGAAAAACAGCGAAGATATTGCTCCAGGGTTTGGTTCACGCATTCAGTAGCTCCATTGGTCTGTGGATGATAACCTGAGGAGAGGGCACGTTGGATTCCTAGTATACGACATACGTTTTTCCAGAACTCAGATATGTGCTGAGGTCCTCTGTCAGATATGATCTTGGAGGGTAGTCCATGAAGTTGGAATATGTGTTCCAGGAAGATTCCAGCGAGTTCAGAGGAGGATGGCAGTTTATATAAGGGTGTGAAATGAGCCATGTGAGTGAATAAATCAATGGTAACCATGATAGTTGTGTATCCCCTGGAAGGTGGTAGTTCCACAATAAAGTCTGTAGCGATGAATTCCCAAAGTCTTGTTGGCAGCGCTGGTTAGAGCAGGAGACCCGCCGGTTTCTTTTTATCATGCTTATTTTGAGTGCAGACTGCACAGGTTTGGATGTAATGCTGGACGTCATCTTTCATTTTCGGCCACCAAAACTGTCTTTGTATTAAATGGAGAGTGTTGGTGATGCCACGGTGTCCTGAATGAAGGGTGTCGTGACATAGGCTTGTGATCCTTTGTCGCAGTCTCTGCATGGGAATGACCAGACCATTATCCTTGAATAAATATCTGTCCTTTGTTGTGAGATTCCATCGATTCTTCCCAGTAAACTCCTTCCAGATCCCAGAGGACTGGGTTTGAATCTGAATGTCTTCCAGGAGACTGATTGCTTGGGCAACAAATATTGTGTGGGGAAACATCTTTGGGAAGGATCGGTCTTCAAGAAATTTGTAGTCGGGACGTCAGGATAAGGGGTCAGCAATTATATTGTGTGTTCCAGGAACATGATAGATTTGAAACTGGTACTGGGCAAAGAAGAAGGCCCAACGGGCTTGACGACTGTTCCTACATTCCAGGGATTGCAGAACTTGAAGATTCCGATGGTCCGTGCGGACCTGAACAGGATGTTTCGCTCCCAGGAGTAGATGACGCCAATCTGTGAAGGGTTGACGGATGGCTAATAGTTCCTTTTCCAGAACAGAATTGTGGGTTTCGCTAGGAGTCAGGGTGCGCGAAAAATAGGCGATGGGGTGTTCTAATTTGTCATCAAATTCCTGTTTTAGGACTGCCCCGATGGCGTAGTTAGAGGCATCCGTTTCCACTAGGAAGGGTCAATCAATGTCAGGTTGAGCCAAGATGGGGGCTTGTGTAAACTCCGACTTCAATCGTTGAAACGCCTCATCTTGGACTGCTGCCCAGTTAAAGAGAGTATCCTTCTTCAACAATGTAATGATCGGTTGTACTATCTCCGAAAAGGAAGGTATGAATTTTCGGTAGAAGTTGGCAAGCCCCAGGAAGGATTGAATCTGTTTCACAGTAGTTGGAACAGGCCAGGATAGGATGGAGTCTACTTTTGAGCGGTCCATTCCAATTCCTTCTGGGCTAAGGACAAATCCGAGATAGTGAACAGTAGACACATGGAAAAGGCATTTCTCAGGTTAAGCCAGGAGCTTATGTTCACGTAGACACTGTAGGACTGCTATAACATGTTCTTCATGCTTCAGATGGTCCTTGGAGTATATCGGTATATCGTCCAGGTAAACTATGACGAAGAGGAACAGCATATCAGAGAACACCCGGTCCATAAAACGTTGGAAGACTGCTGGGGCATTTGCGAATCCGAAGGGCATAACCAAGTATTCAAAATGACCAAAGGGTGTTCTAAAGGTGTTAGGCAGAAACCTGTGCAGTTCCCTTAGGGACCACTGCAAAAAGTTTAGGGCTACAGGAGTTAGCGGTAAACCCTATTGGTAGCAGTCTGCACCACCCAGATTTACCTGGTAGCTGTGGCTAAGCAGTCAGAATTCTCTCAAGAAGAGTTAGGCAGTATACAGATCATACACAATAGGGCAGGTAAACACAGTAGAACAAGCAAACACTGACCAGAGCTTTGGTGTAAAAGATATATAATTATTTATTTAAAAACACATCTATGAAAACACACTGGCACTAATATCAAGCAAGTTCAAAAACACAGTTACTAAAGTATATACGCTCCCTTAAAAGAATCTTAGACAAGTCTTAAGTAAAGCACCACTTATTTTCAGACAGCGGTGAGCGCTTAACGCAGATGGCATTCTAATGATTTGGTGAAAAAGGGAGAGAAAGGCAGAGCATAAATTGAAACAGATCCCAACCCTTTCAAAAGAACACAGCAAGAGAGGAAGGCAGAATCAAACCGTGAAGTTAGAGTTCAGAAAGTGCGCAAAAGTCTCGAAAAGGTTCAGAAAGCTCAAGGGGAAGAGACTCTCCGGCAAGAAGATCTCCTCTGTCGTCGGGAAGTGGTGAGACGGTTCAGCAGGGCGCCACCGGTGGTCTCGTCATTGCAGGTCGGCTCAGCTTCTCCCTCTTCGGATTCTCAGGTCCTGTGGTGACTTCTGAAGTTCCAGTCCCAAAAGCCCTGCTTTTATGCAAGAAACCCCCATTCATTCAGCCTAGCTGTCAATCAAACATGCTATGTGGTGAGCCGGTCAATCACACAAGAGTGCGACTTGAGTTGCCAGGATGAAGGAGGAGGAAAATTAGGGGACCGGGAACCAGGAATCAGTGGAAATCGCTGTACGAACTACAGCAGCACACGTCTTACTACTGCAAGCAGTAGCATTGAGACGCGCAGGGCTGCGGGGGCGTGTCTGCTTTGTAGAATGCAAAGCGTACAACGCGGAGACTGGTAAACAGCGTTTCACGTTCAGCGGCAATGTTGGGAGTACTGCTGAGTTCAGTCCCCTATGGGTCAGGGACCACAAAGTCCAGAAGGGACGCGTCCGGCGGTTCATGACAGCAACCTAGCTGCAGTCCTGTTTAACTTATATTTACTGGATCTTGATGAGGGATGGGATGAGGCTATTATATTTCCAGTCAAACTGGGTGGTCTTTTGCTCAATTGGCTAAGCTTTGCTGATGATCTACTATTCTTTGACAGGACACCCTTTGGGCTCCAGACCAAGTTGGATTTGTTTCATACTTATGCTTGCAAAAATAACCTTCAGGTGAATCCATCGAAATCTTTTATGGAAGGGAGGAGAAGGTGTGTTAAGTTTACCTGGTGTTTAAATGGTATTTCCATTCCACAGACCCTTTCCATGCATTATCTAGGATATCATTTATCTAGTACCTATTCAATGGATCGCTGGAGGGAAATTTTGACCAATAAAGCTAACTCGCTCACTTCACAGATGAGGATTATTTATCATAGACCCAGGAAATTCTCATTGATTCCAATCCTTCTCTACTTACAAAAAATAGAACCCATTCTACTCTATGCCCTGGAAATTTGTCTTTGTGATTTGGAGGATTTTTTAGACGTGCTATATGGCAAAATGTGGAAAACAGCATTGGGGTTAGCTCTATCTATTCCTAATATGATTATTTGTCATGAGCTGGGATTGTTACCACCGTCAGTTAAATGGCATTGGCGTCTTCTGTCCAATTATGGCAAAATGCTATCACCACCAAAAGCTTCCTTATATGAGGACTTGGCATTCATGGTCACCAAAGGGCACCCTCCGTCTTCCCTGAAAGTTCTAAATAAAATGGATGTCATATTATTTTCAACTATGATTTCTAAGGACTTGATCATGGAGTTGCCTTCGTGCAAACTTAAATTCCAACGATATTACTGGTGTCTTTTTGCCAGTGGGGACAACGGGCAAAGTATCAGGACATTTTTCCTTGTAACAAGGCTAGGAAAACGTATTTGAGATTCCGATTGAATCAATTACAAACCAATTTTCACCAATGAAAAATTGATGAATTGGTATCGCCATAAAGATAAATATTGGACAATGTAGATTCTGTGAAACTGAGAATACCCTTGAAACATTGAAACATTTAACTGTTTATTGCGCTTTCTTTGAATCTGATAGGAGGCAAATATTTGGTGCACACATTTATTCTGATGCCAGTTTGAGTAGAGAACGTTTGTGGCAAAGATGTATGTGGGGGACGAGCAAAACACTGATTCTTAGTTTATTGAAATGTATAACATGTATGGAAGACAAACTGTTAGATAAAAGACTATGGGGGTAATTCATAGAATGCAGCGCACAAGTGGCGCACGCGGCTGGCGCACAGTGTGCGCGTGCGAATCCCTGCGCCAGCCGCGTGCGCTAAAATCCATTTCCGCGCTCAGCGTATTCATGAATTCCAGCCACCAAAACCAGCCGCGGCGCACAGTGGCGCAGCGACCCTGCAGCAGCGCCAGTTACGCCCCCAAGAATGCCTCTCGCGCAGGGAAAAGCCATCAAAATCCCCAATCCAGCGCAAAGGGCTGCGCTAACCTTGTACCAGCACGGCAAGCGGGCTACGTGTATCACTGGGGTGCGCGGGAAGTACCTCACGCGATTGGCCCCGTGCGAGCAGGGTACGCGTATTTCAGGGGTGCGCAGGAAGTTCCACACGCGATTGCCGCAGGGTACGTGTATTTCAGGGGTGCACGGGAAGTTCCACACGCGATTACAGCAGGGTACGTGTATTTCAGGGGTGCGCGGGAAGTTCCACACGCGATTGGCCCCGTGCGAGCAGGGTACGTGTATTTCAGGGGTGCGCGGGAAATCCCACACGCGATTTCAGCAGGGTACGTGTATTTCAGGGGTGCGCGGGAAGTTCCACACGCGATTGGCCCCGTGCGAGCAGGGTACGCGTATTTCAGGGGTGCGCGGGAAGTTCCACACATGATTCCAGCAGGGTACGTGTATTTCAGGGGTGCGCGGGAAGTTCCACACGCGATTTCAGCAGGGTACGTGTATTTCAGGGGTGCACAGGAAGTTACACACGCGATTTCAGCAGGGTACGTGTATTTCAGGGTGCGGGGGAAGTTTCACACGCGATTTCAGCAGGGTACATGTATTTCAGGGGTGCGCGGGAAGTTCCTCACGCGATTGGCCCCGTGCGAGCAGGGTACGCGTATTTCAGGGGTGCGCGGGAAGTTCCACACGCGATTCCAGCAGGGTACGTGTATTTCAGGGTGCGGGGGAAGTTTCACACGCAACATCATCAGGGTACGTGTATTCCAGGGGTGCGCGGGAAGTTCCACACGCGATTCCAGCAGGGTACGTGTATTCCAGGGGTGCGCGGGAAGTTCCACACGCGATTCCATCACGGTACGTGTATTACAGGGGTGCGCGGGAAGTTCCACACGCGATTGGCCCCGTGCGAGCAGGGTACGCGTATTTCAGGGGTGCGCGGGAAGTTCCACACGCGATTCCAGCAGGGTACGTGTATTTCAGGGGTGCGCGGGAAGTTCCACATGCGATTTCAGCAGGGTAAGTGTATTTCGGGGTGCGGGGGAAGTTTCACACGCACCATCATCAGGGTACGTGTATTCCAGGGGTGTGCGGGAAGTTTCACACGCGATTCCATCAGGGTACGTGTATTACAGGGGTGCGCGCGGAGCACCACACGTGAATTGCACGTGTGGGTCCTCCCAGGTGTTCCCTCTACACCCTCCACGGCCCCTGCAGGTGGCTCACACCACAGGGGCCTACCCTGCACATGTCCTGCAGGCACCCCATCCGCCATGGCCATGCCCCCCAGCCAACCCACATGTCAACTTGCACTACTGCCCACCAACGCATGTCCCCCTGCACCCCCAGCCACCAGGGGCACCCTCCACCAGGCCCCATCCATGTCTCCCACCCACCCATCTCCCAGCAATGCAGGGGCACCCACCACCAGGCCCCCACCCATGTCCAACTCATGTTCCCCACCACCCCCAACCCCCAGCACTGTGGGGCACCTGCCAGCAGGCGCCCACCCATGTCCAACTCATGTTCCCCACCCCCCCGCCCCCCAGCAGTGCAGGGGCACCCTCCACCAGGCCCCCACCCATGTCTCCCACCCCCCTACCCCCCCAGCACTGTGGGGCACCTGCCAGCAGGCCCCCACCCATGTCTCCCACCCCCTCCCACCCCCCAGCAGTGCAGGGGCACCCTCCACCAGGCCCCCACCCATGTCTCCCCCCCACCCCCCAGCACTGTGGGGCACATGCCAGCAGGCCCCCACCCATGTCCAACTCATGTTCCCCACCCCCCCACCCCCCAGCACTGTGGGGCACCTGCCAGCAGGCCCCCACCCATGTCCAACTCATGTTCCCCACCTCTCCCAACCCCCAGCACTATGGGGCACCTGCCAGCAGGCCCCCACCCATGTCCAACTCATGTTCCCCACCCCCTACCCCCCAGCACTGTGGGGCACCTGCCAGCAGGCCCCCACCCATGTCTCCCACCACCCCCACCCCCCAGCAGTGCAGGGTCACCCTCCACCAGGCCCCCACCCATGTCTCCCACCACCCCCACCCCCCAGCAGTGCAGGGTCACCCTCCACCAGGCCCCCACCCATGTCTCCCACCACCCCCACCCCCCAGTAGTGCAGGGTCACCCTCCACCAGGCCCCCACCCATGTCTCCCACCAACCCCACCCCCCAGCAATGCAGAGTCACCCTCCACCAGGCCCCCACCCATGTCTCCCACCCCCCACCTCCCAGCAGTGCAGGGTCACCCTCCACCAGGCCCCCACCCATGTCTCCCATCCTCCCCACCCCCCAGCAGTGCAGGGTCACCCTCCACCAGGCCCCCACCCATGTCTCCCACCACCCCCACCCCCCAGCAGTACAGGGTCACCCTCCACCAGGCCCCCACCCATGTCTCCCACCACCCCCACCCCCCAGCAGTGCAGGGGCAGCCTCCACTAGGCCCCCACTCCTGTCTCCCAGCACCCCCACCCCCCAGCCACCAGGGGCAGCCTCCACCAGGCCCCCACTCATGTCCAACTCATGTACCCTTGCACCCCCACCCCCCAGCACTGTGGGGCACCTGCCAGCAGGCCCCCACTCATGTCCAACTCATGTTCCCCTGCACCCCCACCCCCCAGCACTGTGGGGCACCTGCCAGCAGTCCCCCACCCATGTCTCCCACCCCCCCACCCCCCAGCACTGTGGGGCACCTGCCAGCAGGCCCCCACCTATGTCCAACTCATGTTCCCCACCACCCCCACCCCCCAGCAGTGCAGGCTCACCCTCCACCAGGCCCCCACCCATGTCTCCCACCACCCCACCCCCCAGCACTGTGGGGCACCTGCCAGCAGGCCCCCACCCATGTCTCCCACCACCCCCAACCCCCAGCAGTGCAGGGTCACCCTCCACCAGGCCCCCACCCATGTCTCCCACCCCCCCACCCTCCAGCACTGTGGGGCACCTGCCAGCAGGCCCCCACTCATGTCCAACTCATGTTCCCCACCACCCCCACCCCCCAGCAGTGCAGGCTCACCCTCCACCAGGCCCCCACCCTTGTCTCCCACCCCCCCACCCCCCTGCAGTGCAGGGTCACCCTCCACCAGGCCCCCACCCATGTCTCCCACTCCCCCACCCCCCAGCACTGTGGGGCACCTGCCAGCAGGCCCCCACCCATGTCTAACACCCCCCCCCACCCCCAGCACTGTGGGGCACCTGCCAGCCGGCCCCCACCCATGTCCAACTCATGTTCCCCACCCCCCCACCCCCAGCACTGTGGGGCACCTGCCAGCAGGCCCCCACACATGTCCAACTCATGTTCCCCACCACCCCCACCCCCCAGCAGTGCAGGCTCACCCTCCACCAGGCCCCCACCCTTGTCTCCCACCCCCCCACCCCCCTGCAGTGCAGGGTCACCCTCCACCAGGCCCCCACCCATGTCTCCCACTCCCCCACCCCCCAGCACTGTGGGGCACCTGCCAGCAGGCCCCCACCCATGTCTCCCACCACCCCCACCCCCCAGCAGTGCAGGGTCACCCTCCACCAGGCCCCCACCCATGTCTCCCACCACCCCCACGCCCCAGCAGTGCAGGGTCACCCTCCACCAGGCCCCCACCCATGTCTCCCACCCCCCCCACCCCCCAGCAGTGCAGGGTCACCCTCCACCAGGCCCCCACCCATGTCGCCCACCACCCCCACCCCCCAGCAGTGCAGGGTCACCCTCCACCAGGCCCCCACCCATGTCTCCCACCACCCCCACCCCCCAGCAGTGCAGGGTCACCCTCCATCAGGCCCCCACCCATGTCTCCCAACACCCCCACCCCCCAGCAGTGCAGGGTCACCCTCCACCAGGCCCCCACCCATGTCTCCCACCCCCCCCCACCCCCCAGCAGTGCAGGAGCAGCCTCCACCAGGCCCTCACTCCTGTCTCCCAGCACCCCCACCCCTCCAGCCACCAGGGGCAGCCTCCACCAGGCCCCCACTCATGTCCAACTCATGTACCCCTGCACCCCCACCCCCCAGCACTGTGGGGCACCTGCCAGCAGGTCCCCACCCATGTCTCCCACCCCCCCACCCCCCAGCACTGTGGGGCACCTGCCAGGAGGCCCCCACCCATGTCTCCCACCACCCCCACCCCCCAGCACTGTGGGGCACCTGCCAGCAGGCCCCCACCCATGACAACCACCACCCCCACCCCCAGCCACCAGGGGCAGCCTCCACCAGGCCCCCACTCATGTCCCCTATTACCCCCACCCCCCAGCAGTGCAGGGTCAGCCCCCACCAGGCCCCAACTCATGTCTCCCACCCCCCCACCCCCCAGCACTGTGGGGCACCTGCCAGCAGGCCCCCACCCATGTCCAACTCATGTTCCCCAGCCAACATGTCATCACAATCTAGATCCCTGGTCCCTATGGTCAGCCTCCAAATGCAAAACACCCACCCGAGTATTGCATCCACCCACTCATAATTGGCAATTACATGACAGAACACCAATTGCAAGTTCCGAAACAAACACTTTCCCTCACATACACCCAATGGGTGTCAGTGAATCTCAAAACCCATATCATGATATGCATGAAACCAATGAGATGATACTACACATTGAAGTCTGATAAAAAAATATGTATTAAAGGAAACATAAATAGAATCAAAAATAAAGAAACAGAAATGGGAATGTACAAAAATGAAAAGAAGCATGTCCGTGAAAAAAAGCAAAACCAAAAATCTAAATCCAAAGTAATGGTGTCCAAAGTCACTGTCCAGAAAACAAAATCCAATGGGAAATAAAATTGAAATCCATTGCTCCATGGTTAAAATGTGAAAGAAAAATACAATCCAACAGTGAACTATGTACATACAAACAAGCCAGGGTCCATTATCCCAACAAAAGAAAGGAAACCTATCTAACTACACTAACTAATAAAATAAACTATATACAAAAATGTGCCCAATGTCCGAAAGGTCCAAAATAAATCCAAAAAAAAATGAAACCTAACACTACCTACATAACTATGTACAAGGGCAGCGGGCTAGTTTGACGGCTCACTTGTGGATGTCCCGGGCCAGAGCATCATCGAACTCCTGCTCAATGTCCCGGAGGCGGTCCTCCTCCATGGCCCCGAGGGTCGACAGGGCCGTCGACGTGTCCACCTCCAAACCCCTGCGGATTGCCTCGAGGCACTCGGCCCGCCTCAGGGCCCTCCGCATAGAGTTCTCCGCCCTGACCATTGTGAGCCGTGCCTCTTCCGCCCGCTGCCGCTCCGCATCTATGGCGTGGCCCAACCGCTGCCACACGGAAGACACTCCCTGTCCTGGGTCCTCCTGCCCTCCGGCCGATACCTGCCCCTCCGATGTTGAAGGCCCCGAGCCTTCATGGCTCCCACCACGTTGCTGCTGCTGCTGTGCCTCTGACCGTGCACTGCCTCCTGCTGCCTGCACATCCTCTGTCGGCTGGGTCCAGTCGTTGGTGTGGCCACCCCTGCTGGACGTCCGACTCCCGACTGTGGCAGGGATGCCTCCTCCACCAGCCTGGCCGCACGGTCAGAGGCAGCTCCACAGGGCACCCAGGTGACTGATGGGTGGGAAGATGGCACGGAGGACGACTGGCGCGTAGGGGGTTCAGTTGAGGAGGGGGTGTGTAGCAAGCCCCATCATACGGAGGAATCCGGCCTGGGTGACCTGTCCCAGCAGGTTGACGTGGTCAACGAGCCATTCGAGATGACGTGCAGTCTCCTCATGAAAAGACTGCAGGTCACCTCGCATGGCCCGTTGACGCAACGCCACACCACTCAGAACAGGCTCAACCCGGACCCGGATAGCCACGTCCGCAGGCAGAGGAAGGCCAGTTGACGTGAGCTCATCCCCTGCCTGAAAACCGGTCTGGACGTAGGCATCCCTGCTGGTGCAAGATGATGCAGGGACAGGATCAGGGACAGGATTGCACACAGGCACCTCTGCGGCGGCCTGTGCTGCCTCCTGTCCCTGGTCCTGCACTGCACCACTAGCACCAGTGGGATCCCCACCTCCAGACCCCGTCTCTGTTGCTTGCACGGCCTCCTCCTCCACCAAACCCCCCACCAACCTGGATGACTCCGTGCCATCTTCCCCCGTTGGGCCCTGTGGGGTCCCAGCTGCCCCTTCTGCTGCCGAGGAGTCCAACTCCAACCTCCACCTCTTGGACCTCCCCCCGGCAGCTGCGGCCTGGGACGCGGCACCGGACTCCTCACTCCCCGACGAGATGACAACATGGGAGGGGAGCCGGGCCTTGCGTCTCCGGCTGGCGGTGGGATCCCCGCCGCTGTGCTCCACAGCACCTTCTCCGCCCTCTTCATCAGTTGACGCTGCAGACAGGGAGAAATAAAACACAGGCATCAGGGCACTGTACAATGGACACATACACACAAGACAGTTGTACATGAGTGGCATTGGCAAACCTCAGACATGTCATCACAATCCCCAACACACATGTCATTTCAACTCGCACACATGAGCCATACCACAAGCATATCGCAACTGCCAGCACCATCCATACACATACAACAGCATGAGCAGGCAAAGGTGAGCCAGACATCACATGCAACACAGGAAGTGCACCACACATGTACACACACCACCACACTTGCATGCATGTGTACACCTCTGCCAAGTGTCGCAGTGTTCAGATGGGCATCCATGTCACATCTACCGATCAGGCTTCCACATACCGCTGTCACATGCATCCATGTTGCATCACTGTTGCACCCTTGTCAAATACACACAGATGCCCACACAACTGCATTTGGCATGCAAGCCTACACACACAAGCACCATCCATGTCTCACACATTCCAGCCCTCGCATGTGTTAGCCCCACGGCCCTGTACACCCCCACCCATACTCGACCCCATACAAACAGATGTGCAACCTGCACACTACTGAAAAATCACCACACGCACATCTCACAATCAGGATGCATGTACACTTACTGCTCGACTCCAGACGGGTCTGCCTCTCAAGGACCTGGACGTGGAGCGCTGGGGATATGCATTCCAGGACCCTCATCTGTTCTTCAGACAAGTGGCCCCGGCACCCCTTGGCATCCGCTGCCTTCAAGAGGCGCCGGGCCTTGTTCAGGGTCCTGGACCTGAAGTCCTCCCAGCGCTTCTTGACATGTTGGAAGTCGCGGACTGCCACCCCCTCCGCGTTGATGGCAGTCACGGGCCCTCATTACGACCCTGGCGGAAATCGAAAAACGATGGCGGAAATGCAATACCGCCATCGAATAGCGCTCGGTGCGATTATGACCCGTCACCGCAAAGTACGAAGCCATTAGCGACACCGAAGTGAACGCCAACGCTAACTGCACCAAGCACGCGCGCGCGCGCCATGCCAAACCGCAAACACCACCATGGTGCAACGGTACGCCAATTCCGACCCAAGCGGACATGTACCTAACGCCATCAGGCATGGCGCAATGTACCATTCCGCCATGGCGAGAAGTACGGCATCGCGAATCAACCGTAAACGGCCCCACTGAGTGCCTGTACACCGCTCCCTGCCCACAAAGTACAACTCCCCGTAGGTGCAATGAAGCCACAATGCAACCAGTGAAATGTACAAGTCACCCATGCATGCCAACGAACAAAAGAAACACAAGAGGGGCCAATGGGAGCTGCAGGGCACAGATGGCACGAATACAGAAGCCATCCCAATGGACATGACCACAGTCCCCCACCAAGAAACGCACGCAAACACAGGCACCAGTGACCACCAACATTCCGAAAATCACATCATTCCACCAGTCCACCTGGCCGACCGGCATCTGTTACACAAAACCCAATCCCCCGCCCCTGAGCATGACAACATTCAAACTGTCATATTGGCAGCCCCCATCCCTGACCTCACGGGCTCCGTAGGCAAACGCGCCCAGTACAGTACCACGCAACCAAACTCCGAAGCTGGAACCCAGTGCAGATCTCCTCACAATACATCGCCCCCCAAATAGGCATATGCCACATCACTTGCAAAGAAGAACGCTACACGGGCCAAATCAGAATAGAAATTTAATGCACATCAAAATCACCAAGCCCATACAGCCATCAGGCCATGAACTCCAAAACACCATTCACCATTGTGGGCTGCTTCCGCAAGAAATGACCAGCCACTACCTGTGTGTCGCCCTGTACCCCCATGGTACACAGAGCCACATTCACGTACGAAAAGGCTACATGGAAGCGCACAGAACCGCAGGGCCGTCCCAATGGGGAGGCACTAGTCCAGCTGAAAGGCCGAAATGTTGCTCCGAGCCACCAGTACTGCGTAAGGGCATGTGGCCCATTGGCGATCGTCCCATAAGATCATAATGCTGCTCCACTGATTCACACGAAGCAGCAGGTGTCGGGAGTAAAAGCCATCTGCAGGAGTGGCATACAGATGGCAGTGGCAAAAGGGGAGGAGATACCTGTCAACCAAAAGAAAACAAAAAGAACAGAATGGCCATCAGAACTACATTCCAACAACTCACTTCAATGATCACACGAAATCCACAGCCATATGCATGCTAGCCCACTCAAAAGGATCATCACCACCCCCAAACCACTTGCGACTCATAACCATCTATATCGAGGTGCAAACACCATCACAAACGAGTGTACCTGTGCATGCGTCTGTCAAAACAGATTCCATCAGATGGGAATGTTAACGTGCATGGACACAAGTGTCTGAGGGCGCCTCGAGACAGGGAGGGCTCAACAAGGCCAGATGGACGATGGTCCCACTATGGCAGCCCTGCATCACATAGCGTAGGGGAGGCGGATAGATCCCAAGAAGCCCTGTACATGGCAAACTCTGTATCAAATCACCTGCCCATGCATCCATCCATCATTCCCTCATCCCGGGATCAAAATGCCTGAATAATTACTCACATAACATTAGAAACATCCATTGAGTCTGTGCGTTATGCAGCCTGCTAAATCCACAGTGCCCCAGCCCGTAAATCCAGTGTTGTGAAGTAACATGTATTTGGGAACGGACGGCCTCATCGCCCACGTAGCTATTGCGCATCCCCAACTATTCATATCAATCATTGCTCCCTCGCCATGGCCCCTGTCCCAAGGACATAGAACAATAGAACGTTACATTTGCAGTCAGACCTGTGGGCATCTCCTCGGCGCTAGCTGGAAACCGAAAGCGCCGCCCCTCGAATTCCTCATTTGCAACATCACGTCGAAAAGGCATCTGTGGCCGTTTGAAATCACTAATTATTCCATCGAGTGCGGCTGTGTGTGAAAATGGCAACTGCCTTCACCCACGAATGGGACGCCCCGCCCGTCGTTGCAACTCGGTACAGTGATGCATGAGGGCCCACCGTTACTCGAGTACTACGTTCCACTGACCCCTCACAAGTCAGATCGCGACTGCACAGATAGTATGTGAAACAATGGGACCACAGCAGAATGAACATATCAACCAATCTTACACGGCCATCGGGTACTAATACATGATCGTAATAGCAAGATACAATTCCCCGAATTGCAGCGTTGTGCGCGGGACGTGCTCGGCCAAAGGGGAGAGCAGTTTGCACAGGTGGAATCAATCACCACAGGTGGAGGCCATACAGCCTGAAAACACATAAATTGCACAGCCAGTCTCCTCCCACAACCACACCGAAATGCTACCGGCAGGACTCGCGATGTTGGCCCTGGGGGACCTGATAGCACTGCAAGTGCTCCAACTCCAAGAAGAAGACGAACACCAACTACAACCGGCCGCACGGAGGAGACGCAGGAGGAGGAGGAGGCCAAGGCAGGGCCAGCAAGGCCCACCAGCACAGCCACTACCACCACGCAGGCAGCCCGCAATCCCACGCCTCCGAGCACATCCGTTCAACCTCACTGATGAGCAGATCCACACCCTCTACCGTTTGGACCGGGACACCATAGCCGCCATTGTGGACATGACACAGGCTGACCTTGTCAGCATGATAGATAGCCCAACCGCCATCCCACCCCTACTGAAGGTGGTGTCTGTACTCCACTTCCTGGCCACAGGCACCTACCAGCACACAGTCGGACAGTTGCATGGCATTTCTCAGCCACTGTTCTCACGGACACTATTGCAAGTGCTCGATGCCCTCCTGCAGCACGCAGACGACTACATCTCTCTACCACGCTCGGAGCAGGAAATAACCAACACAAAAGTGGGATTCCATGCACTTGGCGGCATACCGGGTTGCATTGGTGCCATCGACTGCACCCATGTTGAATTGGTCGTCCCACATGCCATGGAGGCCCAGTACCGCAACCGAAAACAATTTCATTCCCTGAATGTACAGATGGTGTGTGACTCCAACAGGATCATTACACATTGTTGTGCCCGATTCCCTGGATCAACCCATGATTCTATGGTCTTGAGGAACTCTACAATACCACGCTACATGGAGCGACACGCAGGGAACAGATCCTGGCTACTCGGTGAGTCTCATTACATGCATGATGATGTGGGGTATGTGAATTGGCATTGACCTGCCAGGAAGGGGGGGGGGTGTGCGTACGTATCAATGGCATTCCACATCATACGTTTCTCGTCCACATACAGGTGATGCTGGATATCCACTGAAGAGATGGCTCCTCACACCAGTCCGGAACCCACGGGACCAGCATGAGGAGGACTACAACCATGCCCACTCACGTACCCGTGTAGTCATTGAACAGGCATTCGGCCTACTGAAGACTCGTTTCCGCTGCCTCAGCAGGTCTGGCGGGGCACTCCTGTACCGCCATGAGAAGGTTGCAAAGATGGTGATGGCATGTGTCATGCTCCACAACATGTGCGTACGTAGAAATGTGCCCATGCCCCCTGACGCAGAACTGCAAGCACCTGATGATGGTCATGATGAGGGTGGGGATGTGGCAGCACCTCATGGAGTCTGCGAGGCACCGGAGGCCCGTGACATTCGTCAGCATCTCATAGATGCATGCTTCTAGCACTCACGCCTGGTGGCTGATACATGGACACGGGACTCGTGGCACTGCGTGTGTCTGGGACATGCACAATATGGACTGTGCGCCTATGATGGCCTAGTACACAAAGATCAATGTCCACACTTCTCATTGGTTGATCGTGCACTTTTTATGGCATATGTGATATCATGTTGAACACCCTATCGACCCGCCACCCAAGTGAGCCCAACACACCCCCTCCACCCTCCTACCTCCCCCCCGAACACCAGTGTCCAGAGATGCTCATTGTCGGTGGGCTGTCGCTATTGCAAGCCCCCTCTGCGGGTATCAGGGGCACCCCTGCCTGTGGAGCGCAGGTTCCTTCCAGATCTACGTTGGGGGCTGCCCTGGACGGAACTTGCAACGGATGATGTGTCTGCCTGCTCACGTCCATGCATGTCCCTAAGGGTTTGCGAGAGCTCAGTGAGCACACGGCGCACTGCGGCAAGTTCGGCACATACGTCTTTGGACGTCGCATGCAGTTCCCCCCTCAGGCTCTCGGTGCTTCTCTCCATTTGTGCCCTTAGCGTCTCTGTACCTCTCTCTATTTCTGCCCTAAGTGTCTCAGTTGATGTTTCTATGTCTGCCTTAGTGCCCCCACATTCATCGGCATGGTCCTTGAGGAGTGTGGCCAGTTGCTGCTGTTGTTCGATTAACTTGTCCAGGGACTGTTGCCTCTGCTGGGCCATGGCCATTTGCGGGGGTGTCACAGAGGGGCTGTTGTCCTCATGTTGCCTTGCCACAGGGCTTGTGGGGGATGGCCAGTCGTCGTCTGGTGGGTGCCCCTGCGTGGTATCCTCATGTTGTACGGGATGGAACAGACAGGGGGATTGGGACAGGTCATGGATGGATCTGACTTCGGCATCCCCGTTTTCTGTGTCCGAGCATGCTGCCATCAATGGGGTGTCACCTATGGTGCTGCTGCCACCAGAGGCAGTGCCTTCTGTGGCATCCATTGGGGGGACCTGTGGTGGTGGTGTTGTGGGCATGCTGGCTGCTGGGGTGCCTGTTGATGTTTCCTCCTCTGTGCTGCCACCTGATTTGTGCTGCTGCCGTGTCTTGATGCGTGCAGCTGAGGTGGAGGGTCTCTGGCCGTTGGTCTTGGCCCTCTTTGCAGGTGTGCTGGTAGGGGTGTCCTGTAGCTCGTCGTTTGGATCGGACCCTGTGGTGGAGTAAAGGAGGGCGAGGGTTATTGATGGGTCTGTGGGAATTGGAATGGCATTGTATCACATGCATTGGGGTGGTACCTGAGGGTGATTTGGGTCGGGGCCTTGGAGGTGCTTTGATTTGTGTGTGGAGTGAGGGTGCAGTTGTCTGGCAGCCTGCAGTTAGGGTGTGCCTGCTGCACGTGTAGTGCGTGTATTAGGGGTTTTTAATTATTTATGTATTTATTGTGGGTTTTAACGTGCGCTTGCAGGCCGATGTGTGTGGACGTTCTCCTGGACATGTGTTTCTGTTGCACTATGTGGACGCATGGTACTTCACATGGATGGACTGTGTGGATTTGGCATTGTTTTATCTGGCCCACCTACCTGAATCTTCGGATGTCTGCACTCCTTTCTCCATCCCTCCGACTCCCTCTATGCTCTCCATTCCGATGGTGGAGGCACAGATTTCTTCCCAGGGGGTCAACTTGATGGGTGATTCAGGACCTCCCCCGGTGGCTGTGGCAATGTTGCGGTTGGCAGAGAGTATGCTGCGGACGCGTATCCGCAGGTCGTCCCATCGCTTGCGGCATTGCTGTGGGGTGCGGGGTGCGGTCCCCACCGCACTTACCCGCTGTGCCACCAGAGCCCATATGGCCTTCTTGTTTGCGAGTGCCGTCCTGGTCATTTGCGTGCAGAAGACGACGGCAGCATTCTCCTGGAGGGTCTCTGTTAGCACGGTGAGTTCCTCGCGGGAGAAGTGGACTTGCCGCTTGCGGTCGCACGCTTTCTTCGCTGCTTTTCCCATTATTCTTGGTTTCGCTAGGGTGGTTGACGGGTTGGGGTGTGTTTCAGGGTAGTGATTTTAGTGGTTGTGTGGTTTTAGTGTATTTATAGGTGTGCGCCGGGATGTTTCCCGTTCCGGGCCCATGTTTTTACTTCCGTTTCCGTATATTTCCGGCCACCGTACTTTCCGGGAGGCGCACACTGCGGTGACCGCTAAGAGGGGTGGCGGTATTGCACCTAGGGCGCCGTACGGCGGCGGTGTGGGCCGTTTTGGGGTCATTTCCGCCATCGCGGACTTTGCACTTCCGCCATGCCGTGGTGCTCGTGCCCGATGGGTCGGAATGGGCCGCACTTTGCTCCTTCGTGCAATGGCGGAAACGCTATTTCCGCTGTGGCGCTCCGGTCAGTCGCTTTCCGCCAGGGTCGTAATGAGGGCCACGATGTCAGTCCAGATCCGAGTCCGTCCTTCCTTGTCGGCGCGGGAACTTCCGAAGACGGGGATCATACTGCACCCAGGACTTGCTCCACCAGGACACCAACTTTGGTGGCACTGAAGCTGGTGCCCCTCTGCCTCTCTGGCCAGGGGTTGTCAGTGGTCTGAGATGGTGTTTTCCCCGACATGACAACCCCCGTGCATACGCGCTAAGGGCCTTTCCTCGAATTACACGCAGACGTGCAGGATTTTCACGTGCCAAATCACTCCGTATCAAGCTGGCCACGCGTAAGCACACGGAAGACCACGCTCCTGCCCAGAAGGCCGAACTACTGCCCCCCAGAGCCCCGAGCACGCTCCCACCTGCCATCTGCTGCTGCCTGACTGCCTGCTGCCCACGTGCCCTGCCATTTGCTGCCTGCACATCATCCAGGGGTGCTGTTGCTGTGACCACCCCTGCTGGAACCGAAGACTCCCGACTGGGATTCCATCGCTCCACAGCCCAGCCCCAGGACCCAGTTGCCCACCCACTCCTGCCTCTGGGGTTGTCATGTCGGGGCAAACATCATCTGAGACCACTGACAACCCCTGGCCAGAGAGGCAGTGGGGCACCAGCTTCAGTGCCACCGAAGTTGGGGTCCTGGTGGAGCAAGTCCTGGGGCACTATGATGCCCTCTTCAGAAGTTCCCGCGCCGACAAGGAAGGACGGACTCGGATCTGGACTGACATCGTGACTGCCATCAACGCGGAGGGGGTGGCAGTCCGCGACTTCCAACATGTCAAGAAGCGCTGGGAGGACTTCAGGTCCAGGACCCTGAACAAGGCCCGGCGCCTCTTGAAGGCAGCGGATGCCAAGGGGCGCCGGGGCCACTGGTCGGAAGAACAGATGAGGGTCCTGGAACGCATATCCCCAGCGCTCCACGTCCAGGTCCTTGAGAGGCAGACCCGTGTGGAGTCGAGCGGTAAGTGTACATGCATCCTGATTTTGAGATGTGCGTGTGGTGATTTTTCAGTAGTGTGCAGGTTGCACATCTGTTTGTATGGGGTCGAGTATGGGTGGGGGTGTACAGGGCCGTGGGGCTAACACATGCGAGGGCTGGAATGTGTGAGACATGGATGGTGCTTGTGTGTGTAGGCTTGCATGCCAAATGCAGTTGTGTGGGCACACATGTTTGGATGAATGTGTATGTAAGTAGACATGTCCGTGATGTCACTCATGTATGTTGTTTTCAGCTGCATGTATCAGCACTGTGTACATGTGCATCTGTGTGTATTTGACAAGGGTGCAACAGTGATGCAACATGGATGCATGTGACAGCGGTATGTGGAAGCCTGATCGGCAGATGTGACATGGATGCCCATCTGAACACTGCGACACTTGGCAGAGGTGTACACATGCATGCAAGTGTGGTGGTGTGTGTACATGTGTGGTGCACTTCCTGTGTTGCATGTGATGTCTGGCTCACCTTTGCCTGCTCATGCTGTTGTATGTGTATGGATGGTGCTGGCAGTTGCGATATGCTTGTGGTATGGCTCATGTGTGCGAGTTGAAATGACATGTGTGTTGGGGATTGTGATGACATGTCTGAGGTTTGCCAATGCCACTCATGTACAACTGTCATGTGTGTATGTGTCCATTGTACAGTGCCCTGATGCCTGTGTTTTATTTCTACCTGTCTGCAGCGTCAACTGATGAAGAGGGCAGAGAAGGTGCTGTGGAGCACAGCGGCGGGGATCCCACCGCCAGCCGGAGACGCAAGGCCCGGCTCCCCTCCCATGTTGTCATCTCGTCGGGGAGTGAGGAGTCCGGTGCCACGTCCCAGGCTGCAGCTGCCGGGGGGAGGTCCAAGAGGCGGAGGTTGGAGTTGGACTCCTCGGCAGCAGAAGGGGCAGCTGGGACCCCACAGGGCCCAACGGGGGAAGATGGCACGGAGTCATCCAGGTTGGTGGGGGGTTTGGTGGAGGAGGAGGCCGTGCAAGCAACAGAGACGGGGTCTGGAGATGGGGATCCCACTGGTGCTAGTGGTGCAGTGCAGGACCAGGGACAGGAGGCAGCACAGGCTTCCGCGGAGGTGCCTGTGTGCAATCCTGTCCCTGATCCTGTCCCTGCATCATCTTGCACCAGCAGGTATGCCTACGTCCAGACCCGTTTTCAGGCAAGGGATGAGCTCACGTCAACTGGCCTTCCTCTGCCTGCAGACGTGGCTATCCGGGTCCGGGTTGAGCCTGTTCTGAGTGGTGTGGCGTTGCGTCAACGGGCCACGCCAGGTGACCTGCAGTCTTTTCATGAGGAAACTGCACGTCATCTCGAATGGCTCGTTGACCACGTCAGCCTGCTGGGACAGGTCACCCAGGCCGGATTCCTCCGTATGGTGGGGCTTGCTACGACCCCCTCCTCAACTGAACACCCTACGCGCCAGTCGTCCTCGGTGCCATCTTCCCACCCATCAGTCACCTGGGTGCCCTGTGGAGCTGCCTCTGACGGTGCGGCCAGGCTGGTGGAGGAGGCATCCCTGCCACATTCGGGAGTCGGACATCCAGCAGGGGTGGCCACATCAACGACTGGACCCAGCCGGCGGAGGATGTGCAGGCAGCAGGAGGCAGTGCACGGGCAGAGGCACAGCAGCAGCAGCAACGTGGTGGGAGCCATGAAGGCTCGGGGCCTTCAACATCGGAGGGGCAGGCATCGGCCGGAGGTCAGGAGGACCCAGGACAGGGAGTGTTTTCCGTGTGGCAGCGGTTGGGCCACGCCATAGATGCAGAGCGGCAGCGGGCGGAAGAGGCACGGTTCACAATTGTCAGGGCGGAGAACTCCATGCGGAGGGCCCTGAGGCGGGCCGAGTGCCTCGAGGCAATCCGCAGGGGTTTGGAGGTGGACACGTCGACGGCCCTGCGGACCCTCGGGGCCATGGAGGACGACCGCCTCCGGGACATTGAGCAGGAATTCGATGATGCCCTGGCCCGGGATATCCACAAGTGAGCCGTCAAACTAGCCCGCTGCCCTTGTACATAGTTATGTAGGTAGTGTTAGGTTTCATTTTTTTGGGATTTATTTTGGACCTTACGGACATTGGCCACATTTTTGTATATAGTTTATTTTATTAGTTAGTGTAGTTAGATAGGTTTCCTTTCTTTTGTTGGGATAATGGACCCTGGCTTGTTTGTATGTACATAGTTCACTGTTGGATTGTATTTTTCTTTCACATTTTAACCATGGAGCAATGGCTTTCAATTTTATTTCCCATTGGATTTTGTTTTCTGGACAGTAACTTTGGACACCATTACTTTGGATTTTGATTTTTGGTTTTGCTTTTTTTCACGGACATGCTTCTTTTCATTTTTGTACATTCCCATTTCTGTTTCTTTATTTTTGATTCTATTTATGTTTCCTTTAATACATATTTTTTTATCAGACTTCAATGTGTAGTATCATCTCATTGGTTTCATGCATATCATGATATGGGTTTTGAGATTCACTGACACCCATTGGGTGTATGTGAGGGAAATGTGTTTGTTTCGGAACTTGCAATTGGTGTTCTGTCATGTAATTGCCAATTATGAGTGGGTGGATGCAATACTGGGGTGGGTGTTTTGCATTTGGAGGCTGACCATAGGGACCAGGGATCTAGATTGTGATGACATGTTGGCTGGGGAACATGAGTTGGACATGGGTGGGGGCCTGGTGGTGGGTGCCCCTGCACTGCTGGGGGGTAGGGGGGGTGGGAGACATGGGTGGGGGCCTGGTGGAGGGTGCCCCTGCACTGCTGGGGGGTGGAGGGGGGTGGGAGACATGGGTGGGGGCCTGGTGGCAGGTGCCCCACAGTGCTGGGGGGTGCAGGGGAACATGAGTTGGACATTGGTGGGGGCCTGCTGGCAGGTGCCCCACAGTGCTTGGGGGTGGGGGGGGGTCGGAGACATGGGTGGGGGCCTGGTGGAGGGTGCCCCTGCACTGCTGGGGGGTGGGGGGGTGGGAGACATGGGTGGGGGCCTGGTGGCAGGTGCCCCACAGTGCTGGGGGGTGGGGGGGTGGGAGACATGGGTGGGGGCCTGGTGGAGGGTGCCCCTGCACTGCTGGGGGGTGGGGGGGTGAGGAACATGAGTTGGACATGGGTGGGAGCCTGCTGGCAGGTGCCCCACAGTGCTGGGGGGTGGGAGACATGGGTGGGGGCCTGGTGGAGGGTGCCCCTGCACTGCTGGGGGGTGGGGTGGTGGGAGACATGGGTGGGGGCCTGGTGGAGGCTGCCCCTGCACTGCTGGGGGGTGGGGGGTGGGAGACATGGGTGGGGGCCTGGTGGCAGGTGCCCCACAGTGCTGGGGAGTGGGGGTGCAGGGGAACATGAGTTGGACATGAGTGGGGGCCTGCTGGCAGGTGCCCCACAGTGCTGGGGGGTGGGGGGGTGGGAGACATGGGTGGGGGCCTGGTGGAGGGTGCCCCTGCACTGCTGGGGGGTGGGGGGTGGGGAACATGAGTTGGACATGGGTGGGGGCCTGCTGGCAGGTGCCCCGCAGTGCTGGGGGGTGGGGGGGTGGGAGACATGGGTGGGGGCCTGGTGGAGGGTGCCCCTGCACTGCTGGGGGGTGGGGGGGTGGGAGACATGGGTGGGGGCCTGGTGGAGGGTGACCCTGCACTACTGGGGGTTGGGGGTGGTGGGAGACATGGGTGAGGGCCTGGTGGAGGCTGCCCCTGGTGGCTGGGGGGTGGGGGTGGTGGGAGACATGGGTGGGGGCCTGCTGGCAGGTGCCCCACAGTGCTGGGGGGTGGGGGTGGTGGGAGACATGGGTGGGGGCCTGCTGGCAGGTGCCCCAGAGTGCTGGGGGTGGGGGTGGTGGGAGACATGAGTTGGACATGAGTGGGGGCCTGCTAGCAGGTGCCCCACAGTGCTGGGGGGTGGGGGTGCAGGGGTACATGAGTTGGACATGAGTGGGGGCCTGGTGGAGGCTGCCCCTGGTGGCTGAGGGTGGTGGGAGACATGGTTGGGGGCCTGCTGGCAGGTGCCCCACAGTGCTGGGGGGTGGGGGGCGGGAGACATGGGTGGGGGCCTGCTGGCAGGTGCCCCACAGTGCTGGGGGGTGGGGGTGCAGAGGAACATGAGTTGGACATGAGTGGGGGCCTGCTGGCAGGTGCCCCACAGTGCTGGGGGTGGGGGTGCAGGGGTACATGAGTTGGACATGAGTGGGGGCCTGGTGGAGGCTGCCCCTGGTGGCTGGGGGTGGGGGTGCTGGGAGACAGGAGTGGGGGCCTGGTGGAGGCTGCCCCTGCACTGCTGGGGGGTGGGGGGGGTGGGAGACATGGGTGGGGGCCTGGTGGAGGGTGACCCTGCACTGCTGGGGGGTGGGGGTGGTGGGAGACATGGGTGGGGGCCTGGTGGAGGGTGACCCTGCACTGCTGGGGGGTGGGGGTGGTGGGAGACATGGGTGGGGGCCTGGTGGAGGGTGACCCTGCACTGCTGGGGGGTGGGGGTAATAGGGGACATGAGTAGGGGCCTGGTGGAGGCTGAGCCTGGTGGCTGGGGGGTGGGGGTGGTGGGAGACATGGGTGGGGGCCTGCTGGCAGGTGCCCCACAGTGCTGGGGGGTGGGGGTGGTGGGAGACATGGGTGGGGGCCTGGTGGAGGGTGCCCCTGCACTGCTGGGAGGTGGGGGGGTGGGAAACATGAGTTGGACATGGGTGGGGGCCTGCTGGCAGGTGCCCCACAGTGCTGGGGGGTGGGGGTGGTGGGGAACATGAGTTGGACATGGGTGGGGGCCTGGTGGTGGGTGCCCCTGCACTGCTGGGGGGTGGGGGGGGTGGGAGACATGGGTGGGGGCCTGGTGGAGGGTGCCCCTGCACTGCTGGGGAGTGGGGGGGTGGGAGACATGGGTGGGGGCCTGGTGGCAGGTGCCCCACAGTGCTGGGGGGTGGGGGTGCAGGGGAACATGAGTTGGACATGAGTGGGGGCCTGCTGGCAGGTGCCCCACAGTGCTGGGGGGTGGGGGGGTGGGAGACATGGGTGGGGGCCTGGTGGAGGGTGCCCCTGCACTGCTGGGTGGTGGGGGGGTGGGGAACATGAGTTGGACATGGGTGGGGGCCTGGTGGTGGGTGCCCCTGCACTGCTGGGGGTCGGGGGGTGGCCGACATGGGTGGGGGCCTGGTGGAGGGTGCCCCTGGTGGCTGGGGGTGCAGGGGGACATGCGTTGGTGGGCAGTAGTGCAAGTTGACATGTGGGTTGGCTGGGGGGCATGGCCATGGTGGATGGGGTGCCTGCAGGACATGTGCAGGGTAGGCCCCTGTGGTGTGAGCCACCTGCAGGGGCCGTGAAGGGTGTAGAGGGAACACCTGGGAGGACCCACACGTGCAATTCACGTGTGGTGCTCCCCGCGCACCCCTGTAATACATGTACCCTGATGAGATCGCATGTGGAACTTCCCGCGCACCCCTGTAATACACGTACCCTGATGGAATCACGTGTGGAACTTCCCGCGCACCCCTGGAATACACGTACCCTGCTGATGTTGCGTGTGATACTTCCCCCGCACCCCGAAATACACGTACCCTGATGAGATTGCGTGTGGAACTTCCCGCGCACCCCTGGAATACACGTACCCTGCTGATGTCACGTGTGACACTTCCCCCGCACCCTTGTAACACACGTACCCTGATGGAATCGCGTGTGAGACTTCCCGCGCACCCCAAAATACACGTAGCCTGGACATTCGCGTGTAGAACTTCCCGCGCACCCCTGTAATACACGTACCCTGATGGAATCGCGTCTGATACTTTCCGCGCACCCATGATATGCACGTACCCCGCTCAATCGCGTGTGTAACTTCGCGCGCACCCCCGAAATACACATACCCCGCTCAATCGCGTGTGTAACTTCCCACACACCCCCGAAATACACGTACCCTGCTCAATCACGTGTGTGACTTCCCGTGCACCCCCGAAATACACGTACCCCGCTCAATCGCGTGTGTAAATTCCCGCGCAACCCCGAAATACACGTACCCCGCTCAATCACGTGTGTAACTTCCCGCGCAACCCCGAAATACACGTATCCCGCTCAATCGCGTGTGTAACTTCCCGCGCACCCCCGAAATACACGTACCCCGCTCAATCGCGTGTGTAACTTCCCGTGCACCCCCGAAATACACGTGCCCCGCTCGCACAGGCCCAATTGCTGTATGTTGCCACTTTTGTAATGCGCAGGGACGCTACCGCCTGCCTTCGTGTGGCGGACGTGTTTCGGCTTGTGCGTGTCTTTGGCTGTGCGTGGCTTTGCCCGATTCGATTCCATGAATACGTGTGGTTCGAGTGCGTGTGGGCGTTCCGTCTGCTTCCCTGCAGTACATCCCCAGTTATGCCCTTATTTTCGCGCGTTGTTCCCCATTCCGCGCGTTACGCCCCGTGTTCCGCCCACTTTCTGGTGTATGCGCCGAGGTTGTGTGCTTTCACTGTGCGTGTCGCGCACACCTTTCGGGATGTTGCAGTGACGTGTGCGCCATGCACGGGTTTGGCGCACATCCCGAGGTAAACACGCGCAGGGACTTCCATGAATCGCACGCGTGCGCCTGTTTTTTTGCGCTTGCGCAAAGATTTTCGGCGCACGTTTGTTCCATGAATCGGCCCCTCAATTGCCACAATCTAGATTATAATGAGGCTGGTGAATTAATTAAGATCTACACCTAACATGTTTGCACAGGGAGAATTTCATTGTTAAGAACTCATTCTCTGATATCTTAAAAAGTGTGAATCATGTCTATGTAATGATTAATATGTACACAGATATGGACTATTTTTTAGAAATGTATTATGATATCTGAACGCTCAGAGCTCCTAATGTAAATTTGGTGATTTGTATCAGTCGATTATACGTATTAGTATCAACTATATTAGTCTTAGTTGTGTAATTGTGTTGATTCTCACGGTTCGAGTGATTTTCGATAGAGAATTTGTGTTTATGAGTTATTGTTGCTTTAGGTACTGTTTGTTGAATTTTCTTGATTTATGTATAATTTAAAATGAATGGATTTTTAAAATATGATATTGTAAAGGTTTTTTACCATACAAAATAAAAAAAACAATATTCAATGTGAGTTCCGGCAACACATCCATGTACCCAAACATACACCAACATGTGCCCCCTGAGTGACATGCCACAAATGTATACACCAATTCACCAGCCACCCATCATTATGTGTCCTGGCACACATGCAGCCACCTCCGCCCACCTCACGCCAATGCAACATGAACAACCCACACAGTTACACCTTAGCCACCCACAACCCCTGCACTGCCGCCCCCCGAGCAATAAGCAGTGAATGAGCATGTTACACTTACCCATCATCGTGCTGATGTTACCTTCCCAATGCATACAACTGGACACAGTCGGCATGACACTTTGACGACCCCCAAAAAGAGAGCATTGAGGGGATGGAAACACAGGAGCACATTCGTAGTATTGTCAATGCCATGATATGCCATCCCCATCATCAACGTGGCATTGCACTGGCAGTGGAGATGATAATGGTAAACCCAAGAAGAAGTGAATCAAAAATCTCACCAATTTCACCGCAAACTGGATCTTGCAGAAGGCAGCACTTCACACAGGCAGCTGTTACACTAAAAGGCAGGTCACCGAGGAAACTGGCATGAAACACAGCAGACATGAGAAAGCAATGACAAACAGAAGCCAAGGACAAACACACACAAATGGGAGCAAGTAAAAGGAAAGTGGAAGGGAAGTGAGACTTCACCTGTAATGGATAGAATTGGGTGAAATGTGCATTGAACTGAAGTTAGAATTGAAATGCACCCACGGATGTCAACATGCCTGGTATGCAGTGTTAATAACAAAAAATAAATAACAAATATTTTCAGTGATACCTGTCTCATTTTTTTGTAAAAGTATATATCGGGGTCGGGTAAGGGATTCAAAGGGGTGGGGGTAGTTGTGTGGAGGGTAAAAAAGCAGTAGAAATAGGGGGCTTGAGGAGGGACCCCCAAATTAAAAAAGAACACAAATTCAACTTTTTTCTTATTAAATTTTCACTGAAAATGGATGTCATTATTTTGATTGTCGTTATAAACACATGGAACCAACATGCCTCAGTTTAAGTGATGGTGCACCCTGCAGACTACATGGTAACCATGGCAAATGAAGGTTGTGATTCTCCAAATATGCAACTACAAACTCATAGTAAAAGGACACACCTCAGTAGGGAATGAGACCAGGTTGTGAGTAAAACAAAGGTTTATAGAAAATAAGCATATAGAGAACTCTGCTGCCTCGAGAGTGCTCTGCCAAACAATACAAAAACAGTACATTATAAGCTTTGGAAATGTCATTAGTGATGTTTCTCTATAAGTACATCAAGTTACATTGGGATTGGTGAAAGACATATATTATAGTAGGTTAGGGACCAGCTCCACAGGATTGTCTGGCAGCTTGGAGGTCTGGCTAGCATCACATGGGTCAGCTGGGCTTGTCCTTTGGAAGTGAAGGTCAGGTCCACGAGAGAAGAATGTTCTGTCTAACTAGCTACACAATATCTCGTGACATGCAGTAAATAATGCGCTACATAAACCTTATACTAGAATGTGTGGATGCCTATAAATTGTGGACCCTTATTTGCACATTCCTGCCTCAGGCCTTTGAAGAAGTGAAGGGTACGAGGGTCTTGCCCTCCAGGTGCTTTATCAGTGGGCTAGATCTAGGATTTATTTGCCAAGGTGCCCCAGAGCTTGAGAGAATGGATTGATAGGTGTTGGTTTTGGGTGGGATGTACGACGACATGAGACCAGTTATATTGGGGGCACTCTAGGGTGGTCAGTGAGGAAGGGTCACATTATGTTACATCAAAGGATGGAGGGGCAAAAGGATGTACAGGCAACAACTTCCAAAGGTGGGGTGAGAGGAGCAGGAGCAGGTTTGTGGAGACAGGTGGGCCACAAGTTGACAGTCGCCCCGGTCACACACAGGGCAGTGAGCTCGGAGGAAGGAAAAATGAATACACTGTTCACTTGTAACAATTCATGCCAGGGCATCCGTGAGAAATGAGCTTGGGCGGCACAGACACGGGAGGTGGAGGTGGGGGCTGTCAGTGTTCGGTGTGCGCAGCGCTGCAAAGGGGAGAGAAGGCTTCTCAGCTAGCAGGATGTGGCCTAGTCCAAAAAGGGAGTCTGGAGGTGCACAAAATGGAGTCCAAATGTGTCTTGGAGTAGCCCCACTTCCGCTGCTGCCAGGGAAGGGCAAGAAGGACGTCTCACCACTATTGCATGAGCAGGATATCCCTTTCGTGCCGAATGTATAGGGGGCAAAACGACCCTTCATCCCTTACATTCCCACCTTTCCTTACATCTAAAGTAACAAAAAATTTTATTATTATTAACACTCCTGTAGTGTTCTGCCTCCTTCACCACCTCATCCTAAGCGGGGGTTCCTTTTATGGGCATCCAACCTCTGCATACACCTCTTAAACTCTGACCCTGTCTGGCGTACTCATCGGGAGTACGCATCATATATATACCCTCATCCCCATCCAGGTCCACCCACACTTCCTTGAACCATTCTAGCTCTCGGGGCTCCTTGATAGTTGTGTGATACAAGTTGTCCACCCTGTCCTCTATATTGCGATACACTGCCTTCATGCACAATTTGGGTTCTGTATTATCTCCTGTTTGTATTTGTGCATCTTTCATTGTCTGCACATTTACGGGACTGCCCATTATCACCATCATCATTGTACTACTAGGCATTGATTTTGCACAACATCGAACACCTACCTGGCACACACAGAAAATCAGTAACAAAAATGCTGTAATAGGGACAAATATTTTCATGGCAGTTTTAAACAAGGAAGGGATCCAGTCAAAAATGGTGTTGAACCAGTCGTTTGTTTGTATCTCACCTTCTTTCTTCATTCTATCACTGAGGTTGTGCACTGCAGTTATTACGTGTGATAAGGTTCCATTGGCAGCATCTGCAGAAGGTACGAATGTGCAACATGCACTCCCGATTTCTTGGCAAACACTGCTGTCCATTGCTGTGAAGAGGTCTAGAACATGGTTCTGCATGGTCATCAACCTCAGGACTCTAAGTTCCACTTTGATGACGTTGAACCCTTCTTCAGTGTCGTTTGCCAATTGGATCATCTTCCACCTCACGATCTGCAACCATTTGGCATTGGCTCGTGCCTGGATTCTTGGTATAAGTGATGCAAAAAATGTCCCTGCATTATTGAAAAGTTTGTATTGATCCGGTATTTGTGCCAAAAGTTCAGTCATCTACTTACAGAATATTTGAAAAAGAACATCATCCCTCAGGGCTTAGTGGTACACCTAGAACCCTGTTTATTTATTGACGACATAGAATGCAAACAAGCTTTTTCTGGCATAGCAATTAAATGTAGTCTCGACTTAATGCTCTTAACGATTAACACAGCGTTCAAGAAGAGTGCGATAATTGGGGAAGAGATCAAAAAAGCAGAAACTGCATTTTCTCTAGATACTTCAATTACCAATATAAAAGAAAAATTGGATCTTATTGAAAAACAAACAAAGGAGTTTATCAAAATAACAACTAACAAAAAACCGGATAAACTCAAGAAAGACATTTTGGCATTCACTAAGGAAGGCATATTTCCCTATCTCAAAGCTGAATATAAAGGACCAGGGCACTGGTTAAATCCTAATTCACAAATGGGTCCTACACCCAATAACAAAAGGGTCACTTTCTCAGACACGTCTTCGGATGGCAGTACATCATACCCTAACAGAGGGAGATACAATAGAGGAAACAGAAGGAAAAGAGGACAGCATAGAGGGAGAGGAGGCAGACACTACTGGCAATATCCTCAATATGGCCCTCCACCTCCTTTTGTACAATATGGCCAGAGCATTCCTTTTTCCGAATCTCCCTTTTCCTCCTCCAGAACTAGGACTACCACCATTAGACAACCAATTCCACACCAGGAGACGTTCCTACCGGAAGTAATACCCAAGTCAGCGGTGTACAATATTTCTCAAAGGACCTTAAGCCCATTTGGAATTTCTACACTTGAGAGAGGGTTTTCGTTTGTACCCATGTAAAATCTCTCTAAAATGAATAATAATTTTATTCCGTAAAATCAGATTGCGAGATTTTTTCGGGTCCAACGAAAGAATCTACCGATGCAGATTCCAATACCCCATTTAGATATAAGTCCACTTTCACGGCCAGTCTCAATATGGTTTCGGAAGAAACAGCGACCTTTGAGAAGGCTGTACTTAGAGACTTTAACTTACTACACAAATGCATTGACAGCCATCCTCGCACACCTAGTTTTAATTTCTCCAAAAAGGAGTGGGATTGTCTCAGGAAACTTAAAGAAGACTCCTCTATTATAATCAATGAGTGGAGATCCGACTGAAGGGATTAGTAAGGAAATTAATGGCATCTGTACAGCGGCCCGTGAGGCGGATATGATCAGTGAAAAAGGAACTGTTATTCCTTATGGCTAAAGGGACTAGAGCCCCACTGTTTTATGGATTACCTAAAATACATAAAGATCCCATCAACCCTCCGGGCCGCCCTATAGTTTCGCTTTACAGTTCTATATTCAAACCTTTGGGTCAATTCATAGACTACTTTTTGAAACCTTTAGAATCTAACGATGCCACTTACGTATCAGATACTACGGATGCCATCAAACATCTCGAAAATGTACCTTTCAATCCGGAACATGAGATGTTAATGACCCTGGATGTAGAGTCGCTCTACTCCAACATACCACAAGCCGAGACTTTACAAGTCATCAAAAGCTTTCTGGACAATCGCCCAGAGACCCAACATATACCCAGTGAATTTCTGATCCAGTTACTAGAATTAGCTCTCACTAAGAATGACTTTAGATTTAAGAATTCTTATTATTTACAGGCAAAGGGCACGGCAATGGGGGAATCCTTTGCCCCCAATTATGCTATTTTGTAAATGTGGCAGTTTGAGAAGTCCCTGATATTACATGATTCTAATCCATTCCTTAAGAGGTACATAGACGATATAATAATGATCTGGGATACAAACAAAGGTGATTATACTACTTTCCTTCCTTGGATCAACTCTTTAAATCCCCATCTTAAATTCACTATGGCTCACCTCACACCTCACTTCCATTTCTGGACTTGGCCGTCAAGATTGACAGGGATCACATTTTTGTAGATCTATTCAGCAAAGAAACAGAGCGTAATACCATTCTACGATTCGATAGCTTTCACCCACAGGCCCTTAGGGAAAGTATTCCCCATGGGCAATTTTTGAGAGCCAGGCGGAATTGTACAAAAACCAATTACTACTCCACTCAAGCTGGAATTATCACTACTAGATTAACAGCTAGAAGTTATCCCCCATATTTACTCAAACAGGCACGGAAGAGAGCCAGATATCAACATTGCGACATATTACTTACCAGGCAGAATAGACCAGATGTTACTAACCAACGCATTGTATGCATAACCACCTTTAATTCCCATCATAGAGAGATCAAAAAAGTTATCCACAAACATTGGCATCTCCTCCAATTAAACAACCCTGAATTGAAACGGCCGCTGTTTGCTTTCAAAAAGGGCAAAAACCTTAAAAATTGTCTCTCACAAGCAGATTGAGCCAAACCTGCCCCTCGACAATCTACTTTACATTCGCCAATTGTGGGACATTTCCCATGCGGGTTCTGTAATGCTTGCAAATCCACTACGGCCTGTTCCACTGTGTCCATCAATGAGAGAATATGGTCCCTCAAGCAACATACTACGTGTAATTCCACCAATGTGATCTATGTTATTATCTGTCCATGTAACAAATCCTATATAAGTAAGACAGCGAGACCTATTAAAACTAGAATCTCAGAACATAAATCGAGAAGACGGACCAATACCAGTAATGCCCCGCTAGTGGCCCATTTTTTGGAAGTAGGCCACAATTGTGACGACTTTAAATGGTGGGCACTGGAACGAGTAATAGGGACTGACCGACTTAATACAGCAGCTAGACTATCGCAAAGAGAACAGTGGTGGATGTACCAAACTGACAGTTACCATAGAGGCTTAAACTATCAAGAAGAATGGCTTCATTGTATCACTTAAAGGCCATTTGAAAGTATGATATTGATCACACCAATTGCGAACAGGCCTACCTTTAGGTGATTGTCTATTTCCAACAGTGTGTCACTTGAACATACTATCCACTCGTATGCACAGCACTTCCTTGCTAGCACGGGCATGATTCCTGCCTTATTCCTTGTCACCTCCAGCTAAATTCAACTTTATGATGGTATAATTACATCCTTGATGAGGAGGCCATTGTACAGGCTTTTTCTAATCATTGGTTCATGCGGACTGAGGTACTCACGCAAATTTTATCTATACATCCACACAGTAGTGGAGTACATATAACCTTATCTGACCCACTTTGTGGGATGCACATGGGGGTGAGTTTACCTCTTCTTCCTTGCCTTATGTAGATGGGTAAGATATTGGTTTACTCGTCATTTCCGCAGTAATATCAAAATATAATATCTAGAAAAACTTTCACCCAGATGTTATTTGCTGAAAGCTTTATCTTACCCGTTCAGTGGATTGAGCATAGAGATGCTTCCCCTCCCTCTTTCTTTTCTTTTCTTTTTGCCTTTATGCAGGCAGGTACGACAATGGTTTTCTTACCTCTGATGCATTTACGATACGAACGCCGTGCCTCTTTAAGAGCCGGGCTTCACTAGATAGTCATGTGACTACTTGTCATAGTAACGTGGGGAGTGGAACCAGTACTTGAGGAAGTGGATGCAGCAATCGCTCTGACTTCCGACGCATTTCAAAGCCATACGACGACCGCATGCATACGATAGGACTCTCTGGAACGGGCCTCACAGGATCGCAGCTGCTAATGACAAAACTTTGCGCATCACGCGTCCAGCAGTCACACGTCTCCCGACATGCAGGTAAGACCGGGGCTATTCCATTTTTTTATTTTTTCCTTCTCTGTGCTGGGTACATGACTCTGGTTTTTGAAACCGGTTTTTCACTTTGATGTTGGGAGATAAGGCTACAGGCCAGGGCGAGTCTATTTAACTGCAGGAAATTTTTCAGAAACTTTTCAAACATTTTTCTGACTCTACTACTATATTCCATGACTACGGTTAACAGTGTCCATATACTATGGCACTGGGGTTTCATGATAGCTTGTGTGTGAATTTAATATCTCCTGGTATATATGGCTAGACAATGACAGGGAGTGTTACCCAGATTTACGCCACATTACCTAACGGTTCTTTCCCCCTTATGATGGGGATTACAATATATTAGCAATGCTCTGTTGAATCCTGAGGCTAGCTTTGCCTAAACGATATCCAGACGTATTGATCTGGCATCTAATATTATTTTTATGATGAACTGAGGTAGATGCCTTTACTCGCATTAGACTGGTTAGAACTCTTGATTTGAATTGTTTTTGAAGTTGACAATTCCTTCTTTACTGATTGCTGGCTTTTTTCTCTCTTCTCTTGTTGATTTTCGGTGCCAACAGTGACATACACTGTATAGGTGGGACTCATACCGAGTACACCTATATTTGAATTTTATTCAATCAAGACATCATTGCTCCACAACAGAGAGATCTTCTCATCTTTCTGCTCCTTTATCCTCGGTTTCACTCAGGAAGAGTGATTTTCTTCACTTTGAAGGTATGGATCTCTCCTTTGTTGAATGTTGAACTGTTAAGTTGTTCCTAACTCTACAGGTTAGTTTACTTGCCACTGGGATTGTAGTGAATGCCATGATTTATTTAGGCTTTCCTCCCCCGCATCCCGCCTGGTCGGATTCATCTAATTGTATATCCGAGAGCTTAGGGACGATATGTTCCTTCACATCCCCCGATCTATTTAGGGTTCCACACTTTGTTTGAGCATACTGTGTGCATGTTCTTCATGAATTAAAGTCAAGAACATCTTCAATTTTGCTTGTATGGAGTAACTGTGGGGTTGCTAGTTCAGGTCAAGGATTTTTAACTATGTGTTTTTAACTTCAATAGCTGCTTTGGTTTACACCCCTTTTCTCCTTTTTTTCTTCCTTATCTTTTTTCTTGTTGATGTAACCTTACTTTTGAATCGAATTAAGATGGAACGTATTGACCATCTTCATAAACAGAGGAAGAATCACGTGAAGAAAGGACATATGGAACAACATCAAAACATTCATTACTGTCTGTTAAAAATTGTGTGCGAAAAAATTGCTTGTGAAGAAATTGTGTGCGTTCTCTATAATTGATTACCAATTCTGTCCTGTCCTGAGGAAGACGACTGTCAAGCCTTCTCTCCCTTTTTAGTAAAGAGATAGATGCCTTAGACAATTTTTGTAGGTCGTCGAAACTACCTTTTCTAAGATACCAGCGCAGCCCATGAGATTGATGGGAGATGCACCAGGTACTGGTCGTTGATTACTTAGGTCGGAATGGCGACAAGTAGTGCATTTAATTTTGTCTTTTACTGATGCACTTCCAGCTTGTCAGATTATTGTAAATTTAATTTGCAATTGGAGACAACAATTGAACTTTGCAGGAAATATTAACTGTTCTTACCCCTGTTGTGTCTTTTCTCTTATTTTTTTTTTCTCTTTTTTTCTTTTCCTTTTTCTTGGTTGTATGTGTTTGTTCTGAATATATCATTTTTATTTTTCTTGAGATTGGAATTTGGTTTTGTGCAATATGTTCTTGGATTGTAATTGCATTATGCATTTCGTGTCCACCTTACATTATAGGATGCTCACTAGATCAATATGCACTTTAACTAACTGGAGATATCCAACATTGATTGTCTGCTTTTATGCTGTTTTGTCATGATCCCAGCATTATGTGTAATGTTATTAGCTATGTGTATAATAAAGATTGATTGATTATTATACCATCCTTGACCTGGCCTATCCCCTCATTGAGCTCCTACATTGAGAGCAATTTATCCCGCTTGATCCTTTCAGTGATATGATTCACGTGACCCCCTTTCTCTCTCGCTAAAGGTTCCATTGTCAGCATCTGCAGAAGGTACGAATGTTTAACATGCACTCCCGATTTTTTTGGCAAACACTGCTATCCATTGCTGTGAGGAGGTCTAGAACATAGCGGTTCTGCATGGTCATCAACCGCAGGGCTCTAAGTTCCACTTTGATGACGTTGACCCCTTCTTCAGTGTCATTTGCCAATTGGATCAGTTTCCACCTCACAATCTGCAACCATTTGGCGTTGGCTCGCGCCTGGATTCTTGGTACGAGTGATGCAAAAAATGTCCCTGCTGTATTGAAAAGTTTGTATTGATCCGGTATTTGTGCCAAAAGTTCTGAGGATTTGCTGGAAATGTAGTTTGATGCCCTCCTCTTGCAGGACACTCTGTCCTGCAGCTTGTCCTCCGACAGGATGTCATATGTGGGGGGTTCTTTGGATGCTGACTGGGGTGCCGGAGATGTTTTGTTGGGCACCCTCTCCCCCTGGACACGGCTCTGTAGAATCACCATCAGGGCCGAATGCAGTGTGGCCAAGGCGCAGGTACCTCTCCATGACGGTGGGAGGTGCAGGTACGCTTGTTTGCCACATACCCAGTAAGTGTCCACTAAGGCTGCTGCGCCTTTCTTCATGTCGGGAAAGATTAGTGGTTTATTGCAGTGTTTGTTTGATCCCATGGGCATTTTTCCTTCTCCATGAAACCAAAGTTCATAATGTATTTCTCGTTGGCTCTTGATGGGTTTTTCAAGAGCTGTTACCCATGTCAGTTTGGCGATGTGCTGAGACCAAGTTGGAGTGCATGTTTTTTCGACCCATTGAAATTTTTCCTCTGACAGTCCTCGCAGTGCTTCTGCGTTACATATTATTGTTTCTTCTTGCCACCTATTTTCTGCAAACATTGTCCCTTTTATTACAAAAAAAGGCTTCTTCACGCAGATTACTCCTTGAGGTTTACTATGACAGGTTTTCTCATTTTGCAGCAACTGTACTGTTACTGTGCAGACTTGGAAGGTACTCTGAATTCTACAAAGCGCTAGATGAATGAGACATTGGGCATCCGCCAAAGGCGTTTCCTGGGGGAGGACCTTGGACGTACCAGATGCATGGGGTATTAAGGAAAAGACGTAGCAACTTTCATTTGTTGCCTGTTTCGCCATGGCACAGAGTACCAATTATTGGACTGGTCAGGGTGACGGGGGTCTTCTACAGCATCTAACCCCAGGCCATGATAAGCATCATATATTTTACGTTCCACCCCCCCTTTTCTGCCTTCTGGTCCCCCCCAGATTATTGTATAACTTCATTAGCCTTTGATACCATATGGGAAAAATACCTAACCACGTGTGATCATTATGTTCAATATTGCACTGCCAAGGCTGTGGGATAGAATACATTTGTGGGGTTGGGGTTTGGGACATAAAGGGCATATTCTCACCACTTGAGGTAGGTTCATCGGTAGCTTTCATGTATACATGTGGCGGCACTGATACATCAAAAATTGAATTGTCAACATTGTACTCATTGAAGACATTGTCATGAAAATTCATGGCAGAATATGTAAATAGTGGGGCTTTGACAGTACGATTTTTGTGTAGAGAGGTAAGATCAAGATCTGTGGAGGCATTGTGGGCCAAGATTACTTTAAAACCATTCCAGATGAGACTTGTTGATCCTGTACCAGTTTTACCCCGCCCCCCTTCTTTTATGCCCTCCAAAATAAAAGATAAACTCCAATACATTCCGAGGCACAACATTATAGAAAACACTATCGTAACAAAATAAAGTCCACAGTCGTATGAGTACGCTCTAGTAGCACAAACGTTTCCACTATTGCTATCTACATCTGTGGTGTTGTAATTGAGGGCCCTCGTTTCTGCCATATTTGAACCTGGAGAGGGCAATACAATGGGTTAAGTACACATACACATATATATAAAACTTTAACTTTTCCTCTTAAGCAATATAGTCAAGAAAAGTTGGGAGCGAAAGACAAAGGAAGAAAAAATAAGAGGGAGAGATTTTCATGTCAAATCACTGTTTAAAGTTGTTTACTTATTAATAAGTTATACATTGTGGTAATATTTACATGCTTTTCTCCCTCACTGGTATGCACATCTATACTCATTCTGTTAGCATTCTCTTATCATGGTATAGCCATTTCTTGCTCTTGTGGCTGTTCACTTTCGGGCACTGTGCTGCTGTGTGCTTTCCTCACATCAGAGAGGTGTATCCAATATTTCAGGCCCTTAACTTTTACCGCAGAAGGTGTGCAGTATACCACTTCATAAGGGCCATGAAATCTTAGAGAGTTCCATCCCCGCACAAAGCTGTGCACGTACACAAACTCTCCGGGCATTAACTGGGTAATGGTATTGACTGTTACTAGGGTGCTGGTGTCTGTTTCCCCTTCCCGTGTGAATGGGGGCGCTATCAGTTTGGCTGTACTCCTCACTGCTCTTGCGAGTTGTGTCAGATATTCCTTAAGATCACCCCCCAGCACTGTGGCAGCTCTGTGAGCATCTGATGTTCTTCTTACTGGAGACAGTGGTGTTTGAATACGTCTCCCCGTCACTATTTCGTGCAAGGACAAATTATGGTCCTTGCTTGGCTGCGTTCTCAGCTGAAACAGGGCTAGGGGCAGGCAATACACCCAATACTTTTTTTAGGGTGTGACACAGTTTGGACAATCTGCTTTTGAGGAGGCTGTTTCTTCTCTCAACCATTCCGTTCGCTTGCAGTGGTGAATCAAACACAATTTGTGATTTACCCCTACCAGGGATGTTACTTCTTTGAAAAGGTCATTTACAAAATGGATCCCATTATCTGACCGTATAACATCACAAATGCCCCACCCTGGGAATACCTCTCACAGCACATTTTGCATCTGGGTGTGCGCAAGGACCTGCTTCCACCCAGCGACAAAAAGGACACACTAGAACTCCCATGTCTGCGTAATCTATGTGCAACTCCCAGAAAGGTCCGACGGGGTGAGGGAGTGTTCCTCGCAGAGTTCTAAGTGTCATCCCCGAGTAGTATGTTTGGCAAGTGATACACTCTACTGTCATGTTTGTCAAGTGTTCCTGGAGATTTGGGACAAACCATTCTTCCTGAATATCTGCTGCTATGTGTTGCTTGGAGGTGTGTGCCAGGAAGTGGAGCTGTTGGAATACTATGTGTATTCATTCTACAGGCATATCTACTTTCCCTGTTATTTCCTGATGCCAGAGGAGGTCTGTTGGTGATTGTTGCAAGCCTTTCGCATCCATAATTTTGCTCCTCATTTGGTGCACGTTTTTGTAACTGTGTAATTATCTGTGTAATGGACACTGAATTGTATCCTTCTTCTTTCTCTTACTGTATGTTGTTTTTAAGTATGCCTTCAGCGGCTTGGTGTTTGTGAAAGTATGCTGCCTTCTTCGCAGTGGCCTCTGCTGCCGCATTTCCTAATGAGATGACGTCATTATTATTGGTGTGGGCCTGGCATTTTACCAAAGCAATCAATGAGGGCTCAGATAATGCTTCTATCAGGTCATTTAGTAACTGTGCATGTTACACTGGGGATCCATCTGCCCTTCTGAAACCTCTTCTCCGCCACTCTGACAACCCGGCATGTACCGTGGTTGTCATGTATGCGAGTCTGAGTATATTGTTACTCAGACTCGCATACATGACAACCTCTCTGATGTGAGGAAAGCACACAGCAGCACAGTGCACGAAAGTGAACAGCCACAAGAGCAAGAAATGGCTATACCATGATAAGAGAATGCTAACAGAATGAGCATAGATGTGCATACCAGTGAGGGAGAAAAGCATGTAAATATTACCACAATGTATAACTTATTAATAAGTAAACAACTTTAAACAGTGATTTGACATGAAAATCTCTCCCTCTTATTTTTTCTTCCTTTCTCTTTCGCTCCCAACTTTTCTTGACTATATTGCTTAAGAGGAAAAGTTAAAGTTTTATATATATGTGTATGTGTACTTAACCCATTGTATTGCCCTCTCCATGTTCAAATATGGCAGAAACGAGGGCCCTCAATTACAACACCACAGATGTAGATAGCAATAGTGGAAACGTTCGTGCTACTAGAGCGTACTCATACGACTGTGGACTTTATTTTGTTACGATAGTGTTTTCTATAATGTTGTGCCTCGGAATGTATTGGAGTTTATCTTTTATTTTGGAGGGCATAAAAGAAGGGGGGCGGGGTAAAACTGGTACAGGAGCAACAATCCTCATCTGGAATGGGTTTAAAGTAACTGCACATCCTTTTGCCATGTGTATTGCTCCTATTAGTGCTATCAATTCTGCTGCTTGGGCTGAGTAGTGTGAGGGGAATCTTTTCTGCACTATGATTTCATGTTCTTCCCCTTCCAACCTCACTACTGCTGCACCTACATGCTTCTCACCTGTTTCTGGGTCAATTGATGCTGACGCATCCACAAAGTATACTTCACCTTCTCTTAGAGCGTTCTCACTTGCTTTGGGAATGTCGTCACCTTCCCCCTCATAGGTGGCACAATCATGTGTTTGCATGTCTTCCACTTTGCATGGCTCAGTGATGAAGGTGGCAGGGTTTACAGCTTTACAACGTACTACGTACATGTTTGAGCTTGAAATTATTATTTCATATGCTGTAGCCCACTGTGTGGTAAGTGTGGATTTTGATCATTCAAGTATTGCAAACAAAGAGTGTTCAATAAATGATGTCACTGAGCACCCCATCACTATGGTGGTGCTTTTTTCAATTGCAAAGGCGGCTGCTGCGAGAGCCTGTTCGCACACAAAATTCCCTTGCATCACAGAATCGAGAGTGCCGCTGTAGTAGGCCAAAAGCTTGTGACCTAATGATGTTTTCTATGTTAGAACAGCTGTCATGAGTGCACAATTACAGTTTGTAAAAAGGTAGAACTCTTGATCATAGTCTGGGGTCGACAGAACGGGTGCTGTTGAAATAAGGTCTCTCATGTTGTAAAATTCTGTGATCATCTCTTGTGTCCATTTTATTACTGTGCTCTCCTTTTGTGCCTCTTTGAGTGCCTGTAGTAGGGAACGTGTGTAGGTTGCATAATCAAGTATCCATGCACGGCAGTAATTAAATGCCAAGAAACTTTTGCATGTCCTTTACTGTTTTGGGCATTAGTGTTGCACTTATGGCTGCTGCTCTGTCTGGAATTATTTGTTTACCATCTTTTGATATCAGCTGTCCTAGATACAGTACTTCTGCTAGGCAGTACTGCAACTTTCCTTTGTCCACCTTGTATCCCTTGTGTGCCAATAAGTTCAACAATGTTATCGTATCAGCTCTACACTGTTCTTCACTCTCACTGCAAATCAGAAGGTCGTCTACATATTAAATTACTGTGCTTTTGACATCAATGTTACCAAGGCCTTCATACAAAATTCTGTTGAAAATACTCAGGCTTTCACAATATCACTGGGGCAATCTGCAATGTCCGTATCTTTCCCCCCTAGGGTAAATGCTGTTAGATAATGGGAACTGGGGTCAAGTGGTACTGAGAAAAAAGCATTTTTCAAGTCCACCACTGTAAAGCACGTGGCTACTTTTGGAATACTGCACAAGATGGATGCAGGATTTGGGACAAGGCGGAACTCCTTCTGCATGACATCAATAAGTGGGCCTAGGGCCTGTATCATCCCCAAAGCCCCGCCCTCACTTTTTAAATTGGATAAATCTCCATATTACAAGGCGAATTTGATAGTACAATGATACCTTGCTGCAGAAGTGCATGTATTGTTTCTTTTATTTCTTATTCAGCCTCTTTAGACAGGGGGTATTGTTTGACCCAGGTTAGTACTGGACCTGGTTTGAGTTTTATCTTCAATAGTGTCACTTCCTGCAGGAGCCCTACATCGTGGGGGGCTGTGGTCCATAAGCTCAGTGGTAGCTCTTTCATATCTTCATCAAAAATAGATGGCGGTGCACTGACAATGGCCAGGAGGGGGTTAGTCACTCGTCTGTTTTGAATCATTATGTCACATGGCATGCAAATTTACATTATGATCTCCCCGTCATCGTCATTGTCAGTGAACAGCTCCTCATCAGTTAAATCGCGCAGGGCTACATTTGGGTCTATGCATAACACTGTTCTCCATTCACATCCATGCGTGTACAGTCCTATTGCCACAATACATTTAGCTGATACTTGCACCCGCTGAAGGTCTAAAGAGAGGGTGGCACCTGGCACAGTCTCTGTGGCCGCAACTGGGTGAAAAACAAAATCAGAGGGTACTCTTCATTCTTTCTGTGTTATTTCTGGCACCACTCTAGCTAGCACCTGTATTCCACAGACAAACATGTCTGCATTTGTGGGCACTCCCCTCATCATTGCTTAAGTTGGTATGGTGTTAATCATCAGCATTGCCCTGTACGGGCACCCCCCCGGAGTTGAGCATATCACACCCCTTTCGGTAAAAGAAATTGTCATATTGAGCTTACTAAGGAGGTCCCTCCCTAGTAGATTTATCGGCGAGTCTTCATGAAATTGTAGGGGTGCTCGCACAGTTTTTCCTCCTACTGTTATGTCCAAATTTTTAGTGTAGGGAACCTTTAAAATTGCCCCAGAGAATCCCTGCATTTCCAAATTCTTGCCGACAGCGGAAACCGTCCTTCCATGAGGCACGATTTTTCTGGCCCTGAGTCCACCATAAAGATGAACTGCCTGTTTTCTATCTCCGCCCCCACCAGTGGTTCCTCGTCTGGGCATAGGGTAGTTGATAGCACTGGACATGCAAGTGCTCTCTGTGGGCTGTCCTAATCTGGATGGGTATTTGTACCTGGAAAGGAGAAAACACTTTCCCCGACCTTGGCGGTTCCGTGAAATGGCACTGGTGAATCATTCGCTGTAGTGGCGAAAGGATTTGTGTGTGTGTGTGTTCCCCATTGTATTTTGGCATGGCATTCTTTGTTGCATGCCCTGTTGAGGTGCTTGGGGTCCTTGCTGTGATATTTGAGGCCCTTGTTGGTAATTGGAAAAATAAATGGGTAAGTCCCAGGGTTTTTTGTTTAAGGGGGATTGAGCAAAAAAAGGGACTATTCATATAGTATAAACAGAGAGAACATTGCTCAATTACCTCTCTCTTAGTCCACCTTATAGGCTAGTCAGATAGAAACTAGATCAATTGGGGTAAGTTATCTATTTCATTTACCCACAATACATATGTGTTTCCAAAAAGATTTGTCGTGCCAGAGAAATACAGGTGTTAAAAACACATTTTAATCAGCAATTAAATTCAATACATAGGGCCTCATTACGACCCTGGCGCTAAGTGAAAAACGATGGCGGTAAATGGTTACCGCCATCGTTTTCCGCCAGGTCCGATCATGACCCGTGACCGTTAACTACGATGCCATTAGCGGCATCGTAGTTAACGCCACCGCTAACTGCGCTAAGGGTATGCGCACGCGACCGGCCACACCGTACTTAGCGCCATGGCGGAAAGGTACGCAAATGCCGACCCAAGCGGACATGCACCTAACGCCATCACCCAGCCCGTTAAGAACCTTACCGCCATGGTGCTAATTACGCCATCGCGAACCAACCGTAAAGGGCCATGTAAAGTGAATGCAGCTGCCACAGGTGCACAGAAACAGCACAGGTGAAGGCAATACAGACTCAGGAAGTACAAAAAGAGCACACCCCACCCCTTCCCACACCCAGTCACACTCCACAATGATACCAATACGACTAGCAATGTTGGGGCTGGAGGACCTGATAGCAATGCAAGTGCTACTACAACAACAACAACAACAACAACAACAACAACAACAGGCTGCACAGAGGAGACGCAGGAGGAGAAGGAGGGCAAGGCAGGCCCAGCAAGCCCCACCAGCACAGCCAGTGCCACCACGCAGGCAGCCCCCAATCCCACGCATCAGAGCCAATTCATTCAACCTCACTGCTGAGCAGATCCACACCCTGTACCGTATGGACCGGGACACCATCACCGCCATCGTAGACATGATACACAATGACATCGTCAGCATGATAGAAACTCCAACCGCCATCCCCCCCCTACTGAAGGTAGTGTCTGTACTCCACTTCCTGGCCACAGGCACCTACCAGCACACAGTGGGGCACTTGCATGGCATTTCACAACCATTATTCTCACGAACACTCATCCAAGTGCTCGATGCCCTCCTCAAGCACACAGACGACCACATCTCATTACCACGGACTGCCCAGGACATTGCAAACACCAAAGTGGGTTTCCATGCACTAGCTGGCATACCCGGTTGCATTGGTGCCATCGACTGCACCCATTTGGAATTGGTGGTTCCACGTGCCATGGAGGTACCGTACCGCAACCGGAAACAGTTCCACTCAATCAACGTGCAAATGGTCTGTGACTCCAACAAGATCATCACACATGGTTGTGCCCGATTCCCCGGATCAACCCATGATTCTATGGTCCTGAGAAACTCCACAATACCACGCTACATGGAGCGACATGCAGGCCCAAGATCCTGGCTACTCTGTGAGTCCAATGTCATGGAGTGGGCAGGTGAATGACGTACCGATGCATACTCCACCTGGCTGAAGGGGGGGGGGAATGATGCATACTCCACCTGGCTGTGAGCAACACAGAGAACGGAGACAGAGGATAGCCACTCACAATGCACTCAACCCCTCTGCATACATTGGGTGATGGCATGCAAAACAGGCCATGGGAGCCATGAGCATATACTGGTTGCATTGTGTGAATCAATTAGTGTATGTAGAAGTGAGCCGAAGTAACAGTTGGATGCAAACCATGGTGGCACATCATGTTCTTGATCAGACGACATGACTGACACATACATTCTCGCCTACATACAGGTGATGCAGGCTATCCCCTGAAGAGGTGGCTCCTTACACCAGTCCGGAACCCGCAGAACCAGCACGAGGAGGACTTCAACCGTGCACATACACGTACTCGTGTGGTCATAGAGCAGACATTCGGCCTATTGAAGGCACAGTTCCGAAGCCTCAGCAGGTCTGGTGGGGCACTCCTGTACCACCATGAGAAGGTGGCAAAGATCGTCATGGCATGTGTCATGCTACACAATATGTGCGTCAGACGGAATGTGCCCCTGCCCCCTGACGCAGGACTGCAACCACCTGACGATGAGGATGAGGAGGGTGCCGATGGGGCAGCACCCCATGGAGGAGGCGACGCACAGGAGGGGCGTGCAATGCGCCAAAGTATCATCGACCTCTGCTTCTAGCACACACGGCTGGTGTGAATCACATGGGGACTGCACTTGGGGCACTGTGTGTCTCTGGGACATGCACACTGTGGACTGTACACCAATAAAGCACACATATGCAATGAAAATGTCCACACATTTCATTTTGGGAAAGAAAAAAGTGTATTCAAACTATGAAACGTCGTGACACACCCCCTCCCCCCTCCCCCTGAACACCCCAACACACCCCCTCCCCCCTCCCCCCTTAACACCCCAACACACCCCCTCCCCCCTCCCCCTGAACACCCCAACACAACCCCTCCCCCCTCCCCCCTGAACACCCCAACACACCGCCTCCCCCCTCCCCCTGAACACCCCAACACACCCCCTCCCCCCTCCACCCTGGAATCCCTACGAAGGTGTGGTAGTGTCTGTGCAGCAGGGTGTGCAGTAGTCCTGCTCGACTGTCAAGCAACTAATGTGAATCCCCTCCCCCCTGCCCGTGCTGCGTAGATTGCGCCCTGATCTGCGGATGGGGCTGCTCTGTGCCGAGCTGGCTGATGAGGACGGTCCGGCCTGCACATCTGGACGCATGTCCCTGATGGTCTGGACAAGTTCTGTGAGGACATTGCGCACAGCCACGAGTTCCGTGCATATGTCCTTTGTGGAGGACTCTATGGCAGCTGTGACTCGGTCTGCCAAACTCTCCATGCCATCCCTTGGCACCCCACACTGTGCAACATGTTCGTTGAGGAGGGCGGATAGCTGCTGCTGGCGGGTAACTATATCCTCAAGTGTCTGCTGGTTCCGCTGGCCCATGCCCAGTGGCATTTGCATGTCCATTGGGCTGCTCACCTCAGGCTGGGGGGATGGGGTGGCTGGCCAATCCTCGGCCTCCGACTGCCCCTGTGTGGCATCCGCCTGCAGGGGGCTTAGGGATGTGCAGGGGGAATGTGGCTGGGCAGTGGGCCTTCCCTCATCGATGACCTCGATGCTGCCTGCCTCACTGTCGGAGGTTGCCGCTATGGCAGCGATTTCACCCAGGGTGCTGCTTGCAGCAGAGCCTGTCCCTTCAGTGGGCACGACTAGTGACATGTGCGGTGCTGCTGCTGGGTCTGTGTTTGCTGTTGTGGGGGCTGGCACTTGCCTGTCCTCTTCCCCAGGCAGGGTTTGTGGCTGCTGGTGTGTTTCCTTCAGGACGGCTGAGGTGGATGCCTGTGGCCTTGCCCTCTTGGTGGATCTGGATGCAGTGTTGTCCTCTTCCTGGAGGTCTGTGTCAGATCCTGTGGTGGAGCAAAGGAGGGATAGTGTTATTGATGGGTCCGCGGACATTGGCCGTGCATTGTGAGGGATGACATCTATACAGTGGGTACATGCAGCACATTTCAGGCAGGGGCATACAGGTTTTGTGCCTTTTGTGTGGAGGTAGCATGGTGGTATGTGTGTGCCAGCAGTTAGGGTGTGCATGCTGCATGTGTACAGGGTGGAGTCTGGATGTGTCTGTGGACATACACCTGCCGATGTGTTGCATATGCACTATGGGGCTACATGGTACTTCACATGATGGGACTTTGTTGAGTTTAGCATGGCTTGCTCTGGCCACCTACCTGCATCTCCTGAGGTCGGCGCTCCTCTCTCCATCCCTCCGACACCATGGATGCTCTCCATCCCAATGGTGGATGCACATGTTTCCTCCCATGCTTGCAGCTTTATGGGCGAATCGGATCCACCCCCAGTTGACGTGGCTAGGTTCCGATTAGCTGAGAGGATGCTTCGGACACAGAGCCTCAAGTCATCCCAGCGCTTTCTGCACTGCTGGGCAGTGCGGGGTACGGCCCCCACTGCACTCACACGCTGTGCCACTAGGGCCCATATGGCCTTCTTTTTCGCTATTGCCGGCCTTGTCATCTGCGCTGAGAATACAGCTGCAGCATTTTCTTGCAGAGTCTCTGCGAGCATGGTTAGTTCCTCCCTTGAGAAACGGTCTTGGCGCTGCCGGTCACATGCTTTTTTAACGGCTTTGGGCATTTTTACTTGGCTAATTGGGTGGGTGTTGGGTGTGGATAGGTGTCAGGGTTGGATCAGGTATGGTTGTGGAGGATGGCAATGGATTGTGTTTTTCAAGATGGCCGTCGTGCAGTTTCCCGTTCCGCCGCGTTGACGCTATTTCTGGTTCCGCCTATTTACGGTGACCGCTAATTGCGGTGACCGCTAATTGCGGTCGCCGCTATGGTGTGTGTGGCGGTAGTGCTCCTTGCGCGGCGTGCGATGGCGGTAAGGGCCGTTTTTGCCCCATTTACGCCATGCCGTACTTTACATTAACGCCATGGCGTAATGCACGTGCCCGATGGGTCGGAATATGCCGCACTTTACGCCATCGACCCACGGCGTAAACGTTGATTACGCCATGGCGGTAATGTTCGGTACTTACCGCCAGGGTCGTAATGAGGCCCATAGTGTGGTATATGCTTTCCACAAGACATTACCACCTTTCAAATATATAAAAAGCGTTGTACGTTTAAGAAAGACAATTTAGAAAAAACAAATCCAGAGTAATGGCACGATGGTGCCAATTGTGGCTGAGGTTAGTAAGTGACAAACACAATTATGCATAGACATAAGATGTTATTACCAATATCTATTTTAGCAGAGGAGCAAACTATCAGTGTTCAAACAGAAATTACACAAATGTTTTGTGTAAAAAGACAATGTTGTTTAAAGTGTTTTAGGGATGTCTACATATGTTTCGGCTGAACAGAATTTCGTGAACACCTTCCCTGGTGTTCCGCTGTTATTGTTTAAAGCCCTCTTCAGGACAGTGCGTTGTTTTAGAAAATTGACAGTACGTTCAATGCTCTCGTCTCCGTTTGGTTGGAATCGAAAAGGAGACTCTAAAGAAAGAAAAGAAATTGGAGTCTTTTTTTAGTGAATTGTCCCGGATTGTGCAAAATTTAAAAAACAGAGTGATTTTGACACACTATCTTAGGCAAAATGTGATCTGGCTGTTTGCATGCCCTATGTGAGCAGTTTCACTGACCTTTTGATCTTGAATTGGTTGGACTAAAGTATTTAGTGGTTTTTTCAGGCCGTAACTTCCTGTTACGTGATTTGTGAATTTGGACAATTTATCCACTTAGTAACTTCGAATCTGTTTCTCAATAATTCGGGTGACAGACGCGTTTTTGCATTTTTCAATTTGAGGCTCTGGACCTATTGTGACATAGACAGAGGGGAGAAGGAAGAAGACACAAAGTTGTCCGATGTATTTTTGAAAACTTTTTGTTTAGTTTTTTCAGAACAGGTTTCTCTTGCAGAGATATGTTAGTTAACATACCTCCTTGCCAAGGTTTATTCACGGCTTTTTTATGCCGTTTCTTGTATTTGAAGGAGATTCTGGGGGCCCACATACATCGACTTCAACTTTGTGAATTCATCTGCCTGAAAACAAAACAAACGGGCGGGCTTATAATTATATTCGTCCCCGACGGAAGAGAGTTACCATTATTATGCACGTTTCTCTAGCCAACTATGTTTGTTGCTCAGTATTCGCTGACTGAATTCTATATTGGCAATACAGGCGGCCATGGTGCTGCAGCGTTTGTTTACCTGCTAGTTGCTCTCGTTTTCAATTTTCATGCGTGGGGGTATTTCAGGTCTCCATTCGCGTACACCTTCGTGGTCAAATAATTCGAAAAAGTCGCGGGTTGTTCCCTGCCGTGTTTATACGGTCATGTGATCATGTGTATGCGTGATGATGCACAATTTTGCAACATGGTCTAGAGCGTCGCCAAGCTTGTGTGATTGAGAGGCGTTGGAAGCGCCGTATTTTTAATGCATCTCAGGGCCGCCATCTTGAAGTGGTGTGCGCAGACATGAGTGCATATTAGAATGATACTTCACTTCATAGTGGTGGATGATGCAACCATCAGATTGTTAATTACTGAATTGTTCAGATGTATATTATCAGTGTGTTATTTTGAAACATTTGAATTGGTTATCGGTTTTCACAATTACGGAACATTTTGCCGCAGTGAGATGTATTCTAAGCCTGGCATATTTCTCAGAGTTATTTAGTGTACGTCGTTTTTGACGCCCCATACTTAGTTGTTTGGATTTATGATGCAAGCACTGGTTAATTCAATAATGCAATCCAGTGAGCTTATTCCAGGTGTTATATGCATCCACTGGATTAGTGAGGGAGATCTAGGCGTTAGAAAAAGATGACCCATTCGAATGCAGAGTTCAGACCGTTCTTGACAGTGTCTAAGTCGAAAATCCACTTTTGTTCGCTCTTACGCAGGGCCAGGTCTCTGTTTCCCCCTCTCTTAGATGTTTGAGATGTTTGGATGATAAACCAGAACATTTCACTTGGTTTGTGTTTTAACTTCATATAGTGAGCCACTAGAGGTTTATTGGGTGTTTGATTTCTGACGTTACATCTGTGTTCTCCGATCCTGGTTTTAATTTGTCTTTTTGTTTTGCCAATATACAATAATTGGCACGGGCATTGGATGGCATTGGATGGCATAAATGACCCATTGTGAACAACAGTTTGTGAAAGTTTTAAACACCCAGGGTTTTCCCTTCAGTTGAATACTCTTCATATTTTTGGTTAAAGAGCAGACTGAACAGTTGCCGCATCTAAAGTGTGATTGTTTTGTCTTTTAAAGGCAAACCTCGGTGGTGCTGGTGAAAAATCCTCTGTTTTAATGATGTGCCAATTTTTCTAAATTAATTTTCGTAAATTGTGGCTTATCGGGCTGAAGGTTGTAACGCAGGTCATTTTTTCTGTGGTAGTTCTTTTTATTGGATTTAAACATGCCTCGCAAATTTGGTTCTTAGCCCTCTTATATGCCACATTTATTTGTTTTTTAGGGTATCCTCGTTGTTTGAGTCGTTGTTTGAGTTGCTTCCCATGTATTTCATAGTCTTCCAGACGGGTGCAGTTTCTTCGGACTCTTAGGAATTGTCCTATCGAAAGATTTGATTTTAGACTCACAGGGTGAAAACTTTGGTACTCTAGCAGGGTGTTTTTATCAGTTTTCTTCCTGAATAAATTGGTGATTAGAGTGCCATTGTTTTGTGTCCTGATTTCTAGGTCCAAGAAAGGAATGACTTCAGTATTATGAGCCATTGTGAAATCGATGTTTTGATTACATTGGTTTAGCCATTGGTGCAAATCCTCAAGGAGGGAGACTGGACCCCTCCATACCATAAAACAGTCATCAATATATCTGTGCCAAGCTTTTATATTTAATGAATATGGGTTGTTGTTGTGATAAATTGAGTTAGTTTCCACATGGTCCATATATAAGTTGGCTATCTCTGGTGCAAATGTTGCACCCATACTTGTTCCATGTTTTTGATTGTAGAAAGTCTCCTCATACAGGAAATCATTTTCTGTAATGGCTAACCTGGCGCATTCCAGGATAAAGGCGGTGGGCACCGTTTTGTTGTTTATATTCCGTTGATTCAAATATTGTTCGAGGATTTGGAGACACTCTACTTGCGGGATACTAGTGTATAGGGCCACTACATCTAACGTAACCAGAATATCGCAATTTTCAATTTGAATGTTTTCCAAAGTGTTGATCATGCTGGTAGTATCTTTGATGTAGGATTTCATTTTCAGGACCCATGGTCTTAGAAACCAATCGACATATATGGACAGAGGTTCCAAAATAGAGTCTATTGCTGACATAATCGATCTTCCTGGTGGTTTTTCACTGTGTTTGTGCACCTTTGGCAACAAATAGAAGGCTGGGATCATGGGATTGGAATTCATGAGGAACATTTTTTCATCATGATCTATCCATCCTCTTTCTTGGGCATGTGCCATCAGACTAGATATTTCTTCTTTGAGTCTTGGTGTCGGATCCGCCTGGAGTTGTCTATAGAATTTTTGATTTGAAAGTTGGGACTTGGCTTCTTCATTGTAGGCTTCTTTATTCCATAGGACGATACCTCCTCCCTTGTCTGCAGGTTTAATTACAAACAGGGAGTTAGTTTGGAGGTCTTTTAGTGCTTGTCTTTCGGATCAGCTAAAATTATCTCGCAGAAAGTTGTTTTTCGAGATCAGCTTTTTTGTTTCATCGATGATTTTGTTTTCAAACGCAGCAATGGCTGGACTTATCATCGTTGTAGTAGGACAGAAGGTGGATTTGGGTTTTAGGCCAGTCGTGCTTTTATCTTTTTCTTTCTCATTGGAGGTTGGATTTCTGAAGAAATATTTTAAATGTATAGTTCTGAAAACATTTTGTAATTCAATTTGAGTTTTAAAGTCGTCTGCCTTTTTGACAGGGACAAAACTAAGACCTCGACTTAATACTTGTTTCTCACTTTCAGTGAGAACATGTGTGGAAAGATTAAAGATGGGTATTACCAATTCTGGACAGGTCCGTTCCAGTTGCGTGTTTGCATTCGTGGAGGTCCTTGAGTTCTGTTGCGGCCTCCTCTGCCCCACCCTTGAAAAAACTGTTGTTTTTGGTTTTTTCCTCCACGTGATGTATTTGCATTGGTGCTGTTATCAGAATCACTGCTTGTGGTGCTATTAGTGGTGTTGGAAAAGGTGACATATTGTTTTCTTTGATATCCATTTCATGTTCTTTGTGGACCTGTTTTGTTGACATTATCATAGAATGTTTCGACAAGATAAGGATAGGTCTTTGTTTCTTTATACATCTCTATGTCTTTTTTCAGTTTCCAAATTTTTTTGTCGATTGTTGTTTTCTTAAATTTGTTCATTTCTTCCTCTATTTTTTCCAATTTCTGCTTGATCTCTGTGATCGTTTTGTCTGATTGTATTTTTTCTTCCAGAAGATTGTTTTCCGCTTGGTGTTCTTTTGCTTCTTCTTGTGCGATCTCTATGATCAAAATTAGCCAGTCTCTTGAGCACTTATTCCCAACGCCACTGAATTTTCCTTTAAATTTGGCGTTATCGATGAAGACACGGGGAATGTTTCTGACCTGTAAACCTTCCGGGATAATGCCAGCTTTGAGGTATGCCAACATTAGCTGACCGTGGGATTCCGTCCTAATTAGTTTCTTTTACTTCTGTGTCAAGGTTTCGAAGTCGCTGCACACAGTAGTGGACGTTTTTTTATATATTTGAAAGGTGGTAATGTCTTGTGAAAACCACCAGGGCGGCCGATCGTTTCTGCCTGTGACTCCCTTCTGGAACCTCTGTCCCTTTACACAGACCACTTCTTAAAACCATTTGTGGGCCAAATGAAATCTTACATTAAGGACAGCACGGAAACTATCAAAATTCTTCAAACAGTGGATCTAACACCCAACTCCATCCTGGCTACTATGGATGTCGAGGCCTTATACACCTCCATTCCACAAAGCGAAGGACTAACAGCACTCGCCAAATGCCTTAACAAAAGAACAGACGTTACTTCGACTCCGACCAACTTCATCCTTGAGTGTATCCGCCTGGCTATGTCAGAAAACTTCTTCCTGTTTGAACACCAAATATATCAGCAAGTCAAAGGCGTGAGTATGGGCGCTACGTTCGCATCAGATGTGGCCAATCTATATATGGCCCAATACGAAGATGACCACATACATAACGAAAACAACCCGTTTAAAGATCACATCAAAATCTGGCAGCGGTACATTGATGATGTCCTTTTGATTTGGGAAGGAAACAAAGAAACTTTGACAGCTTTTCACCAGTGGCTCAACCAAAGAAACACACACATCAATTTCACCATCGACTGGGATTTCCATGCCATTAATTTCCTGGACCTACACATCTACCGCTCTGGAAACCAACTCAAAACCGAACTCTTCCGCAAACCCACGGACAGGAACAGCCTACTACACTTCACGAGTTACCATCCTCAGGGGCTCAAATACAACCTGCCCTATGGACAATTCCTTCGAATATGCAGAAACTGCAATGAGAGGGATAAATTCGAACAACACGCCGCACAGCTACAAACACGACTCATGGAGAGAGGATACCCCAAGAAGTCCATAAAATCTGCTAAGAAAAGAGCCGCCAACACGGACCGCACAATTTGCCTCACCCCCAAGATCAAAGATCCAACAGATAGAACTGTTTGTGTGACCACATTTAGCCCTGTAAGCAATCTCGTTAAGGCCACCATCAACAAACACTGGCATCTCATCAAGAACGAAGGGAGCCTCTCCAAAAAACGCTCTTCGCATTCAAGAAGAACAAAAACCTCAGAGATACCTTGGTGTACACCTTTCTTGAACCAGCTAGAATAGAATCCACCCTATGGAACCTACCACCGGTCTTTGGCCATTACATCTGCGGCCACTGCGTAGCCTGCAGATACACCAAGACCAGCAAAACCTTCAGCCACAAAGACTTCAAATGGACAATGAGGAGCCACACGAACTGCGAGAGCAAATATGTCATTTATGTCATCAGCTGCCCATGTGATCTGATATACATTGGCAAAACAATAAGGCCCGTAAAACAAAGGATCAATGAACAAAGATCCTGTCTCAAAAACTCAGTCCTAGACAAACCTCTGGTTGAGCATTTTTCCAAAAAAGGACACACACATGAACAGTTCACATGGACCGTCCTCCAGCAACTAACCCCGCCGAAACGAGGAGGAGACATTAACCTCGCTCTTACCAGATTGAAGCAGAAATGGGTCCACAAACTCGACACTGTTAAGAATGGACTCAACATTACAGTGGAATGGAAACACTTCTGGGACTAGTCATTTAGAATCATACCCCCACGTGGGACTTTAGCCTGCCATAACACCTTGGCCACTTGTATATAATGGGTCCTAGTTGTGGTTACACACACAATACACAAATGGCTCACACACGTTGCCAGCCATAACCTGTGATATTGCACGTTTTGATGTTTTTAAATCTACAAATTATGTACGTATAGACACATGTGGTGATATAACACATGTACAATTGTGTTTTGCTTCCTCGCAGATGAACATATGCATGGACATGCACAGAAAGAACTTGTATTCAGCGCTTGTGACATCACTGTTGTCCCATTACATGTTTCACATGAGCTCCTCGCCCATGTACTTCAAGACATCACCTGTCCCATTCCACACTGCATGGATTCACCCATTGCACGGGATGACTCCCGTTGAGTGACAGCATTTAGTAGCCTATCATAGGAGGTTCACGACACCCTCACCACTACTACGCAGACCAGCACTGGGATTGACCCAGTATACGGGGGCGTGTCTAGCCCCCTCCGTTATATCTGCTGATTCATGGCAGGCAGCCATTTCCACCGCCACCGTGCACCCAGCAAGAACTCAAATATCGTGAATCAGGTAAGCCAGGCCCCTGTACAAGAACGCTGCACTGTTTGACACGTCTTGTCTCGCCTCTCGTCACCATAGTGCTCTGACAGGGACATACTTTTATGTCTCCCTCTCCCCAGATCAATGGCTAATCATAAGCCCAGCGCCGTTTAAATCCGGTCTCCCCGGCACGGCCGATCTACACCAGACCTAGGACTACACCCAGGCCTCTTGACAGTTTTACCGCCTTGCTCCGGTCGGACGGTAAGCTGTGTTTTCCAATACACCACTGGTGTATTTTTCTAGCACCAATGAGCTGTTATTTATTAACCCTTAATTCATTATGCACGTTATGAGATCCTCATAGTTCTCCTCCCTCCCATAGATCTTACCTACGGACAGACTGTTCAACTAGTCTCTCCTTATGAAGGCCACCACAACTACTAGCTTCAACCCAGCGATTATGGCCGAAACACAACTGTGTCGATCACTTGTGGCACAGCTGTGAAAATACCCTTTTGTTGTATGTTTCGAATTTCGTGTTGTGTACACTGTTTCCGTTTGAAAAACCACACCCGGGTTGAAAAACAACCACGGGCAGCACTGATCTGAGTTACCTATGTCACCAACGTTGTATACTCACATGTGCTTGTAACTAGGGTACTCATCTTTCACATCCCGATGAGGGTGCACAACTGCATCTCCCTTTGTCTTTATTAAAATCTGTCCGTTATTGCTCTCGTGCTTAGCGAGAGTTTGTATAAAAATTGAAGACACCGGTTTTTAAGATGGAAATAAATATGTCTAAAAACCGTGGATTTTTGTGAGGATCTCGCATCCTGATTATTTGTGTTATCAATATATGTACCCACCTGGGCATATCAGGACTTTGCCAGGCGCCCTTTATTTTCTTACCTATGTCACAATAGGTCCAGAGCCTCAAATTGAAAAATGCAAAAACGCGTCTGTCACCCGAATTATTGAGAAACAGATTCGAAGTTACTAAGTGGATAAATTGTCCAAATTCACAAATCACGTAACAGGAAGTTACGGCCTGAAAAAACCACTAAATACTTTAGTCCAACCAATTCAAGATCAAAAGGTCAGTGAAACTGCTCACATAGGGCATGCAAACAGCCAGATCACATATACATTTTGCCTAGGATAGTGTGTCAAAATCACTCTGTTTTTTAAATTTTGCACAATCCGGGACAATTCACTAAAAAAAGACTCCAATTTCTTTTCTTTCTTTAGAGTCTCCTTTTCGATTCCAACCAAAGGGAGACGAGAGCATTGAACGTACTGTCAATTTTCTAAAACAACGCACTGTCCTGAAGAGGGCTTTAAACAATAACAGCGGAACACCAGGGAAGGTGTTCACGAAATTCTGTTCAGCCGAAACATATGTAGACATCCCTAAAACACTTTAAACAACGTTGTCTTTTTACACAAAACATTTGTGTAATTTCTGTTTGAACACTGATAGTTTGATCCTCTGCTAAAATAGATATTGGTAATAACATCTTATGTCTATGCATAATTGTGTTTGTCACTTACTAACCTCAGCCACAATTGGCACCATCGTGCCATTACTCTGGATTTGTTTTTTCTAAATTGTCTTTCTTAAACGTACAACGCTTTTTATATATTTGAAAGGTGGTAATGTCTTGTGGAAAGCATATACCACACTATGTATTGAATTTAATTGCTGATTAAAATGTGTTTTTAACACCTGTATTTCTCTGGCACGACAAATCTTTTTGTCAACACATATGTATTGTGGGTAAATGAAATAGATAACTTACCCCAATTGATCTAGTTTCTATCTGACTAGCCTATAAGGTGGACTAAGAGAGAGGGAATTGAGCAATGTTCTCTCTGTTTATACCTTTTTTGGTAATTGTCATATTGCCCCCGCGGTCCATAACCTCCTATGGGCAGTCCATACGGGCCGCCTGGGTGGGGGTGACTGACTGATGATCATTGCCAAATCACTGTGTATTCTGGTAGTACCCCATGGGTCGAGTGCAACATTCCCTTGAAAAATGACCCCACCTCCCACAGGACCAACATGCTCCTTGTCCCCCTCCCTGAGGCCCTTGTCCTCCGTACCCTCCTCTCTGTCCCCTGTACCCACCTCTTCCTCTTCCAGACCTTCCCTGCCATTGGGGCCCATCGTACTGCTCCTCTCCAGCCCATTGTTCCTGTCCGTTTGCGGACCATGTTGCTGCCATCCTTGCCTGTAAAGCTACTGACCCCTCCTCCCATCCCCCTGTCTCTCAGAGGGTAGTGCAGCTGTTACCGCCGCAACCTTCACCAGATTATTCTGTACAATTTTCGCTTCATCTGCCAACCTTTTCTGTGCCATTTCTTTTTCTCTTTCTTTGATCCTCCTACAGTGGTGTGTGGTGATACTCTGTATTTCAGGCCAACCCTTGGCTTCTATCCCAGCAATTTTATCTAGGGCCTTCTGCACCTCCTTCGGGAGTACTTTCTTGATAATAAAGTAAAAAAGGGAGGTTGACTGGTCCCAAGCGGTGCCTGTCTCTGCTCTCCACAAGTTCTGCACCCGAAGAATGTACTGTGCAGCCTCTTCCTCGTCCCCCATTGTGCATTGCATCACAGAGTGTAAATCAGGGGTGTCAGGGAAGGTTCTCTGCAGCGCATCCCATACTTAAGCCCTCACGTTATTAAAGGATGACCCGTCATGGTGGTCACAATCCAGTGTCACTCTTGGGAACCCTGCTTTCACCCACACTCCGTCTATTTGGTCACCCACGGCAGACACTAGCAAGCTTTTAACATCCCCTATAGCCAGTGGGACCCCTGCAGTGTTTATATATATGTTTTATAGCAAAGGTATATATCCACTTCCCCGCCCCTCCCGAAAGCAGAAGCAATGTTTAAACAAATTATTTGTATCCATTAAGGGGCCATCCTGCTCATTTATGAATGAGGGGCATCTGTAACTTTGTTTTTCCCCTTTCTTCTTAGACAGTGACATGTTCCCTAGCCTGCTCATGAGTCTCCCCTGCCACCTTTACCTCAGCTCCCCTTCTTCTTGTGGCTCCCGCTACGGTAGCAGCAGACCTGCTGTAGCTGCTCCTTCCTCATATTAGTCTAAATCGCTCCAACATTCTTGTATTTCCTTGTCAGATACTATGCTGCCTTGTTCATCACTTGCTTGATTGCTCTCTTGCCCTACTCGTAATACCTTTATTGGGATATTGTTAAAGTGGAATAAACATTCTCTGGACTTCCACTCGTCCTCTATTAAACTGGAGGGGTTATTTGATGGAGACGGTGAGGGTGTCTGCCTGCTCTCTGGCAACGATGGTGCCTCCCCTCCCCCTGGCAGCATTTGGCTCCTATCACACAGTGTTCTCAGCCGGGTTAATTCTGTTTGTGTGGTAGTCAGTTGTGCTTCTAAATCCCTAATTAGGTGTGCATGTGGGACCATACAAACCTCTGCGATCGTAAGGGTTGGGGTTGCTGCCGCGGGTATGGAGGGTGCGCTTGGCTGAGGCAAATACAATTGGTCACTATAGCCCTCGGCAGGTCTAATCAGTAATGGGTACAGTTTTTTGGGCTCCCCCTGTAAGTCTCTTCCCCCTCTACTGCTGGGACAGGCACCACCTCAGGTGGCGCTTCCTTTTCTGTGCTGCTTGCCAGAGGCCTTTCTTCGAACATCCTCCAGAGATCCAGAACCTCCTGTCTATTTTGGAGTTCCTTCCCCCGGCACTTGGTCAATAAATATGTTGTCACAAGATCTAATACCCTTTTATCAAATGATCCCCCTTCTGGCCACACCTGGGATGGCCCCGCCCCCTTAAACTCAATAAGCCATTGGTCATAATACTTCTTTATCTTTTCACTGTACAGAGGGAGGTGTTGACAAATATGCATCAAATGTGTATCTGCTCCCATAGTTCTACTTTGTTACTTGCTTGCGTGTGTGTGTGGGGTAGTACCACCAAAAGTACATCAGCTGACCTTAGGTTGCTTCGCATAAAACTTGTATCATTACAGTTTAAAACATTTCAATTACACCTTGTTTTGCTCGGAACACTTCATAAGCATAATCAAAACCAATGAAACATAAAATCATCTAACGGACACACCAGAATGAACTGACATACTTCACTAAGAACAATGAACATAAAACAGCTATCTAACACTTTGATTTTTGCTCCTCCCCTTTAAAATACTATTGTACTACCCTGCGCCGCCTTCCACCCCCTTTCGGAGCTAGGTTCCTGTATTCTCCTCTTATTCCGTTACCTTTATACAAAACCTGATGGCCATATTAAGAAAAGAAGAGGAAAAGCGTACTAGTCAACACTCATGCAATCCCCTACACACTTAATCTGACTCCCAGGCCGTCCCCTCATGTTACACTTTTGCTTTTTACCCCCTTTAATTTCCCCTCCTTTCATTTTATCGCAACCAATACTCACGTGTCCGAGGTGATCCAAGAGCCTCCGTTCACAGTCTATCCACAATCAGGGTGTCGCACCACAATCAACCCATGCCCGGCCCCTGCGAGCAGTCAGGTATTTGCAAAGCCAGGATCCTTGGAACTTCTCTGTGGTGTACGCTCTAAACTACTGGTCAGCAGTAGGAGGTGTTGGTCTTGATGGGGCCATCCCGGATCTCGCTGCATGACACGGGGGTCTCTCTCTGAGCACTCACAATCACGTTGTAGTCACCAAGTGAAGGAGGTCATTCGCAAAAATATGCAATTACAAACTCATAGTAAAAGGACACACCCCAGTAGGGAATGAGAACAGGAGAAAGTTTGTGAGTAAAACAAAGGTTTATAGAAAATAAGCATACAGAGAACTCTGCTTCCTCGCGAGCGCTCTGCCAAACAATACAAGAACAGTACATTATAAGCTTTAGAAATGTCGTTAGTGATGTTTCTCTATAGGTACATCAAGTTACATTGGGATTGGTGAAAGACATGGATACATTATTGTAGTGTAGGGACTGGCCACACAGGATTGGCTGGCAGCTTGGAGATCTGGCGGGCATCACGTGGGTCAGCTGGGCTTGTCCTTGCAAAGTGAAGGTCAGGTCGGGTCCATGCGAGAAGAATGTTCTGTCTGTCTAAGCTACACAATTTCTCCTGACATGCAGTAAATAATGCACTATGTAAACCATATACTAGAATGTGGGAATGCCTATGAATTGTGGACCCTTAGTTACACATTTCCACTTCAGACCTTTGAAGAAGTGAAGTTTACGAGGTTTTTGCCCTCCAGGTGCTTTATCAGTGGGCTAGATCTAGGATTTATTTGTCAAGTCCCGAAAAACAGGGTGTTGACAAAGGTAAACCCGAACAAGGGATGTGCACCGGAACTGTTTGAAAAGACATTGATATTTGTGAGCGAAGGGCAAAGTATGTATAGTGCCATCCATTCACTTTGAATTATGGCGTCAATGATCTAAATGCATCCCACAAACAATGTACATGCATAGAAGTTTAACTGCACAGACACACATCTGTCCAGACATTCCCCAAGACACAAGGTTAAGCCACCACTATGTCAAGATGTGCACCTGCATGCAAATTCCATGGTGACCAATAAGGTTTATAGTCATAATGTCGAAAAAAAAATGTCGACAGACAAAAATGTTGAAAAAAAAATGTTGAAAATAATAATGTCGACATCCTATACTTATAATGTAAAAAGTCATTTTTTCGAAAAAAAAATGTCGACATTTTTTTTTGTTGACATTATGTCTATAAACCCTTAAAACTATCAACACCTCACCCAACACCCTCCTGCAACCCCCCCACACCCCCCACCACCACCCTCCCACCCCTCATATGCAACACATTCTATTTATATATTTATTTATTTATTTATTTATTCAATAAATAAATAACCAAAAAAAGGATCATTTACTATGGAGGGGGTCCCCCCCAACCCCCCTCACCCAACACCCCCCTGCCACCCCCCCACACCCCCCCAACCACCCTTTCACCCCTCATACTGAACACATACCAATTATATATTTATTTATTTATTCAATAAATAAATAACCTAAAAAAGGATCATTTACTATGGGGGGTCCCCCCCCAGCCCCCCCTCACCCAACACCCCCCTGCCACCCCCCCCACACCCCCCAACCACCCTTTCACCCCTCATACTCAACACATAACAATTATATATTTATTTATTTATTTAGTCAATAATTAAATAAATAAAAATAGTATCATTTACTATGGGGGGGTCCCCCCCAACCCCCCCTCACCCAACACCCCCCTGCCACCCCCCCACACCCCCCCAACCACCCCTCATACTCAACACATCTTATATATATATATATTTATTTATTTATTCATACAATAAATTAAATTTCGAAAAAATATCGAAAAATGTCGACATTTTTGTTTGTCGACATTATTGTTTTTCGACATTTATTTGTCGACATTTTGACTGTCGACATTTTGACTGTCGACATTATGACTGCACACCGACCAATAACACCCACATAACATACGATACATAGGACATATTTACCGGCTGACTTAGCTGGCATGATGTGATTCCCTCCTCACCTACACCAGGAGCTGTGCCTCCAAATTCAGGAGAGGAGGGCCAGTGCCTGGAGGAGGGCATGGGGACTACGGATGCAAAAGTGTGCATGGTGGACCTCCCATTGAGTGCAGTCACTGCATGACAATGGTGGACAAGGAGGCTGGCCTGTGCTGGGATGATCTGAAGGAAGATGTGGTGCTGTAGCCATACCACGCAGTGCAGAGGCCTGGTCTTCACTGGCCGTGGCCAGCTGCGACACAGATGAATGCACCAGCACAATGAGATTGGTGAGGTCTCCATGCATTTCCTCATGGATGGCTGCAGAGTCTGTATGCGTTCACCTGTGATGCATTGAGTTGCTAGGAGAGTGTCTGCTGAAGGAATCCATCTCCTCATGGATCAGTGTCCTAGTGGCTGAGAGCTTGTCATGGAGGGCAGTTCTCATGGCGAACATTTCACGCCTCACGGCTTCATTTTGCGCCTGAAGATCAGCCCATCGACCCTTAATGTTCAACTTCATGTGCAGTCTGTGGGAGCAGCATGAGGACCACATGGCCTGCAGCTGTTGCTCTACCCAGGCCGCTGGCGGGGTCATGGACTTGGCCATCTTATCCATCCGCTCAGAATCTTGTCCAACACATTCCCATGTTGGAGGGCGGCACGCAACATCTGCTGCCTCCACTCTGTCTCCCTAGCCTGTACACGTCACCCAAGTGTGCAGGGCTCACGGCGGCAAGATGCAAGGTTCCATGCCCATTGCTGCGGTGCCCCTGTCATTGGCTGCAGGTCTGCAACCCTACCTTGGACATCAGCCCCAGGACCTAAAGCCAAATCATGGGATGGTGGCCTTGCAGCAGGTAACCACCGCAAACGGGGGGACAACCACTGACTGGTCTTTCGAAGCCAGCTGCCCCGCCATAGACTCACAGGCCCCACCTGATCCACCCATTGGGCCACTCACCTTAGCCCTCTTTGAGGTATGCACATCAGGTTCAGCATCAAAGCCAGTGGAGTCAGAAGAGTCCGAAGAGTCTCCAGTATGACTCAGGATAGTCTGGAGCACCAGTGGGTTCTCACAGCCTACCACACCACATCCCCCACTGGTGGTCTGATGCACCATCAACTCTTCCTCCTCCTCTGCATCTGGTGCATCCTCACCTGCACATGGACAGAGAAAGACATACTGATACATGTTAAAAGAGACAACAAGGCACATATGGTTCAAGAAGTACTCTAACAAGAAATGGCAGGACACATACGATCAGACATTGCGCATTCACACACTTGGTCCAGTAAGCAACAGATGCATGGTATTTGCTGACAAGTGACCCCCTCCATCATGTCCATGCCAGCAGTGGGCACATTGGCATTCAATAGTGGTATAAATGCACAATGAGGGGCCATTCAACTGTCAAGTCATTGAAAAGGGATCAGAATTTAATCCGGCCCTAGGTGTGCTCTCCCCCACTCTCATAATGGAGCCGCTCCAATTTTAAATCAATGTAGTAGTATTAGTTCAAAAATCATCACGCTATACTCTTTAGTAAAATCATGAAGAGTCGTGTCTTCTGTTTTATTACTGAGGCTTAGGCGTCCTTTTTTGATATAGCGCCTGTTGGTGTATCATGCCAATGCATTTCGGACATTGTCCGTCATCAGGGCTCTAGGCACTAACGCCATCATATTACATTATCAAAAACAATTAGCCAACATTTATCATGTCAAAAAACAATAATTAGCCACAATCCAATGTTATATACAAAGAAAACTTGTTCAAAAACATTCATATCATGTCATTTTGTTAACAATGTTGTTCATAAAAATACATACGTCCTATTACCAAGCGTCAGTGGCATTTAAATCATAGTTGTTCAAAAACCCATCAAGTAAATGTAAACACATACCATTTCCGTAGATTATCCAGTTATTTCAAATCACGGGATGTGAATCGACAAAAGTAAACAAAAGATAAAATGCAAGTAAGCTTAATTGTCGGACACTTATCTCTAGTTAATGGTACTCTTGGTGCGTGTTGTGTACCTGTTTTAACAGTGGCACTATTTGTCCTTCCTCCTGAGTCACTCCGCTGTGCCTCAGTTTTATGTTCTCAGGGGTAACCTGTGAAAAATCACACCACCATAGTCATGTTTATGTGCCCCACATATCCCTAAACCTATAGTATGCATTACCATTCTCTCTGCTTACCTGTGTTCCCCAAGTCGCCAGACATAGCAGGGGAAAAGTAATGCACATGTAACATTTGAATGGTCAATGACATCACATGGGAACAGCCAAACATCCATATCCACAGACAACACCACAGTCAACACGACACACTAATGAGGTCTGAGACAGAGAACTGGAGAGAATGAGGACCTGTAGGAAGGCATGGAAACGGAAGAAGCCCATGAGTAGGTACACCCAAATACGTGCCTTCTAGTCAAGATCCGTGAAGTGCAGAGAGACGGAGAGGAGATTGGGCTATGCAAACACGCTCCACAAGAGGGTCAGGGGAGTGGCCCCATGGAGTGGGCCCAGAGTGTGGCAGGGTAAGAGGGAGCATGCATCACAATGAGTAGGTTCTCTGTGTCACTGGAATTGAGTCAATCTGTATGTGGTCTGTTGGTACTCATGCAACTACACTCTGGGAAAACGACAATGTGCATTGACATACAGCTCATATATGCATTGTGACAAGGAAACCCATTGGAGCAGGTGACAAATGAAACATGCAACTCTGCATGACATGGCGTGAAAGTTAAACTTTGTCTGCATGCACCTGTCTAGTGAAACGCAACAGGAATGTAGCATTGAACAGTACTTGTAGGTGTCACATGGTGCACATGTGCCAGGGGAGTACCCTGTGAGGGATGTGTCCTGTCACATTGACATGTGTCACAAATGGCAGCCACACGGCCTACGCCCAGTATGATGGCCATTTGATATGAGTCTGTATGTCACAGGACATGCTTTACCCAAGGCTGTCATATGAATGCAGCCAGATGTGCCAATACACAAATGATGTGGGTGATGCATGACTAGCAAAACACAGGAGGTGCAATGAAGGACACTCTCCTGATGTCTCCTCATAATTCCCCAGGCCTCCCAAGCCTTGCACCTGCTCAATGAGGATGAATTTGCTTGTGGCCTCCTCATGTGGTGTCAGCTGCTCCTCCTCTGCTTGACCCCCTCCAGTTGCCATTGCAGAGGCTGGGATGACACTCAGCTTGTGCTTGGTGCTACGGGTGAGATCATTCCAGCACTTCACAACCTGTTCTGCTATGCACCTCTCCACCCCTAAGGTGTTTATCTGGTCCGTGACACGCTGTCAATGCACCATACATTCTGCAGATGTATGTATGTTCCCTGCATAAAGGCACATGTCCCAATGGTGATCGGTAATGTAGTCAATGAGGATCTGGAGCTCCTCATCAGTGAAGCTCTTCTTCCTCTGTGGGCCAGTGTCCTGTGCTTGAAGTTGAGCCTCTTCCTGTTGTGCAGGGTGTCCCTTCTTGCCACAAGTGGCACGGGGTGTTGGAACTACCCCTGTCTGGCTGGAACCACATTGGCATCCAGGTGCTGGGCCACCTCTGGACTGGGGCCTGCCATGTCCTCCTGGGGCTGGGCCAGATGTCTCCACACCACGTCTCTGAGGCCCTGGGGCTGGGGCAGATGTCTCCACATTCCCTCTTGGGGCCTTTCCACTCATGTCACAGGTGTAAGGGATGAATGGAAGACACAGCAAGTTATTGTCCTGCGCAAAATGAGTAATGGAACAGTCTACATGATGTACAATGTAGATGTGTGGTCCAGCAAGGCTCAGATGTACCCCAAATGGGAAAAATATGCGTTACGCAATAAGCAGAGGCACCCAATACCACAAAAAGTGCATATGCCCAGAAAGCTCCCGAAAATGAAAAAAGAAGGTGCGCGATACGCAGTTGGAACCACAAATAAAACAGTTGCGAATGCAACAGACCGCAGTTCTCAAAATGGGGATATAAAATATGCACGTATGCGCAGAGGCATAACCCCCCCCCCCCCAACAAAAAAAAAACAGTACACTACCTGAAGGGAACGGATTGCATGGCACCCCAAAATACGTGGAAACGACAATACTCCATCTTCGCTCCTTCGCGTGCACAGCCAATGACGCGTTACTCGTCCTTATGTATTCCGGTCAATGCTGTGAGCCCCATAGGCATGCTACATGCAAGGTGTGTCACGCAACTTACTTTCAGGCCTTTACTCTGTTTTCGGCTGCCTTTGTAGTGAAACACAGAAGAACCACTCTCCTGCCTCCATGTCATTTTGCCTGCCTCATCCTGCCCTGTGCTGCCTTCCACGTTGCCATCTGCTGCTGGAAGTCCAGTGCATGTGCCTGCTGCCCACCTGCACTGCGTTCTGAGTTCCTGTCATCCTGCCATTGCCTATGCTCCCGTCTCCAGCCCTGTGACCACCTCAGCTGGTGTTCTGGACTCTCACCTCAGGATACCACCACCACTGCTCCACGGCCCATCCTGGTGGGAATGTTCCTGGAGAACTATGATGCACTCTTCGTCCCAGTTAAGCAACGCGGCAAGGAAGGACGTCACCAGATCTGGCAGGACATAACAGTTGCCATCAACGTGGAGGGGGTGGCAGTCCGCTGCTTCAAGTCCATCTACAAGCGCTGGGAGGACTTCAAATCCCGGACCCACACCAAGGCCCTGCACGCCATTAAGCACAGTGCAACCGTGGAGGTGCACCATCTCTCTGCCGACATCATGCGGGTCCTGGCCAGGCTCTACCCAGCGCTGCAAGCCCTAGTCTGCGAGTGGCAAGAACGTCTGGAGTCTGCTGGTGAGTAGGCATGTGGTGCAATGGTCGATGGGACATGTGTGTTGTGTATGTGCATGCATGTTTGTTTTGTAACCCTTGTGTTGGCTGCATGTGTTTATCAGCATTCAACATCAGCATGCAGTCCCTGGACAATCCACCTATGTGTGAGGTGTGACATCTGTGGATTGGACATGCGCTGCTATTTGCAGTGTGTCTTACAGGTGCGGCAACCGTGCACATGCCATGTCACTAGTGGATAAGATGTGCTTAGATGCCAAGTGTGAAAGATGAGTATGTGGTGGCAATGTCATGTGCATGCATGATGTCCATGTTGTTCAGCCGACATAGGCACTGTGTGACTATGCATCCCCATGTATGGAGGTGACAAGTGCATTTGGATGTTTGGTGTTGTTAGGTCACAGCATTGTTTTTGCCTCCAATCTTATGTCATTAGTCATGCCGCTGCTTGTCCACTCGGAGTTAATGTGTGTGCATGCCATGTGTATGTGCCTGGGGCTAGGGCATGCCAATGTGTGGCTGTTCTATTGAGGCATGTATGTGTTGCATGTGCGCATGACGGGATGTTACAGGAGCATGTTGTTGTGAATGTGTGGAGAGGTGCCCATACAGGTTTTTGCATTGCCATGTTGGGTGCATTGCTATCATGGTCGGCTATTGGTGGTCATGATTCCACTGTGTGTCTCGTACACAATGTGTCCATGCCAGTGGGCTGGCACATCAGTGCTTCCGTGCACTCAATGTGTGTGCATCCTACCAGTTAACTCCCTGCCTACTCCTGTGCCCTGTGACAAGCCTCTCATGGATGTGCTCTAGGTTGCAGTTGTGTCACGTTCACTTTCCCATTGGTGCATGTCGTTCATCTTGGTTTGTGCCTGTGGAATGCCCACATTTTGCGGCCTTTACATATGAATGTGTCATGACTGTGGTTTGCATCGTGCCAGGATTGTTGTCTGTTTGGATGCCGATTGCATGTCCTTGTGTGGGGTTGGGGATGTTGTTGGTTGTACCTTTGACAAATCATGTTTCTGTTAATGTTGCTGCCACACCAGCTTCAACACAGTACACTGATGTCGCTGTTCTGTGTCTCCTTTACTACAGTTGCTGCAGCTGATGAAGAGGGAGGAAGTGGTGCTGTTTAGCATCGATGCAGGGAACTTTCTACCAGACAAAGGGGCATGCCCCAGCCACTCGCCTGTGAGAGCTCATCTTCGGGGAGCAAAGTGGCTGAGGTAGCCCCTGCAACACTGGGCGTGGCTGCTGGGGGTAAGTCCATGGAGGTGAAGGTGGTAGGGGACTCCTCAGCAGCGGTGGGACAGGGTGATGCCACACAGGGGCCATCCATGGTGGAAGACACCCTGGAGGCATCCAGGTTGATGGGGGGGGGGGGGCAGAGGAGGCGGCCGTGGCAGCACAACCCATGGGCTCAGGTGGGGGTGTCAAGGTCGGAGTGCTTTCTGCAACTCTGTCCCAGGGGCATGAGGCTGTGCAGGCCACCATGGAAGTGGCTGTGCAAAATCCTGACCCTGGCCCATTCGAGGACGCCTACACCCAGACCAGCATCCCATTACCGGCTGATGTGTCCATCACCGAACATCTGCTACCCCTGCTGGCAGGCCTGTTGAGGCAGACATGAGGCATGCATGATGTTGGACAGGCTAGTCGTGCTCTACTTGTCCATCATCACAATGAGCTGTACCATGTTCTTGCCTTGCTGGCAACAGGCCTGTTCCCTGATGGACTCTGTGGGCTGCTCACTGTTGCAACCTCGTCCTCGGCTTCCTCCTTTGTATGCCAGTCGTACTCCGGGGTGCCTTCTGGGCCACTTACCAGCATGGCCCCCTGTGCACCAGTCCCACCCCAACACCCTGTATGGTGGAGCTTGTATCCCCGCCCGAGGTGAGAGTCACAGGTACGGCAGCTGAGGTGGTCACTGTGCATACCCAGGCACTGACAGGGGCCTAGGCAATGGAGGGACAGCAGGCAATGCAGAGCAGTGCAGGTGCTGTACTACCCCAATGACGATCATCAGGTCAGAAGGCTTACCAACGCAGCATGCACAGGGCTCAGCGGCAGCAGGTGGCAACTTGGAGGAGGCGGAGTGTTACAGGGAAGTCCACCACAAGAAGGCAGGCAGCTACTTTGAGGCAGTTGGACCATGAGGCAGCGCTCAACGCTGTATCTTCCATGTCCCGTGGTTACAAGAGGCAGCTGCTAGCAGAGAGGCAACGGGCACATGAGGCACTGATGATGGTGGCCAGGGCTGAGGTTGTGCTGCGTCGGGCGAGGAGGCTAGCTGCCATCTTGGAGGCCACTTGCAGGGTGCTGCGGGATGCCAAACTGTATATGCTTTCCACCCTGCAAGCTCTGCAGGAATCAACGGAGGCCGAGCTCATGGAGTAGGACGTGGCGTGTGACTCAGCCCTGGTCGACAGGTTGGGTAACATTGGGGATGAGGACTAGCCTGCTGCCTTTGTATATAGTTATTTAGGTTTCATTTATTATTATTTGTATTTTGCCCCGGACTTCATTGACTTTCCATCCCTGGTTATCATGTATGTAATTATTAGGTATTGGTTTTTTTTCATCCTTTCCAACAGACTTCGTGTACCTTCTTTGCCTGATTTAGTTGTATATGGTTATATTTAATACAGGTTTTATATGGTTCCATTCCATGCTTCATGCAGTTAATTTGTGTGTCTGCAACATTCAATGTTGACATTTCACACAGTGCATCTCAACATTGCAGGTCATATGTATTGTGGCGTGCTTCTGTGCGATGCTGTTGCTGTGATGGTTGTGGGTGGAGGCTTGCACATGTGCCTGGTATATGGGGGTGGGTCCATCAAGCAACTGGGGGTTTGCAATTACAGGTACATGTGCATCTTCACTTTGTGTTTGGTCTCAATGTGTTTGGGGAGGGGGTTCTGGTGTGTGTGAGGTGATGTTCATTCGGGTATGTTTGCATTGATGTGTGGGTGTGTTTTTTATTTATTTGACTCTGAATGTGGATGTAAAGCCACCTGTTCCTGTGTGTTGCACAATTTCACCTAGTTTTCATTTCATGCCCACTGTTGTTCTTGTGTACACTTTTCAGATGTTTGGAATTGGGTATGTGACCAGGCTCTGTTCCTTGCATTGTGTATTTCGCATTGCGGTTGCTGCAATGGGAGGTGGTCTCACTGTCGATGGGTGGCATGGTCACGTCACTTGCACATTGCTTTATCATTGCTGTTTCACTCCTGTGTCATGCGCACACGGCCACCAGCATGTGCAGTCACATACTGCCTGCTCTCATGTCTTGCTCCACCTCTGCCCTTGGAATGCTGTTGTGCCCCATGTGTGCTCATTCTGTATGGCAGCACACATTTCCTGTCTCAGTGAGTCATGCACTCTCTGACTGCCCTCACATCACCCATACCCAGGCCGGTCAGGTTGTGGTCCTTGACAGGGTCTTTGCCACCCCTTGCACCCAAATTACTTATGCTCAGGCTGAAACATGCTAGGTCATTATTTGTTGATCTGGCCAATGTTCACATGGGTTTACTTCTGTCCTGAGGTCACATTAATTTACTGTGCTTTGGTGCTTTTGCAGTGACCCATGGCCAACATGCAAATGCCACTTTGCATTGCATTCACTTGTTTCATGTGGATGGGGTGGTCAGTGTTGTTGGGGCAATATGGTGCAGTCTGGCTGGGGTGCTGCAGATTCAGGTCTGCAAGTGCGGTGATAGTGGATGGTCCGTCCTGGAATGGTGTTCAGTGCTTCCTGAAGATCCCCTGGCGGGGGACATGTTGGGGCTTTGCTTCATGGTGGAGACAGACCACAGTGGTTCAGGTGAGTTGCAGCCATGCATTGTACTTGTTCTGTGGGAGAATGTCAGGGGGCTGGCTGGGGTAGTATCAGAGTTGATGGGGGGCTGGTGGGTGGTGTCTGGACTTCAGGGGGCTTCCTGGGGGGGGTGTCGGAGGTGAGGACAGTGTGGGCAGGGCAGTGTACTGTCAGGGGGTAGTCTCGGAGGTGAGTGGTGCTGGTGGGTGGTGTCTGGACTTGAGGGGCCTGCCTGGGGGGGGGGGAGTGTCAAGGGTGAGGGGGAGCTGATGGGTGGTGTCTGGACTTGAGGGGGCTGCCTGAGGTGAGGACAGTGTGAGGAGCACGGTGTACTGTCAGGGGGCTGGCTGGGGGTAGTGTCAGAAGTGAGGGGGGATGATGGGTGGTGTCTGGACTTGAGGGGGCTGCCTGGAGGGTGTCAGAGCTGAGGACAGTGTGGGGCAGGGAGTGTACTGTCAGGGGGCTCACTGGGCGTAGTGTCTCAGAGGGGAGGGGCCTGGTGGGTGGTGTCTGGACTTGAGGGGGTTGATGTGCAGTAGAGGAATATAGCACCAGATTGGGTGCCTAGGGTGTAGGGGGATGGACTCGCAGTTCCGCAGGAGTGCTGTCTTGAATTACAAGGGAGCCAGATCATTTTCGGTGTGGTGCAGCCTTGACTTACGAGGGAGCTCTCCAGTTTTCACAGGGGTGCCACATTGACTTGCAAGGAAGGCCGTGTGCTTTCGCAGGGGTGCAGCCTTGACTTATTTTTTAGTTTTTAGTTTTTTATTGGCTTTTCTGGTTACACAACATAAATAACCTTTTGCCACTTATCAGAAACACATCAATTAATAAAAACACAAAATTCATATATGCAAATTAATTACTATAACAAATGGTCTTTTACCATTATCGGTGACATAAACAGTTTTTCACCATCATTACGCTCACATTGTATCACTTTACTTGGATTCTTAAATAGCCCCAAAATTTTTTAGCAATAGTTTTATCAATGCTATTGTCAAATAGATATGGTCTCCCCTAAGTAATTCGTCCCACCATTCGTCCATCATCCAGGAGCCATATTTTGGGGTAAATTCAGTCAATAACGTGATTCTTGCATCTCTCATGGCCGAACAGTATAGTACCAAGTGTTTTAACGTTTCATATGATTCCTCTTCTGTACACAGTCTACACGAGGTCAACGATTCGTTCTGAAATCTAAGAAACTGGTCTCTGAAGTACCAGTTTGGAAATTTCACTAGATATTTTCGTCTGCGTATTCAACTTTCTTGATTCCTGGATTGGCCTCGCGTAAAGTTCGAATTTCTGGCGTTGTTGTTGGGTAATAATCCAGTCTTGCATATACAATTTTGTTTTAACCCTGTCCGGGTTCTCCCTTAGGCTTTGATCTGATTCATCTAGCTGATTCAAGATTCTTTGGCAGATTGCTCGCCATTCTGATAATGTTCGATCTTCATTGGCCACAAGCATTTTACCTAGGGCCGCAAAGCCACCCCGTTGAGACGTCTGTGCACTTCCTGTACAGACTTAAAGATTTCCATACAACTATTGTACTCATGGCTGTCAGACCCAACTCGATCCTGATGGCTTGAACGGGGGTACTTTTAGGCATTTGGAGCACTATCTTCCAAAATCGTCCTTCGATCTTTGCCCAGTTTTCTGCGCCGAATGTAAAGTAAGTTTCTGCCCCGTAGGGAAGTATCGGAAGGGCCGTCATACGGTTAAAGGTTATTAATGGTGACATTGAAAATCCACAAAATTTCTTCAGCAGTATTCTTCCCTGGTTTGCCAGGTTGAAGGCTTTAGCTCTAAGTAGTTCGACTCTTGGCAGATCTCTTTTATTTGTGTTCAAACACATACCCAGGTCTATCAAAGATGGGATTTTTTTGTCCTTGTAGAACCCATGTTTTCCCTTTCCTGGGCTGCCTCTTGTTGCCTGGTCGAAATGTCAAGATCTGTGACTTTGCCAGGTTAATTTTTATATCGTTCAACTCCAAGTATTTCTGCAAGGAATCCAGTTGCCTTTGTAGTCCTACTGGAGTCTGGTCCAGCAGGACCACATCGTCTGCATACAGAATCTGCGGTATTGTTACAGTGTCGATCTTAGGCAGGAAACATCTGACAGCTTGAAAGGCTATTTCTGGATTTGCAATAAACAGTTTAAACAGTTCCGGCGCCAATGGGCACCCCTGTTTGAGGCCTTTGTTAGTTTGAATTTCTTTCATTAACAGGCCCGTTCTATCTAGCCTCACTTGCAATGATGTTTCGGCGTGTAGGTTTACTACTGCCTCCAAGATGTGTCCCGGACATCCCCAGTTTGTCAATTTGTCCCACAGTTTTGGCCAGCTAATGGTATCAAAAGCCTGTGAAAGGTCTATGAAAGCCAGATAGACATATTTCTCTGTGCTCCTTTCTGCTTGGGCCTTTAAGATGTTTATAATAAATATGTTCAATGCGGTTCCCACAACTTTCACAAAGCTGGATTGCCATTCATCTTGTCGATTAGTTTCCATACTCCAGTTTGCCAAGGTTTGGAGTATGAGTGTGGCAAATACCTTTCCCGCAACATCCAATGGCACTATCGGTCGTTAATTGCCCGGGTCCGAGCGGGCACCTTTTTTATATATCGGGACGATCACAGCCTTTTTCCATGAGGTTGGAACTGCTTTGATTTTCATTATGTATTCAAACAAATACATTAGAAATGTTGGCCATTGGGCATGATCTTCTTTAAGTAGGGCATTTGTCATTCCATCGGGGCTAGGAGATCTCCAGTTCTTTAATTTCAGTATCACATCTTTTACCGACTCCAAGTTGATATATAAGTCTTCCCATGGGTGGCTGCTCTTTTCTGCTTTCTGTTGTTCCAAGATGTTGTTGTCAAAAAACATTGAGAAATGTAATATCCACTGCGATGCCGAAACGGGATTGGCCATCAGGGCTTTCTGGGGCACATCCAATTTGTTGGTGATAGTCCATATCTCAGCTGTTTTCTTTTGACTTATTTTTTATAACATTTTTTCTGCATCTTTCGGATTAAGTTTTTGCTATGCAGATTGCACCAGTTTCTGTAGTGTTGTGTTAATTTCTTAATCTTTGTTTTCTCCCCCGGTGTATTTTGTTTCTTTAGCTTGCGGATCAGACTGTTTGTTAACTTCTTTTTTTCCATAACGGCTAAATCGAATGCATGTCGATGGTGGACAATAGGTTTATTAACCCAATGTTTTTTTATTTTGTATTGCACAAGGAGTTGAGGATAGTCTACCAAATCAGTTCCATTTTCTCTTACTACACGCTGTATTTCTTGTTTCAGTGAAACTGTGAGGCAGCCTATTTTCCTCCCTTTGATCTTCAATCCATTTCTTCCCGGTATTACTTCTAGATTGGTTTGATAAAACTGAACTTCAACCGTTTTCTCCATTTACCAAGACATTGTTAAGAGATTGTGATTGCTACTTTGTTTTTCTTCTACCCGCAATGTTTGCACTAACAAAGACAAATTGCGTGATACACAAATGTATTCTATGATGCAGGTTCCTGCCCTTCCTGTCCATGTTACTTTCCGAGGAATATCACTTCAGTTACTCCATTTAGAATTTGGATGTCTCTCGATTTCATGGCCATAACCCAAATGACCTCTGGTTTCCGATTCTGTTTTAAGAAGCAGATCACCCAGAAATTCCTTTCCATTCCGATCTAGACAATGAGAGTTTGTCTCCACATATTAAAAAAATGAGCCATTTTGATCTATGACCATCAATCAAACCCATTATCTGTTCAGGAAACTTGTTCAATTCCTGTCTTTTGGCGTTCAAATACAAGTTTACAAGGATTAGGAGATTAGGACAATTTCCGACCCATCAGACTTGGTTGGTAATCTCCCCACCAGAAATTGTATAAACGGACTTGGGTTAAGTTCTTCAATTAGGATCATTTGCAGCTGGTTGTTTATGGCTAGCAATAAACCAGAGATAGGTCTGCCTTTCATGCCTTTAATAGCTAGATTCAAATGAATCGCATAGCCATCCAATAGTGGTGATTCTCTCAACCAGGTTTCCTGAAGATAAATTAAATCATATTTTCGTGAAAAAAAATCTCCTTTTGAAAACAAATGGATAACACCCGGAGTATTCCAGCTTGCAACTGTCCTTTTACCATTATCAATGCATTTCTGGCGTTATGGTTTCCACATTTTTTCGGCCAGAAGATTCGCTAACCAGCTACAGTTGTCTTCATTTCCATCCTTCCCTTTTGCTGTTTTTCCCGTTTCTTTTTGTAACTCTCCTGGTGTGGTCTTCCATGATGTAACTCGCCTATCATTTCCTATCTGCCCCGATGATCTTTCGGTGTTATTATCATTTGGCCTAAAGGCCCCAGGCTGTTCGTGCTTTGCTCTGACTTGGGCCGGAAATTCAAACATTTTCACTGAATACTTAATAAGATCAAATCCCAAAATGCAATACTCAATAAGATCAAATCCCAAAATGCAAGAAGGTGTGGTTGATCATCAGGGCAGCTGCTGTTTCTACCTTGCAATTTGAGGCCCGGAGACATTCCACCCATTTGGTAAACAAGCATGCTACGGTTAACATGTACTTGTTCCTCCTAGAGGAGCAAATCACGAGCCTGATGAAGTCCACTTGTAAATCTGACCAAGGCAGTGTCACCCCACTCTTCTGGAGGGGAGCTTAGTGTGTGAGTGTTGGCTCAAATTGTGAACACACAAGACATCTCTTCAAGTATTGGTCGAGGTCCTGCCCCATGTGTGGCCAGTATGCAACCTCTTGCAAGATTTCTAAAGTAGTGTGAAACCCCCGAGGATCGGCTGTGGCCACGTCATGGTTGTGACTTAGCATCAGGCTTCGGAATGAGGTAGTGACCACACACTGGTCACAGCCAGATATGGATCTCCTTACCAACAAACCTTGGATTCGGAACATTTTTGGACATTTCATCAACACTCAGAGGTTCTCTTTCCCAATGTAATCGTTATCCGTCAGGGGAAAGTTCTCAGGGTCTTCAATGTGTTGATAACATTTACCAATTATCGGATCCCATTTTTGTGCCGTGATTAAATCAGCATCTGGGGTCTCCTTACTCCACTGGGCAGTTGAGAGTTCATTGTGAACATTTGTCTGGACCTAGTAATTGCGGTGGTTTAAAAAGGCTTCTCCACACCTGAAATGAGCGCCACACTGAGTATTTGGGTAGGTTGATTTATTGTATGAAATCGAAAAATGCCCTTTACAGATGACGCGTGTTTCGACACACCAGTGTCTTTTTCAAATCAGGGCTAATGGCAAAGCTGATAAATAGCATAGGGAAAATGAACATAAATCAAAATTTGACAGATATGCATTACAATCATATGTCATGATGAATCAAATTGCACAAAAACCATAGCGAGAAAACACAAATCATGATGTTGTATAGTCACAGAGAAAACGGGAGGGGTGAGGGGTAGGTGAGTGAAGTCATGTTGAGAAAGAATATAATAAACAAAAACAAATGACAAAAAACACAAAAAAATGTTATTAGCAAGTGAAAAAAGGACAATTACTTAAATGATTGATGCTTATAGAGATTTCTGCCCTTGTCGGCCTTACCTAAATCTCAAGTCAAAAGGTTTCAATTGGGTGTAACACACAGTCATGGGTTAAATCCCCCTATGAGAAATCATATCGAAAATAGCATCAAAAATAACACCTTAGTCCGTATGTGTGGTTTGAAAAGCCATAGCTTGTAAATACTAAGCATTCGTGTTGATGTAATGTGATTTACTCAAACCAAAATCAGACACCCGTGAAGTGATATTTAGGTCGTTTCTCAAGGGCCGATTGGTGAAAGTATATTTCCAAACTGTTTTAGTATCAAATGCCGATAGCAGGTGGAGAACTGTACACAAAACCAGTACTACGTGATATCCATTATTAGTCTATGTCATTATACGTTATTTCCTAATAAACTACAAATATCAGGTTGTGCAAAATATCTGAGTAAGGTGTGAAAGGAGTGTTGACAGGGCGCTTAGTTAACATAAACTCCCTGTCATACTTTTATGCTGAATATCATATGTTTGTGAACAGGATAAACAAGAAATAAGAACTTTAAAGAAAATACGCCATCTCGTGGTCTCGGTTCAGACCAAACTCTGTCGCTCTGAATTTACATATGATGCAGGCTTCACACTGGCGAAGGAGGGTATCCCGGTCTCCACCTCTCTCACCCAGGGAAGCCTGTCTGAGTCCGATGAACCTGACATCCATTTTGTCATCCTGTTGATGCTTGGTAATGCTGGGCAAGCGGTAATGTGGAGTCAACTTTACTCATAGCATAAACATGATCACGTATTCTATATCTGAGTTCACGTATAGTGCTGCCAATGTATACGCGCGCACATGTACAAATTATCGCATATATAATATATTTGCTGCAGCAATTGATGGTATCCTTGATTAAAAAGGTTGTTCCTCTCGAATCTGTGAAAGTCTCTGGGCCTCATTACCCGGTAGGCGGTGAGCCATGGAGCTATTAGCGCCATGGCTCATGCCGGTAAAATACCGGCACCGCCTTGGCGGAAAGGGGATTTACCGCCCCATTCCAAGGTTGGAGGGGCGGTAAATCCCCCTTCCGCCATTGCCCTTCCCCATTCCCATTTCTGCCCCATAGGGCTCTATGGGACTGGGGAAGGCGCTAATTAATTTTGCGGTGCCGTAATTAGCTCCGAGGTCCCTTAGCGGGTTGGATTTTAACGCCTGCAAAAAGCAGGCATTAAATCCCCCAACCCGCAAAGGGACCTCGTAGTAAGGCGGTAGGGATTTACCGGTACCGGTATTTTACCGGTACCGGTAAATCCCTACCGCCATCCATGTAATGAGGCCCTCTGTGTTATAGTGTGCTAATTTGCACATGCTGCATGATCCACATTTCCTGAATCCTGTGGGTAAACCAGGTAACCATAATTCTTGTCTCGGTGTGGGCAGATTAGGGAGTATGGATGGGCTAAGTATGCTTTTCAAGGATCTTGCTTTTTTGAAAATTAAATTAGGTCGATCATCAATGATGTCTTTGGGGTGATCATCAAGTTGGAGCAAGTGCCAATTTTTGTTAAGTATTTTTCTAATTTCAAAATTGTCATGGGAGAACGTTGTGATGAAGCTTACTCTATTCTGTTCCTCAGTTCGTTTGTAGTTCTTGGGTTGAAGAGTTACATTCCTATCCATCGCGACAGCTTTTGCTTGTGTCACATCCATGCACATTTCCTTATAACCTCTTTGACAGAATCTGTGCTTCAAAAGATGGCATTCCTGAACAAAATCGTTATCATTGCTGCAATTTCTGCGAGCTCTTATGAATTCCCCCTTCGGTATGTTCTTAACCAATGTTTTCAGGTGGCAGCTTGTGGCAAATAGGGTTGAGTTTGCATCTGTTGGTTTGCGAAAAGTTTTAGTGAAAGGTTTTCCATCCATCACGTATATAGTTAAATCAAGGAAATCTAGGCTGGTGTTACTCGATGGTCCTGAGAGTGAGATCCCTTCTGTATTATTATTTAGACGACCCCTGAAGTCGATTAGATCTTCCTCATTGCCATTCCAGATAAGTAAAATATCATCAATGAATCTGGACCACATCACAATTTTGTCTTTTGCATACAGATCCGTGTATACATACTGATCCTCAAATTTGCTCATAAATAAATTGGCAAGGGCTGGTGTGTATTTTACGCCCATAGCTACTCCCGGTTTCTGCTGAAAATATCTTTTGTTGAAAAGAAAAATGTTGCTGTCCAAAGTTGTTGCAAGCATTTCTTTGAGCATGGTCACGTAGTGGTAGTGTGAAGCAGTTTCCCCACGAAAAGTGTAGTCTATGGTTTCGATGGCTGCCTCGTGTTTAATCGAGGTATATAGGGCTCGAACATCCCATGTAACCAGTTTGTATGTGTCTTGCCAGTCGATCGATTGAAGTTTCTTGATGACATCAGTAGAATCTTTGCAAAAGGCTCTGGTGTCTGGTACACGGGGGCTTAATATATTGTCATAGTAATTGCAGTGACCTGGATTTCCCCCAACAGGGACTCGATCTCAAGGAGATCCCCCTGGATGGCTCCGGTTTTGGCCAACTGATCAGCTAGGTCGTTTCCAGTTTTGCCTTATCTCTCTTTTCTGGAATGACCCTCGATTTTCTTCCAATAGATGGTCATCCCACTAGAGGTGACCGGATCATCAATAGTTTGGATTAGCTTGCCATGTTTAAGCACTTTGTTGTTAGCACATAGCATGCCTCTGGTTTTCCAATTAACCAGGTGCTCCACGAACCAGTTCTGGATATAATCTGAATCTGTGATTATGACCAGTTCGTGGAGTTGGTGTTGGACGGCAGTGAGGATGGCTTGATGAACTGCCATCAACTCTGCCACCTGACTACTACGGGGACCGATTTTATACCCAGCAGAGGGTTCCGGGGCATCATTCACCCAGGCATTCCCAATGCCGCCAGAAGTTCCTGTTCCCCGTTATCAACATGGTAGGAGCACCCGCCCACATGAACTGTGGGCATTCCCTCGCACTTGTCTTCTTCATAGACTTTGTGTGGGGAATTCATGTACACTTCCATGTTGTCCTGGGTTTTAAGACTTTCGTTCTCGAGACAGTTTTCTCTGGCACAATCATGCAAGTCCGCCAGACCTTGCGCCAGGGGAACTCTTCTTGTTTTGGCCATATCTATCCTCCACAGGAAAGCCTTGCAGTGACAGAATCCAGCATGTAATTCTGGAATTACTCACATCTCTACTATGATGTGTTCCCCCTGGATGAACGGGCGGTAATTTTTCAATGCCCACAGCATTGCCAGGAGTGCCTTCTCACAATCGTTGAATTTTTCCTCCACCGAGGATAAAGTCTTACTTGCATAGGAGCTGACTCTATTGACCTTGTCATGCTTTTGATATAATACCGCTGTCAAGCATGTATTCAAGAAACCTGTCTCCAAGAAGAACTCCTTGTTTATGACAGGGTAAGCTAGACAAGGTGCTTGTGAGAGGCTTCTTTTGAGTTGCTTTACTGCCTCTGCTTGTTCTGGACCCCACTCCCACTTGACCCCCGCTTCAACAGATGGCTCAGGGGTCTTGTGATCTCTGCGTAATCCTCAATGAACTTCCTACTGTAATTAGTCAGTCCAAGGGGGCTTCTTAGCTCCCGCAGAGTTGTGGGGTCTTTAAGTTTTAGGAGTGCTTCCACTTTCTTCCCCTGGGGACAGAGACCCTCAGGGGTTATCTCATGGCCCAAAAAGTTGACACAGGTCCTGCACCCCTGTGCCTTTTTAAAGGACAGTTTTGCTCCAGCAACCCTCAACTGTGTCAGAGCATAACGAATTTCCGCTATGTGTTCCTCCAGAGTTGAGCTTTTTATCAGGACATCATCTACATAGGCCAGGTTACCCCTTTCACCCAAGTCGGGCATGGCCTTATGTAAGAAGATGTTGAATTTGTTGCCGGAGTTGATGTATCCGAAGGGAGTCCATGTCTACTGCTGCCGCCCGAAAGTAAAGGCCAGCCAGTGTAGGTCCTCACTACTGACAGGCACGGTCCAGTACCCATTGGTCAGATCAATGGCAATGTATACCTTTGACCCTGGGATCTGGGCCAGCCCCTGGTCAATGTAGGGGAGAGGCCATCGGGACATGTGGACCTGTTTATTCAGCTCCCTCAGGTCAGCACATAGTCTCCACTGGCCATTCGGTTTTAAAATCCCCAGCACCAGATTATTAAAGGTGCTGTGAACTTGACAAATTATCCCATGGGACTCAAGGTTTTTGATGATTTCTGTGAGGGACTCCATGGATGGGAGAGGCAAGCGATATTGCTTCACAAACACTGGAGTAATTCCAGGGTCCGTGGGAATTGTTGTTGTATGGATTTCAGTGCGACCACAGTAATACGAGTCCACTGCAAAAAGATCTTGAAAATCTAAGAAAACCTGTTTCAACTTTTGCTCTGGAGTCTCACAGGCATCAGCTAGGTTGACCCACTCTTCAACCATCTGCCTGAAGCCTGGAAAGACTTCCAGTTTGGCTATGTCAGTGGCCTCTTCTAGCTGAGTGGAGATGTCCCTGGTTAGAGTATTGACCTAGACAGAGGGTTTCAGGTAGGCGAGGCAATCCTTGGGGACATGGGATATCACATCATCCTGCCTGATGTCACAGGTCACCTCTTCCTCACTGTAACAGCAGGGAGAGTACACCATGAAATTCCCCCCTTGCCGGGTGAAGATCCTGTCTGGTGGTAAGTCATTGTCACTATCACTGTCAAAACAATCATTGGGGATTGGTCCTATCAGTTCATTATCTAGATCCATGGAAAAATGTTGGTCATCAGCCGCCATTCCAATAATGGTGCCTGCGCCAAGAGTGATACTACTAAGGTCGCTGTTATCCATGAATATTGGAATGGTGTTGTGTTCTACATTAACTAATGGTGTTGGGTTTAACCCTAACCCCTGCTGTTGGAGATGGGCGTTGAGGTGTACATATGCGTCAGGGTTTTGCAGTTTGTCCTCTTTTAATTCAAGTGTGAATAGTTGTGTCCATCCTGGGATGGTGACCTCCTCTCCAATTTGAACTTCAACTGCATACGACAGCAATTGGGCTGACCGAAATGATTTTTCTGAATCATCAAAATCCAAGGGATTACCCTCTAGTTGGGACCAGGCTTTGTAAGTTCAGGTGCAAATGAATAGCAAAACGATTGAGAATGTCACTGCCTAAATAGAATACAGCAGGGACATCTCGCACGACCCAACAATTATGTACTAAGCTTTTGTTTCCTATACAGATTTTGAGCATGCACCTGCTAGGCAGGAGATGTTTGGAATTGGGAGTTTCTAGGCCCATTTCCCACTTGTTGATCAATTTAAATGTGGGAATGGCTGGATCATTTGGGAGCTGCCTGAACGTGGCTTCGCTGATGAAGCTCTTACCATTGTTCACACACATTCGGGTGAGAACAGACGCCTTCCCCTCATTTAACTGAATAGGGATGAACAACTGTTCTCCAATTTTCTGAATGTCAGCTAAATTTTGAGCTGGTTTCTCATCACTTTTGACTATGTAATTGGGATTTTCAGATTGTGAATTGGTATAGAATTTCAAAGTATTTCCTTCCAGTATGGAATGCCACTTGAAACTGGAAGGAAGGTTGATTTTCAGGAAGGGAGAGGAGTTCCTATCACCAGTTTGTTGTCCTACAGTAATTACTGTCACGTCAGGTATTTGTTCTGAAAATGAAACTCAATATGATCAGGTTTTTGTTCAAGCATGTGCCATTTAAACTAACATGGTTGATACTCTGTTTCAGTTTTATTGGCCTGTTAGGCTGAGTCCAGAGGACCTTGTTCACACAGTCTTTTAGGGGGGACAATTTACGCAGGATGTCATTCCCTTGTAGACAGGGTGTACCCTCTGGAGTTAAGACTATGACGAGGTGTTTAAATTTGTGTCGCCCAATTTTTATTTCCAAATCCGCAGTCCCCTTGACAGGAATTTCACTCCCATCGAAGTTCAGGAGTTGTCCAGGAAGAGGGGTGAGAGGGATCTGGTATTTCTCCCCCTTCCTGAATGTAGCTGCTCAAAGACCCTTTGACAGAAGAGTAGCTTGGGACTCAGTGTCCACCAGCACCAAAAATGTACATTGCCCTATCACTTGGACCGGGGCATAACATCTACCCTCCTTCTCCTCCAAGGGCAAAGGTAATGTGTATTTTGGGCAAGCTGGGTGGTCAATTACCTTATTTTTGACTCCGACACATGGGTAGTTTGGGCATAATTCTGTGTTGGAATTTGGGGATCTGAAAAAAAAAGTTTACATTCTTATATTTGGGGAGTTTCGGGCTCCCCTTTTTCAGATTCTGGACTGTCTGTCACTTTTTGGAGGCAGTCAACAGAATTGGTTTGTGAAGTTTGGGATCCCTCTGTTACTATTGGGTTTCCTTGGATGCTCATTCTGGGGTTCAAGGATGGGTGATTCTGACTCCGTCCCCACACCCACCCAGTCTTCATTTAGATCTCTTGGGACCCATTTTTCTTTGGGAGGAGTCCCCCCGTCCCTGAAGGAGAAGATCTTTTCCCCAGAATCCTCTAAGGATTCTTCCCCTTCAAATTGGAGGACACTAACTTCCTCCACAAAATGGGCCTTTTTGAGTTGTTTATTTCTCCTACCCACCCTCTGTTCCCTGGGTTACAGATTTTCGGGGGAGGGAGATTTTTGTTCTTGTTACTGGGTGTCCAGGGGCTTTTCACAAGTAAGGAAGGAAGCTTCCTCTAGGGCTTTAACCCTCCCTTCCCCCGTGCCTCCTCCTCTGGAACCGGTGAGTTGTCAGCGTTCTCTGTCCCGTCATTGTTCTGGGGTACCATAACCTTGGTTTGTGGGGTTCTGAGCCACCATGTTCATCTGAGGGTTCCGTTGAGACCTCAACATGCAACCCAGATCCTGTGTTAGGTTCTGGACCTGGTGCTCCAGTTGGGACACCCGTTCTGCCTGGTACGGGGGTCTCTATTCAACTCTAGGTAGATCACGGGAAGGGTAACTTTCCTTCTCCCATAGTACCCTGGATATTGTGAATTTTGGTAACCCTCCAACCTTGGCCTCCGCTCTCCCGGATTGTGTTGTCTGGTTTCCTGAAAGCGGGAAAAGAAAGGAGGGTTGTCCTGCAGGTTGGGGTTTTGTGAGTATTGGGGGAAGAAACTTAACCCAGCATTTGGGGGATTACTGCCCTCCTGGTGGAAGGTAGGAGGGGAGTTTCGCTGGGCGGTACTTACCTGATTGGATCCCCCCTTTGGCTGGGGGAGTCCAGACATACCCCAAGATTGGTCGGATGTCCTTGTATCGGGGACTGATATATTCAGGGGAGTTAGGGGTCCCATTAGTGGGATTACCACCCTGACTGCCACCTGTTTGTGATTAGCCTGAAGGCCTTCTGGGTCTCTGATTTTGCTGGTTTTGGGTAGGTACATTTTTAGGCTCCCCATCTCTAGGTCTAAAATGGGGGCAACCTTCACGTCCTCCACCTTAGCAGCAGCAGGGGTGTTGGCTGGTTTGGGGTTTTTGGCCAGATTTTTATTTTCGGCAGGTTTTTGGACTTCATAAATGCAGGTCACCTGCTCTATGACCCAGTCCAGAGATCTTTTCTCGTGGAAGTCTCTCACCAGCTAGGTCACAATATACTTGGGAAGTGCATGAAAGAAGGTGGTTATAAACTCTCTGCTATCCGTGCGCACCCTCCTAGTGGTTTGTGCAAAGGTGCGTTTGAGCTCCTGCACGAATTCTCGTGGGGTCTGATCTTTCCTGCATTGCAGATGGCAGACCGCTTTGCAAGCCTCTTGGGGGTTTATGTGGGCGGAAAAGTGTTTCAAGATGGCCGCCCTGTAGGCGGACCTTCTTGAATGGTTCTGGTCCTCCAGTCCAGCAAAGAAGCTGGAGTACTCAGGGGAGAAGGTCCATTTTACATACTCTATGTATGCAGTTCTGGTTGTCTTTCAGATGAAAAGTGTCCATCATCTGCTCATAGAGTTCCAAGTGTTCCGAAACAGAATATTTTGTGTTTTTATGGTAAGGGGTTATGAAACTCCTAATGGCCTTAATCTGCCTAATGGGGTCTTTTGTCATAACTCTCTTGAGTTTGTTTGCCTTCTTTGGCTTAGTCACCTGAGTCTACTTGCCCTCAGACTCAGAGGCGCTTCTACTTGAGGTACCCTCATGATCATCTAGGCGCTCCTTGGTTCTGTGAGCTTGAGGGGCTTGCAGAATGGTGGGACCTATTTTCTCCACTCCTGTGGTGCACAGGAGAGTAGTCTTGTGACTCCTCTCTGCTCCCAGGGTTGGCAGAGTATTCCCCCCCCACTGCCCTACTTGGGTAGAGGTCTTCAGGATGTTTTTTTTGGGCCTCATTTCATTAGTATTTTCATCAAATTTAACCAACTGATCCCTTGGAAGGTAGTATTTCTGTGGATCTAATTCCCTGACTCTCCCCTCATAGGAGACTTCCTTGTCAGAGACATCAGCCTTAATGTGTGGGTATCCATCCAGGGACACCCGTCCATTCATTTCTGGGGGGCACTGACCTGTCAGTTCCATCATGCTTGGTCTATTAAATTCTGATGGCCTCATGGTTTCCGGCTCATGTGACCCGGCAGCCATGAAGTCATCAGTGCACAAAGTGTTAAATGGGTTAGAGTCCCTTAGTACAGAGGTCCTTATACTATGACCAGGGGTTGCCCTGTCCCTCTCTACTTGTTCAGGGTCCCTCCAGTTAGGATTAAATCTCGCACCCTCTTTCTCCAACCTTGCTAATTTCTCCTTCTCAGCCCCTACTTCTTGATAATAAGCAAATATCTCAGCTATCAAGGCTTTACTGGCCTCTATGACCCACTCTTGATCTACCACCTGCTGGCATAGCCCCTCTTTCTCCTCACAGATAGCCTCATTGTCTCTCTGCGCTTCCTGTATGGTTTGGGAATAATGAGACAATTTCTGTTGCAGGAGACTCACCTCCTGAGTTTGTGCATCTTTGGTTTGGGTGTTCTCTTCCAGAGCACCTTCTACCTGTCTGGCATGCTCCAGTAGATTCCCATACTCTGTTTGGAGTTCATTTAGTTTCTGGAGGGCTAACTCACTTCCCTCTAATTCTGTTTTTAAATTCCTTACTTCCTGGCCTAGGGCGTCTTCCTCCTGATTTAGGGTGCCCTCTGTTCAGCCAGGTCATCCCTTTGTTTCTTGATGGTATTTAGTTTTGGGCGTTCTTGATTAAAATTTGTCTGGAGGTGAAGCGCTCTATCTATTAATTCCTTACTCTCCTCTTCCAATTTGTCAACCTGTTTTTGTAAAGCAATTACTTGCTCAGAACAGGGTCTGTTATATTTTATTTGTTGTTTTAATTTCAGTTGACCCTCCTCCAGAGAGTCAACCTTTTCCTGACAATCTATTTTTACTGCTTCTAGTTGGGCCTCTGTGTCTATATTATTCTGCTGTTGGAGACCCAAGTCCTCTTTTAATTTTCTGATGTAATTTCCAGCTCAATCCCTGGCTACGAGCCCCGAAGTTTAAGGATTTCAATCAGGCAACACACACTTTTTTCTCGACCTAGAATGTAGCGCACAACTGGGATGCTTTTCTCCTTATTTTATGCAGATTCAATTTGCGATGGTACACAACTCGTATCACACCCCCTTTTCAGATACCCCGGGTCACAATGGACCATGAACCAGAATGGAAAGTAAAATGCAATATTTATTTATTTATTTTAAAATTCAAAATAAATTATACAATTTTTAATATGGGACAGCAATCACCAATGGTGTGATAATTACAATGAGAATATAAGCAATGCACTTGGTTTAACCTTCTAGTGGAACATATACAAAACACCAGGGAATAGGAGCACTTTTTGATTTAGGAAAGATAGCACCCGAGTTAGGATTTCCCCCTGCAATGTTCCCTCAACCCACAGATAATTGAATTCTGAATGGATAGAAAGACACCGGAGGTAATCAGGAATAACAGGCAGAAAACAGAATCAAAATCTGACCTTCCCTCACCAAATAAGAGTGGAAAATGGATGTTAAACCCCTTGCAATGTTATCAAATGACACTCGGAAATGGACAAATAAATAATTAATGTGCGGTTAAAACTCTAAGGTAAATACAATTTCTCACTAAAGCAACAATGAATAGACACTAACAATCACCAGCAATGCATTACCAAGAGCATACAATTGAAAACTGAGTGGAAAGTTTAAAAAGGATTGCAGCCAAATGACACGTGTAAAAGTTGCATTTCCTTATAAATTCACCCAAACGGGTTTTAATAAAAACGGGCGAAATACTCTGATTTGCAGTGCGGTTTTTAGGCTGGGGGATAGATGTATATCACAGGTACAACACAGCTGTGAAAATAGGCCTCTAGCTGGTGAATTGGGAAAGATTTGGAAGGTAGAGTGAGGTTAGTTTTTAGGAAAATATAGCAGTAAAAAGAATTGGTTTTAAAAGTGAAAGGCAAATTTTACTGGAACTAGGTTTAATGGCTAATAAAAAAGGAACGCCACCCGTGAATATAAAAGTTATGCTGCAGTTGTAACCCTTCACGCAGTGTACCCCTTTTCTTTAGGGAAAATATATTTATTTAAACACTATCACTAATGACTTATGATCCATGCAAGACAGAAATAAAGAGAAAAGTGGCGCTAAAGCTTGGAGATCAAGAACACAGAGAATTCTGATAGTTTAAACAAGTTACCAGTATAAGGATAGGATGGCTTAGAGAATGGGATAAGGGCAAATGCAAGACAAAGTAGACTATGGATTGCTATGGGGTAGGGATTATACTTACAGTCCACGTTTAGTTTTGGGATTTTTGGACCGTCAACAGGTTATGGTCACTACACGGCAGCGCGCCTTGCAAAGAACAGCTGGGCAAAAGACAGCTGGACAGGGTCAGGTCACCAGATGGTTATTCTGGTCACGGGATGGCATATGTACCTCTGGATGCAGTTAGTAGGCAGCAAGCCAGGCTGGTTCAGGATGCTTCCCAAAAGAATACCACAGCTTTCCCCTTTGGTTATTTGGGAATTTTAGGGATTTCAGAATTGACGCCTTGCTGAGGTAGGATCAGCACTGCTTGGGTTTTTCAGTGGGCCCTGGAGTAGGGTCAGCAATGCTTTGGCCTTGTAGTTGGAATCTGGACTCAGCAGGATCAATGGGACATGAACGCTGATGCAGGAAAATCAGGAAGAGTGTCTCTAGAGTTTTGTCAGGGAATCTTATTTATAATGTATAGTGACATTGCCAAAGTATATGGCTGGGCAGGTTTAGCTAAACAAACCTCTAACTGACGGGATTAGTCAGGGGTGCTAGTCTCTGCCTCGCTCTCAACTGGTTGTATTTCAAAGCAGGAGGGCACATTTATGATGTGTGTTTACAATGTTCAAAAATCCTCCCACAGTTATTTTAGCTAACATCCGATTTTGCCACAAATGGTACATTTAGACAGTCGAAATCTCTTAGAAAATTATATATACAGGTCAGATATTTTGTGTAGAGCATAGCACTCCAACTCTGCAATCTGTGAGACTTTGTTTGTCCGTTTAATACTTTTTAGCAATTTTGAATATGAAAGATTCAGCCTAAAATTCCATAACTTTATACACATGTGTGGATCATCATAATGGATGTAACTATAAAAATTGCTTTGGTATCATTGATACTTTTCTTATAATCCCCAATACTTTGCCATTTCTATTCCCAAGGTGTCAGTGACTTCTTTTTTTTTATTGTTTATACTTAATTAACTTTTACAATATTATTATTTTTCATTTAATATTAGTAAAAAATCAATTACATTTTTACATATTTCAAAAATCACAATTAAAACACACTTCGGTAGACTCATGATTCAAAGAAAAAAAAAATCAGGTCAATACAAGTTAATACAAATTAAAAACAAACACAGTTAAATGCCACAGTGATAGAGCTCAAGTTTCTGGAATTTCAATAAAAAAGGTGAACAATTAATACAGAAAATTCAAAATTATAAATTAGGGTAAGATTGTAAGTTCAGTGCATTCAGGAAGTTAACAGTGGCAATTCTAATTCTCACTAGACGAGCAGAGAAGATAATTTGCCATTTTAGCTCTTGGTTAATATCTGCGAGAAATGAATATCAATTAGCGAAATGTGTTTTTCTCAAGAGAATTAGCTTTGAACAATCCATAATAAGATGTTTAATGGTTTCTTGTTTGCCTGGCAATTGACAAAAGCGACAGATGTTGTCTGCTTTCTGAATTATCGGCTAGTACTTCGTTTGTTGGCCATAGATTAAATCTTAGACGCATAATTGCCGATCGAACATTTGGAGATGGACCTTTGACTAAATAAGGTGACATAGTTCTGAACTTTTTATCAATCATACAATTGCCGTCAAAATGTTTATAAGTCAAGCTTAACTCTCTAGTGCGAATCCACCAATCAGTAGCAAAAATTTGAAGTTTAACTTTCATCGGAATCTTAACTAGGAGATCAATTGACACATTAGCATTCGTAAGCGTGTGATAAATGCATTGCAACCATTTCCTAGCGAACACATTATTGGACAATAACAGAAGAGATGATATCGTCTTCAAAACAGTAGTAGAATCATTACACATAAGACACTTCCTGAAAAGTGTGCATAGGCGCCAATGATATTGAGCAGCGAGTGAGATCAAACCCAGTTCATAACGGATCCATACTACTGGAATTCCTTGGGGTAGGTTTAATATCTTTCTCCAGAAAGATGCTTCTAGTTTATCAAGGTTGTGTTCATCAACTAATTCCAACGCTTCCATTCCATATAACAAAACTGGAGTACATTTTTGAGTATAGTAAATCCATGCCGGCATAATTGAGAATTTTCCATACTTCCTCATTATGATTTTCGTTTGGGATATTGCTGTTTGTAACTTTTGTTGCAGTCGATTTAAATGTTTTTGATTGCATTGGCTCATATCAATGGTGGTTCCTAGATAAACATATTGGTTTATGACATCAATTCTGACGTTTTGTATGGACCATTCCATTGTGTTACGGGTTGTTCTTTTTGGAACGTACATCACAATTTTGATCTTTCCCAAGTTTATACTCAGTTGATTAGTCTGAATATACTGCGTAAGAAGAGTTAATAAAGTTTGTAGGCCCATCGGACTTTTAGAGCAAAGGCCCAAGTCATCTGCATAAAGTAATGCTGCTATGGGTTTGCCATTCAATTTCGGGGCGTCTGTAGTTTGATTAACAAAGACTTCTTTAATATCATGCACGAAGAAACTGAACAGTGCTGATGCCAATATGCACCCCTGTTTCAACCCTTTCATAGTCTGAATTGCTGGAGATAGTAGGCCTTCTGCATTTAATCTGATCCGTATGGAGGTGTTAGAATTAAAAGCAAAGATAATAATAATAATTTGGCACTTATATAGCGCTACAAACCCTCAGGTATCTGAGCGCTGCTTATTATTACCCACGGTGTGTGGTGCTCATTTATCAACCTCGGAAGGATGAAAGGCTGAGTTTGGCCACGCCGGGATTCGAACCTGCGTTAGCAGGCTCTGCACGGATGTCAAAGCGAGCGCTCTACTCGCTGTGCCACTTGACCGATGGGTACTACGATAGAGGTACACCAGGAGTCTGGGATGCTTTTAGTATGAATGATATTTCTAAAAATTCTGTGCAGTATTGCCGTCCAAGCTGTTGGATTTGCCTTGAACATCACGTTGTTTAAACCATCTGGTCCAGTCGCTCTTGATCCACTAGAACGTTTTATCAGCTCTTCGATGTTTGTTTGCGAAAAATTTAGGTCCCATCTAGCCACTTCAGGGAAATGATAGTCCATGACTGAGAGGCTAGAACCGCTATAAAGGTCAGAAAAGTGATTGCCATTCCATTACTCTGTTTATTGGACTGTGACTTTGTTTGTCATATTGTGCATTATTGAGTAGTGACCAAGTTTCAGCGGTGCTTTTATTGGCGATGGACTGCAACATACAAGCACTGTCTTTCTGAAACAAGATTGCGGCTCTGGCACGAGTCCAATTCCTAAACTTGGTTTTAGCTTTCCTCATAGCTTGGAGTTGGAGATCTTGTGGAAGTAACTTAATAGCTCTTCTTTCTCTTCTTAGTTCTATCTTGCAATCTTTCTCTACTTGATCGAAAAGATGTTTATGGGAAAAGGCGTGCTGGTCATTTTTCCAGAAGATCGTCCTATTTCTGTTCATGATGTTTACATATGAGTTGTTACTCTGATCTAGCTTAACTAAATCACTTTGTAGAGTATATAGGTTCTTGTCAGTCCATCTGAATCTTGTCTTTGCGTTGTTAACCAACACACTTTGCTTCATTCGTCTTGGATAAGCAATAGGTTGCTTTACTAACCAAGGCCAGGTTAACGTAAGCAAATGATGATCGCTGTTGATTTGTTCTATGATAATGAACTTAGTCGCTGTGTTGAATAAATTCTAATCAACATAGATGTAATCGATGATATTTCCAGAATCTCCATGATGCCAGGTGTTTCTCGGTGGTACATATCCTGGAAGAGAACCATTGGTTACTCTGAGGATGCGATCAGCCATGAACTGGATCCATCTATTTACTTGCTCAGAATGGTACTTGTTTTTATTTGAGATGCAGTTGAGATTAATGTCCCCTACTATAATAGTTACTGAGATGTCTGCGGAGGCTAATATAAAATCAAGTAAAGAGGACAAAGCATCATAGAATGAGTCGTCTGAGATGCCAACAGGATTTCTATACATATTTATTAATGCTAAAGACGAGTGTTGGAAGTTAATTCTGACCAGCTGAAGAAACGCATTTGGTGCAGCCCAGGGCTTGATGGTAAACGCACTACTCAGTTTGACGGCTACTAATAATCCAGATGTTGGTCTGCCCTTAGCTGCTTTGACAGCTGGAACTAAGGAAATTTCATGATTATTCCAAAGAGGAGTGTCCCTCAGCCACGTTTCTTGAAAGGCAATGACATCATAATCAGCCAAACAGTTGCCTTTATCAATCTGAAGGTGGTTGTGTCCACGGGTATTGCACAAGGCCAAGGAGATGATCTGAGATGGATTGTTTAATTGTTATGCTCTCTGATTCACCGCAGTATCTTGCACTAATTTTGATAAATCTGTGGCACGTGTTTTGGGAGCTGATGTACTTCGGGTTCTAACTGTCCTTTTGCATGCGGGTCTTGAGCAATAATGAAACCCAACTTGAAGATCTCCATCTTTGCTTTCCATAAGGCATTTATCACAACTCTCGATGGTAACCATAAACGAATGATTGAAAGATCCTCTTTGTTCAAAAATTCTATTTGGTCAATGTCTGCTGAGGACAAGTCTTCTAATTCGGGGATGTCTCTGAAGATGTTTAAGACACTTGTCCTGCACAGATCAAACATAAGGTATGGAGCTGCATGACATTTCATGATTAGTGAGTATCCCTTTTCAGTCATTGTTACCATTGGTTCTTTGCTGTTTACTTTGATTGAGTTAACTTATTTCGGGGGTGTTGGTTGTTGTGACTCGAGGCATGTGCACTTTCTTCATTGCAAGGATTCGAATTGTGCCACTCATCCTGGCCAAGTTGGTGTTTTTGCGAAGTACTGACATTTCTCAGTCTCATGGCATTATTCTGATGGAAGACTTCGGAATCATTCCTATGTTTTATTTTCCAAAAATAGGCGTCTAAGCACGATTTTATAAACATCTCAATACGTGCTTGCTCTTGTATCAGATCTCTAGAGGCTTGACTGGAATGATGTTGAGTCATATCTTCCGTAGACGCAACAGCGAAGTTAACCCGTATCTCACCAGAAAGGCCACGGTTATATTCTGGCCATGATTTGTTTGATATGGACTGTGATTTGTTCGGGTATGACTCACTAATCTCTACAATTACTTACTTGTTGAGTTGGCCTTGAATTGGCACTGTTGCTGATATACAGATGTTGGTCAGGTGTGGCAGTTACATTTTGTTGTTGATGGTTCATATAAGCATCAAGCACTTTGCGTCGAGATGCTACTCATTGTTCCGGTTGGAACTCCTTCCTCCTAACAAGTTGATCATGCATAAGATCTTGAATCACTTTTAGAGGAGTTTTGTCTAGGGTTTTGACCCATGTTGAATCCTTGGACTGGGTAGATGTGGGGATGAGCTGTCGCCGCCCACATTCACGCCAGAATCCAGGAGAACTGCGCAGTTGGCACAAGACCACTCCAAAGATACAACCTTCTTGTGGGGGGTTCCACATCACCACTCTACTGTAAGGATGCCATCAAAACAATGTTAAGCAAGGGTCCTATACTATCAAGCAAAAGACTACTCTATTGAAATGCAGTAATTCAAGACAGATCCCAAAAATGGATGCAATACCGGTACTCACCACTATCAGAAAGCCGGAGTTTTATAACCACCAGACTTTTATGTAAAACTGAACAGAGCCAAACCAGGCCAAGGAAAGACTTGCTAAGAGGTGGATACAATGTAAAACTATATTCTGAAATGACTTGAAGGAAGTAATTATTTAATGTATATGTAAAAATTGGAAGTTTTGATTTAAACTGGGAACTAAAGTGACATTTAGCTGCATTCTGCCTGACAACTACCCCCGACAGGAGAAACCTGCTCAGCCACTCTTCCCAGGCCTAGCTGCATCCTGCTTCCCCACCAAAAGGAGTTGACACCTCTCTGATTAGATTAGGGGAGGGGCACCTGCAGGAGGTTGAACAAAGCCTTGTCCTGGACTCAGGCAAATGTTATATTGGGGGGGGCCGTAAAGTGGCTTCCTCTTGGGAGAAGTGGGAGGAGAAGTGCCTCTGGGAGCCACCCGAGCTGGAGGCGGGGGCAGACAGAAGCTTCCCCCATGTGCTTTGGAACCTAAACCACACCCATCTGGGCCAGATCATAATTTTAAAAAGATAGATAACTCATAGTGCGGACTGGTCAAAATTATATAAGTAATATCATTATTCTTGTGATTTTTCTGTGCACGTTTTAAGAGGTGTTAGGACCCTGTGGTGTATTCTGGGGGGTTGCTAGCGAAAAATAGGGTCTTACTCCAAATGTCTGCACGTTAAAAATCTGACACTTCATCAATTAATGTCCATACTCCTTGCGCACATGTGTGTAATTTTTGGTAAATGTCCGATATTGGTAAACCAGTCAAAAAGCGCAAAATGTTGTCATTTTTGAATGCAAGCCCCCAGGAAGATCAGAGGTGGACAAGCATGGACCATAAGGAATGTATAATGTGTACATGTAATTTCAACAAATTGTGTATCTGGGAAATATGTATTTGAATCAAATATAGATTTGTGGGCAAATTGACCAGAGGAGGATCCTCTGACCCATAAACAGACCTCATCATGATGACAATCCATTTCCTTCCCCCAATCATGGGAGAGGGGAGAATTGGGCCAATGACAAGTAGAGAGGGGAAGGCTCAAGTATGCCACGCACACACCCACCTCCAAAACACATAAAAGGAACATTGAAACCCAGGTAGAGACATTCAATTCCATTTGCTGCGGAGCGTGCTGACCGCCGACTTCACATCCAGAGATCCAACACTTAGACTTTCAAGCTAAACAGAGACTATAGAACTTTGAACCAAGAAGGCCCACTGCAAGCAAAAGTATTCTCAGCAGGCCTTCAGAATCCAGCAAACCTAACCAAACTATTCAACAGCCGGGTGAGCTGTTTGAATTCTTTGCCAAGAACTTGTGCCGGAACCGCAGACCTGACCCAGACCGATGTGAGCAGAACCAGAGATCCGGATCACTGTGAGCAGAACCCGTGCCTGATTGACCCGCCGAGCAGAGAGAACCGCCACTGGACGTGTTGACCAGATCCGTGACGAGGCCCATTCATTTCAAAATTAGGAGTGAGTATCCGCCAGAACTGTGCAGAACCCAATCTCTTAGTTAAAATAATCTAATCCAAACTATTTTAACCTAAGTAGAACTGCCTCCTAGTAATCCTGTCATCTGTCATTCTGAAGCTGCGAGCTGTCATCTGTCATTCTAAAGCTGCAAACTGTCACCTGTCATTTTGAGTTTTACTTTAAATCCGAAAAACTACCTTTATTAAATCGTCCGTATCTCTGGAGCCGTTTGTCCTAGGAACAAGATTTAACTTTCTTCTGAAAGCCTAGAATCTAAGCTTTCCGAAAAGCCTAGAATCGACCTTATACCCCTTATACTTCTACCGCAATCCACACATTTATCAAGTAGCGTGTTCTGTGATGAAACAGGTTTGATTACCTGTTCGATGAAAGGTAATGCAAACGGGATTTCCTCCATCGGTCGCGTTCTGGAGCTGGCTGCGCCAGCAGGAGTGATGTTAGGAACAGGGTTGTCACTATTACGGTGGCTCTTCGTTTGGATGCTAGTTCGATTGCTATCCAGTCTGAAATTCCCTGGATAAGCTCTGTTTGTTTGGTGAGCTTGATCTCTAGGGTTTCATACAATTTGAAGAGACTAGTGATAGTCATATGCACCACTGCCAAAGTAATTTCCAACATGGTGGGGGAAGCGGGAGCAAAAGTTGGCTCATGTGACTCTTCTCGAGGAACCGTAGGTCGTCGAGGAGTAGGATGCACAAAGGAAATGGCTGGAAACCCTGATGAAGTCGAGCAATGAGCACTCGGCGTAGAGGCAGCGCAAGCATCTGAATTATTGGAGAGGTGATAATCGCCTGCATGCAATGAAATGTCTGGGATGACATAGCTGTAATCTGGACTTTCATCCACTACTCCAGGCACAGGCGTATCCGCTGGAGGTAAGCGAGCAGGTAGCCATGTATTCCCCAACATTGTTTCATCCGAGACAACAACAACTTTGTCTGAAGTTATTTTAGAATTGCTTGTTTCAGGAGCTTGTGTGGGCTGAGCAGAATTGCTCAGAGGCATAAATGGTGGTTGGTTAATATTACACATTGGTAAATTTGCTATAGGAACTGACGGGAAGGTGTCTGGAAAGAATGTACGAATATCTTGGATTTGAGTGAGTGAGGGGCAGCGAGTTACAGGTGTTAGAGTAATGACTTTACGAGACACTCGTGTTGCGCTGCCGCCCTTAGGACCACCCCCACCCACGCCCCCACCCCTCCTTTGTGAGGAAAGTAATTCTACAGGCATATCAGACTTCAGGGAGTACAGGCGCTGCAACATCAAAATGAGTATAACAACAGTTTGCCGAACAAAGCAAAATAAGCCTTGTAAAACAAAGCACACTTACGTATGAGTGATTGCAACGTCAAACAGTGTCAAACGAAACAAGCTGGAAGCCACCAGACCTCTAAACAGCTCAGCTGATATACGTTAAAAAGCGGCTGCGTGGAGTTCACAAAAGAGAAAAATAAAAATAAAAAGGGGGAGGCAGAAATGGCACACGAGCACAACGCTGTGACGCCACAAAGCCACAAAGCCACGGCGAAGTGGCAAAGTGGTCCTTTCTGGTCCTTGCCTCGGTGTGTGCGTGCTGGTGCGCACACGTTCCAAATTTATCCTCTATGCCGAAAAAGGGGGCGTGGCCAAGTAATGACTCTAGAATAAGTAAATATATGTTATTTAGGGCTCTCTTTAAGTCCGGTATATATATAATTAACAGGGTTATGTTCTTGATAGAAGTTCACCTTGAACCAACAGCAAATAAGTCCAAGTGAAAAATGCTCGAGGGGAAGTAAGGAGCAACGGAGCAGACGTCTGTGGCAAAGTGGTCCTTACCGATCCTTGCCTCGGTGTGCGCGCACATTCCAAATTTATCTTCTATGCTGAAAAAGGGGGCGTGGCCAAGTAATGACTCTTGAAACAACAGCAAATAAGTCCAAGTGAAAAACGCTCGAGGGGAAGTCAGGAGCAACGGAGCAGACGTCTGTGGCAAAGTGGTCCTTTCCGGTCCTTGCCTCGGTGCACGCCAGTGACTTCTACAATGTCTCAAATTATAAAACAGAAAATCACTTTTAAACTGCAAGATTTTTTTTTTTTACAAATCTTGCTGCAGAGATAAGTCTTTACAGGTTTCTTCATAAATAGTCTTTGGAAGCAAATGGCAGTCCTTTGTCACGGAATCATTTTTTTCTTTCCTCAGCTGCCACCAACTGTACTTTCCTCCAGAGCAAGGTGGGGGTTTTTCAGCTTGGTTGAAGATGTATTGCCCCTTCCCCACTTCACACTTCCTTGTCCTGGAAATTCTATTGTCAGTGGGCTCAGCCGAGACTAGATTCTGTCCAACATATTAATTATGACTGGGGTGTTCGTATCTGCTGAGAGAGGCCCCTTATGTTGGGAGCATCCCCCCAAGCAAAAACCTATTTTTCTTTTGGAACTTGCAAAATCCAGCCAATATAGTTTAACAGTTTTACTTGCTTATATTTGGTCCTGAATTAAACAAGCCAGTTGAATAAAATCCCCATGTGTGTATTTTCCCCAGCAACAACCCCTTAACATTGCTATGTAATGGCTAGCTTTCATTCAACAGTTTACTTTAAAACAGACTTTCTCTCCTTGTGTTTGCAAAGGGCATTTTACATGTGTGGTAAAAAAAAACTGGCATTTCTTTTTAAATTCGGTTTTGCATGTCCCTCTGGATTCCCACACCCTCTTGCAACTATAGTTATTTTTCCTGTATGCAGGAGTTTCGTTTGAAGCACAGATGTATTGAAATTGACATGGCTCAGATAGCTGTAGTTTCTTTGGACTACTTAGCTTTGATACTTTGTAAAGAAAATGAATGCATTTTACGTGCGGGTAAAAGTGGAGTTCCTTGTTTATTTTTCTCAGAGTTGGTTTGACAGGGCCTGTCATTCAGAAATCATGCCTGGTTTTGCTGAAGCACAATGAAATATAGTGGGTATGGCAGGGCCTTATTAATAGTGTTTTAAGGAAGAACAGATGGGAATAGTGTCAGAGCAGTATTTTTAAAGGAGAAAAGGTTTCCTTTTTAATGGGGATTTTGGGTGTTCATCAAAGCAGTGCTGCCTTTTCACTTTATTCTATTTGTATATGTCTGAACACACTGGCACGCTCCCTCTGTGTGTCCCCCTGGTTCCATCCTGCCCAATGTGTGCTTGGCAAGAAGGTGCAGCCCTCTTTTTGTTGCTGCAAAACACAGTTTTAAGGCTATGGTGCTCATTGGAGCCAGCAGCACCATTTTGCTGTTTCTGCACAAATGCAGCTTGGTTTTGGCGAAATTCTGTTCAGTGAGTCAATGTAGCCAACAGATTAAAGGAGGACCACTTTTCCTGGTAGAACTATATTCCTTTTCTTTTCTGCACCTTAGAACTTGGTTTTGGAACCATGAAAGAAAGCTATAAGTGTACAGCTTACAAAAATCCCTGAGTTACACATTATGTTGAGTTTAGCGTATTAAGGTCAGTTTCGGGTTTTTGGATGCAGGACGGAGGTTGCTTTTTGATTGAACATCCTGACAAAGATGCCCCTTAGTTTTGTTGAGGAAGGGAAACCCCTCGTAGAGTTAGGGCGAGATAGGATTTTCTCCCAACCCTTTCTTTATTTCATCTTAATAAAAGTCTATGACCAAAAACATAATGCCACTTTGTCCTACTCTTACTCCTGAACCCTTACAGTGTGTAACTATTTTCTTAAATTTTCATGCCACCCTCTTGACTGTGGCCTTTGAGCCTATATTCTCAGCCATGTCCATCGTGTGACTCCAAATAAATGGGCAACCAGAGCAAGTCGCTCATTTTAAGCCTTTTTGTATAATTTTCTTTTGCAGGAAGGTCTGGGCTGAACCACTTCAGTTGTCCTCAATTTGTGGTCTCGAACTGTGCCATAGCGATGCCTCCAGATTTAGAGCATATACTTATAAGATCCTTTACCTCTGCAGAAGTCTCCCTGCATAGATCCAGAAAAATGTAAAGTTACTGGGCCTCATTACGAGTGTGTCAGTCCAGTAACAACGGTGCCGGTAAGCCTACCGGCACCGTTGTTACTGGATCGGCACACTCCGAGAATATGGGTGGCAGCCATCCCGCACGCCAGGTCTGACCTGCAGGCAGGACAGCAGCCGCCCGCAGACCTTCACAGAAGCACCGGCATCATTATAAACGGTGCTTCCGTCATCCCCATTCCAATGAGTCCTAAAATGTACAAGTCCGGCGGCAGCCTGCCGGATTTACCCGCAGGGCTACTGCCGGACTTGTAATGAGGCCCACTGTCTTTGAGACTTTTCTTTCTCTGCTGATTATATTGTTTTCTTTCTTTTCTCTGAATTGCTTATACTCGTAATTCATGTGATCTCTCCAGAGTTCATCCTCATTTCTTCTGGCAGAAGCTTCTATGTATTGGCGCATTGTCTCCTCTGCAGGGCGTTGAGTGCATGATCCCCATGTTCAGAGTCTCTTGAACTTCCTTCATGGCAGAATCACCAACTCTCTCAGCTAATTTGCCAGGCACTTTGTTTGAACAGAAGCACATTCAATTTTTTGAGCTATTGCCCTTTACACACCAAATTTAGTTTTGATATTAGTGCATACAAAATCCTGAAGTTAGAAAGTGGCGAAATACAACTTAAGATGCAAGCTGCTTACAATCAGCTCCAACAACTTTGGATGTTTTCATCAAAGGGAGATAATGGCGAGTTGTGTTTTTAACACTACCTAAATCTTAGCTGTTAATGGCTTATATAGGAAGCCAATAGCAGATGAAAAAATATAAATTCTTTATCCTTCTACTATGATGTCATGCTAGTGGATTATGAAGGTCATTTTTCAATGGTGTGACCCTGAGGGATACAGCCTCCCAGGTCTCCTCAGACCAGAAGAAAGGAAAGGCGCCCATGCTCGCTCTTAGCAAAGTCTCTGTTGCTCTTTGTAGAAGACATCTGACACTGAGGGGCAAACTGCTAAGCATGACACTATGATAGCACTGCGACGGCAAGCCAGTCAAAGGAATAGGACCACAGCTGAAGTGCTGCCAGAAAACAGCATCACACTCAGCACTTGACCTCTATGTCTGGGTCTGCTGCCGGGTACTCTCCAACACGGATGGGATAGCTCCAGCTATGCTATGAGGAATTGCCATCTAGTAAGAATGCAGAAGACCTGGCTTTTTAAAAATGTGTTACATAATACAATGATGCCTGTAATTCCACCTCAGAAAGGGTGGTCTGCTAAGCAGAGCCCCCCCCCTTCCATTAAACTCCATGCCAAAACCACAGTGAACACCTGAACCACGCTGCATCATTCTCCTGATCTGCAGCTCCTGTTCTCCAATGGCAGAGAGTAGGTTCAGAGGTCACAAGTGCCCTGTTTGACAGCTGCGTTGACAGCAAATTTATTGCAGACAGGTGTTGCATTTAAATCTGCACCTCCTATCCAAAACCATAACAATGATGATAAACTATCGCCGGGTGGCAGGGTGATCCTGAAATAAAAGCCTTAGCTAGGTTTTGGTATGGTGGCTGGTAATTCACATAATTATTAAAGCCACATTTGACTTGTATCATACTCATGTCAACACTGTGAGCTCATGCCAGCTAGCAGAAGAATAGGCAGGGGAGCTGCCTTTCTTTGATCCTTTGTGGGGGTCAGGTAACATCTCTCTCCAGCTCAGGAAACTCCCAGAAAGGGAGTAGTTGGAACCAAGCTTTAAAGAGACACACCGAAGCAAAAAGGGCCAGTCTCACACCAGTGTGTTGCATACCAAAGAGCCTTTGAGGTTGCAGGCTCGGGAAGAGGGAGGGATTCAGTCTTCGTTTTCTGTGGGCTTATCTTTCCTTCCTGTCTCCTTCACTTCCTGCACAGCAAAGCATTTTCGGTACGGTGTAACAAGGCACAAGTCATTTTTTACCTTAACAGGGAATGAACCCCTTAAAGCAGGCTTGCTTTTATCCAATCCCTTGTGGCTTTTCTGCCTTTATGAGGATAGAGTCACCCGCTCCTTCTTTGATTCATTTTGGACCTTTAAGGACTTTAGAAGAATTTGTTTGTAACATGTTGAGATAGCAGTCCTTCCCAACGTCCTGCAGTTGTGAAGTGAAGACAGGTGTTCCGTGGCATCACAGACCTGGCACTGGACTGGTTGACCTCTTTCCTATCTGACCGACCTTACCAGGTTCAACTGGGACCTTTCCTCTCCTCCACCACACTCTCCACCTGCGGCATCCCTCGGGGCTCTTTCCTCACGCCGTGGCTCTTCAACATCTACCTTGTTCCACTGGCCCACTTGATCTTCACCTTCTCTCCTCACTTCCAGTGTTATGCGGATGACACACAGCTTTCCTTCAAGCTTTGCTCCACCTCTTCTTCCTCTCTCATTCCTGACTGTCTGACTGCTATTCAGACATGGTGCGCTGCTAACAATCTATGCCTTAATGCCAGTAAGACTGAGATCCTTCTCATCGGGACCCCTGCTCCCTCCTCTCTGGCCACCCTCCTCACATCGCAAACTTTGCCAAGAAGGCCCACTTTCAGCTGCATCTCCACGGAGGCATTTGCCTTTCTTCACCTTCCCCTAGAAACTCAATGTCTCCAGAGCTCTGGTCCTCTCTAAACTGGACTACTGCAACAGCCTCTTCCTCAATCTGCCTTTATTCTCCCTTCGTCCCCTTCAACTAATCCAGGGACCGCATCTCTCCAGCCCTAAAATCTCTTCACTGGCTCCCGGTGACTGAGAGGATCAAGTTCAAGACCCTCTGCATGATCCACAAGGCTTTCTGGGACCTGGGACCCTGCTACATCCAACTCTTTCTCCCTAAATACCTCCCTGCTAGAGCGCTTTGGTCTTCTAGCTCCAACTCTCTGCAGATCAGACTCTTCTCCAAGAAGAGAGTGGGGGGGTAGATCTCTCTCTTCAGCAGGAGCCTCTCTCTGGAATAGCCTCCCTGACCCCCTCAGGCTTGAGCCGGATCTCTTTAAGTTTTGGAAGCTTCTCAAGACCCTCCTTTCTCCTCTCACTTCCTTCTCCCCTGCTAATGCCCCCTCTGCTGCATTGACTGGCTACCTGGTCCCTACTGAGTCCTAGAGGGCACCAGGCCCACCTTGCCCAGTCTACCCCAGCACCCCGGGCTCTCTGACCCCCCCCCCCATAGCCTGCACTTGCCCTTCTGGGCCCCCTCCACCTGACTAGCCTAGTGGGGTGTGCATCCCTACCAAGACTGTTCCATCCCCTCCTCGCACTTAGCATGTGATTCTCACTCCATGCATCCCCTGGCACTTGCTTACCTGGCCTCCCCTTAGCACTTGCCTAGCCCCAGGAGCCCTATTCTTCCCCTCCACCTCTCCCTGCACTTGTATGCCTCCACTCTGCCCCGTACTTCCCTCCCACCCTAGCATTATCCCTCCCCCCGACCGGTACTCCTCCCCCTTCCCATTCCCCTCCCTCTTGCACTTCTTGTTACTGCACTTGCACGATCCGAATGATGACACAAGGCCTAGTTGGACCGTTATTGTTGTTTCCTTCTCTGCCCCCTACTCCCCTTTTTTGTCTTGCAGTGCCTTGAAACGCCATTTGTTGTATAGGCACTTTATAAATACCCAATAAATAAAGAGGCAAGCTCTGCTTCCTACCCATCCCCAGGGCACATTGGGAGTGAACTGATGTTGGATCAAGATCTGAACACTCTTCCAGCTTCACTGGTAATCAAGCTCCTCACTGGATGTGAAGGACTCCTGCTGGTACGAGCTAGCCTCCCCTGGGTTGGAATGAAGAGCACAAGGACAACCCATCTTGACTGATTGGATTGATGATAATAAGATACCTCCACACAATCAAATTGGCTTTTGTGCTAAATCTAATACTACCCACAATCTTATGCTATTGGTGTCGGCATGTTGGATCCGCGGGTAATATATGGCAGACAGCGGTGTATGGTGCCTATATAGATTTTAGCACGCCATTCGACACTGTCATGCAAAATCATCTATAGAGGAAACTTATCATGTGGAACATCCTGTGCAGACTTTTATGGGTGATAATGTTACTGCATAATGAATCCTCCATCAGGCTTCGCATAGATGGAAGGGGCAAACTGTCCAGATCGATTCGCACATGCAGAGGAGTAAAACAAGGCTGCATAGTGGTGGCAATATTGTTCAACCTGTATTTAGCTGATCTGGTGATAGCCTTTAATCATTTGAAACTATATCCCGTCAATGGTGGTTCTCTCAAAATCAGCTGGCTTGGGTATACTGACGACCTGCTTCTACTGGACCATACTCACAAAGGCCTCCAGAACCTGTTAAACGCATTATCAGTGTATGCTGAATTGAATGACCTGAGAGAAAATATATCAAAAACTAAGATAATGGCTTTTACTGGTAAGGCTAGGAAGAAGGGTTTTTGCCCTCTTTGGACATTTAACAAAGCTCCAGTAGACCAGGTTATGAACTATAAATATCTGGGGATCACAATTAAGGAAAACTTAAAATGGTCCCCCCACTGGGATGACCCCAAACTTAAGTGTATGAAAATTGTGCGGTCTATTAGTGCATTCATTGGGAGGAATGGAGGGTGCTCTGTTAATACAGTGTTGTTACTCTAAACAACTAGGATCATTCCTACCCTGATGTATGGAGGGGAAGTTTGGGAGAAGTGTTACAAAAATGAACTGTGTAAATTTGAGGCAAAGATGCAAGACACTACTGTCTGTCGAATTTATTAGACTTCAGTTTGATTTAAAAAGCATTTGGGCAGCAATGATAGAGAAAACAGTGATGTGGTATTAAAGATTGAGACTGCTTTCCAACAGCACTATGATTGTTGCATATATTTAGGAATATGTAAAACTAGATAGACCAGCCACTGTGGGGACATTGGGGCGAATAATAATGTTGCATCAACAGTGGCTGCCGGGTTTTGAGCATGGTGCACATCGTTCACATTTGGAGACATGTAAACACTGGCTTAAAAGGAAACTCCTGGACCAGAGTTTAGAGACTGATCTTATACAACTGGCCACTAACCGCAATAGTGGATCCTATGCCCAATATAGAATGTGGCGTGAAATTAAACCTTCATATATACTTGCCTATCCAGACAGTGGTATTGTGCAGCTGTACTTCCTCTTAAAGTTTGATATTAGTGAGGGCCTAGAGATTAGAGGTGCTCGTATGGGGATCCCTAGGAGCGGGAGACAGTGTCGTCTGTGTGGTAATAGCTCTATTGAAACTCTTGAACACATTTTAGTGCACTGCGAAAGCCTTGTATAAATTAGGAACTCCTATGTCAAATCATATCGCAATAATTTTAGTTTGGCTGATCTGGCAGACCTGTGGGATACATTTATGGATGGGAATGATATTCATTTTATGTTTTATATAATTACATTTTATTGGAAATGTATGAACATTTTAAGTGAATTATCGAGTGGTATGTATCGAATAGTTTTTATTAGTTGTCTTTTTAAAAGATGTTCTTGTATAAAGACTGATGTGTTTTATAGGATAGATGAAATTAGATTATGTACTGATATCTTATAAGTGGCATGTATTTATGATGTGAAATGTGTTGTATTGTATGTTTATCTGTGTTTGTATATACAAAGCCAATGTTGGTTGTGCGTATATTAAATAAAAGAAATAGGCACTTTATAAATACCCAATAAATAAAATAAATAAAGAGGCAAGCTCTGCTTCCTACCCATCCCCAGGGCACATTGGAATTGAACTGATGTTGGATCAAGATCTGAACCCTCTTCCAGCTTCACTGGTAATGAAGCTCCTCACTGGAGGTGAAGGACTCCTGCTGGTATGAGCTAGCCTCCCCTAGGTTGGAATGAAGAGAACAAGGACAACCCATCTTGGGTTACATGTGATTTTAACTAATAGAATAATAACAAACACTTTTTGATCTAAACATTTTCCATGAAAGAAAAACAGATTTTTTATTTTTATTGGGGGTTCCCACCCAAACCCACTGTTCCCCTTAGTTTATAATACCACCCAACCCCTTCCCCACCCTTTTTAACCACTTACCCCAAACCATTTTTAAAAAATCTGTATTTTTTTCGACCAAAGTTTTTAGATCAAAATGTTATTCGTTATTTGTCATTCGTTAAAATCACTGCATACCACATGTATTCCCTGAGTCCCTGGATTGGGACTCACAACACCAGAAGAAGTAAAGCAACCAGATTCCTGAATTCTATAGCTCTGAATCATCATTAAACCAAAGTTGAACACATTCAAGGGCCTTCGAACCACCAGATCCAATGTGATTGTGTTTGCACTTCTTCAAACTTCTTTTAACCACTGTTGCTGACTCATCAAACTGGCTGAATGCTGCATCGCATCAAGCAGAGCATGTCACCTGCTCTGCTCCAACAACCAGGTCACTGCTGCTGATGACTTTAAACGACTGCCTCGTCGAACATCGCATTTAGCGACTGGGATCACGGCAACTAGCCTCTCCAAACCTCAACTAGAATCTCTGGAAGTATCTTATCACTCGTCGACTCGACCCAGTTATTACCAACGTCTTGAAGTGGCTTCACCTTCAATCCAGCCCTGATGAGACCATCGAACTGCATCACCGGAACATCGCCTTAGAATTGCACAGACCCCCTACTCCCCCCTTCAAACTGACTTCATGCCAGCTCACCTCCTGGCTCAGCATGACTTGCTGCCTCTGAACCTCATTCAATCCACAAAAACAGTATCCCTAAGTTTGCTTTGATGCCACAGAACCACAAAAAGAAATGCGAAAGGTAGCATTGAGAGGCCCTAGCCCCCTTGGTCCATTTTTTGGGACCTGAGTGACTACTAAGCCACCCATATGCACCTTTTTCAACAAGAAATATCAATTATGGTGAGATTGTCATTTGTTTCTGTTTGGGTTGCTACTGTAGTCCCATTCACCCCGCTATTAAGCGTATAGCCTACCCTCAGCCCACGTTGCCACAAAAGGCAAAGGAGGTATATCACTTGGATGTGCCTGTTTCATCTTAATATTTGGGATTACTGTTCCGTCACTACTCATCCTTGTAGTCCTGCAGTACAGTAATCATTTAACACTAGTTTTGTTAAAATGCAAGACCATGTTTGACGGGGAGGGCAAGCTGAGGGAGGTGGAGAGAATGGATAGTTAGACACTAGAAAGGTCTTTCCTTTTTGGGGTCAGGAGGAGCACATGAAGGCGTTGGGACAGGGTTTCAAGAAGCAAAGTGTTTTCTTTACCTTTTTTGGGTGTGTTGGAGGCGGATGTAACCCCAAAAGACAGGTGAGGTGTGATGGCAAGAGACCCATGATTTTCTGATGAAGAGGATTTGTTGCACAGGTGGGTAGCAGGTGATCAGGTATTTCATTACTTAACCATCACTGACATCTATCATTCCTTAATGCCTCCTCTTTCTGTGCACTGAGGTTTTAACACCAGGGTTAAAATGGATGTCATGGTGCCCTCTGCAGTTGACCACTATAGGGGCCAGTTGGAAATATACCCCACAGGGCCCTCAGGAATGTATATGTGGGGGTCCATTGGTTTGGATCCAATTGTAGACCCTGTGAATCATCAATAGTTACCCTATAGGTGTTTAGGAAGTCTACCTACTCAGAGATAATGTCACTAGATAAGATGGTGTCTCAACATAGTGTAATTTCTATAGCTGCACAGTACATTTTGCTGGTCAACTAATTACTTTTTTTAACGGGCGATGTTGAGCAAAATCCAAATATGTCTGTATTGACGACGAATTACCATACACATGGGTTATCAAGTGAACAGGTGTTCACCTATTTAAAGACACCTATCAAAAAACACTATAATATATTTGAAACAATATTCCTCTCATGAGATATAAACCAAATTGTATTTCATTCAAAAGAGTTTCCAATATGTACATCAAGTTATTCACATGTACTCTACTGGTTCTCTGAAAACCTCAGGTTCCAAAACATATTAGCCACATATGGACCATACGCTAGACAGCTACCCTGGTTGAGCTGACAAAAGTAGGCCACAAGCAGATCCGTATTTGAAGACACATTACTAACTTTTAGGATTTTGTTTTGACACCATCAGACTGTTGCCATTTCATTGCAAGACCACGCAGAGCAACAGAGGTTTGAATTCTGGATCCGCGCTTAGAACCAAACTCAGGTATGGTATTAGATGCGTTATAAAAAATAAAGAAATCTCAGTGAATAATGCGCCTACCCAGGACTCTGCTCCTACATTAATAGCAGCAGAAGGGGACATTACATTCAGTACAGTTAAAACACCCACAGGGTTACAATCAACTGACCAAGGGAAAAAAGAACTACTGCATTTTTCTTTTGAGATGGAAAGGATTCGGAGCTCTCTACAGAAAGTGATGCAGCAAATACTGTCTCGTGAAATTAATAAACAAGTAAAGTAACACAAATCATTTGCTTTAAAAAGCATACCTCAGCCATCATGCCAGTACAAAAATAAAAACTTCAATAGTCTGTTTTTACAAATAAGACAGTTGGCTGCCAAGTGAAGATACCACTTCAAAAAACCTACCTTTCTGTGTGCATGTAAAAAGAAACCAGACCACTGTTACTGTGATTACCAGACCACTGTTACTGTGATTACCAGACCACTGTTACTGTGATTATCAGACCACTGTTACTGTAACACTGTTACTGTGATTATTCTCACAATAAGGATGTATGTGTTTACATGTTCTTGTACATTTATTGGCCGCATCTGCAGTTCTTTCTATGGATAACATATTGTATATTTATGCGGATTTGCACAATTTCGTGTTCACATTGGTTGTACTTTATTATGGCCTTATTTACACAATAATTGTGCCCATTGAAGCTCAGCCATTCTTCTATACATTGCATGCAATTAGGAAAGCGCTTTGTGAATTGTTTGTGTTCTATTTTTGATCTTGTATTATATGTGATATGTGTCGTGGCAATTGTGTGTTTTTTAGACTATCGCCTATTTTTAACTGTATGATTATTAATAAAGGTATGTGAGCATCTCCTTGGTTGTGGTTGTTGTTGGTAAATCAGCAAGTGAAAAAAGGCATTTTACCAACATACGCATAAGCTTGGGTGCCCCATAAACACATTTAGGGAAACAGGCACAAATTAAGTTCTGAATTATGTGGCCCACAAAATAGTGAGCTCTTCGAATCAAATTAAAGAATTAAATAATGAGAGTACAGTGGCTTTTTACAATTATAAGCACACTGCATAATTCTGCAAGATACTTTAGACAGGAAAATCAGCTGTTTCAGTTTTTCATTTTATGTAAATACCCCCCAAATATACCAAAGACTTTCAGTGCTGCACCCAATGAATAAATATGTCTAAATTATAGCTATACTATTTTAAAACGTTCAAAAGTTTTCTCTGCTACACAGAAATATTCCCACGTTTAAATACTGCAAATGCATGTAGAATATCTAGCTATGAACATCTGCAGCACAAGTTTGTTTGGAATTACACGAAAACACACAGAATCATAAAGAGTGCTTCAACAGCACAATCATTTTAAAAAGCAGAAACAACATTGCCTCCTCTTCCCTCTTCCTCGTCACCTTCTTTACTGAGTGAAGGTTGCCCTTAATTCTGCCAGATACGTTTTCCTTTTATTTTTGTTGTTGTTTTCAAGGGACTTCCGGTCTCTCCACCCTCCACCTCCCCACACCATAGTTAAAGGCAGGGATGGAAATGAGTGTAGGCTGCCCCGGCAGTGCCAGGGGAAGTGTCTTTTGTGGTAAAGCCGCGCATCTCTCCCTCTCCCTCACCACCGTGGGTGCGGGCCAGCACATGTTGCAGCAAGGAAGTGAGCATGGCCCCTTCCATAGGACTGCAGCATGGTGCCTGGAGTTGGGCTGCCCCGCCTCCTCAGAGCTCCAGGAGGGCCCATATGAAGGATGTCCTCTGGGTTGAGAAGGCAGGCCAGGCTTACCTGCTAGGAGTGCAACAGGGGAGTAGGTAAGTGGTAGTGTGTGAGGTGTGGACATATGGTTGGCATTTAATCTGCTTTGTAAGCTATTGTTGCCCTTAAAATTGAGGGCAAAAGATACAGCAAAGCCATGCACAGGTTCCATCAACCCTAGGGGCAGGATGTCTCCCAGAGGAACTTGGACATCCTTATCGATATTTTGGTGAAGGATCCTAGTCAATGGGACTAGTCTACTTGATCCGAATGCAACTATGTTGATGTGGGACTAGCCGATTTTTGAATTACTAATACCCTATTGAGGTGTACTAGACTACTAGCTATGAGGCACAAGCCTACATTTGCTCCTATATGCAAAATTAGCCTATTTGACTGCTACCACCCCACTAAGTTGGGCCAGCCTAGTTGTTCAGCACCTGCCTTATCCATACCGCTTTAGCCCTTGTTTGGCACTACACACATGGATTATGGGTTGGATTGTAAGTCGGTCCCTACCATAAACTGAGTGATGTAATTTGGCAGGATAAATAAAGGAACCTCACAACACACAGGACACACTGGTTCCAGAATCCATCCTGATTTCCGTGTGACGCCCTGTTCCTGAATTCTTCATCTTTGTTCCTGATTCCAGATTTCTTTGCAAAGCCAAGACCTCAGCATTGCTGAACTCCTTTGCTGCTAGGCGCAAATCCTGAAGCAACCCCAAAAACTTAAGGGAAGCAATTGATCCAGTCTGGCTTGCTACTATTAATGCTTGCCTGCTCCAAACTCGCCATCCCACTGATCTACAGTAGCCAGCAACCAGAAGGGCCAATTCAATTCAGTCCAGTCTGAGGTGCCAGTCCAGGTGACCAGAACCGCCCCGCTAATCCAATGCCACCAGAAGTGCCCTGCTGTCCTTAGACCCGATCCATGATGACCAGAGCCCTTGACAGTCTCAAAATCTTAAATTAAAGTGGACTGTAAGTATCAACAGGAATCATAGTAAACCAGAGCATATATTGCATTGCCTTGTCCTATCCCAATCTCTCAACCATCCTACCTTTAACTTAAAGAACCTGTAATATTGTCAGAACCATTCTTGAAACCTTGCCTTGATTCTGTGCGCTAGTGGTAGACTAATTTAATAATTTTGCCTTGTGGAATCCCATACCTTTAAATCCTCCCTTGGGTAATCGGACTGAGTCAGCCAGGGAAGACACGGAAGTGCTGGGGCTGGTACCGTGGATCAACTCTGGAGCTTACTGTGTTTCAATCTGGTAACTTAGCCTGAATGCCCTAGTGTAGAACATAACTATCCTTGTAAAAAATTGATTTCTGTTTTCTTTTTCGCACCTCTATTTTTCTAAAAACACCTCTCATTCAACGTTGCATAACTTCTTCAATTTAATAGCTAGAGACTTCATTTCAACTCTGACTTAAACATAAGATCTTTAGCTACATCCCAACCAAACCGCATCCAATAACAGTGTATTTGACCAGTTTTTCTTCAAAACCGTTTAGTAAATTTTAGGCAGGAATTCGCATTTCTGCAAAGTTTTACAAGTGTGATTTGCAATTCCAATTATTTCCAAACTTCCATAAAGATTCAAAGTGTGTACTGTTGCTCATACTAAAGGTTATGATTGTTAGCATCTTTTTCATGTTCCTCCCATAGAGATTTATATTGATTTGAGGACTTTTGCACACTTTTCATTGTTTTGCCCAGCCGTTTATGAGTGCTGCTGACTTACATCTGTGATAAATTGCTTATGTGTGAGTTGAGAAATTTGCAGGGGGAAATCTTAACTTAAGCGCTATCTTTCAAACAAGCCAAAACTGTTCTTTTCTCTGTGTTTGATATTCAGTGTTGCTAAAAAGTGAAATCAACTGCATTACCTACTTCCTCAATTGTATTGTCACCACATTGGTGAGTGCTGCCCCATATATTAAAACATATGTTTGATTTGAATTTTAAACACATATTACCTTTGCCAAGCAGCCCGATTCCTGGGCCATTGTGACCTGGGTGTATTTTGAGGAGGGGTGTGATACGAGTGGTATATCACTCAGAATATTGAACCTATAGACACAATAAAATAAGTATTTCATTTGCGCACTGCATACTAGGCTGAGACCAGGGTGTATTGACTGATTGAAATCCTTAACAGATTTGGGGGCTCATGCCGTGATTTTGAGTTTGAGTTACCACCCGTGATAGTCTAACACAGCAGTAAAGCCTGCAGGGTACAGACACCTTGCTGGGTTGGTGTACTGTGCTACACTGTACAAGCACCTTTCAAAACAAATACTCCCAAATCAGGCCTGTATGTGGAAGTAAAAGTAAATCAACCCTGAAATAATTCATAAAGAAATTGATACTTCCAAAATGGCAATCCCAGTAGAAATCAATATGTCAAGGGAACACCCCCTGCACAAACTGTTTGTCAGGGGTGAGTGGCCCGAACAGAATGAACATGTCTGGCTGCAAGAAATCAAAGAACAGGTCACTGCCATGGACCTGGGTACATAGCAGGACAATGGCCCATTACACCAAGCCCTCTTAGTGAACTGTATATAGCCCCAAAAGTGAAATAGGAGCAGAGTAAAATTGCCAGAATAGCGGCCTACCTATACCTCCACATAGGAGTAATGCAGGAGAAGCATGCTGAGAACATAGTTCTGGCAAAGAATCAAGTGGAAACACTAGAAAGAATCCAGACTGATCTAGACTCTGCAGGGCAAAAGATACTGAAGAGCCAAAAATTAGAGACATAATCTAGACAGTATGTTATAAAAATTTAACGAAGATCTGGCTTTCCTACAGGAAGAGAAGGCAGAACAAGATACCCAATTACAGACACTAAAAGAGGAGTGTCAGGAAAGGGTGGACTCTCTGCAACAGAGTCAACAAAAACTGGCGCAACAATTAACTTTTAATAGAGTCTGTGCAGAACAGTTGGTTATCCTACAAGACCAGATAGACAAATTAAACGAGGAAAATAATAAATTAATTATTAAAGACCTCCACTCTCAAGAGGAATTTGATGAGGAGTGCCAGAAATCCTATGCATTCAAAAAACAAAGGGACAACCTGGCTGAACACAGGGTCACCCTAAATCAGGAGAGGGACACCTTAGGTCAGGAAGTAAGCCAATTAAAAACCGAGCTACGGGGAAGAAAGCTGGCCCTCCAGGAGCTCAATTAATTAAAAACAGAATATGAGAAGCTACTAGAGCACACCAGACGGGTAGAGAATGCTCTGGAAAAGAACACCCAGACCAATGATACTAAAACTCAGGAGGTGAGTCTCCTGCAGCAGAAATTGGCCCAGTATTCCCAGACCAGGCAGGAAGCACAGAGAGACAATGAGACTCTCTGTGAAAAGAATGATAGGGTCCACCAACAGGTAGCAATGCAAGAGCAAATCATTGAGCCCAGCAAGGCCTTGATAGATGAACAAAAGTCTCAGATTTTGGCATATCACCAGGGAAAATGGGCTGAAAGAGAAAAGGTAGAGAGGGATAGAGAAACCCCTGATCCTAACATCAGGACCCCTGTGCCCAGGGATTCAAACCCCTTCAGTACCATGAACTCTGCCAGCTTCATGTCTGCTGGCTCATATGAACCAGGGGCCATGGGGATGGTAGACTTCAACAGAATTGGTAAAATGGGACTGACAGATCAACGTCCCCCAGAAATTGATGGACGTGCATCTCTGTACAGATCCAAATTTTAGGGCTAACATCTCTGATCAGGAAGACTCCTATGAGGGGAGAGTCAGGGAACTAGATCCGCAAAACTACCAACTTCCAAGAGATCAGTTTGTTAAATTTGGTGGAGAACTCCAGGAAATAAAGCCCAAAAAGAGTATCCTCTAGACCTCTTTGCAGGTAGGACAGTGGGGGGGGGTGTACTCCGCCAATCCTGGGAACAGGGGAGAGTCAGAAGACTCTTCTGAGCACCACAGACATAGGGAAACTAGGCCCCCACATTTTGAAAGCCCTTCTCAAGCTGGCAGAATCAGGGAGTGCCTAGAGGATCAGGGAGCCACCTCCAGTAGTAGTGCCCCTGAGTCAGATGACGAGTGGACTCGGTTGACTAAGACCAAAAAGGCAAACAAAATTAAGAGAACTATGCAAAAAGATCCCCTTAAGCGATCAAGGCCATTAGGAGTGTTATAACTCCCTATCATTGAAATGCCAGGTATTCAGTCTGGGAACACCTTGAATTATATGAACAGATGATGGATACTTTTCATCTGAATTGCATCCAATATGTGAAATGGACATTCTCTCCTGGGTACTCCAGCTTCTTTGCGGGACTGGAGGATCAGAACCACTCAAGATGGTCCACCTACAGGGCGGCCATTTTAAAACACTTCTCTGTCCATAGAAATACCCAAGAGGCCACCAAGGCGGCCTACAACCTGCAGTGTGGGGAAGACCAGGCCCCACAAGAATTTGTGCAGGAACTCAAATGTGCCTTTGCACAGACCACCAGGAGGGTGCACACAGATAGTAGGGAGTTCATTAACACCTTCTTCCATGCACTCCGCAAATACATCATGACTCAGCTGGTGAGGGACTTTCACGAGAAGAGATCACTGGACTGGGTCATAGAACAGGCAACCAGTATTTATGAGGTGCAGAAACCTGTAGAAAACAAAAACACCAAAGAAAAAACCCAAATCAGCCAACACCCCTGCTGCTGCTAAGGTTGCCCCCATTTGAGATCTGGAGATGGGGGGCCTAAAAATATACCATTACAGAATTCATCGAACCAAAGGAACAGAAGGCCCTCGGGCCAATCCCAGACAAGTAGTCAGGGAGGTAATCCCACAAATGGGACTCCTAAATCCCCTGATTACATTAGCCCCCAAAACAAGGGTAACAAACCCATCCTGGGGTAGGTGTGGACTCCCCCAGCCCAAGGGGGGGGGGGGTGGATCCAACCAGGTAGGTACCAACCCAGGAAACTTCCCTCCTAACTTTCCCCAGGAGGGCAGTAATCCCCCAAATGCTGGGTTGAGCTTCTTTCACCGGTGCCCTCAAAACTTCAACCTGCAAAACAACCCTCCTTTCTTTCCCCACTTTCCTGAGACCAGACAGCCCAATCCGGGAGAGGGGAGGCCAAGGGTGGAGGGTTACCCAAACTATCCAAACCCAGGGTACTATGGGAGAAGGGATAGCTACCCTTCCTGTGAGTCACCAAGAATGGACCAGAGACCCCCGTACCAGCCAGAGCGGGTGTCCCAACTGGAACGCCAGGTCCAGAACTTGTCCCAGAGTCTGGGCCGCATGTTGAGGGCTCAGCAGAACCCCCAGATGAACATGGTGGCTCAGAACCACTCAAACCAAGGGTCTGGTACTCCAGAACAATGAAGGGGAGAGGACCCCGACAACTCACCGGTTCCAAAGGAGGTGGCAAGGGGGGAAATGGGAGGTGTAAAGCCTTAAAGTAAGCTTCCTTCCCACTTGTGAAAAGCCCCTGGAAACCCAGGAACTGGAACCAAAATATCCAGCCCCCGAAAGTCTGAAACCCAAGGAACAGAGGGCAGATAGGAGAAATAAAGGACCTAAAATGACCCATTTTGTGGAGGAGGTTAGGGTCCCCCAATTTGAAGGAGAGGGGTCCTCAGAGGACTCTGGGAGAAAGATCTTCTCCTTCAGTGATGGAGAAACTCCTCCCAAAGAAAAATGGGTCCTGAGAGATCCTAATGAAGACTGGGTGAATGTGGGGACTGAGTTAGGATCGCCCATCATTGAACCCCAGAATGATAATCCAGAAAACCACCTTGCCCAAACCTATTCTGGGGACTGCTTCTGAAAGGGGGTGGGGGGTCGGACCAGAATCAGAACCAGGGGAGCCCAAAACTCCACCAATATCCAACTGCCACATTTTCTTTGAAGATCCCCAAGCTCCCACACAGAATCCTGCCCAAACTACCCCTGTGTCAGAATCAAGATTCAAAAAACTAACCCACCAACTGGGCCAAAATGCAAATTATCTTTTCCCCCCTTGAGGAGAAGGAGGGAAGATTTTATGCCCCGGTCCAAGTACAAGGGCAATGTACAGTTTCAGCACTGGTGGACACTGGATCCCAAGCCACTCTTCTGTCAAAGAGAGCCTTTACTCAGTTGAATTCAGGAAGGGGGGAGAGATACCAAATCTCTCTCACCCCTCTTCCTGGACAACTTCAGAACTTCGATGGGAATGAAATTCCTGTCGAGGGGATTGTGGATTGGGAAATTAAAATTGGGCGACACAAGGTGAAACACCCAGTCATAGTCGTGATGCCGGAAGGCACACCCTGTTTACTAGGGAATGAATCCTGCGAAGGCTGTCTCCCCTAATAGACTGCGTGAACAAAGTCCTCTGGACCCAGACTAACCGGCCAATAAAATTAAAACATAGTGTCAACCATATTAGTTTAAATGGCACATGCCACATGGTTGAACAAAAACAGGATCACATTGAGTTCCATTTTCAAAACAACCAAATCCCTGACGTGACAGTAATTGCTGTAGGACCATAAACTGGTAATGGGAATTCCTCTCTATTTCTGAAAATCAACCTTCCTTCCAGTTTCAAGTGGCATTCCACACTGGAAGGAGATACTCTGAAATTCTATACTAATTCAAAATCAAAAAATCCCACTTCCATATTCCAAAATGATGAGAAACCAGCTCAAAGTTTAGCTGACATTCAGAGAATTAGAGAACAGTTATTTATCCCTATCCGTTAAATGAGGGGAAGGACTCCGTTCTCGCCCGAGTGTGCATCAACAACGGTAAGACCTTCATCAGCAAAGCCATGTTCCAAAAACTCTCAAAAGATCCAGCCATTGCCACATTTAAATTGAAAGACAAATGGGAAATGGACCTGGAAACTCCCAATTGTAAACATCTCCTGCCTAGCAGGACTATGCTTAAAATTTCTATAGGCAACAAAAGCATAGTACATAACTGTTGGGTCGTGCGAGATGTCCCTGCTGCATTCTATTTAGGCAGTCACATTCTCAATCGCTTTGCCATTCGTTTGGTCTTGATAAACTTCAAAGCCTGGTCCCGATTAGGGGGTAATCCAATGGACTTTGATGATTCAGAAAAAGCATTTTGGTCAGCCCAATTGCTGCCGTATGCAGTTGAAGTTCAAATTGGAGAGGAAGTCACCATCGCAGGACGGACACGACTAGTCCCACTTGAAGTAAAAAATTAAGAGGACAGAAACTGCAAAATCCTGACGCATATGTTCACCACTAAGCCCATCTCCAACAGCAAGGGTTGGGGTTAAACCCAACAGCATTAGTCAATATAAAACACAACACCATTCCAATATTGGTGGATAACAGCGACCTTAGGAGTAACACTTTAGGCACAGGCACTGTTATTGGAATGGCGATTGATGACTGACATTTTTTCAATAGATTTAGGTAATGAACTGATAAGACTAATCCCCAATGACTGTTTTGACAGAGATAGCGATAATGACACAACACCAGACAGGATCTTCACCGGGCATGGGGGGAATTTCCTGGTGTACTCTTCCTATCCTTATGGTAAAGAAGTGGTGACCTGTGACTTCAGGAGGCATGAGGTGACCTTCCAAGTCCACCAGGACTTTCTTCCCTGCCTGAAACCCTCAGTCCAGGTCAATACTTTAACCAGGGACTTCTCCACCCAGCTGGAGGAGGCCGCTGAGATAGCCAAACCAGAAGTCTTTCCGGGCTTCAGGGAAATGGTTGAAGAGAGAGTCAATCTAGCTGATGACTGAGACTCAGCAAAAGTTGAAACAAGTTTTCTTAGATTTTCAGGATGTCTTTGCAGTGGGCTCCTATGACTGTGGTTGCACCGAAATCCATACATCAACAATTCCCACGGATCCTGGTATGACTCCAGTGTTTGAGAAGCAATATCCTGCCTCTCGCATCCATGGAGTCCCTTACAGGAATAATAAAAAACCTTGAGTTCCGTGAGATAATTCGTCCAGTCCACATCACCTTTAATAATCCAGTGCTGGGGATTTTAAAACCCAACGACCAGTGGAGACTCTGTGCTGACCTAAGGGAGCTAAACAAACTGGTCCACACGTCCTGATGGCCTCTTCCCTGCATTGACCAAGGGCTGGCCCAGATCCAGGGGTCAAAGGTATACACTGCCATTGACCTGACCAATGGGTACTGGACCGTACCTGTCAGTAGGGAGGACCAATACAAGCTGGCCTTTACCTTCGGGGGGCAGCAGGACACATTGACCCGGACTCCCTTCGGATACATCAACTCCAGCAATGAATTTAATATCTTCTTACACAAGGCCATACCCGACTTGGGTGAAAGGGGTAACCTGGCCTATGTAGATGATGTTCTGATCAAAAGTTCAACTGTGGAGGAACACAGAGTGGAAATCCATTCTGTTCTGATACAGTTTAGTGTTGCTGGAGCAAAACTATCTTTCCAAAAGGCACAGTGGTGCAGGACCCGTGTCAATTTCTTGGGGAATGAGATAACTCCTAAGGGTCTCTGTCCCCAGGAAAAGAAAGTGGAAGCACTCCTGAAACTAAAAGACGCCACAACCATGCATGAGCTAAGGAGCTTCCTTGGTGTTAGGCAGAATCCTGTGCAGTGCCCTTAGGGACCACTACACCTGATTAAGACTACAGGTGGCAATACAAGTTTTACCTTTGGTACAAGCCCGTACTACTAAGTTATAGTGGTAGCAGTAGCAGAGCAGCCAGGCTTATCTCAAGAGTAAATGAGGAGTAACAGAGATTACCCAAAGGGACCACAATTACTTTGACTCAAGCAAACACTGACTCAAGGTTTCAGGTAAAAAATATAAGTACATTTATTTTTAAACCATCAGTTATAAACACAACACCTCTATTAAACTGTAAACAAAACCACACGTTTAATATTATACAACTAACCAATTCACTTTATATAGTAAGTCTCAAGGTAAGTACCCTGTGTTTGAATGAACCGGTGTTATGCACAAAACACGATACCGCGGATACGGTTGCGATCACTTTTTGACAGTTCGGTCTACTAAATAAACGCGTATCCATGACATGAAATGCTACCGGGGCAAAAACACACTTAGCAACTGAGATACCCAGAGGGTGTTGGAGGCAAAAATCACAGGCAATATTTAGGTTAGGCAGACAGGATCGAGAAACACTCAGAAACAGGGGTTCAAAAGTCAAAGGGTCGGAGCCAGGTTTAGGTGACACCGGAGACCTGTGTCGAAGATCACACCGTTAGACAGTTCACGATTCAGTGTAGCCAAAGAGTACTTGGATATTGTCAAATTTTCGGAAGCAAAAGTTATAAGAAGGAGGGAAGACAAGGACGAGCCTTGAAGATGAAGAAAAGGGATTCACCCAGTTTCCTCGAGTAGAACACAGTACATTATTCCAACGATGCAGCTGGTGCCCTGGCAGTTGTTCCTGTTGGTTTCCCGCAGACCCACGATTCCTGGAGCTTCGTCGTGAAGGACGATGTCTGAAGGGGGTCTGCACCACACAGGGATGAAGCCGGCAGCAGCGACAACGAAAAGGTGTGCTCCTTAAAAAAAGGAGAGGCTCAGCAGGTGGCTATCCGGACCACTACAGCAGTGTGCAGCGATTTCGACCACGGCAGAGATCTCTGGCTGAAGAAGATGAGCTGGTTATCCCCACCAGGCTCAAGGGAAGAAGACTCGGACTAGATCTCCTCTTAGTCGTTGAAGGGAAGATAGCTCAGGACTGCAGCACGGCTTCACCGGGACGCGGTAGTTGCAGCAGCCATCGTTCTTTCCGCTTCTCTTCGGTTCCTTGTAGTTCCAGAGGCGACTCTGACTTCTAGCCCAAAAACCACCATTCACACAGCCTGGCTGTCAATCACGCAGCAGGGGGGTTGTCCAGCCGGGACAACCACCTCAGCCAATCGTGGCAAAGTGCGACTCAGGTTTCCAAGGATACCCTGTGCAGGGGGTGACTACACCCCTTCCCGACATTCAGTCTACCTAGACACCCAGGCGCCAAGAGTAGGGCTTCTCTGCATAAACCCGCCAAAAGATGGTGAACAAAGAAGGCGAACCTAGTTTGGCGCGCAAAGTAAAACACAAGAAGGACTTTAACAAAAAGAAATGGCGAATAAACCCAACCGGAGCCAAAAGAAAGACGATTTGGTCAAGTGGGTTTATGTTCGAGGCTAATATAATAGCCAAGAACAGTACCACGTTTATCTAATATAATCGCGGTAGAAAAGTTAGGGTAGATACCACTGCCACCAGCCAAGTCTAATTGTTAAAAGAGCGAAACAATGCTCAGGGAGGTACAGACACCAAAGGGGTACAGATTGGCCCTTTCCAATACTCCATGTAAGATGGGGTGTACTGGGTCTGTGTTAAAGAATGACTATGTAAAGTAAATGGCAACTTTACCTTTCTCTGGGGGACAGTAGTCAGCCCCAGCGAAATGGAGTCAGAGGGAAGTCTAAAAGACAATCCTGGGTTACTACACTGAAGGTGCTGTGTAACCCATACACGAACAAGAGCACTTGGAATGGTGTGCTCCAGTGCCCAACACTCCAGAAATCCAGCAAAGCTGCTGAGGGACTCACTAGGTGAGGGAAATTAGCCCTAGAAGGAGAATTCTCCCTAACACTTGGACTGACTAATTACAGTAGAAAGTTCATTGAGGATTACGCAGAGATCACAAGACCCCTGATCCATCTGTTGAAGGGGGGGGTCAAGTGGGAGTGGGGTCCAGAACAAGCCGAAGCAGTAAAACAACTCAAAAGAAGCCTCTCACAAGCGCCTTACCTAGCTTACCCTGTCAAAAACAAGGAGTTCTTCTTGGAGACAGGGTTCTCAAATACATGCTTGACCGCTGTATTATACCAAAAGCATGGCAATGTCAATAAAGTCACCTCCTTTGCAAGTAAGACTTTATCCTCTATGGAGGAAAAATTCAACGATTGTGAGAATGTACTCCTGGCAACGATGTGGGCATTGAAGAATTACCGCCCGTTCATCCAGGGGGAACACATCATAGTGGAGACTCCACACCAGCCTCTAAAATATCTTTAAAGTGACAGAATCCGGGCCAGAAATTTGAGTAATTCCAGAATTACTTCCTGGATTCTGTCAATGCTAGGCTTTCCTGTGGAGGTCAGATATGGCCAAAACAAGAAGAGTCCCCTTGCGCAAGGTCTGGCTGACTCGCATGATTGTGCCAGAGAAAACTGTCTCGAGGACAAAAGTCTTAAAATCCAAGAAAACATGGAGATGTACCTAAATTCCCTGCACAACGTCTATGAACAAGACAAGTGCGAGGGAATGCCCACTGCCTATGTGGATGAGTGCTCCTACCATGCTGACAACAACGGGGAAAAGGAACTGGTGGCTGGCGTGGGGAATGCCTGGGTGAATGATGCCCCGGAACCCTCTGCTGGGTACAAGATTGGTCCCCGTAGTAGTCAGGTGGCAGAGCTGATGGCAGTTCATCAAGCCATCCTCACTGCTGTCCAACACCAACTCCACGAACTGGTCACAATAACTGATTCAGATTATGTCCGGAACGGGTTCGTGGAGCACCTGGTTAATTGGAAAACCAGAGGCATGCTATGTGCTAACAACAAACCACTAAAATATGGCAAGCTAATACAAAATATTGATGATCTGGTCACCTCTAGTGTGATGACTATCTACTGGAAAAAGATCAAGGGTCATTCCAGAATAGAGGATCCAGACAAAACTGGAAATGACTTAGCTGATCAGCTGGCCAAAACCAGAGCCATCCAAGGGGATCTCCTTGAGCTCGAGTCTCTGTTGGGGGAAATTCAGGTCCCTGCTATCACTAGGTACCAAACAAAGGCTCACAATGAACTCTCAACTGTCCAGTAAATAGACTCCAGATGCTGATTTAATCACAGCTCAAAAAGAGGATCCAATCAATTGTAAGTTTTCTGAACACATTGAGGACCCTGAGAACTTTCCCCTGACAGATACTGATTGCATTGGGAAAGAGGACCTCAGAGTTTTGATGAAATGTCCAAAAATGTTCAGAATCCAAGATGGTTTGTTGGTGAGGAGATCCATATCTTGCTGTGACCAGTGCATGGTTCCTACCTCATTCCGAAGCCTGATGCTAAGTCACACCCATGATGCGGCCACAGCCAGTCATCGGGGGTTTCATACTACATTAGAAATCTTGCGATGGGTTGCATATTGGCCACACATGGGGCAGGACCTTGACCAATACTTGAAGGGGTGTCTTGTGTGTGCACATGTTCAGCCAACCTCACCCACACACCTTGCTCCCCTCCAAAAGAGGGGGATGAAACTGCCTTGGTCACATTTACAAGTAGATTTCATCGGGCCCGTCATTCGCTCCGCTAGGGGGAACAAGTACATGTTAACCGTAACATGCTTGTTTACTAAGTGGGTGAAATGTCTCCCGGCCCCAAATTGTAAGGCAGAAACAGCAGCTGCCCTGATGATCAATCACATCTTCTTGCGTTTTGGACTACCCCAAAGGATTGAGTCAGATCGAGGTAGTCACTTCACCAGCGAAGTGATGACAAAGATGTGGGAGATACTTGGGGTAAAAAAGGAAATTATACATTGCACACCGCCGGTCCTCTAGTGGCGGAGTTGAGAGGTACAATAAAACCATTGTGAGCATACTAAAAGAGTTTGTGCCAGACTCTGGGCCAAGTTGAGATATTCGATTACCCCTTGTCCTGATGGCCATCAGCTCTACCCCTTCTTCTGCAACTAAAATGTCTCGGTTTGAGCGGATGACTGGACGAAGGATGGTGCTACCCCAGCATCTGCTCTATAGAACCCAAGAGCAAACATTGATAAATGCCTCCACAACTCATGAGGATGTTGAGAATCTGAGAAAACACCTTCAACATGCTTTTGCGTATGCTCAGTGGAATCTAGAAAGATCTGCAGACAGTATGAAGACCAACTGTGAACTTAAGACAACGAAAAATGAATATCAAGTAGGAGGCAGGGTCTACTTGTCCAATTTCCAAAGGAACCAAGCCAAACAGTGAAAATTTTTGCCTAGCTGGCGGGGACCTTTTGAAATTGTGGACAAAATCTCACCAGTCACCTACTGAATCCGCATCCCTAAGGGTGACTTGACAAAAGAAGACAAGTGGGTCTACATCAATCAGCTAAAGAGTTGCCACCCCAGGCATACTTTGCGGCAAATATAAGAGCCTACGGAAAACCCAGAGGGAGAGAATTCTGAAACATAGGAGTATTTTAAATTGTCACTGAATACATGCGGGGAATATTGTAAATTGTCACTGAATGCATGTGTATATCCCATGGCTGTCATCCTTATTGGGGGGCAGTAGTGGAGAAATTTTCATAACGGAGTTGTGTTCTGTTTTCTAGATTGACACTGAGTGTACCTAACAACCAAGGAGGACCTCCTTCGGCACCTGGGGGAAAAAAACAAAGAAATCCGCAGTGTCGCTCCACACCGGAAAAGAAAGCATGAGAGAAGACGGGGTATTCTTCCTATTCCAACCAGAGCCAGTGAGGAGAGCGTGTTGCAACATTCGCTGATGGAAGAAGAACTTACACCTGAAGAAACTTGTGTTCTTCTTGAGAAAAATGGCACGTGCCTGACTTCCCCACGACTGGAAGTAAAGCCAAAGTCAGGGCGGGCTTCTGTGGGATATCTTGACCCATTCCAATGTGCCCCACTGCATCACTTTACAAATGATGAAAGAAACAGCCCAAAATGGATGCGCTAACTCCTGTGTGAGACAAAATCCTCAAAATTGCATTTGGATCACAACCAGAAAAAGGCTGCACACCCTGCCACACACAGTCGGGGGGGGGGGGTGGAAACAGAGTTCTCACTGCAGGAGCAGGCCAGTGGGCTCTGCCACATTCAACATGGAGGAAAGCAGCAGAATTGGGCTGAAAACCAAAAATGCCTTTTAAAATGTTAGTTTTGCAACCTTAAAAAGTGCTGTTTTGGTGATAGATCCCTTTATTTCCAAGGATCATTAAAATTAAAAGGGTATTGCAATGCCCAGGAGCATTCAGTGTGGCTCAGAGGACCCGTGCCTCATTGACTGACAGCTCTATAAATGTATCTAATGAAAAAGCAAACCAGGAACCCTTGTTTTCATTTCCACAGGAAAAACACGGCTAAACTTTGCAACAAGTAACAGAATCAGATGTGCAGAGAGAAACTCTAAACAAAGGCAGGATACATGTATTCAGGCTGCAAACAATGCCAGCACTCAAGAGAAGAACTGATGCTGACTAAAATGCCTATGTGCTGCAGAGGAAAATCGGATTTAAAAGAAATCAGTTTAATGTGCTTTTTCATGAAGTGCAAAATCGCCTGTTGTGAAAGCATTTTTTTGTTTAAAGGCTTAATTCTTTAAGAACGTCAAAGGATTGCTAATCTGAAAAATCCACCTATAAACTTTGTTCATTTTATATGTTTAAGTGAAAGATTTAGCTGAACTTAAAGTGAAACCCAGTCTTGAGTTAATTAACTATTTTAAAAAAATAACAATTCTGCTCTGACAGTCCTTAGCCTGGGAAAGGTTGACACTTCACTGCTGGCAGGAAAGGCTAATTGCGGGTGGGAGGCCTCCCATACTCATGACAAAGATTTAATTAGGCATTCGTCTGTGCCCCAGGTAAAGAAAATAGCAGGCTTGAACACTCATCCTTCCAGGGGAGGGGCAGGAAGCTCCACTCTCCAGGAAGAGGCTTCTCATTGAACTTCAAAGGACTTGCCATTTGCTAACACTAGGGAAGGAAGAAAAAAAACAGACATAGGATTTTTGGGTTTAAAATGCTTATTTTTCCACTTAACTCCAATACATTTAACTTGGCAGCAAGAATAAGGAAAAGAGAGAAAAGTAAATACATTTAAATCTGAATTTATGATAGCCATTTGAAGACTTGGTAGAATGTTTTACTGCGTAAGGAACAAAAGTTACCAAGAATGACCAATTGCGCAGAAACTATTAATGTTGCAAATGTAATAGTGTACCCATGTGCTAGGGGTGATTGCGCATATATGTACTGAATTAGGAAAGGTTAGGCCAAACCTTTGTTGGTTAAAATTGACAAAATTCAACAGAAAGGCAAAACCAAGTCCAACCGACTTGGGAGTTGGATTAGAATATGACCCACGAAATATGTAATTTATGTATCTGATTTTCTTAGAGGGCATAATTATAAAAATTATTTGTGGGAAAGTTAGATTTTGGTCCTAATAGCTATGGGAGGTTTCTAGATCATATCATAAAACATGAGAACCCTTTCTGTCATCCAACGAGTAAAAAGCATGGTGAGAACTGTGCTCTTGCCCAATCATAGCCTTGTGGGTGTGGGTTGTAAGTCTTCCCCTACCATAAACTGAGTGATGTCATTTGGCAGGATAAATAAGGGAACCTCACAACACACAGGACACACCGATTCCTGACTCCATCCTGATTTCCACGTGACGCCCTGTTCCTGAATTCTCCATCTTTGTTCCCGATTCCCAATTTCTTTGCAAAGTCAAGGCATCAGCATTGCTGAACTCCTTTGCAGCTAGGCCCAAATCCTGAAGCAATCCCAAAATCTTAAGGGAAACAATTGATCCAGTGTGGCTTGCTACCATTAATGCTTGCCTGCTCCACACTCGCCATCCCACTGATCTACAGTGTCCAGCAACCAGAAGGGCCAATCCAATCCAGTCCAGTCCGAAGTACCAGTCCAGGTGACCAGAACCGCCCCGCTGATCCAATTCCACCAGAAGTGCGCTGCTGTCCTTAAACCTGATCCATGATGACCAGAGCCCCTGACGGTCCCAAAATCTTAAATTAAAGTTCACTGTAAGTATCAAGAGGAATCATAGTAAACCATAGCATATTGTGCATTGCCTTGTCCTATCCCAATCTCTCAACCATCCTATCTTTAACTTAAAGAACCTGCAATATTGTCAGACCCATTTTTGAAACCTTGTCTTGATTCTGTGCGCTAGTGCTAAACCAATTTAATAATTTTGCCTTGTGAAACCCCAAACCTTAATCTGACTGAGTCAGCCAGGGCAGACACGGAGGTGCTGGGGTTGGTACCGCGGATAAACTCTGAAGTTTACTGTGTTTCAATCTGGTAACTTAGCCTGAATGCCCTAGTGTAGAGCATAACTATCTTTGTAAAAAATTATTTCTGTTTTCTTTTTCTAAAAACACCTCTCATTCAACGTTGCATAACTTCCTTGATTTAATAGCTAGAGACTTCATTTCAACTCTGACTTAATCATAAGACCTTTAGCTACATCGGTACCAAAAGACCGCAACCAACAACAGTGTATTTGACCCGTTTAGCTTCAAAACCTTTTAGTGAATTTTAGGCGGGAATTTGCATTACTGCAAAGTTTTACACATGTGATTTTCAATTCCAATTATTTCCAAACTTCCATAAATATTGAAAGTGTGTACTGTTGCTCATACTAAAGGTTATGATGATTGGCATCTTTTTCATATTGCTCCCTTAGAGATTCATATTAATTGAGGACTTTTGCACACTTTTCATTGTTTTGCTCAGCCATTTTTGAATGTCATTTTAAAAGTATCAGATTTCCAAAACGTTTTTCTCTTGTTTGGGGAGGGAAGATTGCATTCAAACCCTGTACACTGTTCTTTATTCCTGAATACCTGCTGCTGACTTACATCTGTGTAGAATTGCTTATTTGTGAGTTCAGAAATTTGCAGGAGGAAATCGTAACTTAAGCGCTATCTTTCAAACAAGCCAAAACTGTTCTTTTCTCTGTGTTTGATATTCAGTGTTGCTAAAAAGTGAATTCAACTGCATTATCTACTTTCTCAATGGTATTGTCACCACATTGGTGATTGCTGCCCCATATATTAAAACATATGTTTGATTTGAATTTTAAATAAATATGACCTTTAGCAACCAGCCTGATTCCTGGTCCATTGTGACCTGGGTGTATTTTGAGGAGGGGTGTGATATGAGTGGTATATCACTCAGAATATTGAACCTATAGACACAATAAAATAACTATTTCATTTGCGCACTGCATACTAGGCTGAGGCCAGCGTGTATTGCCTGATTGAAATCCTTAAAAATTGACGGCAATGTAATCAAAGCAGTAACAGAGGTAAAAACATTAGGATTCTACTTTGACTCTACCTTATCAGTAAAAAACAAGTTTGCGCCATGGCGTCATCAACAGCCTGACCTGCAAACTTAATAGGGCCTGCAGACCCTTTCTATCTAAAACTAGTTGCATCACGCTCGCAAATGCACTAATAATGTCCGAACTAGACTACTGCAATGCCCTATACGCAGGAGCAAACAAATACATTTTAGACAGAATGCAAACATTACAAAATAATGCTCTCAGAGCAGCTCTGAACATACCCAGCAGAGGGCATATCTCCAACATTAGAAGAGAGCAACACTGGCTAAAAATCAGCGATAGGATACTCCTTAAAGCTGTATCTCACACTTTCAAATACCTGAACAACTCTGCACCCTCTTATCTCACCGACAGATTGACCAGAAGAACTTCGACTCCCCCTACCAGATCATCCAACTCCCATTGTTTAGAAATCACCAGATTTAGACTCTTGAAATCCGGTGGAGCCAGCTTCCCAGTTAAAGCTGCTCTATCTTGGAACGCACTCCCCCCGGCCTTTAGAGCTGAACAGCCATACTCTAGACTTGGATGCAATTTGTTAAACTGCCTTTGAGTTAATGACAACTAATACTTGCTCGCCCTGCTGTACCTATCTGTGTACCTGACCTCTTGACGACTCTTATCTAAATGTATCACTTTGTTGACTCTACCCCTGTATTTATCTTGTATTACTTCCACCCTCTGTATTCCCATATTCTATCTTTGTACCTATTTACATGTTGTAACTAAGCTTCAAGTATTCTTGTAAATGCTGCACCCAGCTACCTGATGGTTTGGTGCACATTACCAAATAAACAAACAAACAAACAGGAGAAAGTCAGTCTTCCCTTATTCTATCTCAGAGCCACCTGTTTATTGGAGCCCGGTTGTAGGTATACACATTTTATGTATGTATAAAAATGGATTGAGCACAGACCAACGCCAGAAGGCATTTGGGTGCTAAGAAGCCAAACCATAAAGAAGAACCCATCATAACGCCACCTGCCTCAAAACAACATTGTCATAAGGGCCTTCCGAAAGCATAAATGGTCCGAAATCTCCCGTAGATATATTGACAAGGAATTCCAAAGTGTCGGTACCAGGACTGAAAAAGAACGACCGACTGCTCAAGCTTTACAGAAGCACAGAACTTGCATTAAATTTGCAGAGTCTGAGCCTAAAGTGGGAGACGGCACATAGCTAGTCAGTTTTGAATGAAGAAAAGCCGGCCCAATCAGAAAGAAAGCTAGATCTGCCTGAAGTTTAAGGCACAGTGCCTAGTGCTTAACCATTATACGGCTTCTTACAGGTAGTCAATGGAGTTTAGCCAATAGAAGCGAGGCATAAGACCATCTAGGCGCATTCAATGCCACCCGTACTTCAGAGTCCTCTAGGATCTGAATCCGTTGAATGAGGAAATCCAGCTGTCCCAGATAGATACCATTACAGTAGTCCAATGCCCCCATTATGGAGGCTGTGACTACTGTAGCATGAAATTGCAGTGGAACAAATGGAAGCACCTTCCTAAGAAGTCTCAATTTGAAAAAAACGGTCTTGCAGATTGCAGCAACCTGGCCTTCTAACAGCCAGAGAGGGGAAGTTTGACCTCTTGACTGATCTTGACTTGGCTCTTGACTGATGGGCTAGATGCTGGGCAGGGCTCTAGAGATTCTGGCCAGAAATCAGCATGCCAACATGAACAGGCCTGTGGTGGACCAACCACTGGAATCTCCGTTTTACAGCCATTTAAACTCAGCCACTTTTGGGACATCCATTGGCCAATCTCCTCCAAGCAGGATTTCAGCTTTGAAAGTGGTTCCAACACAGGGCAGTTAAGATTGAAGATGAATTGCATTTTATTGGCATAGGCATAGAAACGCACACCAGGTGATGCAATAATGTCAGCCAGCAGAGGCAGATATAGATTAAAAAGTAATGGGGATAAAGAAGAACACTGAGTAACCCTGCATAAATTACAGGTGGAAGGGGCACAGAAGGGTGACAATGATATCATGTGCCCCCCACCCTTCTCGCACACAGGTGTTGCCTGTTTTGCTTGTTTGTTCTACCCTTCCCCCCCTGCCCCCTCCAGCCTACTTCTGCAGGAGTCTGTCCTGATACATTCTGGTTTCACCATCACCATCTTGTGGCCAATTCTGGATTTTACTTTTATGGACTTCATTGATACACGGTGTGTCACCCTTTCTCAAATCTAATTCTGGACTTCCTTTGCATCTTGTACTCATGGTGGCCCTGAATCATGCAGTTCCCATCTTCATCTTGTATCCTGGCTTGCAACATGATGTGTCACTACTGACTCCTGCAATTGTATTCACTCTCTCCTCTTGCTTCTCCACTCTTTTCAACTGCTTACTCTCTGTTCTCTCCGCCTCTCCTTTTCTCCCTTTTCATATCTCCTCCCCTCCTCCCCTTACGTTCTTCTATGCACTTACTCTATCAAAATTGTCCCTGGACCATAGTATGATAGCAACCTTGTCTGTCACCTCCCCCTTCTCCCCTCCCCTTCCCTTCCTCATCCCCCCCTCAGCACTATCTGAATTGTTGTCAGGCCTAGTACAATAGTCGCTTGTTTTGTTCCTCCCCTCCCTTTCTGCACCCCTCTCCCTCACCTTTTGTTTTTCTCCGGCTCTACCAGAAATGTCATCAGGCCTAGTACAGTAGTCGCCTGTCTGTTTCCATTTCCTTCCCACTCTCCCACGCCCTTCCTTATCTATGTTTTAGCTCTTGCACTATCTGAAATGTCATCAGGCCGAGTACAATAGTTAATTTCACATCCTTACTGCTCATGGCCTGTAAGAATGTCACTATATTTTCCTTTGTTCCCTCCCTTGCTTTGAAGTGCTTTGAAACACATTCTGTATAGGCGCTATATAAATAAACTATCATATCATATACGCACAGTCAGACAAAAAAAATAAGACAACTGTACTAAGACCGGGCCTGTCAGCCCTGCGTGCTCCAAGCGCTGTAGCAAAATCTCAGGCTTCTGAAGGGGTTGGTTTGCTTTCAAGAGGACAGAATCACCAGACTGCACAAGTATCTCCAAGAACTGTTGTCACTCCCTAAAGAGCCAGCAAAGCATTGCTTGTGAACGCAGGGTGACATGGCTGCAGCCATATCTGCAGTTCTGTGGGCTTGCTGGCATCTCAGGCCAGTGAATGGGCCCATTCTGCATCAGTGGACACCCTCCAATACCCATCTAGAATCCTTCAACCCCCTCTTAACACCATCACAAAGGGTCTGGATTCATCAGAAGGAGCGGTCACTCCATGACTCCCTAAATGCCTGAATGGCCAACCACTGGATTCTAAGGGTGGATACTGACAAACCCATTAGAAACCCCTCATGCCAGAAGGAAAGAAAGTGAAATAAATGCCCTTTCAACCAAATCATAGACTTGCGTTGAAACCAGGAATGGAAGAACTTTCAATGTCTCAAGTACGATTGCAGCGTGGAGGGACACCTGGAGTTCTGATAGCTATCCAGACCCCATCAACTTCAGGAAAGGGGTTCAGTTAACCTTGCCCCCTTTCAAAGTGTTAACGATGGTTGCCAGTGCAAGGGGCTATCCTGGTAAACCAAAGGACTCAGGGTAAGTGGAGCTAATGCAGAATAACAAGGTCCATGTATTAGAAGTAGTTAGCAGGGATACTTCAGGCTCAGAGTTTCTTACAATTCAAACTGCAGGGGCACAGAGTTAAAGTCCAAACAGACAGCAGGGTTACCATGGATTCTGTAAATCAGGATGGGGGGGAATGAGATCGCCCTCCTTGAATAGATTGACCATGGAAATGGGGACATGGGCAGAAACCCATATATCAGCATTGACAGCAGTTCGCATACTAGGGGTTGACAATCAGGTAGCAGATTCCCCAACTTGAATTTTCCCCTCCATGCAGTATCTTACTCAGACCCCTCAGATCGTCCAGAGTATAATGTTCCAGATTTGGCATGCCTGAGATGGACCTCTTTGTCTCTCACAACAATTTTGAAGAGACCTTGGTACTGCTTGAGGTTTCAGGAACCCCCATGCATGGTATCTGGATGCCATGTCAGTGGTGTGGCCTCCTTGTCTTCTTTATGCATTCCCCCCTTTACCCTGATCAGGGTATTACTGATGCAGGTCTGGAGGGTGGGGTGTCACGTGATCATGTTGGTGCCATATTGGAAAGAATGTACTGGTTCACTTTGCTAAAGAAGCTAGCACAGGAGCCAGCATGGCTCCTCTTGCTGGACCCATGTCTGCTAGAATTTCCTCCCATAGGCTGAATATCTCTCTTGAGGATGACCTTCTCGGCCTGAAGGTTAAAGAGAGTGTTATGAAGAAAGGCTTGTCCCAAGATCTGGCCATCGATATCCAGAACTCCAGGTACCATTCCACACAGCAATCATACTTGAGGCATTGGCAGTGCTTCCAACCTTGGTGTCAACAGATGTCAAAATGTCCTTTGAAAGGTGATCCATTTCAGGTGTTGTCCTTCCTGCATGAGTGGCTCCTATTGGGCTTGTCAGTATCTACTCTAAGAGTACAGTGGGCAGTCATTCAGACATTTAGGGATCCTAGAGTGACCTTCCCCGATCCAATTTACACCTCTAGGTTGCTTCATAGGCTTCCATTAAAAACGATTTTGCCTCAATGGCATCTCCCGCTTATGCTCAGGGTTCTCCCCTGTTTGAGAAATTGGAGGATGTTCCCTTTAAATTCCATTCTTGGAAGGTAACTTTTGGGATCAACCTTGCATCTGCTAGACTCTTGGGCGAACTTCAATCCCTGTTGACTTCCCAGCCTTATTTGGAGATTCTTCTAGACGGGTAGCTTCTGTGCTCTAGCCTTCTTTTCTACCCACGGTTCTCTCTGTGTTTCATGTGGACCACGAAATCTGTCTACCTGTGTTCTTTCCTAATCCTTCATCAGAGGTTTACATACATTGGATGTCCATAGGGCGTTCTTCATTTACTTGAGAAGGAGGATCCTTTTCAGGAGGTGTGAATAATTTCTTGTGCCTTTTGGCATGGCAGTTAAGGGGGGTCATGTCCCTCTGCTGTCAGGCTGAGCAAATGGGTCAGAGCAGCCATAGCTGAGGCATACTCTAGGTCTGGAGCAGCGCTTCCCCCTTTGGTGCAGGGCAAGTATACCAGGGGTATGGCAGCATCCGGGGCTGAGGCTAAGAGAATCCCATTGCAGAATGTCTGTAGAGCGCCCACCCATGTGGCCCATAACCGCTTAAGAATCGGTGGGGATTTTCCAGGGTGGGTTCCCTCAGGCAGCCCCTTAAGTACCCTTCCAAAGAAGGCGAATTATGTCCACTGTGTTGTGATATGATATGGCATTTATAACGTGCCTGCACACAAGCGTTTCTAGGCGTGAACCCCTGTTCATTTCAGGGTTTGCAATAAAGTTGTGGATTGCAGCAATCAATGTGTGCATTGTTTTTTTTCTTGTGTCCAATGTCTTCCTGTCTAACACCTCTTCGAGAGTCGTTTTGGTATGCATCGGTCACGAAGGTGATGAAAAAGAGGGGCGAGGAGATGATGCCCTGATTACATGAGGCAATCTTCATTATACTGAGTCTTACTCTTCCTCATCGCCTTCCTGTCTCACCTCTCCCTCCGCAGAGGTCAGGTCAACGACGCGCAGCGTTATGAGCTTGGGTAGTTACAGGCCAGTGCTGGGCTCGCCTGTGCTACTTAGTGACGTGCATGGGGGCAAAGACGGGGCAGATGGGAAGTCCCTCCCAAAAACAAAAAAAAGAGAAGCGAGTCTGGCAGGGAGGCATCCTTCAGCCAGTAAGGTAGGTGACGAGGAAGAGGAGAGCTCAGTAATCCAATCATTGGTGAACATCTTGTCTGATACAATCGAATTTGTCCAGTGCATGATATGTACGGGGTACTGGAAAGCCATACTTCCACCGATTCCTTGCAATGAGAACAATTCATTCACAGTAATGACATAAATAGAAAAAGAGGATAATTTTTCATATTCCATTTACAAGGCATTTTAGTAAACATATAAAGCAAAGTTAGTATCCAATTGAGAAATGCACACAGAAGGCATTCACATTTGATCACAATATAAATCAGATATTCACATCTGCATGTGCTAACTATTCAACAAACGGAATTAAAATAACTCATTAAATAAAGCTGCATTAATGACATGAAACCAGACATTCTACAGAATTATCATGGCGACTTCTACAGCACAATTAGTAGATCTCATAATAAATAAAATACTGAATTACAAAATGATTCCCCCATTTCCAGCACACATAAAAAAATATTAAAATGTGCAGTTTCATTTTATATACAGGAATTCAAAACGGACACAGGGTTTTCTTTTTTTCTTTCAAAATATAATGGTCCTTAAAAATTGAAAATTACAATGGACATAATAAAATTTTAACGGCCACAGGATTATTCACTAGAACATCCTCTGTCAGATCCAATGGGCCTCATTACAAGTTTGCCGTCCCGGTAACTACGGTACCGGTAAGCTTGCTGGTACCGTAGTTACCGGACCAGCAAACTACGATATCTGCTCGCGGGTGCCTTTTTGCCTGCCAGGTCGGACCTGAATGGTGCCGGTGCATCGGGCCTCCCCATTCCCATTGAGCCCTATGTGGCTCAATGGGAATGGGAGCATTTTTTTACCGGTGCCCGGAAATGGGCAAATACCAGGTGTGGCGAGGCGTAATGACCCGGTAATTGCCCATTCTCGGCCGCCGGTAAGATTCGCAAGTTCTGCGGCAGCCCGCCAGTTTTACCGGCAAGGTTACTGCCGAACTTGTAATGAGGCCGAATGTCTCCTAAACAGTCATACATGCTTGTCTAAACCCTAATATCTTCTATCTAGGATTCATTAGAGCAGATTTTAAAATTTGAAACATAGATGGTGGACATTGCAACAGGCATTTCCGAAAAGGGACATATTTTTGCAACACACCATTACATACAGTGACAAAGGCCCAGCTCCAATCTAATAGGCACCCCCTTTGGGAGGGAGTGTACTCTCATCCAAATAAACATCCTCCAAATATGGCCATATCGGGGAATACCATACTTACAATAACGGACTCAGAATTGGAAAATGACATTTGGCTCATTAATTAATAATTACACAATTCGGTCCATGCGGGGACGGGAAATCGACACATTTAATTTGCAAGCATTAGAATGGTTGGATATTTAACATAACATACTTACATAAAGAAATTGCAAGTAAATGTAACATTGTTGAACAAAATGTAAAACATATATAAATAAATGTATAGTACACTGATTGAAAAATGTATTCACGCATTCAGAGACAAAAGCCCTCATACAAAAAGTTATAAATAAAGTATTAAGTAATGTTTAGCGTCCTTAAAAAACGAAAGACTTGCTGCAGTATTTCCCCATTGTGGAAAAGGTCATCAAACAGAAGGACCTAATAAAATATGTATATATTTAAGGACATGCTCACAGGAAGCCATCCGACTTGTCTGGATTTCAGTATCCATCATAAATTACACTAGTTGCTGGTACTCCATTTACAGCGCCTTTATGAATATGCGCCAGGTCTGCTTTAGAGCACAATACACCAGTGCTTTCTGTGATGAAGCACCTCCTATTAAAAAAGCAGAGGTTTTCACAGAGAATTTGAGAAACTAATGAAAACGCATTTCCTTTGTGTAGAGGGACATTAATAATTGATACACAGAATAGATTAAATGCATATTCTGATTTGAGGGTCTTGCTCCCCATAAATTTAGACAGATTACATGCCTCATGTTATCTAAATGTTGTTGTCATGTGAGCTATGCTATTAGAAAATCGTTGACCCGCGGCATGCAGGAAATAATGACAGCATGCTAGAACATATATTTGTGCAACTTTTTGTATTCAGCACTGGCACTATAACTGCACCATAATGGTGTTGAAACATTTCAAATGAAGGCTTTAAATGATAAAAATCCAACCCCCACAAGACAGGATTACCTTTGCTCAGGCAGCCAAAGGTTCTGTCAGGTGATTAGAGCTAGAGATGGCACCGATTCAACGGGTTCTTTTTTGTAAATACATTATTTAGGATATCATGGGGCCTCTGAGGTGCCTGCAATCAATTTTCCAGGATTGTTCCTGGTTACTGACCCATGATTGAGTGGACTGATGTTAAAAGCAGGCACTGGCTGATTGGGGAAAATTTTTCTTCAGTTTTAGTGAATTGTTCTTGTGGTGTGAGTTCCTTATAATAGGACTAGAAAAACAGAATCAATTATGTATGTATGCCTCTCGTCTTGTAAATGCATTTTTGAGGAGAACCATCTCCAGTTCCGGAAGCACCTCAAAACCTTCCTCTTTGCTTCTGCTTTCTCTCTCCCTCTCCCCTACTAAATCACTGAAGCTGTACTGAATCAGCAACTGGGCCACTCACCAATCTCGGTCCTTGGCCCAGCCACTCTCCCCTGCACTGCCTTCCTGGCAAACCCTGCACTGCGGGACTGTCTCTGTATCCCTACAGCCCCCCTTCCCAGCACTTGTCTGCACTTATCTTGCACTTGCCACCAGCTGGCCCTTATTATTTATCTTGTTCATTACTAACCCTGTACTGCACTTTCCCCTCTCCCTTTCCCCCTTGCACTTTTCCCGTCCCCCCTACCTTTGCACTTGCGCGATCTGAATGACACCTGGCCTAGTAGGATCGTTGTCTGTCTCCCCTTGTTCCCCCCTCCCTGCCTCGTTGCGCCTTGAAACACTTGTGTATAGGCGCGTTACAAATGCCATATCATATCATATCATACAAAAAAACTTTAAATGCACACTGATTTTCTAATCAGAGACACAATTTTAAATTAATATTGTCTGTTGCACACAGCACAATACACGGATATTGTTACCCTATGCCTCAAACATAAGCAAGGATGAAATTGTTTCTTCTTTGTAATGGGCTCCAGCTTCATAAACAACGTCTCTGCACATCCTGCCAAAAGATCAACATTTCTGAGCAACCAGAACATTCCTCTCAAAGAACTGAACAAAGCAAGGTGATTTCAGTTTGCCAACACAAGAAACATGTAAGAAGTTCCCTACCGCCATTTCACAAACCAAACGAAGGTCCATCCACAACCAAGACAACCGCCTGTATGTTGACCATATGAGCTGCCAACATGTTTTTAAACACGCCTTGCATGAGGTAGGTGGTGTGAAATACAGAGAAGTTTATTGAATCCAAGGAATCCGCCCCCTGTCCCCGAGGGAGAGCCACCCGCTTTGGGACTAGGGAGGTGAGCCTGCTAAACTTTACACCTCCAGGGGGCAGGGCAAGCAGTATTCTAGTGGGGGTGAACCCCGCCCCCCCCCACGCCCTTAGAGGACAGCAGGCCATCCCTTAACAGGGATATGTGCTACCCTCCCTCGTCTTTGGAAGCTAATGTCTTTATTGGATATAAGGGGATTGCAAGAGACAATTGTGAATATTGCTAGCAAAGAAGCTGGTGTGGATTCTATCCCTTTACTGTTACCATCCTTGCATGAAGCTCCGGACTAATAGATTGCCCTCTCTCAATGAAGGGAGGAACATAAAGGTCTCGCAAGACCGTCACGATGAGGAAGAGCAGGCGAGAGAGAAGCAAGCCTGCGGAGTAACGCAGAGGAGGGCACGCCCCCCCTTTGCCAGGAAGCAGCACAACACGCACACGGTGTGGAGAGCGGGGGAGCGAGTGACCCCGTGAATTTCTGCCTCCTGTAACCAGGCTGGGAGCTGGAGAAACTCGGACCCACTGAACCAAAAAAATCATTTTTAAGCAACCCTTGCATGATGTAGGTGGTTTGAAATACAGATACGTGTGATGGCGCCAGAGATTTCATCCCCTCTCCCCATTTGGGACTTGGGAGGTGTGCCCACTAAACTTAACACCCCCTATGGGACAGGGCAAGTGGAATCCCACTGGGGGTCATCCCCCCTGCTCTTAGAGAACAGGCCATCCTTTAACAAGAATATGTGCTACCCTCTCTTGTCTCAGTAAGCTAATGTCTTTATTGGATGAATGGGGAGTCTGAAAAGAGACGAAACCGCACAAAAGGTGGTTGAACGACACCTGCTGGAACTGACGCCCAAAGTCCCGCCATGAGCAGACTTGATGAACTGATGCACGCAGACTGACACAGAAGACCAGAGAGAAGCCGGAGTTGCGGTTCTGCACTGGCCATGCAGACCACCTAACCTGACGAATGCCGCCACAGTGAGCAGGGTACAAAGTGTATCCAAGGAACCAAGAGGAGGGCTGACAGGCCAGACCATACCCCAAGTCAGAGTAAGAAACCAAATAGCTCAAGAAGGGCTGAGAAGGCAAATAGCCAAAGATTGGGTGGTAAACCATATATCCAAAGACGGCTGAGAAGCCAGATAGTCCAAGATGGGGCTAGAAACCACATACCCCATGAAGATGTGAGAAGCCAAATAGCACAGGAAGTGCTGAGTAACCAAATAGACCAAGACAGGGCAAGGAATCAGAGAGCCCAAGACAGATGTGAGAAACTTAACACTACGGAGGGGTGCGAGAAACAGTACCTGAAGGCAAAGTGTGCGCAACAAGTCTCCCAGGCAGGGAGAAGGAGGAAATACCCCAGGACAGGGTGTTAGACACTCTAATTTGGGATGGAGTAAGCTGGCCCAAAGGGTTAGAGACTGGTATTCCAGGAGATAGGGAACGATCAAAAGATTTCAAACCTGAACTTTGCAACCCTGAACTTGAAACCATATCACTGGGGAAGTGGTCTGGAAGAAACCAGAGAAACATTTAGGTTGGGGTCAGAAGCCATCCACCACCTTCTATGTTCAGTAGAGCACCATGACCCAAGCAGGCTTGGTGGAGTTTATGTTCATCCCTTTTGTTAGTGGTGGGGATAAGATTCAGCGCAGACTAGAATTCTGGAGAGAGGACAGTTTTGTGTTATGAAACATCATGACAAACACCCTTCATTATTTTCTTTATAGAGTATGGAAGAAAACCTCTTTGGAGATAGGGACAGAATAGGCGTTATTTCTTTTATTTAATACAAATCAGTGAAGCATGACACCTTGTCCATCTCCTGACTTTGGCTTATCACATAAGGTAACAACAGTGTTAGAATTCAGTAAAAATATTTTTAGGGGAAAACAGTGCATTTTTTCTTTATTGTTGCACTGGTTTGACATACCTTTAAAACAAATGAGGTACAGTTTTGGACGGGAAGAATTTGTTTTGCTTCAACCAGAAATGGGAAAGGACAGATGGAAGAAAATATGTACAAATGTTTTCTTTTTTTAATCCAATTGGATTTTCTAAACAGCAAATGGAGAAATAAAAATAATGTTTTTTTCTTTCACACTCCCTGAATTCAAATACAAACTAGAAGAAACATCAGTAAATTAAACGAGAAGACCGCTGTTTTTTGTTCAGATCAAACATAGAAGAAGATTATAAGATACCCCTATATTTTTGCTGTCCGTTTAGCGCCCGGCAAGATTTTAAGTGATAAATTCTGTATTACTGAACAAATTAAGCACTGATTTGTCTGATTTATATTTTTCAACATTAACATAGCCAAACACAATGGCTATATTTTTCGTTGGAAAAGTTTAAAGCCTTTTCAATTTTAGGATTTTTTAAATCAAGTGTAATTTTTACATGCACATGCTATCTATCAGCTACATGCCAACTGCAAGCACACATGTAACTACACTAACATACATAGGGACTCTTTATAAATTTGGTGGTATATCGGTGGTAAATCCACTGCCACACCACCAAACGGAATTACCATTGGATTGCAAGTGAAGGTTTGGCAGTGACAGTCCCATTGATGGAAGGACGCCATGGGGATTTCCCTGGTATTACCGCTGGCAGGAATGCTGCCAAAATGGGCACATTTTGGTGATAAGGCGGCGGAATTACCTCCCACCTCACTGCCAAACTCATAGTTGGGCGGTGCAGTAATGCGGAGGTAAAAGTATTACTCCTCCATTTTTACCGCACTGTCCAACCTATAATGAGGCCCATAGGACCTAAGCATATTTAAATGCACATTAAAAGTACCCAGTGATGAGATTAGTGAAAGCTACACATTTCTGTTTAATCTCCTTTTCCGGGTACTTACAAAAGTATTCGTTCCCATTGCAAAATGCTTTTTTAATTTACAGCTAACTAAGATTTTGTATCTGACTAAATTAAAGCACATAATTTGCATCAATAATCTAGATAAAGTTGATTGTGTTAAAGGCAACGAGTTTATATGATGGTTTCTTTTGATTCAAATATGTACTATTTATTTAGACATTGTTTAAATGTCCTGCCTGAAGCTAGATAACACATTTTGCTCACTATCAGTGTGATAGGGGGACATGCACAATGTTGCACAATATAACCTAAAGTGCCATCTGATACTATATTGTTCATTTTTAATGTTTACTTTTTCATTACATACGAGAAGACGTAAATAAAAAAAAACAGCACACATTAAGTGGGCTACCCATTTATTTATTTTTACAATTAAGTGACTTGCAGCACAAAATTGCTTCACACCAAAATGTAATTTTTTTTAAAGTAACCATATGCACAAAACATTGAATATGCATTTCATGATGGAAGAGTAAACTATCTTAGGGGAGTAGTTGGAATTTGACACAAGCCCTTTCCTGGCACAAATCCCATATCACAGTGATTTTATGCATAAAAGAGAAGTGAGATTTAAAATGACAAATGACATTAAAAATGCTGGTGCCCTTCGATATCATCACTGCTTGGAAATGGGAAAGGAAAAATGTGCATAGCTATTTTGTTTCATTACCAACATGTGATCACAGGTTCTGCATTTGGGAGCACACAACTTACGTTACCACATTCTATCCATGTTTCCAGTGATCACCAAGACAATACGTGCATATACACAACATAAAGCGTAAAGCGGCAGATCACATACTACACATTTAGGTTTTGCCACGGGGTTTTAAACCAAAGATTTTATCTTTTTTTATTTTTCATTTTTTTACAGCAATCAAGAAAAGAAAAGGGGACACTTTTTTCATGAAGTCAGATCCCATCAAACATCGGAGAAAGACTGCCTATGAAGCTCCCTACACACACCTTTGTGACAAAAGAGGATTCAAGCATCAGCCAGCACGCCCTTAACACTGCTTTGGCACCTGTCAAGTTGCATGTCAAATCCTCACAAGAACACAGCTGTGAACTTTGATCACCACTGAATGAGTATTCAGTGGAATAGTACGCTCAGCATTCCTTCCCCCAATGTATTTCTTGTATATTTTAATTGCACTGCAATCACATGTTCCCTCCCTGTTGCCCTGTGGGCGCTTTGAAACAGAATGTATTTGCTGTATAAGCACCTAACAAGCACACAATAAACGAACAAATATTCTACAGGCTGTTTAATGAGTGCAGCCAGGGTTGAGAACATTGTCAGCAACCCTTATTGGCTACCCAATGGTGCTTGCACCATCCAGTCAAATGCTAGGTGTGGTGGTGTGCTTGTGGGAATCGTCATCCGGATCACCATCACTGAGTTGGTCAATTACTGTGAAATCTTTCTCCAACCGCCAGCTCTTGCTGAAGCAATGCAACTGCGATAGACTGAAGCAAAACTCAGCATCTCCAGTTTCCACTGCTGAGGAAAACCACAATAGCTTCAAATAAAGCCATAGCACTAGAGAAACATTTCAAGAAGCATCTAAGAAAATATAGTACCTGACCAAATCCATTCCGGAAGTCACTCCAACCTGGTCAGATGGTGTAACCGCAATCTTGAAAAGCTTTACATTGTCTAGATTCACTTCAATTGTAGGAACAACTACATATTTGGACACACATTTGCATACCAAGCATGCACCAACCAATGCTGGAAAATCCTATCTGAACAGTATCCGATGCAATGCCAAGCACAACTATTCTACAGAGAAACAACATACCTTTTCGAGCAAGGCCACAATGCCTGAAAACCGAGCCAATTCTTCTACTTCCATACAACCCAATGGGCCTCATTACTAGGTGGGCGGTAAGGGATTACCGGCACCGGTAAGGGCACCAGTGCCGGTAATCCCTTACCGCCCTACTACGAGTTCCCTTTGCGGGTCCTCCCTTAACGCCTGGTTTTACCAGGCGTTAAGGACAGGACCCGCAAAGGGACTTTAGAGCTAATAACTGTACCACAATTTGCGGTATCGTTATTAGCGCCTTCCCCATTCCCATTGAGCCCTATGGGAGCTGAAATGGGAATGGGGAAGGGCCCTGGTGAATGGGGAATTACCGCCCCCGCCAACCTTGGAATGGGGCGGTAATAGCTCCATTCACCAGGGCGGAGCCGGTAAGGATTTGGAGGTAGCCATGGCGCTAATAGCGCCATGGTTACCTCCAACCTCGTTCATACACCAACTGCATACTTTGGAGTCTACCTGGTTTGGAACGCAGGAAAAACACTGTTGTGGGAGATGTTGCTACATCACTTGCACAACAACTGCTGCATAGCAACATGGCTGCACTGGAGTATGATTTTCAGGCTGCAACGCGGAACCAGACAGACATACGCTAGATGCCAACTTTCTGTAAAGTCGTCCTGTTCATTGGGAGTTCAGCGATCACAACAGAACTGTGTTCTTCGTTTGAAAGTATGTTTTTTACAGGTACAGCAGTGCTTTGCAGAACTGACTCGACTATCCATCACTTTACTTTGCAGCACAGAAACCTTTCAGGTAATGAAAGAAAAAGCCGCTTTTTCCCTTGAGATGGTGTAAAAGAGGTTTTTTTGCTTTTTTTTTTTAGTAACTGTAATCTTGATAAATACAACTGCCAAGAGATAATTTCCTATGATCTCAGAAATTGTACAATGATGACTCTTTTCTATACATCAGGAACCCTGTTAATCGACCGGCGAGTACTGCATGATGTTGCTCGAATAAAAGTAGATTTTTCCTTCCTTAAAAAATATTAAGAATGGGCAGCATCAGCAGTAATAATGTCATGGCCGACAATGAGACCTCCTCAATGTGCAAGAAGCTACTGCTGCATGATGTGTGCCTACCTATAAATCATTAATACATGCATCTTGTCTATTGTTATCCTTATTTTGCTTACAGTACGCACTGCTTACTATTTGGACCCAAATAAGGCAAGGCTTCCTTTGTATCTTCCTATGCAGAAAGCGGGTAAAGAAATGGCAACTACAAGGCAGCTGAGACCTTATGTAATTGTCCCTACTCTAGAGCTACATTCAAAGGCACCTAGTCCTGCGATAGATAAATCGAGGCTTCCTTTTGAGGGAAGGTCACGTATGGAGATTATACGAGACTCCTTTTTTCCTCCATATTATGTTAATAGGATGAGACTTCTGGAACTTTCTCCTACACAGGTAGTACATGTAAAAACACCAAGTCCACTGACAAATGTTTCTGTAATTGGTCCACTAAGAAGGAATTATGCTGACATACTTCATGAGATGATTATAGAAACTCGTAAGAAAAGAATGAGACCTAAGAGAAGTGCTAGCGAGGATGATCATGAGTTAAATGATTACCTGGTTGGTACAGCACACTTGGGGAATAACATTTGGTATCAGCATATGAAAGAAGTGGGAAGGAAGACCTCAAAGGAGGAAGGCTTTGCATGTACACTCCTGCCTTATAACATGGGGAAGTCTAAACATCTTCATAGTTATTTAAATAGACGTTCAGACAGCACATTTTCTATCACACGTAGCACTCTGCCATACAAGAGGCCAGTTCATGGGCCGAACAGCCTATCTCAAATGGGCAACTGAATGGATAGATCCAGAAGAAGATGATTATGTCCAAGATACAAAAACAAGGCTAAGAGCTCATACCAAGAATCACGTGATCAGATATGAAAAACCTGGAGGAAAAGGAGCTGGAATCAGATGGGAAGTAAACAGAAAACTGGAGAGTCCAGGAAAATCTGCAGAAGAAATGTGTAGATGGAAGAACAGAGGACAGATGCAGATTTGGGGATCAGTGCTTTCACCAGATGGATGCGAAGAAAGAGTGGTCATCTGCAGAGCCTGGGTGGTCATTGGTTTCTATCAGCCAACCATTGACATAGTGCAGAATGGATCCAAGCAATGGCACAAGAAAAGTTGGAGAGAACCAGAACTGTTGTCAAATATTTGATGTACCAGGAATGAGCATTGGAACAGCAGTGATAATGGATCACTACTGGGCGTGTGGATGAAGCTGCGCAAGGACTGGGGAGGACAATGTTCCATAGTAAATGTTCATGTTCCAGCATTGGTGATTCCTAGAAGTGACTTGAACATCGACAGCTTTCCAAAAGCAGATGCTCACCTGAGGAAGAAGAGATCTGTGGAGCTGATAAGTAGAATGAAGAGAGAGAACTATTTCTCAGCCAAGTCAATAGAAGCTTTTGATGCCATTCCATATGAACACAGACTGTTCAGCCAGACTTCATCGATATTTACGTTGATCTTTATGCTGAATATCCAGGTTGGAGCAAATACTAAATGGTTGCAAATGACAAGATGGGATTTGTTGCAGAAATCAACACTACCATAAATGGATTCAATGCTATCAGACAAGAGCTGAGAGCCATACGACTGATGACTCTTCAGAATAGGTACTTGCTAGACATGATCACAGCTATGGATGGAGGTGTTTGTGCAAACATTGGAGAATCATGTTGCACATTTAACCTTCTCATGTTGACGAGAATGGTACCTTGACAGAGGCCATAGAAATGCTGACAAAGTTGCATGTCCAAATGGTGGACAAAGTGGAAGACATTGCTGATGATAGCTGGTTTGGAGCGCTCTTTTCTTGGGTTCCACAATGGATGGCACAATTGATGGCAGATATGTTCAAGTTTCTTGGAGCCCTGATAGTGATGGTTTTGCTTGCATTCTGTGTGGTTAGGATGATAATCTCACAATGCAAAAATACTGCAAAAGAAAGCTATAGGTATGAAGATCATGATTGATGTTGAATCAGGATGGAAGACTAAAGACCTGACAGATGAAGAAATCAGAGATTTCGTGAAAGCCAGCATCCATGATATGATATGATAGGTTATTTATAACGGGTTTAATATCCAGAGGTTTCTAAGCGTGGACCCGTGGATTGAACCTGTGTTGCTCCATATCGTCTTGCTTCCAAGGCAAGCACATTGCCCCTGAGCTATCCTCCCAAAACATGCACCTGAAGGATCGAAATGACTATATCCAAAGAACCATAAGACGTATGTGGGGAGATGGATCTATTGCAGTCCAAGTGGTCAGTGCATGCTCATGACTTGGAACAAGGATGAGCATGTGAAATCAGCTGGATCCTGAAAGGAGTAATCAGGATATGGGTCCCAAAGAAGCATTTCTTCAGACAAGGATGTCTAGATGTGAAGAATGATGGGAGGGTGATCAATGAATCGCCCAGAGGGGGGAGTGTAGAGAAGGAGCCAAGTACACCCACCTCAAGCATCTAGCCCATATTGCCTATGTGTTGGGAACTAGAGTTTGAGACATGTGCAGTGCCAGTGAAAATACTGATACCAAGGAGAATCCTGGATGCAAGATTCCCATTAAGAAAGCCATACTTGCATACGAGACAGTATGATGGTCATTTGAATGCAATCTCAGAAGAGGCAGGACCAATAAATGAAAGAGCAGATTGGTGGCATCATACGCAGCCAGACTAATGTACATGGAAGAGATGCAGAGACAAGAGAAGTGAATATAGTCTATAAGGCATCAAGAAAGTATCAAAGATGAGTGACATCTTGGGCTCGAGATGAAGAAACTTATGCTACAGAGACGATGAAGATATCAAGTCATTTTATACGTGTACAGATGCAAAGAAACGCAAGCATATGAAGTATTCTTGAGGCTAGCTATGTAGTGAATAGATTGCGGCATGCGCCAACGTATACATATATAGGAGTAAGTAAAGAATGGATGTTTCCACAACGTGTTATAGCAGTGCTGGACCAGAGAAGGAAGGCCTTTTCCAGTGTGTCGCAGTTGAAAAACAACAAAATTACAGAAGTGAATATCAGAAATATGAGGCTGGATTAGCCCCAAGAAGCCAAGGTCTTATCGGACTGGGATGAGCAGACATTAGTTACAATCGTGTGAAAGAATGAAACTCCTGTTCAGAAGGCAAGGACGAAAACAAGGAAGATGTCAGACTTTCATTAAATAGTAGTATTTTAAATGCACCAACTCAAATTTGTGGTCTTCAGTCACGTGAAGGGATGAACTTGGACAAACATGATGAATCACACCTACGCAGAGAGGCAGAGCGTGCCTCTACTCCCCTCTATTCTCCAGAGCAAAGAACATTTCCAAGGCCAAGTTCAAAGCCTTAATTGATGTGCAGACCACTGAGGTGATGATAGATGATATCTAATTGGTGGGAAGCTATGGTTATGACCAGCTCACCAGCACCTGGAAGTGCAGCCTGCGTGCTGCTAACGTGGGTGGAAAAGTACTGATGGATGTAAGAGTGCCAATCAATTGTAGGGGACTGCATGATTAAGAGCCCTATAGTTTGTATAACCAATGGGACGTTGCATATTTAGTGATGTTGATAGGGACTTGTTTGAAAAATGGGCTTAGTACTCCCATCTGATGTTGAAGAACCTATCACTTTCTAGACTAGTATGGAGCGTATGCCTAGATGTTCCCTCTAAGCCTATCACATTTGCCACTAGGTTTTTCTAGTTTGCCATGTAGGATGACGTTGGTAAGTACTTAGGTTAACGTCATCAATGACGAGTTTTTACTATAAGTATGATGTTTTTTGTTAAATGCATTTCGAGACCATGCTACGAGACGTCCGTTGATGTCCGTTGTACTCCCTGTTTTAGATCATTGATAATAAAACAGTCAAATTTGCCAACTTCCTGAGTCATTTTGATTATTGATGTTTGAGTAACTTCTGCATCCCCATTCATCTCAAAGTATTGCTACCTCGTGTTAAAGGGCTGGGTCGGCTGTCCCGGTTCAGCCTTCTCTGGGGGCTGGCCATCCACTGAGTTAGAGTGAACCTTTCTTTATTCTCCTTTTCGTCAATCTGCCCTGGGCTCTAGCAGCCCCTCCACTTCCTTCCCCCCTGCAGTTCCCTTCCTGCTGTTCCTAAGGTAGTACTTCAGTTAAGGTTGTCCGTCCCGGAGCTACATGTACAACACAAGGGTCATTTTACCTGAGATCTGCCAGGGAGCGACTTGGGAAAACCCCCACACATGTTTTTTCCACTCACAGTTGTGTTTTCTGGATGAAATAGAGAGCAGATTTGGGGAGGGAGGTGCTGAATTCTGTGGAAAAATTAGCTTTTAGGGACAAATTTCTATTTTCAATAAAACACAAGTGTTGCATTTGCCTAGTGTAGGTGACAGGGTGCTATTTTACAGAACCCTAATGCTTGGGTATTCCTCATATATTTAGGACAGGGATGTGAAAATGTACATGAAGATAATGGATTACTTTTGGTAATCTTCATTACTCATAATCCTACTCTTCCTCATTAGATGCCCAACCCCTATCACTAATAAACTACAAATATCTTCTGTTGACTTGTCAGAAGCAGCTGAGATTTCGTTCAGTGCGGCTTGACGCATGGTGAGTTGTAAGTGGGGCGGTGCTGAGGCCATTCCTCTAACCGGTAGAATCAACATGAACGGGTGCTGTCCTATGCTGTGGCTGCAAGACACGAGCTCGAGACACTACTGGCTGTACAGGTGCAATAGCTAATATGGACTATTGCAGACATTTCTGGGCCTGCAGAGATTGTTGCAGAAGCAATTCAGAAGTGAACAGGAGCTTGGCACAGCATGATAAGTGACTGAGCCATAGCTGGGTGAGCTCTGAGATTAGATCCTGTATTCTTTATCGGAAGTTCCGCGCCCAGGAGACAGTAACTCCTGAGGCGGTTGCCTTGTGCTTGGGGATTATTAAAGGGGAAAGAGGTATGGCGGTTGTGCCTGTGGTTAGCCTCCATTAATTTTTTGCAAGAACTCCTCCTTCCAGGTCCGAGTGCAGTGAGTGCAACAGCACTCTGCATTCTTTCTGTAATTGCAGAGCTCACTAGGGGTGAGGACTTGAGGTTGGATGTTTGAGGTTGGAGGGCCCTGGAGACCATCCAGTGATTGTTTATACCACTCATATTTATCCCTATTAATGGAAAACAGCGCACAGTCTGCTGATCACTCAGACCGTTTGTTGTATTATAGGCATAGCCTTGGGCAAAATCAGTCCACTGAAAGTAGTTTTGCAGACCCGGGTGATTGGTATTCCTGGATTGGGAACGAGTCACGGGGCATTCGAATTAGTGTTCCTCTTATCCAGCATGGGAGCGTTTGTTGGCTTGGCAGGATAGGTGTTCAGCTATCCAACACTTACCCTATTCTGTGGCAACATCTAGGCTTTGCCTTGCTGAAATTCTGCCATTTTTGTCAGGTTAGTTTGCTCCTGATTTTTTTAATCTTATTTTGATCTACTCCATAAACCATGGGAGACCAGGTGACTACTCTTAAAAAACTCTATCTATGATTTGAGGAGCAGAATAAATGCAGGCCCTATGTCTATTGCCACACAGTTGGGTGCATCTGCTGCTATAGATCCTGCCTTGGAACTACCATTGCCTGTGTTGCAGGTTGCATTCTTGGTTGGTGCCCCTCTTATTTTGGATCAGCCCATTCATTTGGGGCAGCCGAGCTCTAGAGGACTAGAAGTGGCATGTTCTAAAGATAAAAATGCAGTTTCCAAATCCACTGCCTCTTATTTTGTTTAAATGCAGAAAACTAAAGTGATTGATCTGCAACAGCCTACAACATCAGGAGTGAACGCAAAACTAATCCTAGCGGCCCCTATTCAATGTGGGCAACCCCTTATTGCAACAGAGCGTGCCTGTGTTGTGACACGGGAGGTTGAGCAACAGAACTCAGGATCAGAATTTTTTTTTCTGAATATGCCTCCTATTTTTCAGAGGTGGCTGATCCTGACTCATTGATTACATCGTATTCCTCAACCCCTGCACCAGAACAGCATCATAGATTCACAGCAATAATTAAGTCCTTTGACCAAACTGCCAGGGGTTCTCTATTGACTTTGTTTGAAAATTTATAGCGAGATTCGCAATCTCAAGCAGTGTTACTGAACTTAATATGGGGAAAACTGAAATGCATAGATGTAAATGTCAAAAGTACCATGGCTGATGTAATAACAATGGATTTGGGCAGGGCATCTAAGCCAGCAGTGGAAAATGGGGTCATCGATTTGGTTTGCTTGGGGACTAAGGGAGTTGATTATAGCCTAAGAACAAAGGGGGTGGTTATAGTGGAGGGTGGTGTGGTCCTCCATCCCACATTATCTCCAAATGCCTGGTAAACAAAGAGTAAACAGCAAAAAACGTCTAAAAATGTTAAACAGAAATCGCCAACCCAAGTACAAATTAATTTTGTAATGCCCTGCCAATGCCACTAAGAAGTACACAGGTCTTTAAGCCTGTGCTAATACAGGAGGCTGGTGTTCATGGTGGGGCCGTATTGAGGCATAGCCCTTCTGGTCCGGATATGGGGGGCCTGAGGGCTACAGCACTTACAGACTGTGTAAAGGTCTCCACCACGGACTCAGCGGCTCAGACGATCTTTCAGACCAAAAAATGTATACAATGTGATCTGGGTCGCCTGGCTCCTGGTGTAGGTGTTGTTTGGGTATCCGCCTCTGGTGAGCAGAGGAGGGCCCGGGGATGGAAACAAGATCTCTGAATTGGGAAATACACTGTGGAAACCTGGATCTTTCGGAGGGGACGCAAGGGGTAGGAAAGGGCAAGGCTAGATGCTATTCGATGCAGGAGGTAGCGTTGTTAGAAAAACCTACTTAGGTTGATTTGACAGCGCCCCTAATTCCTTTATGGAAGAGCCGGGTTATTCTTGGCCCTTTGCGGACCTCCGAAAGAATGGGGGAATAGACACAATTTTTTCCCATCTGGTTGCAAGTGGTGGCCTGGGGGCCCGAGGGGAGGCAGGAAGAGAGAGCAGGCTCCCAGTCTGCTGCCCAGCAGAAGTGGCAAGTGGCTAGCAACAAGACAACAAATGGCCAAATAAATAATAAGCAAAGGGGACGGTCATTTAAAATTGAAAGTGTACTTTAGGATAGTAGATATGTCCTGCTGAATCTATGGTATTCTGAGGGTTCTCTCACAGATTCCCTGCTGAAGAGCCATATGCACAAAAGATCTGGAAAGAGTTGACTTTCCCTTTACTAATAGAACAGATGTAGCAACTGTTGTGGGTCTGTCAAAGATAGTTTTTGACCTCATATTGAGTGAAAGAGTGACATTTTTCGCCACTTGGGTTTTGATTTATCTCAGATAGATCCCCAGTTGAAGATGACTCTGGAGGGAAGATCCGTGGTAGTCAATTGAGGGGTAATGTTCACGACTTAAAAGCGGGTCCAAGATTTGGAAATAGGGGCTCTAGCATTATTTATTTATTTGCATTTTTAAAGCGCTCACACAGCCCGCGGGCATCGAAGCACTGTTACAGGAATTGCTTATTTTCGTTTGCGTAATTGTTTTTTTTTTTGTCTTAGTTGCGTATTTATAATGTCCTTAAATACCCAGAGGTTTCTAAGCAGGACCCGGGGATCGAACCTGTGTTGCTTCGTGTTGTCTTGCTTCCAAGGCGAACACGTTGCCGCTGAGCTATCCTGCCAGGATTAGCCAAGAAATCAGGGAGGTTCCAATCGTGAGGAAGGATTGGGCTTGGGCCCCCAGTGTGGGTAATGAAAAACCACAAGTGAGGCAGAGAGAAAGACATTGGTAAATTATCAGTTCTCTCTTGGAATAGTTGCAACCACAATCATCTATACACAAATCCGACTTTGTGGATGACCCCACGACAGCATACAATTATCTTTATACAAGAAATGTGCATGTGCAAGTCTCCTTTCTTAGACGGGTTTGCGTAATTATTTTCTCTGGCAGAGAAGAGGCCCAGGGGTAGGCGCTTGGGGGGTTTGGTTACCCGAATAAAAAAGGTGACTGGGATAAGGTTTGATCATCAAATGATATCGGATAAAAGCATTCTTGCCGTTCAAATAAGCATAATGAATAGTGGTATCGAAACAAGGGTTTTATTAATTAACATTTATTGTCATTCCTTATTGTATAGGGAACTGGTTATCTATTTGGGCGGATGGCAGGATAAACTTGTCTGGTGATCTGAACTCATTTTGCTAGCGTGTGTGTTGGGGCGAGGCAGAACGCTTCTATGACGAGATCTAATAATGGGAAGAGGTGGTTGGAAAATGTTAATTCACTGAGCCTGCATAGGCTGGATGGTTCCGTTATGGGGGATACTAAACCACTTCAAATAGGTGTTTAATGCCGGAAGAGTCATAAACTCTCATGCGCATATGTTGACAAGAAACAAACATAAGTCAAATAGTGGCTACTGCTGTATGAAAAAACTGCAGTGCACACTAAAAGAAAAGCAGATTTGTCGAGACGACACCACATATATTACCGCTTGGCAAGTCAAAGAAATGAACAGGATTCTTAAACGTGCCAGCGATAAGAACTGCCTGCTAACGAGTGACACGCTGTAACATTATGCATATTTAATTTTCCGATCCATTTCAAAAGACTGACCGAACGTATTCTATCCTGTCGGTCTGAATGCCGTTGTCAAGGCATAATGTTGAAATGCCGCCAGCTAATATCTAGCCAGATGTGACAATACCAGCCCACCTTTGTAGTTAAGCATAGCGGCTATAAAGTAGTGGCAACTAACAGTTAAGTCAATATGTCACTTACCGTGTTTGGCTCACACATCCGTTCCAAAAAGTATGCGTCCTTCGGCCTGACATCCGCAGCGCCGCCTCGAAGCGCACTAATTCACGGCCACCTTTAAATACAAATGGCAAGGGATCAACTAGCATATCATGTGATTTGACGGTAGAACGTAAATATGAGTGGGTTCCAATGTTCCTTAAAGGAACATGGACCAACCTTCAGAAGAAAGATGTCCACAGAGTTATTAAGGAAAAATAACACAATGGTAGTATACACCTAAAATAAAAACTGAAGTTAAGTTTGCAGATCTGTCCCATTCTAATTAGAATAATCGAAATGCAACATAGTACTGGCGAGTAATCAGCCCAGTTTATTATGTGCATTTGTGCAAGGAATTAAAGAAAATAACAAACCCATCTACAATACTGCATGAGGGTATATCAACTAATTAAGAGTAGGCAGGAGTATCCAATCTAACACCCCAACAAAAGGGAGGCCTACACCAAAGGGTAATGTTTAATGTTAGGGACCCAACTACCATGGATCCTGAATAGGTCTTATATTGCAAAGTAAGAGGAGAATGCTAAATGGAAGTCTATATGTCTGTTCTAAAGAGGTGACAAATAGAGACCTGCATTGTCTGAAATGCCTACAATCCACTCAAGAATTGAATTCACATTGTTCCAAAGTATTGAGGCCTTTATCAACCATTTTAACCATTTTAAAGTTGTTCCTTGTATGTTAGCCTATTTTCTACCTGTGCAGTATTGCTATCAAGAATTTTTTCCACACAGAACCATGTAAACTGTTCTAAAGTGTGATCCATCTCCACATAATGGAGAACCACTGGCGCACTGAGATTACATGTTCTGATTTTGGATCGGTGTTCCTTAATGTGTAAATGTACCTCCCTTGAGGTTTTACCAATGTACAACATTTTGTATGGGCACTGAACAGCATAAATGACATGCAAAGTTTTAGATTAGAGACACTAGAGGCTCCTCTCTAAAAGAAATCGCCTACCCAGTGGTCTACGTCCACGAACAGGATAAGGCACAAACAAGGACTTTTACAACAGGAACCAAAAGGCTGCACAATGAATCTTGCAAAAATTGTTAACACAATTGAGTCAAGAATAAATAAAAATAAAAAAATGACATTTCTCCTTTTACAGGTGGTAAAAGTGCATAAATCCCACGTCCTGCCCTCACAACGAAAGATGTAGTTTTCTTTGAATACTTACAGGCCACGCAAGATGTACAAGGGTAATGGCCTCTCACTGGATTAAAGTTAGTATCTCTAAATGTATTCAGGTATCAGCCAGTATGTATTAAATATAAAGTGAGACGAAGATATGTCGAAAAGGGAGAAGTATCAGCCATCCTATTATATTATGAAAAAGGGAAAATGCATTAGAGATTGCTTGGGAGGCAGGAGTGTTTAAAAGAAACACATAGGTATTTTAAGGTTTGGGATTGAGGAGGCAGTGCTAACAATAAAGATACACTTATTTGTCAAGAAACTCATTCAGTTTTATATTACAGATGGACGAGAGATACCTACGCACCAGGTGATTGACGGCAACCGATCCTCCGAGGAGGGAGAAAAGCCTGTGTAAAAAGGGTTTCAAGGGGCCAGCCAGATGCCCAGTTGTAACCACTTTTTTGAAAGTTTGTCCCTATGAGACTTCCTCATCCTTGTGTTCCCCAGAAACAATCGAATGCCCCCCAACTGACTATCTTATTCAAATCAGAAGATTGAGAGTTTGAGTGCTCTATGATTGCAAATAAGACAATGAAATCAAAAGGACTGGCCTATGAAAAGGGGCCATCGAACTTGCTGCAAAGCAGCCCAAAGGACAAATAAAATAAATGTACTAATTATAAAGAAGGTCCATGGACATGGAATAAGCCAAAACAAGATGAATCAGGTGGAAGATGTGTCGATTGAAGACAAAAAAAAAAGATGAACATTACAAATATGTAAGGAAGGAGGGCAGGAAACAAGGAAATGTCATGGGGTAGGAGAAAGGAAAAAAGTGGATATAGCCAGTGAAATGTTGCATGTGGACGGAACAGGAGAAAATAGGCTGGTGCGTTGGGGGGCGGGATCCAGGCAAGAGCAAATAAAGTCATCCTTTGAGGATATGCGCATAAAGATTCAAAGAGGGTGAAACATTGCAATGATCCTTTGCCAAAAGGAGACACATATATGTGTTAAATTAAGAGAGTACAAAATGATTGACGTCACTGTTGATTCCGTAGAAATGTTTTTATGATACCTCCCATATTGAGATAATTCACCGCAAGGTTGGGGGTGACTGAGACAGGGATATGTAGGTACACTACATATGGGGTAGGGTGGACACTGGGTGTAGTGGTTGTGTATTGAACAGAGATCTAATGCTGATCAGAGGGGGGAGAGTATAAGGGTACCAGACTCCCTATCCCCTCAAACTGAGTACATATAACATGATTGGCTGATCAATGGGTTCAGTATTGCAAAAATCCAAATGATCATGCTTTTTAAAGTTAAGTGGTGCATGTGGGACGACAGACATTCTTTGGGTCAAAATGACTCACAAAGTGAAGGGTGCCTCATGTATTATACGCACATCATGAATATGTAAAAAACTGGATAGAAAATTAGTCATGCCTAAAGTAAATATGGCCGAACAAACAGAGAGATGTTCTAAGATGGATTCCAAATACAAAATGGTGTCTTGACAGCAAGCGTAAAAAACCCTTACTGATGCTGATAGAGAATATTCTTTGGCAGCATCTTGCTGTGAAATAATTGGGTCTGGAGATTCAATTTGAAACTTTGCTGGGAAAGCAGACATGATTGATGGTAAGTCCGATAAAGGCAAGGTAGTTACCGATTAGTACAGATCAGCTGCATTAGTTGGCAGCAAACAAATTAGCTCATGGGGTTTTTCACAGTATGCGCTGCCAATTAAACTTGGCAGCTCCTCGAGAAGCAGGTAAAGACTGTTTTTTAGCAGGAGTTAAAGGATGTGTACATGTGTTCTGCTGGGCCTAAAATAAGCTTATCAGTCTATCCATCAGTCTGCAAATGTGCTTGCCAAAAATAACTTATGTAGGCTTTGACATTAGTAGATAAGCCACCCAATCAAGGATAGGGAGGGCTTTATTTTGGCTAAGAGAACCAATCAGATATGTATCTTGAAGTTGCATGGAAGTGTTACATCATTGAAAATACCTATAAAAGCAAGCTGATTGCAGAAGGTCTGTGTGTGCTTCCAGTGTGTTTTTTGAACTTGTATTAAAGATGACTGTGAACCTACACCCAGTCATCCGTTCCTTTATCCTTGTACCAGTGCCAGAGCCCACAGATGCCAGTGAGCTTGATGAGATGCAGTAGGACCTTCTTTACACCCTCTTCAAGTTTAGAATGACTCTTACTCAGGCCAGGTTCACAATCCTGCCAGGCGTTCTCTTGTATGTACAACTCTTCAAACTTCTCAACATTTGGGTCCCAGACCCTTACCTCTCTTCAGTCTCTTTGGATTGCTCTCTCACTCGGTATGTTTTGTGAACCTGTTTGGTCCCACTGGCATGAGGAAGATGGTTCTGATGGTGCCTTCTAACATGGTCCACAAGGATCCTGGTCCTTGCTAACACCGGCAAGCTAATCTGGCCTCACACTGGACTCTCGCAGACTGCTCTCGGGGGCTACACCACGCTGGTTTCTCACCATACATCAGGTCTCACCTGGACCACACGGATTGCCGGTTCCAGGGGAGAAGTGACGAAACCAAGGGATAAGTCACATAATGAACTTGGGTGTTTTCCCAGTGGCATTAGCACATATCTTTCAATGCATATAAGTACATTTGCAAGGTACTGGGGCAGATGTTGAAGCCTTGGACTGGTTGATGAGTTCTCTTTATAATCACATATAAAATATTTTTTTAGCCTATGTGTTTGGAAAAAGTGTTGTGAAATGCACCTTTTCAACAGATTTGTAAATAATTGCAGTGGCTCGGAAGAGGAAATTCCTTTCCAAACTCTCTTCTGAGATGGTAGTTCACTAAATATGCATGCTCATGAACTGGCTTCCCTCATTGGTCAGTTGAGCACATTGAAAATAATGTGCGTACGACAGCCAACCGGTTCTGTACATAGAGAAAAATAATTAGAGTGAACATTTTTCAGGATTGCAAGATGTTAGGTCTTAGTGAAATAATACAAATTGTCAGCACTTGTATGGCTGAGAGATTGGGAGCGTAAGAGGGGCAGGATACAATGCACCTTCACAGCAGTCCTCAAGTGTCTGGTGGAGGGGAGAGTTGTGGCTGTTTTTATCATAAAAGCTTCAGCTGAGGAATCTCACTACAATACTTTGAAAAAAATGTTGGATGCCCTAACACCACATTGAGTCAAGAATGTCCACAGAAACAAAGGGCATTTTAATTCTGTTACCTCAATTTGTACTGCATTGCCAAATTACATGTTTGGTGGAATTACCATGAGCGGAATTACCATGAGCGGAATTACAGAGTGATAATTTTTCCGACTTTTGGAGGAAAAGTGGAGGATTTAACTCCACCTTGAAGTGTGGAGGTTATGCCTTCACCGTGTAGCTTGAGGTAAATCCTCCACTTTTTCTACAAAAATCTGTGGAATTACCACTCAGTAATTCTGCCAGTGGTAATTCTACAAACAATCCCAATGGACTCCATAAATGGGGACTAACACCTCCATTCAATCACTGTGGCCATAATGGTAACCGATTTTGGCAGTATTTTGGCAGATTTACAAGCAAAATATTGCGAAACTCGAAATGAGGCCCAAAGTCAGTCACAAAAAAAACGGCTTATTAAAGCAGAGTTTATATCCATGATGTCTACTAGTTTAAATGCAAACAAAGGAGTGAACACTCTGGGATTTGTAGTCTTCCATTCAAGATAGGAAAATACAGCCACAATTATATTATTTGGCTTAACAAGTCTATTTGCATGTTATCATGCTGCTTTATGTGATTTATGTACTTTGCAAGTAAACTCTATAGCACTGTATTACTGTAGTTCTTGAAAGCCAAAATAAATATTTCTACTAACTAGAGTTCAGAAGGTACGTTGGCAGGAGTCTAAGTTGCAGAGTAGGTTAAAATACTGATTTTCCATACTAACTTTATAGAAAGTCAAGATTCCATTAAAGACAAGAAGGCAAAGGATTATGCTTTCTTTCTTTACTCAAAACTCGAGCAGCATATAAAATATAACATTTTCAAATCATAAAAATATATACATCCAAAACTACATTTCCCAATTAAGTCTTTTGTGCATATAACATTATTTTATGTCCATGAAAAATGACAGACCACGTGGCTCTTTCCACCACTCAGAGCGTACACTGTCCTTTATCTTCCTCCTCAATTCCGTGTCCTTCCTCTGTCTTTGTCTGTGTCCAACTTTAACTTTAACCATGCGCCCCAACCAGTAAACGCTGTAATCCTCAATCCTTTGTTATTCCTCATGTTCCTGTATTCTTCGCCTCTGTTGCTGAAAAACAATCTAAATAAACAGTCCGAGCCAAGTTGTATTAGGGTGGATAATTGTTACAACCTTAATCTGAACCTTCAACATATACCTTATATCATCAGCATAACATTTGGTCATCAACTTAATATACAATGTTACAATAATAAACAATGTTACAGTTTATATGACAATTACTCGGGTGGGATAATCCTTTGCCTTCGTGTCTTTAATAGAATCCTGACTTTCTATAACGTTAGTATGGAAAATCAGTATTCTGTCAAAACCGGAGGCTCGCATTATGCTTGTTCTAAGCTTACCTACCACCAACGCAGACATCCCCTCTACGGGTCTGAAATATAATTGCTTAAACGTTGACTCCTTAGACCAGTCTGCCGCTTTGCGGATGTCCTCTAATCAAACTCCTACATAAAAGGCCTTAGATGCCATTGTTCCTCTAATAGAATGCGCTCCGTACGAACTAGTGTCAATGCCTGCTTGAGTCATGCACCATCTAACCCATCTAACCCATCTGGCTAATGTTGTTCCCGCAACTCCCTTGAATTGTTTCCTCAAAGAAATAATTAGCTGCGCTACCCCTAAAGGCCTAAGCCTATTCGTCATCTCTTCATATTTCTTTAGACATCTGGTCGGACATAACTTAGGCTGGTCCGGAAAGGCCAAATATACCACTGATTTGATACCTGTTTTAGTTCTCCTTTTAATCTGAAAAGTGACCCCTTTGGAAAAAACAATTTCTTGTCTATATATAGAGCTCTCACGTCTGAAACCCTCTTGCAGGATATGAGGCAGAGCTTCGCCGATATTGCCTTCCTAGTCAATCTGTCATTATCTGGCCAGTTCATGAACATATTCAGGACTAAATTCACATCCCAAGTGCGATTGTACCTGGGTAAAGGAGGCTTCAACAACCTTACTCCTCCAAGGAGTCTACATACTAGCGGGTGTTCTCCCACTGCCACGTTCTCTATTTTCGGGTGGCTGGCTGATATGGCCGATCTAAACGTATTTACAGTTCTGTATGCTTTGCCTTGGACCTGCTAAAAAATGTACAATCTGTGTGACATCTCCTCTATTGGGATGAATGTGCTGTTCCTCAGACCAGCTAGTCCACCTTGACCAGGCCCATCTGTAGGCCTTCCAGATACCTGGCGCCCATGCCTCCTCGATAAATCTTGCAGTATCTCCCTTAGCCCTGGCTCTGCCAAGCGTCCTGTAAATCGGCCATGCGATCAGTCTCAATTCTCCCACCTGGTTCAGTGGGTGACATTCTTCCACTGGATTCAGAATCAGTTCCCTGAACTGTGGTAACACCAGTGGGTTCTCGACTGACAGTTCCAGAAGGTCCGGGAACCACACCTGACTCCTCCAGTCCGGCGTTATCAATAATACAATCGCCTGCTGTCTCCTTATCTGGGCTATCGTTCTCGGGATCATAGCGAGCGGGGGAAAAGCAGATTCTTTGTCTGGACACAACCTCTGCATAAACGCGTCCATTGCTGCTGCCGCTGGATCGGCCTCCAGCTGCAACTGCCTGTTCAGTCTGGACGCAAACAAATATGTTCTGCATGGTCCTCTCCGTCCCATCAAGGACTTGAAAACTGTCCTGTCTAATTGCCAATCGCTGGCATCCCTCAGATGTCTTGAGTTCCAGTCTGCTATTACATTCTGCAGCCCTTGGAGATATTGTACTGTGACACTGACCTTGTTCTCTAGGCACATGTGCCAGAAATCTTTTGCCATCTCCCCTAGCAACCTGGACTTCATCCCTCCTAGTCCTTTATATATTGTACTGCTGAAATGTTGTCCATCTTCAATAGTATGCAACAGTTCACCTTGTCTTGGGTCCAGCATCTCACTGCAAAGGACCCCACCAGTAATTCCAGGCAATTGACGTGGAGCTCTAGTTCCTCTCCTGACCACCTGCCTCCCATTGTCAGATCCCCGCACCGGCCCCCGGCCCCAGTGGCTGGCATCTGATTCTATAACTAGGTCCGGGGATGAGCCAAATATCGCTCTCCCGTTCCAGGCCTCCATGTGGTCGAGCCAGCAGCCCAGCTCTGTTCTCGCTTCTGCAGAGATTGGTACTTTCTGGTTGTAAGACAACCCTCTCTTCAGGTGTTGGATCTTCAGGCGTTGCAGAGCCCTGTAATGCAGCAGCCCCATAAAAATCGCCTGAATGGATGCAGCTAATCTTCCAACCAATCTGGCTAACTCCCTGAGAGATAGTTCCCCTTTTACCAGTATCGAGTTGATCTCCTTCTTGATTCAATTCACCTTGTACATGGGCAGGCTGAGCGTGGTTGCCTTTGTGTCCACGACAAAACCTAGGAACTCGATCGTCTGTACCAGTACTAATACAGACTTCTCTCAGTTTATAAGAAATCCTAGTTCCTGTAATAACTGAATGTCTTCTCTGATTGATCTAGAAGTCTGTTTTTGTCCTGCCCATCAGGCAGAAGTCATCTAAATAGATGATTAGTCTGATGCCCTGTTCTCTGAGATGAGCCACTACCATCCGCATCAACTTCGTAAAGACCCAGGGGGCTGATGCAAGATCGAACGGGAGGCAAGTGAACTGCCATTTCCTGTTCCACCACCAGAACTGTAAGTATTTCCGATCCTCGTGTATTACTGGGATCGTTAGATATGCATCTTTGAGGTATATCCTGACTAACCAGTCTTCCCTCTGTAAAACATCTCTCAGCAGATGGATGCCCTCCATCTTGAAGTATCTGTACACTGGAAATTCATTCACTGGTCTGTGTTTCTTTTTGCCCTTGACCAGGAACATGTTGCTCACAAAGCCCTTCCAGGGATCTTCTACCCTCGCGATCGCCCCTTTCTGATCTAGCTGTGCAATTTCCCTGTCTAGCAATTCTTTGTCTTCTCGTGTGAACCTTATGGGTCTTGGCTCTTCCATTTGAATCGGTTCTCGCCTGAATTCTAGGTGGAAACCTTGTACCGTCTCCTCGACCCATGCGTCGCCTGACATTTCTCTCCATCATTCTAAGAACTGAGCTGTTCTCCCCCGTACTACCAGGGTCCCCATTGCCCCCCTCTGTGTGTGTGTGAGTCTGCCTCTTGGCTCACCTGTATTGGCCTGCTGGCTTCTGTTGCTTCCTCTCCAGCCTCTATCCCTGCCCCTTCCCCTCGATTGGAAGAAAGGGTTGGGTCGACGCTCCTGTTGGTTCCTTCAATCGCTTCTGTTATTGGCATAAGGCCTGTAGGAGGAGAATCGGCTGGCAGAACGGTCCCTTCCTCTGCCACCCCTGCCGAAAACCTTGTTGTCAAAGACCATCTTGAGCGAGGCCTTATCTTTTGCCACGTATGTACTGGAAAATTTCGCCATCTCTTTGATGAATGTATCTCCAAACAGCTTTCTTTTACTGTTGGAGGTCGACTCAGCCGTTGCTAGCTCACTCATTTTTGGGTCGATCTTTACAAGGATAGACCTCCTTCGCTCCGTTGTTACTGCGTTGTTGGCGTTGCCGAGCAGGCAGATTGCTCTCTGCGCCCAGCCTGCTAATATTTCTGGGTCCAATCTCTGCTCCGGTTGTTTGTGACTTCATTCTCTAATCACGATCACTTCTCCTCTATAACATGCTCTAACTACATTGTCCTTCCTCTTTCTTTTCTGCTCGAGCAGCCGAGATAAGTGTCATTTATTTACTTTATATTTTACTGATGATTGCACTGTAATTATATATTTGTAATGACGCTTAGACAGCACGCACGCAGGAACGTTTAGGCGCCCAGCGCATATGGTTTATTGGTGGAATATATCCGCGGGGAAAGACGCGACTGGACTTTTCGTTCCGGCGTCGGTTCCCCTCGTCACAAGGCACTGCGATCACGGAAGTTCGCAACGGCGCGACGGAACTCCTGGAGTTCTGGCGCCATTGCGAATTTAAGCTTTGAGCGAAAAGGTCGTCTCTGTGCCCACGGGAGAGTCCCTCCAACATTCCAAACTTCTTAGCTTACAAAAACATCATCTGTCTGAGCCGTGTGACTGCTATTTTACGGCAGGAAGGCACCAGCTTGGTTCTGTGAGCCGCAGACGCCACTTAGTGGCGAAAACAGGTACCGCAGACAAGAAGAACTGATTTGAAGCCTGCAAGACTTTTCAAGCCAGGTAAAAGTACATTGACCCCTCATCATTCTGCCTGCTGGGGAGGAGCATTAAAAGATTGTGGAATCTTATTGACGGGCTCAGTCCCAGGCAAAACTGCTATTTGATACAGAGACTCACCTAGCTACAATATAAAATACATACATTATGTCGGGTCAGCCCAAGTAAACTGCATACAAGGCACTAGTAAGGCACTACTAAGCCATTACTAATATGAGTGACTACTCAGACGATTCGAAAGGCCCTCACATCAGCGGGCTGCGTATGACTGAGGCAGTCCAGAGAATGGAGAGTGTCGAGAGGCCCCGTGGAGAGAGGGGCATTTTGCAAAGCCTGGCAGCTTTGTCACAAGGCAAGGCGAACAGGAAGAAAGGGGAAAGCAAACATAAAACCTGCAGGGACCGTAGCGCCCAGACCCCCTCTGGTTCACTCTGCAGATCCAGAGCGGGGAAAAGGAAGGCAAGATCTCACGAAAGGCGAATCACTAGCTCAAGTGAGTCGGATGATGACTATTGCAATAGCAGTTCTAGATCTGAGGGATCCAACTCATCAGAATCTCAAACCTCCCCAGAAGAGGATGAAAGTCAACCTAAGAGTAAGAAAGGCAGGAGGGAAGAGGAGGATCCTCTCAAAGACGAGTTTGATCCTGATGACCTTGTTCATCCTAGGTCCAATGAATGGGACCCTCTGGAAAAGATTACGGAGTACATCAGATGATGCTTGAGGGCTCCGCTGAGTAAGCAGGCAAGATCTAAATTGAGGTCAGAGTGTCCGAGACCGAGGGTTTCGGACGGGGTAGCGGAGACCCCTGAAATCGATGATAGAATCCTTATGTTCCTGGGCAAGTTGGCAGGGACATAAAGAGGGGCATCGATAGGTCCTGGCGGTCATGCCAGGATAAGTTGCTGGACATGCTAGGGCCAATTACAAGGATCTGGCAGCTGGCAGAGGAAACTAAGGCCAAGAAAGAGCCCATGGACCCCGACATTGTAGCTGGCTGGGCTCAGAGGACCCTCTGTCTGTTAGGTAACGCGAATATGGCGTTAGCCACGGAGAGGAGAAGGTCCATCCTAATGAAGCTGGATTCCAGGCTAGGGGAGATGGCGACATCTGAGCAGGCAATGGCAGCGAAGGGCAAGCTTTTTGGGGACCTGTTCATCAAGGACATGGCCAGTACATATATCTCAATGGATAGGGCCCAATCTTCTCTGAAGAAAATATTCGGCCGGAAGGTTTTCGACAGGGCTGTAGGAGGAAAGGGCCGCTTGTCCAGCTGTGGCCAGTATAGAGGCTCCTATAGAGACAGAGCATCTTGGAAACAGGAAGATCAGCGATCCAACCCCCTCTTCCCTTCCAGGGGAAGAGGCAGGGGTAGAGGTTGGAGGAACAATGGCAGGCAGCAGCACCAGAATAATTCAGGTGAGAGATGTACAATGCACAAAAAGGTTGGATGTGAGGATTCCTCCAGTAGGAGGGAGAGTGCAGTTGCATGTAGGAAAATGGGAGGAGTTATCCTCAGATGCATGGATAAAGCAGACTGTGCAAGGTTTTCAGTTAGATTTTTGGCAAGCACCATATCAAGAAGTGTTGCCGAGGCAGATAAAATTCAGCAGAGAAGATGAGGAGCTTCTAGACAAGGAGGTAGAATTACTCAAGGTGAAGAACGCAATAGGTCCAGCCTCAAAAGGTCCGGGAGGTTTCGTAAGCAATAGTGAAAAGGAAAAGTAAGGTAAGGCCAGTGATAAACCTCAGGGGTCTGAATTACTTCCTAGTGTACAGACACTTCAAGATGGAAGGGATTCATCTTTTAAGAGATGTTCTCCAGCAGGGAGATTGGTTGGCAAGGATAGATCTCAGAGATGCACACTTAACGATTCCAATCCAAACAGACTTTCTATGGAAAGGACAGAAGTGGGAGTTCAAATGCCTTCCGTTTGGGTTGGCTTCAGCACCATGGTGTTTCACCAAGCTATTGAGACCCGTGGTAGCATATCTGAGACAGCAAGGGATCAGGCTGATCATTTACCTGGACGATATCTGTCTAATGTGTCAGGACAGGGGAGTTCTAATACAACAGGTTCAGCTAGCTACGAGTTTGCTAGAGCAGCTGGGATTTCTGATAAACTGGGAGAAGTCAGAATTAGAGCCAGCGCAAGAGATGGAATTTCTGGGGTTCAGCTTAGAGATAACCCAGGGCATTCTTAATCTCCCGTTGGACAAAGTGAACTCAGTGAAGAAAGAGATCAAGAGTATGATGACGAAAGAAGAGGTTTCATTGAGGGAAATAGCGAGACTAGAAGGACGTCTGTCATCATCAATCCAGGCAATATTCCCAGGGCCTCTGCATTACAGAGCGTTGCAGAGGTTGAAGATAGATCATCTCAGGAAAGGTCTATTTTACGAACAGAAAGTGAGGGTATTGCAGGAAGCGATACTGGAACTGGAATGGTGGTACTACCACATGGAAGCATGGAATGGCAGGGCAATATTTGGCTCATCCCCGGACCTGGTGATAGAGTCGGACGCCAGCCGATGGGGATGGGGAGCCAGATGTGGAGACCAAGAGACAGGAGGGAGGTGGTCGAGCGAAGAGCTGGGTCTCCACATCAATTGCCTCGAACTTCTGGCGGGCTCCTTCGCAGTCCAGTGTTGGACCCGGGAAGGAGTGAAAGCTGCCATTCTGTTGAAGATGGACAACGTTTCGGGGGTCAGATATATAAATCGACTGGGCGGAACGAGATCGAAGAGGCTGACGGAGATGGCCAAAGAGTTTTGGCAGATATGCCTCCAGAAGGGAATATGCGTGAGAGCAGAACATCTGCCTGGGGATCTCAACCTGGTAGCAGATTGGAACTCGAGATACCTGAGGGACTCCAGCGATTGGCAGCTGGACGACTCATTATTTCAGGAGATAATGCGTCGCAGGGGTCCATGTCAGACAGATCTGTTTGCTTGCAGGCTGAACAGGAAGATCTCCAGGTTTTACAGTTGGAGACCGGATCCGGAAGCGACAGCAACAGATGCATTTCTCCAGGCCTGGGGACCAGCAAGAGAGTATGCGTTCCCCCCGTTCGCCATGATAGCGCGCACAGTAGCGCAAGTCAGGCGACAACTAGCCACAGTGATTTTGATAACACCAGACTGGAAAGGTCAGGCTTGGTTCCCGGATCTTCTGGAGTTGTCGTACGAAGCTCCAATTCGGTTACCAGAAAGAGAGGATATATTGTTAAATCCAGCAGGAGAGATTAATCCATTGGTTACGTCAGGGAACCTGAGTCTCATAGCCTGGGCGATTTCAGGGAAAATTGGTCTAAGCCAGGACTTTCAGGCACAGCTCAAGAATTCATTAGGGAATCATGGGCTCCGGCTACAGGAAAGGCCTACAGAGTGGCATGGAATAGATGGAGTGATTGGTGTCTGGAGAGACAGGTTGATCCCGTATGTACAGATGTAGTGCATATAGTGAATTTCTTGGCAGCGCAAGCGGCGAAGGCAAAGGCTTACAGGACCACTAATAAGTATAGATCGCGATTTCGGCAGGTCATGTGTACATTGAGAATAAGCCGGTAGGCGAACATCCCCTGGTATGTAGGCTTCTGAAAGGCATCAGAGGCATGAGACCACCTGCACCTAGATATTCTCATTTATGGGATGTGAGTATAGTGTTAAAGATGTTTGAGGCTTGGCCAGACAATGTGTTCTTGTCTAGAAAAGCATTGTGGGCTAAGTTAACTACCCTATTGTGTCTGATTTCTTGTAAGGGAGTATCACAAGGGTCGGCTATGTCCTCTTCCTCAAAAGAGGTCTCCGTCTCAATCCCTCCCCTTCCTCCTCACCTTTGTCTTTTTTCCTGGGTTTCCTTTGTTCTTTGATTCCGGGTCTCTCCTTTTTTTATGCAGGTAAGGACGGCCACGGAAGGACGCACACAGTGCCACCGTATAGGTGGGGCGGTGGATGATCTCCTGTGACCGTCAGCAGAAGGGGGAAAAAGCCAATGGCACAAAAAAAAACAGATGATATCCTCAGGCTGTAGTAAAGAAGTCTGAAGTCCTTGGAAACCAAGATGAAGTCAGGTGCGGTAAGAGAAGATCCAATGCATCCATGTGGGTAGACCAGAGGGAGCACTTCAGGTGGCAAAGGCAGTCCAATAAACAGGCCGGGTCCGATTCACAGGTAAGCAATGCGTGCACAGATCGGGAGGCAGGAGCAGTCCAATAAACAGGCTAGGTCCGATACACAGGTAATCAATGCGGAACACAGATCGGGAGGCTGAGACAGAAAAGTAAACAGGCCGGGGTCAGGGTACCGGTGGAAGCGGGAAATACAGAGGAATAGAGAGTAAGCCAGGAAGAGGAGGAAACGGAAGCAAAGTGAAGGAAAGAGACGGACAGAAGTCTGAAAAATTCCGGGAAGGAACACGGGAAAAACTTCGAGCGAGAGGAGGCAGGAAGGCAAGAGAAAGAGCAGGAGGAAGGAAAGGCAGAACTAGAGGGAGGCTAAGCGGGAGAGGGTTAGCAAGCCAAAACAGGAAAAAACGCAAGGAAGGTAAACACGGAGCGCAGCCAAACCAAGGAGGAACCAAGGAAACGTTGCAACGCGTCCGTAACCCGGAAGCAGGGGAAGAAGTGCTACCGGTTACGTACGCGACGCAAAGAAAGCTAGTCTCGCACCCAGTGCTTGGAAAGTCGTGGTGGAACATTCAATGGCGTACCACGACGCCAGCGATCCCAAACTCGCCATCTTCCCCAAGGTGTGACAGTATGCCTCCCCATGAGACTCGCCCCCCCCCCCGGCTTGCCGGGATGAAAGCGGTGAAACCTACGTACCAAAAGAGGGGCATTAATATGAGATTTGGGCTCCCAGGAATTTTCTGACCAGGGGTACCCTTTCCATCGTACCAGATACTCTAACCTACCCCTGTGATACCTCGAGTCACAAATCTGGGCAACTTCATATTCGTCTTGGGTAGTGTCAGTAGGTATAGGGCTGAGCTGAGAGCTACGAGACCACTTATCTTCTTGAAAGGGTTTTAATTGGGATGTGTGAAACACAGGAAGTATTCTCCGAAGACCTATAGGAAGACGAAGATGAAAGGCAACAGGGTTTATTTTGTGAGTAATCTGGTAGGTTCCTAAGTACTTGGGAGACAATTCGAGGAATGTACCCACCGGGGTAGAACTCTTGTAGAAAGCATGACTCGGGATCATACTTCCCACCCTGGGACAGGTCTCCGGTGTTAGTCTGTCTGAGACTTGTAGCGATCTTGCGCTTCTTGGAGGCACACTTTGGCTTTCTTGTGAACTTCTTGGATAAGCGCGAGGGAAGAATCTACAGAAGGTATGTTAGTGGAGGTTATCGAGAGGGGTTGAATAGAATGCGGGTGATAACCGTAGGTGCAGAAAAATGGACTAACACCCAAAGCAGAGTGAGTGCAGTTGTTATAGGAGAATTCGGCCAAGGGCAAAAGAGAGACCCAGTTATCCTGTTGTTGGTTTATAAAACATCTCAGATAGTGCTTGAGGGTACCGTTGAGCCGTTCGGTCTGTCCATTAGATTGAGGGTGGAAGCCCGATGTTAAAGCCCTCTCAATGCCTAATCTTTCACAGAATGTTTTCTTAAAGCGTGAGGTGTATTGACTACCACGATCTGAAATGATTTTTGTGGGTATTCCATGTAACCGAAATATGTCCTTCACAAACACTTCAGCCATTTCGGTAGCAGAGGGAACACCAGGCAGGGGAGAAAAGTGAGCCAGTTTGGAGAAAGAGTCCACTACCACCATGATACAAGTGCAACCCTGAGACAAGTGTAATTCGACGATGAAATCAGTCGAAATGGTATTCCAAGGCCTTGTAGGGACGGTGTCAGGTTTCAACAATCCTATCGGTTTTTGATGTGGTACCTTGTTGCGGAGGCAAACAATACAGGACTGGACATAGTCTTTGATGTCTTCTTTCATGTTAGGCCAATAAAATTGCCTCTGTACATAATCCTGGGTACCCTTGATACCTCTGTGTCCTGCAATCTTGGAACCATGGCACCATGACAACGCTGTTTTCCTTAGGGCTGACGTAGGTAGATACAGTTTATCTTTCACCAGGTAGAACCCATCCTTTATGTCATATGAGGTATCCTTGGGGTGTAGTTCCACCTCAAATTTTCCTCCAGAGGATTCTCTGACTTGTTGGAGAAATGTAGAAAGTTCACCTATGCACTTGGTACTGGGAAACAGAAGTTCTTTTGAGTCTTCAGTTTCCGCTGTATAATCACTGCGACGTGAAAGAGCATCCGCCACTAGATTCTGCTCACCTGGTATGTACGTAATGTTGAAGTCGAATTGGGCAAAGAAATGCGCCCATCTAGCCTGACGAGTATTATAACACTCGAATTGCCTCAAAACTTGCAGGTTCTTGTGATCCGTCCTGATGGTAAAGGGATATTTGCCTCCTTGAAGTAGATGTTGCCACTCTAGACACGCGAATTTCATAGCAAGTAGTTCACGTTCGATGACTGAGTAGTTTCTTTGGCTGGCAATGAGAGTTTTGGAAAAATAGGAGATAGGATGTTCGGTACCCTGGTAAACCTGCAGAAGGACTGCTCCAATTGCTGCCACAGATGAATCGGTCTCCAAAATGAAAGGAAGACTCTGATCCGGCTGACACAGAATGGGAGCGGAGCAGAAGGCTTCCTTGAGCTGGTGGAAACTCTCTTCGGCTGCTGCAGACCAACTGAACGGAACTGAGGACTTCTTGAGCAGAGATATGATGGGCAAAACATTTTAGGAGAAGTTCGGAATGAACTTCTGATAGAAGTTCGCCAGATCTAGAAACCTCTGTACCTCTTTGATGGATTTAGGTGAAGGCCAATTTATGATCGAAGTAACCTTCCGAGGATCCATCGAGTTGCCCTTGCTGGAGAGAATAAATCCCAGATAGGAGATGGAGGAGGCTGAGAAAACACTTTTGTTAAGCTTGACTGATAGGTAGTTGTCTTTTAGTCATTGGAAGACTTCCCTGATATGTTCCTTGTGTTCTTCAGGCATTCGAGAAAACACCAATATGTCATCCAAGTAGACTATGGTTGTGTGGCACAGTAGATCAGAGAAGAGACGATCCATGAAACGCTAGAAAATGGAAGGGGCATTGACTAACCCAAAGGGCATCACCTGGTATTCAAAAAGCCCAAACGGAGTCCGAAAAGCTGTCTTCCTCTCATCTCCTGTTTGGACCCGGAGCAGGTGGTAGGCATTTCTTAGGTATAACTTGGTGAATACAGTGGATCCCTGGACAGCTTGAATGATCTCCGCTATGAGAGGCATGGGATATCTATCCTTGATAGTCACTTGATTTAAGCCCCGGTAGTCAATGCAGGGGCTTAATTCCTGTGTCTGTTTCTTGGGAATAAAGAACAAAGAGGCTCCCGCCGGAGACTTTGAAGGCCTAATAAATTCGTTGGCTAGATTTTTGTCCAGATATTCTCTGAGATGGCGTCTTTCATTTATAGACAGAGGAAACATCCAACAGAAAGGAACGAGGGCCCCTGGAGTGAGGTCTATGCAACAGTCTTCGGGACGGTGGGGGGGTAGTTCCAGAGGTATCTTTTCGGTAACTACCTCAGTGTACTCCAATAGGTAATTGGGCAGACAATGTACTGCTCTGGGTTCACAACTTCTTGCAGTCTTAACTGTTTTAAATTGGGGTCCGGGCAGACATTCCACTTTGCAGGTAGCAGAGTGGAAGCTAAGAAGGTTTTTAGTTCAGTCTATAGTAGGGTTGTGCTTCCGTAACCATCCTATATCAAGGATCAGGGGAAAAGGAGCAGCACGGATAATGTCAAAGGCGATCTTTTCGGTATGTTGTTGTATGGACATGACAAGTTCTTCAGTAGTGTGAGTGATTAAGCCAGAGCTTAAAGGCTCACCATCTCACCTTCCACTTTCTGGTCTTCCTTCTTGGCGATGCGAGTCACACCCTTCTGTGCAGCCCAATGAGTATCTACAGTGTTAAGATTATAAGATCCATTTTTGCTGTAATTGTTTTAATTTGTGGTCTCTATCTCCACTGCGTGGGTGTGCTGGAACCGTTTGAATGATGTACCACTGTATGTCTTTGGCAGTGTGTTTAGCCTTCAAAACCCACGCGGTGGAGATAGAGACCGCAAATTAAAACAATTAGAGCAAAAATGGATCTATAATCTTAACACTGTAGAGGCAGGCCTAAATGTCGGTATTGAGTGGAGTCTCTTTCTTCACAAATGACCAACTAGATTCACAGACTTTACATATATCTATACAAGAGCTAAGTCCCTCCATCTCATTATAGCTTTCAAGTCACAGACTTTAGATATATATACATAAGATTTTTTCATCCACGTGAACTTCTCTAAAGCCCTTCACCTGTCAATTTACTTGCATTCAAATTTCTTTTTCGAACACATTCGATCTTTTTATGAACAGATTTATATTGGCCCACAATTTAGAATTAACTAGGTGGCTTCTGTCTAAGCTTCAATAGTAGCTTAATGTGCCTTTAAAACACTCCGGTGGCATTTATCTAAAACAAAATGGTTTTAGTACACCTCGAGTTTTGTTGCCACCAAATGAAAATATGGCTTTTTTCTTCTGCACTATGTTGACATTTTGCCAGTTTCCATTGAGAAATGGCGCCTCTATTTTGAGTGCATCCAGACAGACGTTTATCTATTTTCACGGCTTTCCACCCGCCATTTCTTATTCCAAGATGGCGCCTAGGTTTCTCCAGTGGTTACAGTCTAGTCGTTCGCGGATCAGTTAAACAACAATCTCGAACGCAGACATTGTGTTTGCTTGTGGCGTGCAACTATACGGCGTTCGGTCTGATTCCAAACGGCAAGCGGCTCCATCAATTCATCAGCAAAACATATAGATGAAAGGTAAGCAATGCCACGCCGCGGTAACGCTGCATGACAACCTGTCGTACTTTTCATTAACAGCAAGTAAACATCAACTTCCTTTTTACACAGTTTGCTTTAAGAGAAGCTAGAAACCACGTTGGCGTTATATACAGACGTTTCATCCACCAAGACCGTGGCAATCACCCAACGAGCTCTTAAGGTATATATTTGTTCATCTATGGAACGTAATGCTAATATACGCCACTAGTAAATACAACATATTGGTGATATAGATTGCCAGCTCTTCGAATTAAATTTCACCATGCACCCTAGGTAGCTGGCCTCTGCACATTTTGGCTCGTTACCATGGTGCTATCATTAACTTGCATTTGAACGAAAAACTATGCAAATGTTGGATTACATTTTCTGTGTAATTACTTGAAAAATCAAAAAATAACTAAAGGTCAGCAGCTATAGTCAAGCTTCTGACAAAGGAAAAAAGGAAAAAAGAAATAATCACATTCTAATGTACCTAATCTTATGTACAAATCAGAATCATTAGGAAGGATTGGCAAACGTGAGTCTCTAAAGCTCCCTCCGCTTTTGCTTTTTCAGCCTTAATCACTGTGAGTCTCCACAGCGATTCCTGTCGAATTTGGTCAAAACTGCTTTCCTCATTCGCTACCATACATGCCATCAAAATACTTGAAAGGTTAGTGCAAAAGGTTGTATGTGCACTTTAATAGAGATATGCGACCCTAAAATTTGGGTTTTTATCATTCTTCCACCAATTTGCCGTCTTGTGTGCTTTTGGTTTTTAGATTACATCAAATTGGAAAGGTTGACTGATGGTTTTCTCCCTTCCACTTCACCACCATCTCTGGTGATGCCATAATTCTACGTCCTGAAGACGGGTCCAGTATATACCTAATAGCAGTTTAAGTTGGCTACAGAGTATTTCTAACAACTGTTACTGTGTCCCAGAAACACATGTTTTTGTGTCGACGGAGTCAAGGACTAGTTATCATCATTTAAAGACATCAGAAATAATTATGTGCTTGTCACACATTATTACTAACCTCACAAAACTGTCACTATATGAAAATTGTGGCTTTGTTCAACTATTGAAAAATATGACCGTCACATGAGATTGTTTTATGTGATTTCTTTGTTTGTTTACAAAATGCATTTTTTGTCCACTGTTTTATACGGAAAACATTCCGGTTGTTTTTACATGAACTGATTAAAATGTTTTTCTCTATTTCCCCTGTTTGGATCTTTTGACCAACATGATAAGTAGCACTTGTTACAACCAGGCACACCTTGTGCATGTATAGGTGGGTAGCTGTTTGTGGTACTTCCCTTATATTTGCCTCTAAGTTCAGATCCTGAATGGCAGCTACGAGTTCCTGAATCTGTTGAGGTGTCGCCATGCTGATGTCTGGGCGTTGCAAACTGTCACAAGGGTCGGCTATGTCCTCTTCCTCAAAAGAGGTCTCTGTCTCGAATCCCTCCCCTTCCTCCTCACCTTTGTCTTTTCTCCTGGGTTTCCTTTGTTCTTTGATTCCGGGTCTCTCCTTTTTTTTGTGCAGGTAAGGACGGCCACGGAAGGACTCCACAGTGCCACCGTATAGGTGGGGCGGTGGATGATCCCCTGTGACCGTCAGCAGAAGGGGGAAAAAGCCAAAGGCACAAAAAAAAAAACAGATGATATCCTCAGGCTGTAGTAGAGAAGTCTGAAGTCCTTGGAAACCAAGATGAGGTCAGGTGCAATAGGAGAAGATCCAAGGCATCCATGTGGGTAGACCAGAGGGAGCACTTCAGGTGGCAAAGGCAGTCCAGTAAACAGGCCGGGTCCGATTCACAGGTAAGCAATGCGTGCACAGATCGGGAGGCAGAAGCAGTCCAATAAACAGGCTAGGAAGGTAAACACGGAGCGCAGGCAAACCAAGGAGGTACCAAGGAAACGTTGCAACGCGTCCGTAACCCGGAAGCAGGGGAATAAGTGCTACCGGTTACGTACGCGACGCAAAGAAAGCTAGTCTCGCACCCAGCGCTTGGAAACTCGTGGTGGAACATTCAATGGCGTACTGCGACGCCAGCGATCCCAAACTCGCCATCTTCCCCAAGGTGTAACAGGGAGTATCCAATGTGAAAGCTTTAGAAGTAAAATAGGAAATCCTTTTCACCTTCAGGGGTACTATTTCACATAGAGATGAGGACGAAGACAAACATTAAATCAGTTGAGTACATGGCTTTTCCGGGGAAACCTAAATTGTATCCAGTTAGATGTTTGAAAGTGTACGAAGAAAGAGAAAATAGGGTGAGACCTGTGGGAGAGTATCAATTGCTGATAGCTATTAGGAAACCTTTTAGAGCAGTAGCATCAGCCACTTTGTCTAGATGGGTCAGGTGGTGCATGGCTGAAGCAGGCGTAGACGTAAGTCAGTTTGGGGCACATTCCACACAAGGTGCTATGGCATCATCTGCTTATATGGCAGGAGCCCGTCTGGAGGATATTCTAAAAGCAGCAGACTGGTCTAATGAAGAGACGTTCAAGAATGTTTATTTTAGACCAGTGGGGCAAGTAGCGTCGTTGGTGGTAGGTAAGCTTTAAACAAGCATAATCTGAGCCTTCGAGTCTTGACAAAGAATACAGATTTTCCATACATTCGTTACAGAAAGTCATGATTCTATTAAAGACTCGGAGGCGAAAGATTATTCCACCCAATTTCAATTGCTGCTATGCAAGTAGATGATGTGATATTTGTAAAATAATGCAATCTTGTATTTGGTATGATAATGTGATTGTTATGCAATTGTCCACCCGTTCATAATGAGATTGGTAATAGTTTATATTTGTTTGACGGACGCAGCAGAAAGCGACGCCTTGAGAAGAATATAAGGGAGAATTAAGTCATCTACCGGTTGGGGCGCAAGTTTGATTAGTTCAGCGAAAGAAAAAGGAAGAACTTTGACGTTACAGCATGTTATAGAGGAGAAGTGATCGTGATTGGAGAATGAAGCCACGTGTTTTTAACAACCTATGAAAAACGAACTACAAATATGTTGGGTTTTGTTGGGATTTATAGTTTTTCTTATTGTTTTTCATGATTGTTGTTTTTCATTGTTGCTGCTCGAATGAGTAAAGAGAAGTTAGAGCATAATCTTTTCCTCCGAGTCTTTAATAGAATCATGACTTTCTGTAACGAATGTATGGAAAATCTGTATTGTATTTTAGAAACTCGATATATAGCGCAAATCTGCTGCAAACATCTAGTGATACAGGTGACCATAAACCCCGAATGTACGATTCTGAAGGATGTTTTCGCGGAATACAAAGTGAATATTGAAGAATGTTTTGTTTACATTGAACAAGACCCTTCACCCCCCCCCCCCTCGAACTCCCCCAAATCAAATGACGCAGAATGGCAACAAAAAACGTAATGAATTGAAGGAGCTCATCAATGCCTTTCGTCCGTAGTGTAAGTGAGATGAGGATTCACAACACTGACATTCGGCAAACGGACCAGAAGTACTGTACAACAAAACTAGGATTAAGGCCACGAGATGGCGCTAACGTACTACATAAACCAGGATAATTCTACGACACATATTTCTGCGAACGCACGATATTTATGTCAGCTTGTTTCGGTACTCCACCGCGCAGCATCGCTCTTCCTAAATCCCAGTCACGGGAGAACAGACTCATTCATTATGGCCGCCAGTGAATACAGTGTTAAAACAGGCATTAGCAAAACAAATAGGTCTGTTTTTTTATTGTGAAAAGCTGTACTTGTGTGTTGAGTATGAAGAATTCGCGGCTGCATGATTTTGTAAGATGTGTGTGAGTAGAATGAAGTTTATAGCGTTGGCATGGGTGAAAATGGCACGATTACTTAGAGGCAATCTCCATTACTCAAACTCCAAGTCTTCCTCGTCACAGTCCTTACTCTATGAGGTGAGTCCTCACCTGGCAGACAGGTCACAAGCCCCTTAAAAAAGCTGTGTTCTTCCCATTTATCTTTTGGCTCCTACCCTAAGTGGGGTTTAAAAGCACCTCTGACTCATTGAGACTGCATGTATGATTGGCAAGCGATTTAAAATCACTATGAGTCCCAGGAGGGAATGAAATCAAGGACTGTGATGAACAGGACTGGCAAGTATTCGTCCCAGGAGGATAGCTCAGCGGCAACGTGTTCGCCTTGGAAGTGAGACAACCCGAAGGAACGCGGGTTCGATCCCCTGGTCCGCGCTTTCGTTAAAAATACGCAACTAAGCAGCAAAAAAATATTGAAAAAAAAACAATTATGCAACTCTAAAAAAATGCAAAATAAAAATGACCTTACTGCACGAAGATGTACCAAGCCAGAATCCTTTCAGAGATCTACAGGCCGTGCGTTTGTCATGATGGTCGTTTGTCATGATGGTTATCTAACTTATCAGATAATAAACAGCTATTACCTCTGAAAAGAGTTGTGTAAGAAAGAACCAGAGTCCCCCTCAACCTGGCACTCTAAGGAAACCTCTGACCGCCTCATCTGTAACTAAAGGTCGCATAAGAGAACGAGCACCAGCACTTACTAATGGCCAACAACAAAAACACGCAATAAGGTAGACTATGGACTATGGACATTAACTCCTTTGCACGCTACAAGTACTTCCAATCAGCACCCCAGCCAGAGAATGTGCCTGAAGCAGTTAAATGCAGACACTGATGACCAAAAAAGCCTGGCTAGAAAAGGGGGGAAATAGGGCCTGCCTAGTCTAAACCCCAGAAAAAAAGACTTCCCCAGATGTTTTAATTTTGAGAAGATCTCCAATATGTGCTAAATGGAAATATGAATATGGGGGATTAGGTTTTTCAATCAGGGCACTCAAAATTAATGACAACTAGTAGTCATAATAACTGAAGGGATGGCACAGCAGCCACTCAGCTGCCAGGAATGGCGTATCACAGACCTGTTTTATGAAGCCGGGTTCAGAAGAACACAACTGCCAGTTGTTGGCAGTAGAACAAGGTCACCTGTACACGGTCAGATCACCGCAGATCCTGCTTACCTTTAAGCAATGCTCCCATTTCGCTCACAGCTGCACCACACGAGGATAATCCTGAAAGTTCCACCTACTATGGAAAGGAATATAGAAGAGAATCGGTCAAACGCACTAACTGAAACTGTCCTGAACCAAGAGGTACTTCTAGCCACGAAACTGTAAAATGCCACAGCAAACACCATCGCCAACCAGGCAAGGGATCTTCAGGGAGGTGAGGTCAACAAGAGAAGTGTCTCTACAGAAATCGGACAAGACATAATTTACAAAATAGCAACCGTGGTAGCGGATCACTGAAATTCCCATCCCGGTCAACTTAGATGGCAACTTATTTGTTTAATTTTATTTAAAAGTTTTTTTTATAACACGCCTAATACAATACCTGAGTTCGGTTTCTAAGCACGGATCCAGGATTCGAACTTCTGTTGCTCGGTATGCAGTTTTTATATCGAAAATTATATATTGAAAGAACATATATTGAATATTTGATATCGAAACTTGTTATAGTGAATGCATCTAGGGGTGGGGTAAAGGGTTAAATATTTTTGGGAAACGGTTGGGGTGGGTTTTTAGTAGTCGAAAATTTGGTTTGGGCTCCCCCCCTAAAAAAAGGGCATTCACTATAAATTGTTTCGATATAAAAAAAATCGATATTTGTTCTTTCAATATATAATTTCTCGATATAAAGACATGTGATCTGTTGCTCTGAGTGGTCTTGCTTCCAAGACCGGCGTGTTGGCCCTGTGCTATCCTCCATTCTTAGAACAAGCACATAATGGACCGGCCAGGCGCAAATGCCCAGCACCAGTAAACATTACAATGCCAGGAAAGGAACTTAAGTGGAAATCCAGCAGGTTGACAGAGAGAGCCCTCCCTGGCCTGAGTTGGAACTCAAACACGCAGTCTTATCTTAAACCAATAAAGGTACCATTTGCAAATTAATGGACTGTAGTTAACTGCCATGGACTAAGAACCCAAGGTTCTGTCTGAAACCTACGACTAGTGGATCTAAATGAATAGAAACAGATAGTGTTCTAAAAACACAAAAAGTCAGCAGTATAGGCCCAAACTAAGTAGTGCCTAGGCCTAATCCGGCATAGGAAATCCTGTGTTCATATTCATAGATGATAGACTTAACTGAGGCTTAACAACAGCCCTTACCAAATAAGACAGTGGGCATGTGAAAAAATACACCGGGTAGAGTGCCCAAGCTCATGGATGAACTTGTGAACAAACTTCCAGCACACGATTGGTCCCATTACAAACTAATCATTTACCCTTCAAGAAAATGGACATCAGCTTTGATTATGTAAAGTCAAAAAAGGGGCAACCTTAACCCTTTACCGGGAATACTTTGCCAGTGGCATATTGCAAATAACAATTCAAAATGCTCAGAAACCTGCTACATACAGTACCGCTCTTCATTTGTTTGTAAAAAGACTAAAAACATGGCTGGCCAAGGTACAACAGACCTCGACTCTCAGTGGACTATCATCAGTGGCAGCTAAACATATGTGCTGTGTGTTAATTGCATATATTAACAATATATACACCAGACTTCCAATTAGTGCTGTGTCTCCCAGATATGAAACACATGGTTTGACTAATCTCACTAAAGGAGGACTACTTTAAATTGTTGTTCATCAAACTCAAGAAAAGTAGAAAATAGCCGTTATTACTATTGCAAATGGCCTCCACGTACACACTATAATCGTAGAGTGTTTAGCATTACCACCCCATACATTTTATAATTGGAATGGCAGAGTGAAGACTGCCACAGAACAAAAGAGGTGAATGCTGGTAGGTTTAGAATTAACCTTAACATTGCTCTGGGCAACCCTCCAGACCCCCATTCTTCACCTGCAAAGCCAATATAGAGGGGTTAAGACCATATGCAAATCAGGCTTGGTCACACCCCAAAAGGGGCAGTGCAGCCTGAACTGCTTGGTCACATCCCTTCTGCATGAGACCACAAGCATCCCCAGACATGGTTCAGCCTCAGAGTGAATTCTGCCTACACAAAGGAGTCCATGAACTGAAAAACAAGCAATGACATGCTTGCTTTCCGATATTCACTTTGCATGATACTGCTGCCTATCTTTCCCTTAAGCACTTGCAGCATTTGATAGATAATTAAACACTTGGCACAGAAAGAATTACATTGCCCAGGAGAGAATATGATGGATGAGTTGCTGCCAACTGTTAGTTAAAACCCCTTTCCGTGGGACTGTGTTATTATTGGCCCACTCACACCAGACGGCCGGCACCAGGGGATAGCCAAGATTTATGAACATGCCCTGAGTTCTTGGGTCTTGGCTATCCCTCGGATAGGAATCTTCTAGCAGTTTAAGAGGTACTCTACTGTGAAACAACATGTCAGATATGTCGAAAAGCCTCCGGGGCAGATGTGGAATGAGCCCCTCACCAACATTTGCAGACCAAGGAAGTTCTGTTCTCTAGATTGGGGATGGATATTATGGGGCCCACTGTTTTATCCTAGTTATCATGGGTGACGCCATTTTTTACCCCAAAGCATGCCCCACAAATAACAATATGACACAGCAGATTCTCAAACATTTGGTACCTTTTCTCTTGAGGGTTGATTTTCAGAAGGAGATCCTAACCAATCATGGGTTCATCTTTATGTCCTGCCTTCTGGGGTGTGGGGGGTTAAGAATCTGCTACATATTCAGACTTTCCAAACCTATATCTACTGCCCTCAAATTGAGCACTTCAACTAAACCTTAAATAACCTTCTGAGGAATCTGTGACTAAAGATGGAAGTAATTGTGACAACACGATCCATCAGGCCTTGTTTGATGTCCAGAATACTGCAATCCTTTACGTGACTCTCTCTCTTTGAACTCATTTATTGGAGAAAACCCTGGCATGTCCCGGACATGCTGAAACACTAGCTGACCTCACCCCAATGTGTCCAGCAGAAGCAAGAACAGGTGGCACTGGTCCAAGAACTCTTGAACCAAAATATGCATTAGCCCCAGGATGAGCAGATGATACTGTATGATTGCCAGGCCCAGCTGCAACTTTTCAAGGTGGGGGAAAAGGTTATGGTCCAACACCCTATGTCAGAGAACAAAGTACTTGCAAATGGTATTCAGCTTACATTGTCCCAAAGGTCATTGGTGATTTAAACTATAGGGTACAACAAACCCACCAATGGACACCTTTCCAAGTCTGTTATGTAAACTGGTGAAAGACTGGAAGGATCCACATGATCCAACTTTGGTGGCTACCGCTTGCTTTGTGTGTTCACAGGAACTGCTCCACTCCTCAGTACAAGGAATTACACCAATCACAATACCTTCAAGACTTCTCTGATCATTTCCAAGTCGTGTTCTCTGAAAAGCCAGCAGGGAAGTCCAAACAGCTCTCTGCTTACTGGCTACCAGAATAGCACGAAGAGATTTTCAAAGAAAAACTCCAAAAGATGCCAACATTACAGGTCATTGAACCCTCCCAAAGCCACTGGGCTTCCCCAATTGTGCACATTGGGAAACTAGATGGAAGTCGGCTTTTCTGTATTCACTTCAGAAAAGTCCACAAACTCTTCCACTACGACACCCAGACGATGCCACACATCAATTTGATAAAGAGAGTTGGAACCTCCACCTACGTCTCAACCCTTGACTTGAACAAATGTGATGGGAATATACCTCTGGCTGCTGACATCACTGTAAAAAATGTGTTCTCTATGCCAGATCATCTCTATCAATTTACCAGACTACCTTTCGGTCTATATGGACCATCAGCCATGTTTTAGGGAGAAGGCCAAAGTGTTGTGACCCCACCAGGAATATTTAGGATCTTACTTGGGCGATATCATAATCGCGAGTGAGATGTTGAATGAACACATGAGGCACTTATACCTAGTGATGCACACGCCAAGGGAAGTGGGCCAAAGTGCCAATCCTGCAAAGTGTCCTCTGTCCCAACCTGTTGTCAAATACCAGGATTTCCAGGTCGGAAAGGGTCTTAGTTCAGCCCAAAGAAGGCAAAGTAGAAGCAGTACAAAGGATCCCACCTACCACAACCAAGAAAGCATTCCAAGCCTTTCTAGGAATACTCTGATGTTATTGGAACTATCTTCCAGGTTCTCTGGGATTTCCAGACCACGGACAGACTAACATAAAGTATCTCAGCAAAACCAACTACGGTAGACAACTCGAACCAGAAGGTGTTTTAGTAGATGAAGCATTCTCTCTGCCAACCAGCTTTCTCGCAGCCTCTCTCAACCAATTATCCTCCAAATAGACTATAAATAGGGTTGGGGCAGGGCTCTCTGAAGGGTGAGGGGTTAGTGAATTGCACAGCCCCTATAGTAGTACAAAACTAACTTGTAGAAAGAAAAGCTATGTGACGATTGAATTGAAGTGGCTGTCTCTCCAATTGACCGTTGAGCCCTAGAGATATGACCTCACTGGCTGACTCTTCCAGTTGCTCTCTGACCATGACCCTGAAGCCTGACTGGCTGGGATTTAAGAGACTCCAATATTACAACGTGGTTTCTGGCCTTGCAAACCTACACTTACGCCATCAAACATTGAAAAGGAGATCTACAGGGGAATGTGGAGTCACTATCCCTTAAAGTCCCAAGAAGTGAAATGGGAGAGTTCCATAGAATAGGGGTTATAAGAAAGAGTCTCGATAATTGTTTATTTGTAAAGCGCTTATACACAACTGAAGTGCTTCAAAGCGCTTCAAGGCGGGAAAGGAACAAGGGAATACAGTTGTCATTCTTAGGCCTTAAAGATTCCGAATGATCTATCAACAATAGCTAGTATACTAGGCCAGAGGCATATCTACCAATAAATGCTTGGCAAAAAGGAGAAAAAGAGGGGTTTGGGGGAGAGGGAGGAGCATACATATCAATAAACTACAGTACTGGTCTGGTGACATTGCAGACTGCTTGCTTTGTTGGTCATCCAATGCACCTATACATGAGAATATCAAGCATGACCAGGCTAGGGGGGGAGACAGAGAAAGGATGGGACAGACAGACTTGCAAAGCCAAGAACATTCAAGGTCAAGGTTGTGCAAGTGCGCAGAACAAAAAGTGCGAGGGAGGGGGAGGTGGATATGTGTGCCCAGTCCAGCAGGGGCCTGGGTTAAGTGCAGAGTAGTTGCTCCTCTCATGTACATACCGCAGTAGTGCCAAGCAGAGAGCAGAGGCGGGAGCCTGGAACCTGCGGGGCTCTGGAGGTGCACCAGGTGACCAGTGAGCTAGCTGTGCAGGTTGGGGCAGAGAAGGAAGGAGGGAAAGACGTGAGGAGAAGGAGATTAGCATGGGAGAGGGAGAGAGAAAGAGGAAGAGAGAGGACACCGCTCATTCCTTGATTCTGGCCCTGTAATCGGTCTATAGGAGAATCCTAAAAGTCTCCTCCCCATTCCTATCGTTGTCTGTCAATTCTACGATCTAACCCACGAGCACCCATTGTAGCCCAAAAAGGATTACCTGGGTTTTGAGAAAATAAACTGCTCAGAAATCGCAGGGCTCCAGGGGACATATGTTGCCATTAGTATTAGTAAGTGTCTGCTAAAAGAGTGACATAGGTAGTCAAGTGCTACTAGTGGGAGACACTCAGAGCCACGTATGCATGAGATTGAGGAAGCCCACAGCCGTTCGGTGAAAAACAGACTTCATGTTTCCACTTACATCTTCCACCGTGCAGCTGGCTGATCCTGGGAGATTTAGCGGCCCCCGCTTCAAGAACCATCAGTCACTGTATGCAGACAACCATCTACAACAGCTAGCTGCAAAGCTGTCACTTTGGGCGGGACTCCCGATCTCAATGTATGGGTGGGTCTCACTGCTTAAGATGGTTGTCCTCCTGAAGCTGCTTTATTTTTTTGTAACATCCCTATTTGGCCGGTGATTTTCTTTTTTACCAAGATTAGGACGCTGGTGACGGCATTCCTCTGGGGTGGTGGGGCGGCCAGGATAACTTGGGAAAAACTGACCAAGCCCTACGATGATGGTGGTCTTGCGGCCCCGGACTTTGAGCTCTATAATTTGGTCGCCTAAGCCCACTTTGCTAAACACTGGTATGCTAATGATTCCACAGTGATGCACCTATCATTGGAAAGCTGTGGTGCATTGCCCCCTAATCTCAAAAAAGTAATATTTAGTGACCGATATATATATAGACTCCTGCTCCTTTGACCCAGTTCGAACCGTAGTTAATGCCTGATCAAGAATATTCTGTAAGCTAAAGATCCATACACCCTACAACAAGATGGCCCGCTGTGGAATTTCCCTAGCATTTCCCTCACATTCGACAGGGAGCTTAAACTTTCTTGGGATGCACCAGGTCACTATGACTATGGGTGACATATTCCCTGAGGGTCGATTTGTGGCTGTGGAGGACTTCTCTTCTAAACTGGGTGGTGGCCCCCTCCGAGTACTACAGTACCGTCGGATGCAGGCAGCATTTAGTGGAAAATGGCCCTCCTTCCCTTTCGAGACAAAAACTCATGAGTGCATCAATTTGATAAACTCTTCTTTCAAAAACTGTTCAGTTCCTGATAATCTCAAAGAAGCATTGGTCAGACCGCTTTTGCAAAAACCCAACCTAGATCCCAACATCCCTACCAATTATAGGCCTATTACAACAGTCCTAAAAATTTGAGACCGCGCAGCCTATCTCCGAATTCAGAAACACTTGGAAGATAATTAACTATTAGTCCTACGTCAGTCTGGTTTTACACCTAGACACAGCACTGAGACAGCGCTCCTAGACCTAAAGATACAGATGGATAAGTCGAAAGACAAGGGCAAGCTGGTCATACTCCTACTCCTGGACCGCTCAGCAGCCTTTGACCTTGTCGACCATAAAATCTTGACTAAACACATAACCTCAGCAGCAGCCTTCTCACCAGAAGCAGCTAGCTGGATACAATCCCTCCTCTCTAACAGAACCACCAGGGTCTTCGCGCCCGCAGCATCAGCCCTGCCAGAGCCGATATATTGTGGAGTCTTGCAAGGGTCCTGCGTCTCCCCCACGCTCTATAATATATTTACCAAGCCTCTATTTCATCGTCTTGACAATCTGGGTGTCACCTACACTAATTATGATACCCAGATCCTCATCACGCTCACTGGTTGCTACATAAAAGACACTAAAACAATTAACAACATCTACCTAAAGATCCAAGCGTGGATGGCCACTCACAGCCTTTGCTTAAACGATGACAAGACCGAACCCTTGATCATCGGCTCCCAAGCCCGACTTAACAAACTAGACAAATGCTACTCCACCTTCATCAATGACAGGAATACCATAAAAGTCTCTAGTGAAGTAAAAACGCTTGGGTTTTACTTGGACTCCACTTTATCCCTCAAAAAACAAGTTAACTCCATAGCATCATCCACGGCCTACACCAACAAGCTCATAAATGTCTGCAAACCTTACCTATCTACTAATAGCCGCCTAACACTAGCCAGAGCACTGGTCCTTTCGAAGCTGGACTATTTTAACACCCTATTCCTTGGCTCCTCCTCACAGAACTTAAACAAACTCCAAGTCCTGCGGAACAACGCTTTAAGATCTGCCTTAAACATTCCATGCCACAGTCACATCTCATCTCTCAGGAGAGATGCACTCTGGTTACCCATACGCAACAGAATCACATTACGCTCTCTAGTCATCACTCACAAATGTCTCTCAAACACAGCACCGAAATACCTCATGGACAAATTTACTAGAGTCCAGTCTGACAGACCCATCAGAGCCAGATACCTGAACCGACTCTCCATTCCCAACTACAACTTGAAAACGGCTGGAGACTCCAGCTTCCCAGTGCTTGTTGCCAAGTGCTGGAACTCACTTTTGCCAGCCATTCCATCAGAAACTTTGTTTTGGTCCGTCAGAGCCAAGACCAAATCTTGGTTCTTCTCCCAAAATACTCCCTAGTACATCAGGCTAGGCTTCACATAGTTCACTGTATGTATTGTATATATTACACATACATACGTATCACTTTACACTGTTCAGATATTATGGCTACCATAGACTCACAAGTAGCAAGATTGACTGTAAATACTTCCTTTATAACTCTGCAACCCTCTAATTGTAAATGTGTTGTACCAAATGCAATCTATCATGTAACCTACTATGTTCAAGTATAAGCGCCCAGATACCCCTGGGTTAGGTGCGCTATATAAGTAATAAACTAAACTAAAATAAACTATTGTCACAGTAGATGGGACACAATGAGGTGTGTCTAGAATATAAGGCCGGCTTCAAACACACCTTCTGCCAAGAAAACCATGAAAGCTTTTTGGGAAAGAGACCTGCGGTTTGATGTGAAATGGAATCAATGCTGTCAGTTAACCAAGGTGGTCTCCCTTAATGCAGGCCGTAGGATGATTCAATTCAAAGCGTTGAACCATTTACATTACACCCCAGTCAGATTGGCCACATTTTACGAGTGGTGACTGTCTGAAATGCGGCGGGGTGCTGGCTGACTCCTTTCACATGTATTGGTCGTGTCCCCCGATTCTGGAGTTCTGAGGCAAGGTTGCAGGAATAATTGATGCTATGCTTGATATTCCTCCTCCATTCCTTAAACGGCTCAAACAGCTGTTGGGGGACATTGGAATATTGGAATATTGCCAGTGGTTACTCACTGATTATTTAAAATTGCATGCAAGGTAGCAAAGAGGTGTATTCTTAAATACTAGAAGTCTAAACTTTCCCCCAGCAGTGAGCAACGGTTGCGTGAACTGGTGTACGTTAATGAAAGGGAGGAGGGTTATGTAGTAACTGTACCATCCACATGTCAGCCCGAAGACATTTGGGACCCACTGTTAAGGATTTCAATCTGGCGACACACACCTTGGTCTCGGGCTAGTATGTAGCGCACGACTGAGATGCCTTTCTCCTACTTTAAACCCTGAACAAAGGCCTAAAATAACACTCACATTTTACAAATAATGAATTAATGTGTGGTTAAATTATAATATACATATGTTTTATCACAATAGCATGTATGTTATATCACTGGCAATTACAAGGCAATGGATCAGCAAAAGGCAGACAATTCGAAAATGAATGGAAAGTTTAGAGCATGCTGCAGCCAAACGGCATGTGGGAAAACTTGCAATTTTCTCAATTCCCGCTTTAAATTACCCAAACGGTTTTGAATAAAAACGGGTGAAATACTCTGATTTGGAGTGCGTGGTTGGTGAAATGCAATATGTATTTATTTATTTTAAAATTCAAAATAAATCATACAATTTTTAATATGGGGCAGCAATCACCAATGGGGTGATAATTACAATGACAATTAAATGAATGCACTGGGTTAACCTTCTCCTAGAACATATACACAGCACATTTGTATAGGATCACTTTTTGATTTAGGAAAGATAGCACCCAAGTTAAGATTTCCCCCTGTGATGTTCTATCAACCCACAGATAATTGAATTCTGAGTGGATAGAAAGAAGCAGCAGGTAATCAGGAATAATAGGCAGAAGACAGAACAAAAATCTGACCTTCCCTCACAGAATAAGAGGACTTTAAACCCTTAGCAAAGGCCTAAAATAACACTTGAAATTTGCAAATAATGAATTGATGTGTGGTTAAATTATAATATACATATGTTTTATCACAATAGCATGTAGGTTATATCACTGGCAATCACAAGGCAATGGATCAGCAAAAGGCAGACAAATCGAAAATTAATGGAAAGTTTAGAGCATGCTGCAGCCAAATGACATGTGGGAAAACTTGCAATTTTCTCAATTCCCGCTTTAAATTACCCAAACGGTTTTTAATAAAAAACGGGTGAAATACTCTGATTTGCAGTTTTTGGGCTGGGGAATAGATATATATCACAGGGACAATATAGAGGTGAAAATAGGTTTCTAGCTATGAAACTGGATGAGATATGCAAGATATAAAAAGGGTCGATTTGAGTAAAATGAAGCCGTGAAATAGGAAAGGAAATCAGTTGTGACATGAACGGTTTTACTTTAGACTAGAGTACTCAGACTAGACCACCAAAGATGGACACAGTAAGATCCAAGGTTGATTCGTGAGTTCAACCCTGTCACCCCAGCGCCCAAACCTGGCGTAAACCAGTCCAATCACTCGAAATATGACTAATGGTTTAGGATTACACAAGACAAAATTGAAAAGAGATGGCGCAAGCACTTAAAAATTAAGGACAGGATGCAAAGATAATTCTAACAGTTTCAACAAGTTATCATGGTAAGATAAGATTGCTTAGATAGGGGGATAGAGACAAAGGCAAGACAAGGTAGGCTATGTATTTCTATGGGTTAGGGATTATACTCACAGTCCATTTTTGAGTTTTGGGAATTTTGGACAGTCAACAGGGTCTGGTCACCACACGGCAGGCTTGCCTCGCAAAAGACAGCTGGGCAAAAGACAGCTGTGCAAGGTCTGGTCACCGGGTAGCGAACAGCTGGGCAATTCAGGTCACTGGACGGTAATTCCCCTGGCAAAGGACAGCTGAATGGCAGGATTTCAGTGGGCATGCAGGTAATGGGCACCAAGCCAGGCTGGTTCAGGATGCTTCCCAAAAGAATACCACAGCTTTCCCCTTTGGTTATTTGGGATTTTGGTGGGATTTTAGAATTGAGGCCTTGCTGGAAGAGTCAGCAATGCTTAGGCCTTGTAGTTGGGATCAGCAAAATGGATGGAGCAGATCAGGAACGAAGCGCAGGAACTTCAGGAAGAGTGGGTGTGTGGAGTCTTGTCAGGGACTCTTATTTATAATGCATAGTGACATCATCAAAGTATATGGCTGGGCAGGCTTAACTAAGCCCAGTTCTAACTGACTGGATTGGTCAGGGGGGCTAGTCCTCGGCTCGCTCTAAACTGGTTGGATTTCAAGGCAGAATGTCAGTTTTATGACGTGAGTTTTACAATGTTCAAAAACCTCAAACAGTTACTTTAGCTAAAATCTGCTTTTTCCACAAATGGTACGTTTATACAGTTGAAGTCTCTTAGCAGCTTACATAAACAAGTTACATATTTTATGCAGACAATTCCACTCCAACTCTGAACTCTGTGAGACATTGTTTCGCCCTTCTACTACTTTTTGGTCATTTTGAGTATGAAAGATTCGGCCTAAAATTCTGTAACTTTATACACATGTGTGGATAATCATAAGGGATGTAAGTATTAAAATGTGCAATGGCATCATGGATACTTTCCTTATGATCCCCAATTCTTTGCCATTTCTGTCCCCAAGGTGTCAGTGAATTCTACAATGTCTCAAATTATAAACCACAAACTCACTTTTAAACTGCAAGATTTTCACATGTTTACACAGTCCTGCTGCAGAGATAAAAGTCTTCACATTTTTATTAATAAATAGTCTTTTGAAACAAATATCAGTATTTTTCTCCATGTATGGGCATGCCTTTCCATGGCTACACCCTCACCCCAGGTTGTCACAGAGATTTCCTTTGAAGCTTCCTGTAGAAATCACGAGGAAGTGTGACTTTTTTTCTGCATGTCCTTGTCCTGGAAGTTCCATTGTCAGAGGGCTCAGCCCAGACCAGATTCTGTCCAACCTAGTAATTATCACAGAGGTGTTAGTATCTACTGAGAGAGGCCCCTTTTGTTTCAGTCATCCTCTCAGCAGAAACCTGAAAGTTTATGGTGCTTCCCTTTCTTTGGGGGAAGCCTTAGCTCTGCCAACTGGAATAACCTGTTTTTGGGATCTTGCAAAATCCAGCCAAGGCAGTTTCAAACCTTTATTTTCTTTTATTTGGTCCTGAATCCAAAAAACAAACCTGTTGAATAAACAGCCCACATGTGTTTCCCAGCAGCCAACCCCTTCACATTGCTAGACACAGACAAGCTTTCATTCAACATTTTACTTTTTAAAACAGGCATTTTGTTTTTTTCTTTCGTCTGCACAAGCCCATTTTAACACATGGGTGAAAGCTGGCATTTGTTTTTAAATTCGCTTTTTTCCATCTGCCTTTCCAATATAGTTCTATAGCTGTAGCCAGCTTGTTTTACACAACAGTCTGTACAAGGCAAAGGTCTCCATGAAATAGATATGTGCACAGAAAGCTGTGATTTCTTTTCAAACAGTGGTTTGACAGGGCCTGTCATTCAGAAGTCATGCTTGTCTGCTGGAGCGCAATGTGAAAGTGGGTAAGCATAGCAGGGTCTTATTAATAACATGTTGTGATAACGAATCAGAGGAAACAAGCATCAGAGCGGCATCATTTATTTTTTCAAAATATATTTTTATTGATTTTATGCATACACTGTATCACATGTGGCATATACTTGAAGAACGCTGCAAGCAGCGTAATCGTGCTTAGAGGTGCATGTAATAGACAAAAAGAACATAAACGTCAACAACAGGTCAGAGAAATGTTCGTGGGGGGAGCCAAGAGGAGAGGGGTGCCAAGATAGTCGCTATTAGTTGAGTGAAGGCGGACAAGGGGAATTGTACATGCTTCGGGATCAGGGCAATAGGCGGAAAAAGGGGGATCACCGGTATCCTGGGCCTTCAATGTTTCGTTCCTGGACTTGCAAGCAGGAGGGGAGCTCCCCCGATCGGATCCTCTGCTGTGCACTGCCCCCCTTATTTTTCAGTCCGCTTTGTCCATCCATCGTAAGGAGGGTGGTTGTCGGGCCAGGCCCGGGTATTTCTGGGTATAGTCCAGGAAGGGGGCCCACGTCTGGAGGAATTTGTCTCTATTCCTGAACCGGATGGCAGTTATTTTTTCCACTGCAATTATATCACAGCATTTCGTCCACCACATTTGCACTGCCGGGCCCTCTGGATTTTTCCACAGCCTAGCCATAGAGATTTTATTGGCAGTCACCAGGTGAGAGCATAGTTCTGCTCTATGCACTGAGAGGGGGAATTGACCCTCCCCGCCTGCTCCCAGTAAGACAATGCTCGGATCCCATGGGATAGTCAGGCTTGTGATCCTGTTGATGTGATCCAGCACAGATTTCCAGAATTGGGTGGCTTTGGCGCATGTCCAGAACAAATGGTAGAGTGTGCCTTTATCTGGGCATCCTCTCCAGCACACCGGTGGAATTGTCGGGTTGCATTTATTGAGTGTTTCTGGAGTCCGGTACCACCTGAAGCATACCTTGAATGCCCCCACCTTGTTGGAAACACATTTCGAACTTCTGTTGGCCCTCGCTCAGATGTGATCCCACTCCTCCAGTTCGATAGGTCTCCCAATGTCTTTCTCCCATTTAAGCATGTGCGGCTCTTTGCGGGTTGGGTCTGTTCTATCCAGGAGCCTTTAGAGGGTTGATATGCTGCCCTTTGGTGGGGATGCTGTGAGAGTGAGTTCCAGGGCTGTAAGGTCTCTGCTTCCGAGGTGCTTCATATCCCTACTCGAGAGCCAATGACGAAGCTGTGTATCTCTGAATCTCTCGCTCTCCAGCACATTGAATTTCGCCTTGCAGGCCTCAAAATCAAGCGGGTTTCCCTCCTCATAAAAGTCTTGCACCCTTTCCAGCCCTCCATTTTTCCACCTCGTGAAGTTCTTGGGGTTATAGCCCAAGGTGAATTCCGGATTCCTCCAGACCGGCGTGAGTGGACCCGTAGTGCTGCAGAGTTTCCACAGACGCACCACCTTCCTCCAACTCACCACCGTGTTTTCGGTTGCCGTCAGGGGTCCCATGCCCTCGCCTGCGCTGGGTCTTTTCAAATGTGGTAGAGAGTTTATTGGGTTTGGGCTCCAGTCCTCTTCCAGCTCCAGCCAGCGGGGCTTTGGGGTGGAGGGAAGCCAAGCGAACGTGTATGAGAGCTGAGCAGCCAGGATATATCTGGCCACATCGGGCGCTCCCAGTCCACCCAGCGCCCGTCCTCGGAGCATGAGTTTCCTTGGGATTTGCGGCTGTTTTCCTCCCCAAATATAACTCATGATGTTCTTTTGCAGCTTCTGGATATCCTGCTTCGGAATTGTGGTTGGTAAGGCTGCGCACTGGTAAAGTAGTCTAGGAATGAGGTTCATCTTCAGGGCCGTGATTCTCCCAAACCAGGAGATCTCCTGTTTTTGCCAGCGTATCAGGTCATTTTTGAATTCTTTAAGAAGCGCCGGAAAGTTGGCTGTGTATAATCTGCTGGGTACGCATGGAAGCTGACCCCTAAGTATGGGAGATTCTTTTTTGCCCAGGGTATGTGATATTCTTTTTCCAGATCCAACATTAGAGGACGAGGCAGGTTAATGCTCAGCGCTGTTGATTTGGATAGGTTGACCTTAAATCCTGATGCTTCCCCAAATTCGAGCAGTTCCCTCCATAGGGCCTTCATGTATTCCCTTGGTTTGATCAGCGTAAGGAGGACGTTGTTGGCGTACAGGGTGGCTTTATATGATTGGGCCTTAATTGTCAGGCCTTGGACCTCTGCATTTCGACGTACCCTGTTTGTGAATGGCTCCATGGAGAGGGCGAATACCAGGGAGGGACAGGGGACAACCCTGCCTGGTGCCTCTTGAAATTTTGATTATTTCGGACCTGGCCCCATTGATCATTAATCTGGTGGAAGGCTGCTGATAGTTCGCTAATGTCCATTTTATGAAATTTGGGCCAAAGCCGAAGTGCCGATGTGTTTTTTGAATGCAGCCCCAATCGAGCATGTCAAACACTTTATGCGCGTCGAGGGATAGTTCCATCAGTGCCCGCCCCTTCCTGTTGGCAGATTCGATGACGTTTATGGTTGTCCTTACATTATCATGAGTGCTGTGGCCAGGGATGAATCCGGTCTGGTCCGGATGGATGATGGCTGGAAGCAAGGGAGCCAGCCTGTTCGCAAGGGTTTTGGTGAAGATCTTTGCGTCGTAGTTCAGGAGGGTGATAGGTCTGTAGGAGGCGCAATGGCTCTGGTCCCTTCCAGGTTTCAGTAGCAACACAGTTAGTGACTCTTCCATTGAGGGGGTGATAGGAACGAGTTGAAGAGGGATGCCTGTTGATAGGAACGAGTTGAAGAGGGATGCCAGATGGGGCGAGAGAATGGATGAAAACTTCTTATAGAATTGCGCTGTAAACCCATCCGGCCCGGGAGTTGAGTTTTTCCTTTTTGCTATGACCTCGCTCACTTCTTCTGCCGAGATAGGGACTTCTAGGGCCGTGAGTTGAGGATGTGGATCGACCGGCTGTCCTCCTGCTAGATATTTGACTTGTGCTAATGCGGCCGTGGGGGCACCCGACATGATACCCCTGTGATGTGCTGTCATGATTTCCAATTTCTCCGTGATGGTGTAGCGAAGAGTCCCTTGTGCATCCAGGAGGCTATGGATGGAATTTCCCGATTGCAGCTTTTTCAGTTTGTGGACCAGGAGCCGATTTGGTTTGTTACTGTGCACATAGTAAAACTGCTTGGTGTATGTTAGTGCTCTGGCCGCTTTGTCAGCTAGATGCATTTCTAGGGATCGCTTCGTCCTTTGGAGCACGCGACTCGCTTTCCTATTCTGGCCTTGTTTAAGGATGCGTTCCGCTTCTGTCACTTCCGCCTCAAGTGCGTCTTGTTGCAGCTTGCGCAGTCGTCTGAGTCGGGCTGTGCAGTCGTTTGCCGTGCCCCTAATGACGGGCTTCATAGCGTCCCAGATTGTGGCCACTGATGTGTCTTTGGTAGTGTTTTCCCTGAAGTAGTTCTTGAGGGCTTCTGCCATTTCTGTTCTGATTGCAATGTCCGTTAAGATCTGGTCTTGAAGCTTCCATTGCCGCTGAGGCAGCTCGGAGAAGCTCCCCACCCTCAGGTTCATTATGACTGGTGCATGATCCGAATGGGCTCTGTGCCCAATTTGGATGGATTCGACGCAGGGAATGAGAGCGCTGGAGAGTAGCAGAAGGTCGATTCTCGAGTACCCCAGATGAACGTGAGAGAAAAAAGTGTAGTCCCTTGTTCCCATGTTGGCCCATCTCCATGCATCTATAGTGTCGGTTTCCCTCAGGAACTCTGCCATGGCGAGGGCCTTGCTGAAATCCTCCTTAGATGGAGGGAGCGTTTTGTCCAGGTTTGGGTCTGGAGTCAAGTTAAAATCACCCCCTATGAGTAAGCGACCTTCAGTGAAGGTGACAAGAATGGGTAGAAGGTTTCGGAGGAATGTGCTCTGCGCTGTATTTGGGCAGTATATGGCAGCAATGGTGATGGGAAGCTCTACCAAGAGGCCTTTTAGCAGGAGATACCGACCCTCCGGGTCCCTTTTGATGGTTATGTTAGTTAAGGGTAAGTCTCGGCCTAACAGAATGGAAACCCCTCTTTTCTTGAGATCAGCAGAGGCGAAGTACCTTTTTGTGTAGCGTTGAAAGGCTATGCGGCGCTCGTCACTCCTGAGGAGATGAGTCTCCTGCAAGCAAATAATGTCGGGGGCCAATTGGGCGAGCCTGTGCTCCATGGACTTCCTTTTCCAGGGGGAGTTCAAACCCTGGACGTTCCAGGTCAGGATCGAGAGCTCCTTATTCGGCAGAGACATTGGTGGGTAGGTTTGATGGCTGATTTACCCTGCATGTTTCGGATTGCAAAGCTTGAAACCCCCCCACTCCGGTGGGCCGATCCGCCATTGCCGTGGCGATTCCGAACAGAGAGGTGAGCCCTCTGTCAACTTGTCTTTTGACTCTCGAATCCCCCTTGTCTCCAGCCCACTCCCCAGCTCCAGCTCCCCCTCTCCCTCTGACCTTCCAACAAAATGAACTAGAACAAAACCTAAAACAAGAAACAAATGAAGGTATCCAGACCAGCCTTCTACCAACAGGGCTGTCGGCTGGGCCATGGCTACCAGCTGTGCCGGAGCCCAAGGGGTCTCATGCTGTAGTGGTGAAAATCTTGAAGTTCGAGAGAGATCCCCGCGGGCCACCCCGGCCAACGAGATTGTTGAATTGGGATTCTTTCCGCAGCGGCCCGGAGGCCTGATTATTTGTGAGGCCCTGGGTTCAAAGACTGGGCCCCCTGGGGGAGAGAGGGGTGGCCGCTGGTCTCCGAGGAGGAGGTACCAGGATCAGGGCAGATGGGGCTCTCAGCAGTTATTGATTTTCTTCCCCCTTGCGGGAGGGCCGCGCATCCTACGTCGACCAGCTACCCGGGACGGGGACGGAGAGACCCCCGCCAGCCCCCTCTGGGGAGCAGTCCGAGCCCCCCGGGACCTCCTTCTCCGTGTCCGGGTTCATGAAGGCTTCAGCCTCCCGAGGTGATGGTATTTTCTGCGTCTTTCCCTCCCAGGTGAGGGCGAGGCCTGAATGAAAGCTCCAGCAGTACGGAATCTTGCGTTCGCGTAGCCAGTCAGCCATGGGTTTAAGAGCTCTTCGTTTGGCCAGGGTTGATGCTGCTAAATCTTGGAACAGGGCTATCTCCGAGTCCCGGAAGTGGATTTGTCCCATGGCCCTGGCCTCCTGCATTATCTCCTCCTTGAGCTTATAGAAATGGACCCTGACCAAGACGTCAGCCGCCCCATTGGGCCTCTGCCTGGGTCTAGCTCTGTGCACACTGTCCAGCTCCAGGGGGGAGTTATCTGGGAGGGTGATGATGTGGCAGAGGAGATCGGAAACATATGATGGGAGGTCTTTCTCCGAGATTGCAGATGGAATTCCCTGGATTCTGATATTGTTCCGCCTCGAGCGGTTTTCAGCATCTTCTTGTCTGGCTTCAAGAGCCTCGCACCTGCACTCCAGGGCCCTAATCCTGTCAGCCCCCTCTCCGATCTCAAAGTTCTGATACAATAGCGTGGTCTCAATCTCCTCGGTTCTTGATTCAATCTCCCCTACTCTCTTGTCCAGCCGGGCAATTTGACTCTTTACTTCTTCAGTACCCTTCTGGAATTCCCTGGTGAGGGCTGATAGGAGGTCAAGAAGGTCTGCTTTCGTAACCGCCTGAGATGCCCCGGCCACCTGGTCATCGGGGAGGCCATCCCCCGTCCCACCTTCATTGCGCTCACCCTTCTTGCTTTTTTCCCCCCCGCAGGCATGATTAATAGCGTGGAGATGTCCGTTTGCTTGGTGGATTTACTGGATTTGGACATGGCGACTCAGTGCGGCCCGTGCCACTAGGATAGAAGGGGGGACAACCAGCGCCAGACCACTGCGGGCACCCGGTCCCCAACCAGTCCCAGGAGGCAGCAGAGCATCCAGGCAGGGCCGAGGCCCAGTCAAGGTGATCAGCCACTGGGAATTTTGCTTCGCGGGGGGAGATCAGTAGGCTCCTCAGCGACACCCGGACCCGTTGAGCGTGATGCGGCAGGTGCCACCTTACCTTGTGATAGAGGTGTAGAGAAGTTGATCCGCCCCGGGGAAGGGTACAATAAACTGGCGCAGGTCCGATTCGTTGTTGACCCCCGAGGGGGTGCACTGGGGCCGATTCCCCCCTTGGTAAAGAGCTAGAGCTGTGTGGTTAGAAATAGTCTGGGAGCCGGGAGGCCCGGGGTGAAAGCTGATGGGAGCCCGGGTGCGGGGCCAGTTGCAGAGTTGGAAGCGTGGAGAAGCCCTCAGAGGCCCCCGGGACAGGCAGACATCAGGACATCAGAAAGAGACTCCGCGGCTCCAGCTGAAGGCGGATCTGATGTGGTGAGATTGCAGAGCAGTTCAGGATGGCAGGATGAGTGCAGTGGCTATTGAGGGGCCGCGAGGCATAAGCGTAGGCAGAGGCAGGCGGTCCGGGAGGAAGTGTCTTTGGTGCACCGCCGTTGGAAGCAGCGTGAAAAGGGGGGTCGCAGCCCAAGAGGACCACCTTACTGCAGGAGCGGGCACTAGCTCCTTTGGGCCTTCAGTCGGCCCGCTGCGGGAGATGGGCGCCCCCCCTGGGTGTCGCGCTTGACGGCAAGGCTTCCGGGGGCCCTGAGGCGATCAGGCCCAGTCTTCTCTGACGCGGGTGATTCCAGGAACCGAGCACATGGTGGCAGCTGCGACTTGGCGGTGGGGGGGCTGATGGAGAGGATCCCAGAAAGCTTCAGGGGTGATGGGTGATGCAGGGAGGCCTGCCTGGGAGACCGGAGTCGGAGCCCCGGCCCCGTTGGATGTTGTCTGGAGTATTGTGTTTGGGGAGAACAGCAGGCACCGCTAACGTATGGGCGAGGGGGCCTTCCCCTTGTTGTAGCTTGCCCGCCGGCCCCCGCAGCCCACCGGACCTCCAGAAATCACAGGTTGCAGGTTGATGCCCCGTTCGGGAAGGAAGGCTTGGATAGCAGGTGGCAGTTTATCTGCAGCGGATGCCGCTGCTGTGGGGGTGAGGTAGCGGAGAGAGAGTGAGACTCCGCGGGTGCCGCTCGCCCGGGCCCCAGAGGGTCGACCCGGAAGCCCCAGCGAATCCCCCATGCTGGGGTATGAGAAACTAGGTATGCTCCAGGGAGGGGGGAGATGAGGGAGACCTCTGCCACGCTACGCTGGGGTGCTGCTGCCAGGGCTGCTTGGTTGCAGTGCTCCGCACCATGCGGCTTGGAGAGGCTCCGTAGCTTTGGTGGTTCTGCCGTTGGCACCCTGGGTTTAGGGGCAAGAGAGGAGGCAAAGCGCTGGTGAAGGACGGACTCCGTGTCGGGTGCACACCGTCATTTCGTCCCGCTGATCAGAAGGGATGCCGGTCAGCCTCATAGAGGGGTGGAGTAGCGGGGGTCCATTGCTGCTTGTCATCCCACAGTTAGATTTGTTCAGACCGCCCACCTCGAGACCGATGTCAAGCTGCAGGGGAGTCCGCCATTTTGTTCCCCACACTCGCTCCGTCTTCCCCGCCACTTCAAGACCGCCGAATACACAGTGTTAGCTCCCGTGGAGAGTTGATGGTTGGCCAAAGCGTGCCGCCACTCTTCATCTTTCGTCTGAGCTGGATTTAGCTGTTGAAACTCAGTCTTCACCGGTGCATGATAGATGGTAGCGTGGCACTGCCGGGAGCTCTCACAGAGCCGATCCGACTGCCATGGCTCCAAGCCACGCCCCCTCGAGCGGCATCATTTTTAAATGTGAATTCCCTTTTTCCATGGAACTTTGGGCTAGCAGCAAAACAACGCTGCTTTTTCACTCTATTTCCTTTGAATATGTAAGAACACACTGGCACACTCCCTCAGTGTGCACCCTTGTCCCCCTGCCCAATGTGTGCTTGGCAAGACGGTGCAGCAATCTTTTTGTTGCTGCAAAACGCAGTTTTGGTGCAATGGTGCGCACAGGAGCCAGCACAGCTATTTTGCTGTTTCTGCTGAAAGGCAGCTTTGCTATGGATGGGAGGAATTCTGTTCAGTGGGTCAATGTAGCCCAGAGATTCCCCCCCAACTCCTTGTTGAGGTACAGTAGGGCAAAGTGGGCTTCATCATTTAGGAGTCCTTCTTCCATTCGAGAGCGTTATGCCACGATCCTCTCACTGTCTCTCGTTGGAGCGTGGAACGACACCCACAGCTTTCTCATGGATCTTTCTTTCTGTTGTTGAGCGACACCCCCAGATTTTCTTCTATTTCTCCCTTCCCGGTCGCCGGGGAGGTCCTCTTTGGTCTTTGAATAGGCACAGCCAGTACAAATCTATTACATAAATAAGAACTGGTTACTTCATTTTCCTACAAACTGTCTTCCAATAGGGTTGACAGCGGTGGGACACGCATGCATTCAATAATGACAATTGATAGTGAAGACAAATACTCCCTGTTACATAATTATACTTATAAATCTATCTTTCCCTTCTGATTCTTCTTTTTCTTATTCTCATGCTTCAGATGTCTACTCTATTTGATTCTCTCTTGGCTCCTCAATTTGCTGCAAAGTGTGCCTATGATGACAACTCTTTAGCTAATTAATATGGACCCATTTCTCTTCTGTCAATTCTCCTTTGGGGATGCAGATTCTTTAGGCGACAGGTGAAATTTTATCTACAATTTCAAAAGGACCCCGCCAGCTTGGCAACTATTTACGCTCTTTGGTCTGGTTCCTTTGGAAATTGTACAAGTACACTCTGTCTCCTAACTGGTATTCCTTTTTGGTTGTTTTTAAATCATATTGAGTCTTCAGACCCTCTGCAGATCTTTCCAGATTCCGCTGAGCGTACGCAAAAGTATGTTGAAGGTGTTTTCTTAGATTCTCAACATACTCATGAGTTGTGGAGGCGTTTATCAGTGACTGCTCTTGTGTTCTATAGAACAGATGCTGAGGTAGCACCATCCTTCGTCCAGTCATCAGCTCAAATGGAGACATCTTGGTTGCAGAAGAAGGTGTAGATCTGATGGCCATCAGGACAAGCAGTAATCGGATGTCCCAACTTGGCCCAGAGTCTGTCACAAACTTTTTTAGAATGCTCACAATGGTTTTATTGTACCTCTCAACTCCACCACTAGAGGACTGGAGGTATGCAATGTGAAGTTTCCTTTTTACCCCAAGTATCTCCCACATCTTTGTCATCACTTCGCTGGTGAAGTGACTCCCCCGGTCTGACTCAATTATTTGGGGTAGGCCAAAATGCGAGAAGATGTGATTGATCATCACGGCAGCTGCTGTATCTGCCTTGCAATTTGGGGCCGGTAGAGATTCCACCCATTTGGTAAACAAACATGTTACGGTTAACATGTACTTGTTCCCCCTAGAGGAGCGAATCACAGGCCCGATGAAATCTACTTGTAAATCTGACCAAGGCAGTTTCATCCCCCTCTTCTGGAGGGGAGCACGGTGTGTGAGTGATGTTGGCTGAAATTGTGCACACACAAGACACGCCTTCAAGTATTGGTCGAGGTCCTGCCCCATGTGTGGCCAGTATGCAACCTCTCTTAAGATTTCTAAAGTAGTGTGAAACCCCTGATGACCGGCTGTGGTCGCATCATGGGCGTGACTTAGCATCAGGCTTCGGAATGAGGTAGGGACCACCCACTGGTCACAGCCAGATATGGATCTCCTCACCAACAAACCGTCTTGGATTCTGAACATTTTTGGACATTTCATCAACACCCTGAGGTCCTCTTTTCCAATATAATCGGTATCTGTCAGGGGTAAGTTCTCAGGGCCCTCAATGTGTTGATACAATTTACCAATAAACGGATCCCCTTTTTGTGCCATGATTAAATCAGCATCTGGGGACTCCTTAATCCACTGGGCAGTTGAGAGTTCATTGTGAGCATTTGTCTGCGACCTAATCATAGCAGTGACCTGGATTTCCCCCAGCAGGGACTCAATTTCAAGGAGATCCCCCTGGAATGCTTTGGTTTTGGCCAACTGATCAGCTAGGTTGTTTCCAGTTATGTCTGGCCCCTCTATTCTGGAATGACCCTTGATCTTCTTCCAATAGATGGTCAGCCCACTAGAGGTGACCAGATCATCTATATTTTGGATTAGCTTGCCATGTTTCAGCGGTTTGTGATTAGCACACAGCATGTGTCTGGTTTTCCAAGTAACCAGGTGCTCCACAAATCTGTTCCGGACATAATCTATCTGAATTGGTGATTATGACCAGTTTGTGGAGTTGGTGTTGGATGTCAGTGAGGATGGCCTGATGAACTGCCATCAACTCTGCCACCTGATTCTGGAATTACTCACATTTCCAGCCCGGATTCTGTCACTTTGTAGGTATTGCAGAGGCTTGTGTGGAGTCTCCACTATGATGTGTCTCCACTATGATGTGTTCCCCCTGGATAAACGGGCGGTATTTATTCAATGCCCACACCGTTGCCAGGAGTGCCTTCTCACAATCGTTGAATTTTTCCTCCACAGAGGATAAAGTCTTGCTTGCATAAGAGATGACTTTATTGACCATGTCATGCTTTTGATATAATACCGCTGTTAAGCATGTATTTGAGAACCTTGTCCCCAAGAAGAGCTCCTTGTTTCGGGCAGGGTAAGCTAGAAAAGGCACTTGTGAGAGGCTTCTTTTGAGCTGCTTTACTGCCTCGGCTTGTTCTGGAGCCCACTCCCACTTGACCCCACTCAACAGACGGATCAGTGGTCTTGTGATCTCTGCGTAATCTTCAATGAACCTCCTACTGTAATTAGTCAGTCCAAGGAGGCCTCTTAGCTCCCGCAGAGTTGTGGGGTCTTTAAGTTTTAGGAGTGCTTCCACTTTCTCATCCTGGGGACAGAGACACTCAGGATTTATCCCATGCCCCAAGAAGTTGACACGTGTCCTGCACCATTTTGCCTTTTAGAAGGATAGTTTTGCTCTGGCAACCCTCAACTATGTCAGAACATAACGGATTTCCGCTACGTGTTCCTCTACAGTTGAGCTTTTTATCAGGACATCATCCACATAGGCCAGGTTACCCCTTTCACCCAAGTCAGGCATGGCCTTATGTAAGAAGATGTTGAATTTGTTGCCAGAGTTGATGTAGCTGAAGGGAGTCCGGGTCCAGGTGTACTGCTGCCCCCCAGAGGTAAAGACCAGCTTGTATTGGTCCTCCCTACTGACAGGGATGGTCCAGTACCCATTGGTCAGGTCAATGGCAGTGTATACCTTTGACCCCTGGATGTGGGCCAGCCCCTGATCAATGTAGGGGAGAGGCCTTCGGGACATATGGACCCGTTTATTCAGCTCCCTCAGGTCAGCACAGAGTCTCCAATGGCTGTTCGGTTTTAAAATCCCCAGTACCGGATTATTAAAGGTGCTGTGGACTGGACGAATTATCCCACAGAACTCAAGGTTTTTGATGATTTCTGTCAGGGACTCCATGGATGCGAGAGGCAAGCGGTATTGCTTCACAAACACTGGAGTCATCCCAGGGTCCGTGGGAATTGTTCTTGTATGGATTTCGGTGCAACCACAGTCATACAAGTCCACCGCAAAGAGATCTTGAAAATCTAAGAACACTTGTTTCAACTTTTGCTTTTGCTCCGGAGTCTCACAGGCATCAGCTAGGTTTACCCACTCTTCAACCATTTTCCTGAATCCTGAAAAGACTTCTGGTTTTGCTATCTCAGCGACCGCCTCCAGCTGGGTGGAGAGGTCCCTGGTTAGAGTATTGACCTGGACAGAGGGTTTCAGGTAGGAGAGGCAGTCATTTCTGACCTGAAATATCACCTCATCCTGCCTGATGTCACAGGTCACTTCTTCCTCACCGTGAAGGCAGGAAGAGTACACCAGGAAATTCCCCCCTTGCCGGGTGATGATCATGTCTGGTAGTATGTCATTGTCACTGTCCAACCAGTCATTGGGGATTGGTCCTATCAGTTCATTAACTAGATCCATGGAAAAATGTCGGTCATCAACCACCATTCCAATAATGGTGCCTGCGTCCAGAGTGATACTCCTAAGGTCGCTGTTATCCAACAATATTGGAATGGTGTTGTGTTCTACATTGACTAATGGTGTTGGGTTTAACCCCAACCCCTGCTGTTGGAGATGGGCATTGAGGTGTACATATGCGTCAGGATCTTGCAGTTTCTGTCCTCTTTTAATTTTTAATTCAAGTGGGAATAGTCGTGTCCGTCCTGGGATGGTGAAGTCCTCTCAAATTTGAACTTCAACTGCATACGGCAGCAATTGGGCTGACCGAAATGCTTTTTCTGAATCATCAAAGTCCATGGGACTTCCCCCTAGTCAGGACCAGGCTTTGTAGTTGATTAGGTCCAAATTAATGGCAAACCGATTGAGAATGTCACTGCCTAAATAGAATACAGCAGGGACATCTCGCACAACCCACAATTGGGTTGTATGCTTTAGTTACCAATCGAAATTTTGAGCATACACCTGCTATGCAGGATGTTTGGAATTGGGAGTTTCAGGCACATTTACCACTTATCGATCAATTTAAATGGGGGAATGGCTGGAACTTTTGGGAGTTTTCCGAACATCGCTTTGCTGATGAAGCTCTTACCATTGTTCACGCACACTCGGGCGAGAACAGACTCCCTCCCCGCATTTAACTGAATAGGGATGAACAACTGTTCTCTGATTTTCTGAATGTCAGCTAAACTTTGAGGTGGTTTCTCATCACTTTTGACTGTAGAATTGGGGTTTTCAGATTGTGAATCAGTATAAAACTTCAAAGTATTTCCTTCCAGTGTGGAATGCCACTTGAAACTGGAAAAACTGGAAAGAACGTTGATTTTCAGGAATGGAGAGGAGTTCCCATCACCCATTTGTTGTACTACAGCAATTACTGTCATGTCAGGTATTTCATTGTTCTGGAAATGAAACTCAATATGATCAGGTTTTTGGTCAACCATGTGGCATGTGCCACTTAAATTAACATGGTTGACAATCTGTTTCAATTTTATTGGCCTGTTAGTCTGAGTCCCGAGGACCTCATTCACACAGTCTATTAGGGGGGACAGCCTGCGCAGGATGTCATCCCCTAGCAGATAGCGTGTGCCCTCTGGAGTCACGACTATGACACGGTGTTTCACTTTGTGTCACCCAATATTTATTTCCAAATCCGCAGCCCCCTCGGCAGGAATTTCATTGCCATCGAAGTTCTGGAGTTGTCCAGGAAGAGGGGTGAGAGGGATCTGATATCTCTCCCCCCTTCCGGAATTTAGTTGCTCAAAGGCCCTTTTCGACAGAAGAGTGGCTTGGGATCCAGTGTCCACCAGCGCTGCAAATGCACATTGCCCTTACACTTGGACCGGGGCATAAAATCTACCCTCCTTCTCCTCAAGGGCGCAAAGATAATGTGCATTTTGGGCAAGCTGTGTGGTCAATTTGCTTATTTTTGACTCCGACACAGGGGTAGTTTGGGCATAATTCTGTGTTGGAGTTTGGGGATCTGAAAGAAAAATGTTACATTCTGATATTTGTGGAGTTTCGGGCTTAACTTTTTCCTAATTTGGGCTGCTCCCCCTTTTTGGAGGCAGTCAACAGAAACGATTTGGAAAGTTTGGGAATCCTCTTTTAATATTCAACTTTCTTGATGCTCATTCTGGGGTTCATAGATGGGTGATTCAGAATCAGTCCCCACATCCACCCAGTCTTCATTTAGATCTCTTGGGGAGCATTTTTCTTTGGGAGGAGTTCCCCCGTCGGTGAAGGAGAAGATATTTTCCCCAGAATCCTCTAAGGATTCTTCCCCTTCAAACTGGAGGACACTAACCTCCTCCACAAAATGGGCCTTTTCGCTGTCTTTATTTCTCCTACCTACCCTCTGTTCCCTGGGTTGCAGATTTTCGGGGGCAGGAGATTTTTGCTCTGGTTCCTGGGTGTCCAGGGGCTTTTCACGAGTGAGGAGGGAAGCTTCCTCTAGGGCTGTACACCTCCCTTGCCCCCGTGCCTCCTTCTCTGGAAACAGTGAGTTGTCAGGGTTCTCTCTCTGTCATTGTTCTGGGGTGCCAGACCCTGGGTTTGTGGGGTTCTGAGCCGCCATGTTCATCTGAGGGTTCTGTTGAGACCTCAATATGCGACCCAGATCCTGAGTAAGGTTTTGGACCTGGTGCTCCAGTTGCATACATGCCAACCCTCCCGATTTAGGCGGGAGACTCCCGTTTTTACAGTGAAAAATATTGCTATTTTTCACATTCTCCCGTCTAAAATAATTATTTTCCCAATGCGTTCCTATGGGAAAATTGTTGTCTCCCTATTTCTTTTACGAAATCTCCCTCCCAGGTTCATCGGAATGTTGGCATGTATGCAGTTGGGACACCCGTTCCGGCTGGTACGGGGGTCTCTGTACAACTCTGTGTAACTATCCCTTCTCCCGTAGTACCCTGGATATTGTGAATTTTGGTAACCCTCCACCCTTGGCCTCCCCTCTCCCGGATTGGGTTGTCTGGTTTCCAGAAAGTGGGAAAAGAAAGGAGGGTTGTCCTGCAGGTTGGGGTTTTGTGAGTATCGGGGGAAGAAACTTAACCCAGCATTTGAGGGATTACTGCCATCCTGGAGGAAGTTAGGAGGGAAGTTTCCTGGGGTAGTACTTACCTGATTGGACCACCCCCCTTGGGCTGGAGTAGTCCATACATACTCCAGGATTGGTCAGTTGTCCTTGTATCTGGGACTTACATAATCAGGGGAGTTACGGGTCCCATTGGCGGGATTACCTCCCAGACCGCCACCTGTTTGTGATTGGCCTGAAGGCCTTCTGGGCCACTGGTTTTGCTGGTTTGGTGTTGGTGCATTTTAAGGTTCCCCCATCTCTAAGTCTAAAATGGGAGCAACCTTCACCTCTGCTATTTTAGCAGCAGCACGGGTGTTGGCTGGCTTGGGGTTTTTGGTCTGATTTTTTTTTTCTGCAGGTTTACTTCATAAATGTGGGTCGCCTGCTTTATGACCCAATCCAGAGATCTTTTATCGTGGAAGTCCCTCACTAGCTGGGTCATAATATACTTTGGGAGCGCATGAAAGAAGGTAGTTATAAACTCCCTGATATCCGTGCGCACCCTCCTTGTAGTTTGTGCAAAGGCGCGTTTTAGCCTGGGGCCTGGTCTTCCCCGCACTGCAGATTGTAGGTCACTTTGCGAGCCTCTAGGGGGTTTCTGTGGGCAGAAAAGTGTTTCAAGATGGCCGCCCTGTAGGTGGACCATCTTGAGTGGTTCTGATCCTCCAGTCCAACAAAGAAGCTGGAGTACTCTGGAGAGAAAGTCCATTTAACATACTCTATGCAGTTCTGGTTGTCTTTCAGGTGGAAAGTGTCCATCATCTGCTCATAGAGTTCCAAGTGTTCCCAGACAGAATATTTTGTGTTTTTGTGGCATGGGGTTATGAAACTCCTAATGGCCTTAATCTGCCTAATGGGGTCTTTTGTCATAGCTCTCTTGAGTTTATTTGCCTTCTTAGGCTTAGTCACCCGAGTCCACTCGCCCTCAGACTCAGAGGCGCAGCTACTTGAGGTCCCCTCATGATCATCTAGGCGCTCCCTGATTCTGTGAGCTTGAGAGGGGCTCGCAGAATGATGGAGCCTAGTTTCTTCACTCCTGTGGTGCACAGGAGAGTAGTCTTCTGACTCCTCCCTGCTCCCTGGGTTGGCAGAGTATCCCCCTACTGCCCTGATTGGGTGGTGGTCTTCAGGATGCTCTCATGTGGCCTCTTTTCCTGTTGTTCTTTTGCAAATTGAACCAACTGTTCCCTTTTTAGGTAGTGCTCCTGCAGGTCTGATTCTCTGACTCTCTCCTCGTAGGAGGTTTCCTGGTCAGAGACATCAGCCTTTATATTTTTGTACCTGCATAGGGACGCCCTTCTATCCATTTCTGGGGGGCGCTGACCTGTCAGTTCCATCATGCTTGGCCTATTAAATTCTGATGGCCTCATGGTTTCCGGCTCATGTGAACTGGCAGGCATGAAGTCAGCAGTGCACAAAGTGTTAAATGGGTTTGAGTCCCTTAGTACAGAGGTCCTTACCCTATGATCAGGGATTGCCCCATCCCTCTCTACCTGTTCAGGGTGCCTCCAGTTTGGAATGGATGTAGGATACTCCCTCTGCAACCTCGCTAGTTTTTCTTTCTCAGCCCCTATATCTTGATAATATGCAAAGATCTGAACCTTTTGTTCGGCTATCAGGGTTTTACTTGCCTCTATGACCCGCTCTTGCGCTGCTACTTGTTTATGGAGCCCATCATTCTTTTCACAGAGGGCCTTTTTATCTCCTTGTGCTGCCTGTATAGGTTGAGCACCCTGAGCCAATTTTTGTTGCAGGAGACTCACCTCCCGAGTTTGTGCATTTTCTGTTTGGAGTTCATTTCGTTTCTGCAGGCCTAACTCACTTCCCTGTAACTCTGTTTTTAAATTGCTTACTTCCTGGCATAGGGCATCTTTCTCCTGATTTAGGGTGCCTTTCTGTTCAACTAGATCATCCCTTTGTTTCTTGATGGTATTTAATTTCTGGCGTTCTTGATCAAATTCTGCTTGATAGTGGAGGTCTCCCATAATTAATTTATTATTTTCCTCTTTCAATTTCTCTATCTAATCTTGCAGCATGGTGATTTGTCCAGAGCAGACCCTGTTATAGGTAAATTGTTGAGTCAGCTTCTGTTTACTCTCTTTTAGAGAGTCAACCTTTTCCTGACGTTCTATTTTTACTGCTTCTAGTTGGGCCTCTGTCTACATTATTCCGCTGTTGGAGAGCCAAGTCCTCTTTTAATTTCATGCTGTTATTTCCAGATTCTACCTCCAAATCTTGGCTCTTTTGTAATTTTTGTTCTGCTAATTGTAGTTCTGTCTGGATTTTATTTAATAGTTCAGATTGATTCTGCGGTAGAGTTTCGTTTTCCTCACGCTTTTTCCGCATCACTCCCATGTGGAGATACATGTAGGCCGCGATTCTAAAAATTTTGATTTGCTCCTCTTTAATTTTTGGGGTCATATATAATTCACTCAACGCTTGATGTAATAGGCCACCGTCCTGCCATATATCCATGTCTATGGCGGTGACCTGTTGCGTTGTTTCTTCTAGCCAGACTTTTTCATCTTGTTCTGGCCATTCACCTCTGACAAATAGCTTGAGCAGAAGGTGCTCCCTAGCCATATTGATCTCTACTACGGTCATTTTGGACATGTTCTTTCTTTATTAATTTATTTATTTGTGGAAGGGTAACATGTATTCTGTTGCTTTCAGTCTATTTTGGGGTTGGTTTAGCTTTAATTTTCTAGACACAGGCCTGGTACTTAGAGCATTTGCTTTGGGGAGACGCTTGTACAGTGTAACCCAGAATTCCAACTACACAAAGTATCACTACCTTGCAGGTTAGTCTGCTTTGTTAGACTGTCACGGGTGGCACCCAAAACCCAATCCCGGCGACGAGCCCCCAAATTTGTTAAGGATTTCAATCTGGCGACACACACCTTGGTCTCGGCTTAGAATGTAGCGCAGGGCTAAAATGCCTTCCTCCTTATTTTATGCAGATTCAATTTGAGATGGTACACAACTAGTATCACACCCCCTTTTTCAAATACCCCGGGTCACAATGGACCATGAACCAGGCTTGTTGATGAAATCCAATATTTATTTATTTATTTTAAAATTCAAAAGAAATCATACAATTTTTAATATGGGGCAGCAATCACCAATGGGGTGATAATTACAATGACAATTAAATGAATGCACTGGGTTAACCTTCTCCTAGAACATATACACAGCACATTTGTATAGGATCACTTTTTGATTTAGGAAAGATAGCACCCAAGATAAGATTTCCCCCTGCGATGTTCCCTCAACCCACAGATAATCAAATTCTGAGTGGATAGAAAGAAGCAGCAGGAAATCAGGAATAATAGGCAGAAGACAGAACAAAAATCCGACCTTCCCTCACAGAAAAAGAGGACTTTAAACCCTTAGCAAAGGCCTAAAATAACACTTGAAATTTACAAATAATGAATTAATGTGTGGTTAAATTATAATATACATATGTTTTATCACAATAGCATGTAGGTTATATCCCTGGCAATCACAAGGCAATGTATCAGCAAAAGGCAGACAAATCAAAAATTAATGGAAAGTTTAGAGCATGCTGCAGCCAAAATACTCTGATTTGCGGTTTTTGGGCTGGGGGATAGATATATATCGCAGGGACAATATAGAGGTGAAAGTAGGTCTCTAGCTATGAAACTGGATGCGACATGCGAGATATAGGGTCGATTTGGGTAAAATGAAGCCGTGAAATAGGAAAGGAAATCAGTTGTGATAAGAACGGTTTTACTTTAGACTAGAGTACTCAGACTAGACCACCAAAGAAGGACACAGTAACATCCAAGGTTAATTTGCAAGTTCAACCCTGTCACCCCTGCACCCAACCCTGGCGGAAACCAGTCTGATCACTCGAAATATGACTAATGGTTTAGGATTACACAAGACAAAATAGAAAAGAGATGGCTCTAGCACTTCAAAATTAAGGACAGTATACGAGGATAATTCTAACAGTTTCAACAAGTTATCGGGGTAAAATAGGATTGCTTAGGTAGTGGGATAGAGACAAAGGCAAGACAAGGTAGGCTATGTATTTCTATGGGGTAGGGATTATACTCACAGTCCACTTTTGAGTTTTGGGATTTGTGGACAGTCAACAGGGTCTGGTCACCACACGGCTGGTACACCTGGCAAAAGACAGCTGGGCAAAAGACAGCTGGTCACCGGGTAGCGAATAGCTGGGTAATTCAGGTCACTGGACGGTAATTCTCCTGGCAAAGGAGAGCTGAATGGCAGGATTGCATTGGGCATGCAGGTAATGGGCAGCAATCCAGGCTGGTTCAGGATGCTTCCGAAACGAATACCACAGGTTTCCCCTTTGGTTATTTAAGGTTTTAGTGGAATTTCAGAATTGAGGCCTTGCTGGATGGGTCAGCAATGCTTAGACCTTGTAGTTGGGATCAGCAAGATGAATGGAGCAGATCAGGAACGCAGCGCAGTAACTTCAGGAAGAGTGGGTGTGTGGAGTCTTGTCAGAGACTCTTATTTATAATGCATAGTGACATCATCAAAGTATATAGCTGGCAGGCTTAACTAAACCCACCTCTAACCGACTGGATTGGTCAGGGGTGCTAGTCCCCGCCTCACTCTCAACTGGTTGGATTTCAAGGCAGAATGTCAGATTTATGATGTGAGTTTTACAATGTTCAAAAATCTCCCACAGTTACTTTAGCTAAAGTCTGCTTTTTCCACAAATGGTACGTTTATACAGTTGAAGTCTCTTAGCAACTTACATAAACAGGTTACATATTTTATGCAGACCATTCCACTCCAACTCTGAACTCTGTGAGACATTGTTTTGCCCTTCTAATACTTTTTGGTAATTTTGAGCATGAAAGATTCGGCCTAAAATTCGGTAACTTTATACTTGTGTGTAAGGGATGTAAGTATTAAAATTCGTAATGGCATCATGGATACTTTCTTTATAATCCCCAATTCTTTGCCATTTCTGTCCCCAAGGTGTCAGTGTATTCTACAATGTCTCAAATTATAAACCACAAACTCACTTTTAAACTGCAAGGTTTTCACATGTTTACACAGTCCTGCTGCAGAGATAAAAGTCTTTACATTTTTATTAATAAATAGTCTTTTGAAACAAATATCAGTATTGTTCTCCATGTATGGGCATGCCTTTCCAAGGCTACACCCTCACCCCAGGTTGTCACAGAGATTTCCTTTGAAGCTTCATGTAGAAATCAGGAGTAAGTGTGACTTTTTTTTCACATGTCCTTGTCCTGGAAGTTCCATTGTCAGAGGGCTCAGCCCAGACCAGATTCTGTCCAACCTAGTAATTATCACAGAGGTGTTAGTATCTATTGAGAGAGGCCCCTTTTGTTTCAGTCATCCTCTCAACAGAAACCTGAACGTTTATGGTGCTTCCTTTTCTTTGGGGGAAGCCTTAGCTCTGCCAACTGGAATAACCTGTTTTTGGGAGCTTACAAATCCGGCCAAGGCAGTTTAATACCTTTATTTTCTTTTATTTGGTCCAGAATAAAAAAAAAACCTGTTGAATAAACAGCCCATATGTGTTTCCCAGCAGCCAGCCCCTTCACATTGCTAGGCACAGACAAGCTTGCATTCAACATTTTACTTTTTAAAACAGGCATTTTTTCTTCTTTAGTCTGCACAAGCCCATTTTGACACATGATGTGAAAGCTGGAATTTGTTTTTAAATTAATTTTTTTGCATCTGCCTTTCCAATATGGTTCTATAGCTGTAGCCAGCTTGTTTTACACAACAGTCTGTACAAGACAAAGGTCTCCATGAAATTGGTATGTGCACAGAAAGCTATGATTTCCTTTCAAACAGTGATTTTGACGCTTGGTTGCAAAATGTAAGCGCTTTTCCGTACTGCTGAAATAAAGCTTTTGCAGATTTTTCTCAGATTTGGTTTGACAGGGCCTGTCATTCAGAAGTCATGCATGTGTGCTGGAGCGCTATGTGAATGTGGATAAGCATAGTAGGGTCTTATTAATAACATGTGGTGATAAGGAATCAGAGGAAACAAGCATCAGAGCGGCATCATTTTTAAATGTGAATAATTCCCTTTCTCCATGGAACTTTGGGCTGGCAGCCAAACAGCACTGCTTTTTCACTCTATTTCCTTTGTATATGTAAGAACACACTGGCATGCTCCCTCAGTGTGCCCATTTTTCCCCCCTGCCCAATGGGTGCTTGGCAAGACGGTGCAGCCATCTTTTTGTTGCTGCAAAACGCAGTTTTGGTGAAATGGTGCGCAAAGGAGCCAGCACAGCCATTTTGCTGTTTCTTCTGAAAGGCAGCTTTTTTATGGATTTGAGGAATTCTTTTCAGTGGGTCAATGTAGCCCACACCGCTCAGGCTGTATTTGGCTCACACCAGTTCTGATGATGCCAAACGTGGGGTCGATGCCTCTGTGTCAGCTTGTTAATGTTTCACATATTTACCTCTATAGCAATGTGTCACATGGATCGATACTTGCTAGTCACCTTCTTTTCATGCTGCCAAAGAATGCACTCTCTATACAGTTGCACAGCTCATCCCCACAAGTGCAATTCTAAACCATGCTAGTGTATAAATGGAGAGCCATTGGAGCTACAAAGTAGTGTGTAGATCAAAGGTCTTCAAACAGTGGGGTGCGCCCTCCCAAGGGGCGTGGCTGCATCCCAGGGGGGGAGGGGCACGAGAGCCCAGTATGAAATGTAAATATACATATATTTTCTTTTAGATTGGAGGGTATGGGCAGGGGTGGCTCACATGACCACACTGGACCATAAAACTGTCTCAGGCACCAATGAAAAAGGGTCCCACAGTTGCAAATGGAAATTCATTTCTTTAGGCACAGACTGTTTGAATAGTACCCAAGGGGTGGTTTTTTTTTGAATGTAAGCAAATTGTGATACTTAATGATTATTTATTCAGCAACAATGGTCAAAACTACTATCTGCACAGTGAAGTAACACATCAAACTGGCCCACAGTGGTGAAAGAAAGTGTCCCATTTTGACTGGCCTACACCAGCATTTTGCGTTTTTGGTACGGGCATTGCCCTATTGCTCTATAGACCAGTCCGAGCCTAGTGGCTCATCCATAATGGGCGAGGGGGCGTCCACCCAGCTGCTTTTTAAAACAGGGAATGCTCCCGGGCTGGCTGAACTGTCAAAGGAAAACAGTGTTTCCCTTTGACAGTTCCGTTCCCCAGCTGCACATGCTCACTGAGCCATGTAAGGCTGGGGGTGTTTTTCTTTGCCAGCCTTACATAGCTCATTGGAAATGCTGGCTGGGGCACTGCATGTCTGTATGTGCGAGGGGGAGCTCCAGCGCCTCCTCATACATACGGACAGAGCAACCTGGAGTGGAGCATTTCAGCACCCATGCGCAGGTCCCTGCAGACGGTATGTTTATGTTCATTTATTTTTTATTTAAATATGTGTATGGATGCGTATATGCTTTTGTTATGAGTGAGTGTATTGTGATGGGTGCTCATATGAATGATAGTGTGATTGCTTTGTGTGAAGGTGTGTGTGTGTTTGCTGATTTTGGTGAGTGGGGGGTAGAGGGGGAAAGGAGGGTTGTACAACAAAGGCATTTAAAAAGTTTCTTTGTTGCACAATCCCCCTACCCACCTCCCAAAATCAGCTTAACTTCTGAGGCGCTGTTGAGCCCAGGTGACAGGGATGGTATTTTTTTTTTATCTATCATAGACGTCCAATCAAAAATACCATGCTTTCCCCCTTGGCCCCCAGCGCCAAATTGCAAACTGTTTGGCTTTTTACCCATTTGTTTTAAGTATGCTCTAAAATGCAACATTTTAAACCATTACTTTAAAAAAATTCAAGGGGGAAAACCCCCCGAACCCTGCTTTATTGGTACGGGCTCCCTCGCTACGCTCAGTGGCTATGGCATTTTTGTGGGAAATATTTATGCCCCTCCACTTAAAAAATTCATCAGCTCCCACTGGCTCTCAGACTGTGTTGGGAACAGAGTAGGGGAGACCAGGGACTATGGTGGAAGAGGATGGGCTGGAGCACTGGGATAGTGGTGGGAGCAGGGTGGGTATTGCCCAGGGTCTGTGATGGGGTAGGGAGAGCCCAGGGACAGGGTAGGAGTGGGATGAGGGAGCCCAGTGACTGTGATTGGAGGAGGTGCGGGAGCCCAGGGACTATACTTGGAGTAGGGTGCGGTGGCGGCGCCGATAGTTCATAGCCATTTGTATATGCGGTCCATTTGTCATTTTTGGGGGGCCCACCTGCCCAAATTTTGCTCAGTGGGTGTTGCTGAAACAGCAGGAAGAGACGGTGCCCCTTCACAGAGGTGGTCATCTTGCTCTTCCTTCTTGCCTTGGGTCTCCGCGTTGGCGTGGGTAACTGAATAGCAGTCAGAATCTGAGGGACCTGAGACCTAGTGACTGCCTCAGCAGTTAGGGGTAGTCCTTCAGAGATCAACTTCAACTCCACTAAGTCATTTCCCAACAACATGTCTGCAGGTACATTGTCCTGAACCAGGACAGGAAGCCTTGCTGCCTTGTCCTGAATCTTGATGGTGACTATGGCTACAGGAGATAATTTGGGAGGCCCACCAGTTAACCTGGTAGTTCTCAGAGGAGCACCTACAAAGTCCTCTGGCATAGGAGAACCTACAAAGTCCTCTGGCATGAGCAGGATCCTGTCCACCACTGTTATACTTGCCCCAGTGTCTCTCAAACCAGTGGAAGGCTGGCCATCTAGGGCGACACTTCTCAAAAATCTGCAGGTATTCTGTGGAATAGAAGCCAGTACTTCTGCAGGAACAACAAAGGCAATTCCTTTAGAGGAGGGGAGGACAGTGGCTTCCACTTCAGGCATGAAGCAAGGGTAGGTCAGGCTGACATCCTTGACTCTAAGTGCCTTACATTTACAATTGGGGTCACCCTTCTTGTGCTACAGAGCCCCACAGATGTATGGGCCTTAGGAGAGAGAGGTTTAGGTTTATTCGACTGTGAGTGCTTATGGGACTCCTCAGGCTTCTGAGAGGTTCCTTACTCTTTGCCCTTGTCCTTCCCTCTGCGATCCTTAGGGGACACCCGGTGGGAGACCCACGTGTCAGCCAGCCTGGCCAGCTTAAAGGGATCCAAATTGCTCTGGTCAGCAATGTACTGATACAGCTCTGGTGAACAAGCTTCAGAAAAATGCTCAACAAACTAAAGGTGGGACAAATCAACAAAGGTGTTCACCTTGTATCCAACAATCCACCCCATCATGTTCATATGCAGAGCACTCACCCAGTCAAGCCAAGACACATTATCTCTCTTTTTATATTCCCTGAACCTTTTAAGGTATTGGGTAGGTGTCTTGCCAAACTTGGCAATCAAAGCAGCTTTCATGCACTCATATTGGCCCCTTTCACCCACACTGAACTTCAGAATGGGGTCATAACCAGTCCGAGGTACTCTGCTTAACAAACAGCCCGATCCATTCGGTCAACATCATTGATTTCACAAGCCATCTCAAAGGCTTCCAACCATTGGAGACTACCTGAACCCTCCACATACACATTCACCAAATCTTTCATATATTTTGTGGCATGAGATGTGAAACCCCCAACTGGTCTAGTTGAAGTCTCCATTTTAGCTTTCTCTAACTGGGGTCTTTAATGTTCAATGTCTCTTGAGTACTACTTATAGTGCCAGCTCCCCTTTCTTCAACTCTACTTCTGTTTCCAAATTTTTGTATTGAAAGGCTAATTGTTACCTTTGTAGCTCCAATTTTAAAAGTTCAATCTTCAGGGCTTCCCGCTGAAGAGCAGTGCAGGGATTAGAAATAGAGGCAGCAGGAGAGGTGACAATCCCTGAAACACATTCAGTAATAACCCCAAGGGTAGGGCTCTCAGTGGTTCCATCCCCCTTCATCAAGAGTATCATCATCAGTCTGGTAGTCCACGAGGGCAGCTATAAACTCAGCCCTAGACTTATCCTCATAGTCTAAGTGTCTACCTTCATAAGCACTCTGGAGAAACTCTAAGTTCATCTGTGTCAATTTACCATTTGCAACACCCTGGTGCCTGTTCTGGCTGATTTCTGCAACCACTCCTTCGCCACTGGAGTCTCCCCTCCCCCCTGAAGCACTCCCTTGTGCACCCTCTACTTAAAAGACCCTCTGTTGACCCTTCCTGCCCGGCTAACTATTGTCCAATCTCTATCACTCCTTTCCTGGGCAAACTCCTGGAAAAGCTGGTCATCTCCCAGTTTAATCTTCACTGAATCTGTTGGTTGTCTCTGTGATCATCAGTCTGGCGTCAGAGCTGCCAGAAGCACGGAAACTGCTCTTGTGAACATCCGTAAAGACCTGCTCTCCAACCTCGATTCCAACACCCCCTGTGTCCTCATCCTACTTGATCTCTCTTCTGCCTTTGACACGGTCAATCATGCCATCCTGGTCAACCGTCTCCATGATAACCTGGGTATCACTGATCAGGCCCTGGTTTAGCTGACCTCCTTCCTCTCTGAGTAAAAAAATGGAAAGGACCCACCATCTGCGCTTCCACCCAAACAAGTGATACAAAACAACTAGTGGTTACAGGTAATGCTTCTTATTAATACCAGTTAGGAGAGCACAAGTAACACTGTATCAATTTTTGACACCAGATTAGTGAAACAGAAGAATGTTTAATTTTATCATATAGTCCTTCCTTCAATAAAGAGTCTCTACAACGCCAACACGTGTTTCAACCCTAACTGGAACGTCTTCAGGGCGTAACAAAATTGAAATATATAACACTAACATCACATGTTTGTTTGTGCATTCCAAAGGAAAATATATAATATATGGTCATCAAGAATGTTTAAGTAGTCAAGAAAACATAACAAATTCAAAAGTCCAAACCATTGAGATAAATTTAGAAAACGGAGGAGGAAAAGAGACAGAGCAAGAGGGCGGGGGGTGGAGGGAGAGGGAAAAAAACAAAAAGTATATATGTTAAGTGAGCAGTTCTCCATTTGGAATAGTTAAAAATACATTATATATCATTCAGCACACATTGGTGTTTGATATTCAATCCAAGGTGATGGATACGGAGTCCTCCATTTAGTAATATTTAACAATAGTATTATTATGTACAAGGTATCATAACCAGAAAACCCAAAAGAGCACTTGGTGAATATTCCAACATCACATGGGGTTGCATGTAGTATTAGCTAAAAAATGGGAATACCTGGTCTGTAGCCACATGCAGCTATTGGAGTGCAGAAAACTGTGTGCTGGATACGTTATCCCACTGGGTTTCAGTAAATCTGTTAAAGTGGAGGAAAAAGCCAGTCTGTAAACGCCACAGGGGCTATCTCTTAAAAAGCAAAAAATACCAATTTTTATTTTCCGAGAAGTGCCTGAACAAAGATAAGCGATCACTTACCTTGAAAATGCATCCAGAGTGAAAAAATACATGAAGCCCTTTAAACTCGGTGATCTCCGGATTAGTATTCCCCAAGTAAAGCGGTGTGTTCCATTGACAAACCCATTTTTCAAGAGAACCTGAAAGCAAAGTACGAGTATCAATATTGATTGATCTAATGTTAGAACCGTACGCCTGTAACAGTTCACAGAAGCCGTGAGATACAGCGATTCACTGTGTTTCGCAAGGCTTACCAGATAACAGCTTGAATGCTAGCGTGACTAATGGTTTCCTGCCGTCTGGCGGAACACAGTTTCAAGGAATGTGGGTGTTGTTCTAGCTGGCCTATAACGGCCCAGCTAGAAGTAAGTGCTGGTCATGTGACCTACTTCAACAAGGGTTGCCTAGCAACCTTGTGTGCCTAACTCCCGTTACATTCTATGTGCGTTTCACAAAGCCATTCTTCATTCAAAATAAAAGTGTCCTACAAGCACCGTTACGTGCCTCCGAATGACAAAAATACTTGTATAACTTGGGACGTACTTAATGTAAGGCATGTTAAGACTATTGGTTAAACACCTCCTCGTGGGCAAGCAGGGTGTAATTAGACAAATAGCGTCCTCACGGCTGCAAAGAGGCCGTTTGTGCCAGGAGTGATTGAACTTGTGTCATCCACACAGCTGCAATACGGGTTGATCTGTATTACAGCATATATTTGAGGAATATACTTATTTCATTTAAGTATAGTGTCGATGCAAATGGGTTGCAGTGTGCCACGGCACTAAGAAAATATATCATAGGGGTTTGTGCCTAACTCCCGTTGCATTCTATGTACGTTTCATAAAGTATCACTTGTTTGGGCGAAAGAGCAGATGGTGGGTCCTTTCCATTTTTTTACTTTACATTTATCTGAAGGGGTTTTTGAGAAATTACCCTTCTGGGCCCCACTACTGCCGCATACCGCATACCGGTATTTATAACATTTTTGACTTTCCAAATATATATATATTTAGTCACACCTGAGATCTGTGCGCACCTCCTGTACAGGTTAATTTCTCAGACATTTCACTTGTTCTTTTGCCTGAGAGTGCTGCACTAGTTACGGACTCCATATTTTTATGCCAATCTGAACATGGCTCAATATCTGTTAAATAGAGATGAAGATAGTGCTGCCCTTTTTGCCCCTCGAGGCACAGATAGCAATCCCTTTAGAACTCGTATCTACAAAACTGAAACTTTGGCACAGAAATTCATCAAATTGGAACGACTTAGCAAAAAGGAGATCAACAAATACTGGGAGCAAGTCTCACTTAAAAATTACCTTAAACAAAATATCATCCCTAGGGGTCTAAGAATACTAATATTTCCAGACCTCACCCATCAGGATGATCAGGATTTAGCCTTGGATTGGGAAGCCAAACTATTAGCTCGGAAAACATGATGAAAATCCTGGTGAAACATGCAGAATGAGAACACTCTAGAGGGACTTCAGAAATAGACCAGGTCAAGAAGGAAATCTCTGAAATGCCTAATCCAACAGCAACCAAGGACAAAAACTTTGAAAAAATGTATACTACTTTAGGTGAATATCAAGATGACATCAAATTAAGAAAGTTTAGGAAGTTCTATAGAGATGAAAAAGACTATATTAATGACAGAGTTTATACCTTCCAAACCAAATATGATGGAGATCAAGCACTAATTAAAACACCTAACACATCACCAGTCTCACCAGACATGCACTCGGAATCAGAACCTGGGACTAGTAGCCCAGAGGATTCTGACCAAGTAAAAATCTAGGAGGAAGCAAGACATACGAGAAGAGGATTTTTGGCAGAAATAAAAAGGTACTAAAAGGGCAACATCTCAAGCTATAACCCGAACCGTAAGCAAGTATGCTTTCAGAAACCGCTCCCTTTAGGCCAAAATATTCCAACAACTCCCACTACCTCAGAGGAAGAAGAGGAGCAAGGAGGAAAGGGAACCGGAGGTACAAGGAAAAGATTTACGAGATCAAGTCTCAAACAACCGAAGCTGAAACCCATCCTCAAAGTCTAGTTATTAACCTCTCAGACAAACAACTCACGAAACAACAAATCACTGTTCTCAATTATGGCCTCTCCTTTGCACCGAGCATAGCTGCTGACATGACGGAGGTACAAATTGACCTCTACAAATTTACCAGGAAATTAAAACTGAAGAAATATTTCCATAACAGACCTACTTTGTATAAACCAGAGACCATTTTACCACCAACCTGTTCAAGGAGCATCCAGGAAATAGAAAACATCCACCTTTTGACAAATATAGCAGAAGAAGTTAGCCAATCCTTATCAGAGATCCAAAGGGACCTAGGTGTACACCAACGCAATTTGGACATTTTGGAACACAAAAATAGATCGAATTTATACCACCCACTATAGGAGACAATGCAATCAAAATCTTCTATAGAGCAATTACAAGAGAAATCCACCAGTATATGGATGGTAAACATAGGGGTTACATTAGCAAAAATCCTAACTTGTCCAGAACTGAGCATTTGTCACTTCAAGACCTTGCTGCAGATAACACACTTGTGATAAAGGAGGCTGACAAAGGAGGCAATATTGTCATCTTAAATAAATCCGACTATATCAGCATGGCCGAAGAACACCTAGCAACACCGGGTTGCTATCAAAAACGTACTCATAACCCAACGGCTGAGACGGTTCAAGCCTTGCAAAAACTCACACAATACTGGCATCAGTTAGGTCTACTAATTGATGATGAAAAACTTTTCTTGACAAATACACGACCCCTGATGCCTACCTTATATCTACTACCTAAGGTACACAAACCCTTTACGAACTTACCATCTGTAAAACCTATTGTGAGCGGTCAAGGAGGGGCCACTGAAAATTTGGCTACATACATTGATTCTTGTATGAAGGACTTAGTACCTACCATTCTTGCATACCTCAAAGACACAACACACACTATTCAAATACTTAACAAAATGATATGGGAACCGCACTTTTTTCTGGTCACCCTAGATGTCACGACCTTATACACCTCTATTGAACACACACTAGCTCTTAACACCATTGACTACTCTTTCAGAACTTTTTCAGCATCACACACTGTGCATGTCCAAATGCAAAAAAAAACTTTGGGGAATTCATTCTAAAACATAACCAGTTCATATTTAATGACACATACTATACCCAAACTAAGCAATGGGTGCTAAATATGCCCCTGTCTTAGCCAATCTTTTTATGGCATACTTCGAAGACTTATACATATGTCAAAACAATCCCTTCAGTCAATATATTCATACATGGAGAAGATACATTGACAATGTCTTTGCAATCTGGGCAGGTACACTTACCCAATTCAATGATTTCTTGCAGTATCTTAATCAGAATAACTTTGGAATTAAGTTTACTGAACACATTGATGCTAGTGAAATAATGTTCTTGGATTTAAGAATCTATATATCGAAGAAAACCATCCAGACCTGTACCTTTCATAAAAAGACAGCTGTGAACTCTATCTTGCATGCTACCAGCAGTCATAGACAAAATGTTATTAACAACATACCACGTGGTGAATTTCTGAGAGCCAGGAGAAATTGTAGTGAGGATAAAGTCTTTGCAGCAGAATGTAAGCTAATTAGAACCAGATTTCAGGAGAGAGGCTATACTACTCCAATCATTAACATTAGCACTATGAGATGTGAAAACAACACCACATGCTTCTCTTCTCTCAAAGTCTGTGGAGACGCCAGCGAAAACCTCTGCTACTTTTCTTAAGTTTGTGAACTTTATCACCAAATTTTCAAGTGATTCTAAATGTATTTACCATATCCTGAACACACATTGGAATCTTTTACTTTTGGACCCAGATCTGGCATCGTATATAACCAAGAAACCTATGATTGTTTTTTCTAAAGCTCCTACTCTTAGAAACATCCTTTGTCCCTCATTCCTGCAATCTGGTTCCAATAGACAGACCAACTGGCTTACTCCAAGCATCAAGCCTATTGGCTCCATAAATGTGGCACCTGTAACTTTTGTCAGTTTGCTTTGTCACCAACAAAAACCTTCATTTGTCATGGAAATTTGAAAGTTACTATCACAGATTTTATCAATTGCCGGTCTAAATATATCATATACGCAATCATCTGTGTGTGCAAGAAGGTGTATGTGAGTAGTACCATCCAGGAACTCAGAATTAGGATCAGAGAGCACCTTGCTAACCTGAACAGTCAGGATGCCAAACTATGCTTTGCATCACATTGGCAAAAAGAACATCAAATGGCACATCAGAGAGATATCAAATTTGTTGGCCTAAAACAAATCAAGCAACATGAAAGAGGTGGAGACAGACATTTGAAACTGAGACAAGAGGAAGCTCGCATGATCTGCAGACTAAGATGTGTACTGCTTGGCTTAAACCAAGACCATAAGTTAAATGTATTCCTATGATTGAGAATACCGTACTTACGTGACAAATGTAACACTCGAGACTTGGTGATATTTCCACATCGCAGGCTATTATACTATACAATCAATACATGTGGGTATTGGAAACCACTATACTATACATGTTATTTACAAACACCTACCGTTTAAATTGATGACCTTGTGTGCTGTCACTACCCAGCACCCTATTGATGGTTCTTTGACTTATACTTTCAGTTACATAGTTTCTGTAGTGAGCTACTTGTGACCATTAGGTTATTAATCTGTTGCTGTTTACTATTTTAACACAGATTTATTCAGCATCTTTAGTGGTACCAGCGTTCCTTCTAACAGATATGCAAATGACAGCAGGCATATAATTTATTTGATTTCTATACACTATATACCACCTTTTTTACTTTAAATAATTTTCATGTTCGAACCTCTATGGTATATGTTTTTAGTACCGTGGCACACTGCAACACTTGTTGATGACACACGTTTAAATACACTTCTGGCACACAAGGCCCCTTTGCAGCAGTGAGGATTCTATTTGTGTAATTATACTTTGCTTGCCCATGAGGAGGCATTTAACCAATAGTTTAAATAAGCCTTACATTAAGCACATCCCAAGTCATGCAAGCTTTTTTGTTATTCAGAGGCACGTTACGGTGCTCGCGGGACACTTTGACTTTGAATGAAGAATGGCTTCATGAAACGTACATAGAATGCAACGGGAGTTAGGCACAAACCCCTATGATATATTTTCCTAGTGCCGTGGCACACTGGAACACATTTGCATCGACATTATACTTAAATGAAATAAGTATATTCCTCAAATATATGCTGTAATACAGATCTACCCGTATTGCAGCTGTGTGGATGACACAAGTTCAATCACTCCTGGCACACATGGCCTCTTTGCAGCCGTGAGGACGCTATTTGTCTAATTACACTCTGCTTGCCCATGAGGAGGCGTTTAACCAATAGTCTTAACATGCCTTACATTAAGTACGTCCCAAGTTATACAAGTATTTTTGTCATTCGGAGGCATGTAACGGTGCTTGCAGGACACTTTTATTTTGAATGAAGAATGGCTTTGTGAAACGCACATAGAATGTAACGGGAGTTAGGCACACGAAGTTGCTAGGCAACCCTTGTTGAAGTAGGTCACATGACCAGCACTTACCTCTAGCTGGGCCGTTATAGGCCAGCTAGAACAACACCCACATTCCTTGAAACTGTGTTCGGCAAGACGGCAGGAAACCATTAGTCACGCTAGCATTCAAGCTGTTATCTGGTAAGCCTCGCGAAACGCAGTGAATCACTGTATCGAACGGCTTCTGTGAACTGTTACATGCGTACGGTTCTAACATTAGATCAATCACCATTGATACTCATACTTTGCTTTCAGGTTCTCTTGAAAAATGAGTTTGTCAATAGACCACACCGCTTTACTTGGGGAATACTAATCCGGAGATCACCGAGTTTAAAGGGCTTAATGCATATTTTCACTCTGGATGCATTTTCAAGGTAAGCAATCACTTATCTTTGTTCAGGCACTTCTCGGAAAATAAAAATTGGAATTTTTTGCTTTTTAAGAGATAGCCCCTGCGGTGTTTACAGACTGGCTTTTACCTCCACTTTAACAGATTTACTGAAACCCAGTAGGATAACATACCAAGCACACAGTTTTCTGCACTCCAATAGCTACATGTGCGCTACAGACCAGCAGGCCGATTCATGGAATAATTAGCGCGGCGCAAGTGGGCAAAAACGTGCGATTCGCAGTGGAATAGCGAAAATCGCAGTGCAATTGCGAATATCGCACGAAAAGCAGCGCACGTCGATTCATGGAAGGCCGTGCGCGAGAAAACCAGCGGATGTGCGATAAAAAAGTGCGCGGCGCACGTTGGCACACAGGCCATCTAACAGCGTGCGCCAGGTCACAGCGAAAATCGCACAGGCCACAGCGAAATTCGCACATAGCGCGGCGCACGCAACAAAAGTAGGCGGAACACGGGCGTAACACTCGGAATGGGGAACAACTTGCCAAAACGTGGGCGTCACGGGGGAAGTACAGGGCACAAGTGCGCGGAACGCCCACACGCTCGCCTACAACACGTATTCATGGAATAGAATAGGGCAAAAAAGCGCACGCTCAAACCAGCGCACAGGCACAAACACGACCGCCACAAGAAAGCAGGCGGTAGCGTCTCTGCGGCTGTAAGAAATGTGCGCCAAAAGGTGCGCCAACAAATAGCACCTATATACTGCCATGATGAATGTCCCATACTGTGGCCCTCCAGGAAAAATGACGTGCAAAGGGGTACCCACAAACACGGACACCCGCTGACAAAAAATACGTGTGCGTGTATACCGGGGTGCGCGGGAAGTCTAACACGTGATTTCAGCAGGGTACGTGCATCACAGGGGTTCGCGTGAAGTTATTCACGCGATCGGGCCTGGGGGAGCGGGCTACGTGTATTTCAGGGGTTCGCGTGAAGTTTCACACGCGATTGGGTCTGGGGGAGCGGGCTACATGTATTACAGGGGTTCGCGTGAAGTTCCTCACGCGATCGGGCCTGGGGGAGCGTGCTACGTGTATATCAGGGGTTCGCGTGAAGTTTCACACGCGATCGGGCCTGGGGGAGCGGGCTACGTGTATTACAGGGGTTCGCGTGAAGTTCCTCACGCGATCGGGCCTGGGGTAGCGGGCTACGTGTATTACAGGGGTTCGCGTGAAGTTCCTCACGCGATCGGGCCTGGGGGAGCGGGCTACGTGTATTCCAGGGGTGCGCGGGAAGTTCCACACGTGAATAGCCTGGGGGCGCGTGTATTCCAGGGGTGCGCGTGAAGTTCCACACGCGAATAGCCTGGGCGCGTGTATTTCAGGGGTGCGCGGGAAGTTCCACACGCGAATAGCCTGGGCGCATGTATTTCAGGGGTGCGCGGGAAGTTCCACACGCGAATAGCCTGGGGGCGCGTGTATTCCAGGGGTGCGCGTGAAGTTCCACACGCGAATAGCCTGGGCGCGTGTATTTCAGGGGTGCGCGGGAAGTTCCACACGCGAATAGCCTGGCCGCGTGTATTTCAGGGGTGCGCGGGAAGTTCCACACGCGAATAGCCTGGGCGCGTGTATTTCAGGGGTGCGCGGGAAGTTCCACACGCGAATAGCCTGGGCGCGTGTATTTCAGGGGTGCGCGGGAAGTTCCACACGCGAATAGCCTGGGGGCGCGTGTATTTCAGGGGTGCGCGGGAAGTTCCACACGCGAATAGCCTGGGCGCGTGTATTTCAGGGGTGCGCGGGAAGTTCCACACGCGAATAGCCTGGGGGCGCGTGTATTTCAGGGGTGCGCGGGAAGTTCCACACGCGAATAGCCTGGGCGCGTGTATTTCAGGGGTGCGCGGGAAGTTCCACACGCGAATAGCCTGGGCGCGTGTATTTCAGGGGTGCGCGGGAAGTTCCACACGCGAATAGCCTGGGCGCGTGTATTTCAGGGGTGCGCGTGAAGTTCCACACGCGAATAGCCTGGGCGCGTGTATTTCAGGGGTGCGCGGGAAGTTCCACACGCGAATAGCCTGGGCGCGTGTATATCAGGGGTGCGCGGGAAGTTCCACATGTGATTTGACAGTGTGGGTCCTCCCAGGTGTACCCTGTACACCCTCCACGGCCCCTGCAGGCAGCCCACACCACAGGGGACTACCCTGCATCCCTGGTCATGTCCCGCAGGCAGCCCACCCACCATGGGCATGCCCCCCAGCAAAGGCACATGTCTCCTTGAACTAATGAACACCAACTCATGTCCCCTTGCACCCCCACCCCCCAGCACTGTGGGGCACCTGCCAGCAGGCCCCCACCCATGTCCAACTCATGTCCCCCACCACCCCCACCCCCCAGCACTGTGGGGCACCTGCCAGCAGGCCCCCACCCATGTCCAACTCATGTCTCCCACCACCCCCACCCCCCAGCCACCAGGGTCACCCTCCACCAGGCCCCCACTCATGTCTCCCACCACCCCCACCCCCCAGCCACCAGGGGCACCCTCCACCAGGCCCCCACTCATGTCTCCCACCACCCCCAAACCCCAGCAGTGCAGGGTCACCCTCCACCAGGCCCCCACTCATGTCTCCCACCACCCCCACCCCCCAGCCACCAGGGGCACCCTCCACCAGGCCCCCACTCATGTCTCCCACCACCCCCACCCCCCCAGCACTGTGGGGCACCTGCCAGCAGGCCCCCACCCATGTCCAATCCATGCCCCCCTGCACCTGGGTCCCAACATTCCCCAATCATGTCCGTAATGCCCATCCTCCCCTGCCAAAAGGCCCAACCAACTATCACAGCCACGCACATATCAAAGGCAATTACATGTTACACCCCCAATTTAAATAATGCAATTGAACACATGTCTGTCACACACAATGGCTGCAAGTGAATGACAAAACACCCAACATGACATGCCTGAAAGCAATGAGATGATACGACACATTGAAGATTAAAAAAATAATATGTATTGAACAGCAAGTAGAATGGAAATGAAATAAGAAAAAACACAAAGCAAATCAAACAAAACAAGATGAATGTCCAAGAAAATAATCTGAAAAATTAAAATAAGCCAATGAAGAACCATGAAGAAGATCATCCTGGGTCCATGAGCCCAACCAAATTAAACCTAACTATGACTACTAACTAAAAACTGAACTATATACAAAAAAGTGGTGCATTGTCCAATCGCAACCAAAAAAAAATCAAAAAAACAAAGGAAACCTAACCCTAACTATACAACTATATACAAAGGCAGCGGGCTATTCGGACGGCTCACTGGTTGTTGTCATGGGCCAGGACATCATCGAACTCCTGGTCAATGGCTTGGAGGCGGGCATGTTCCCTGGCCCCGAGGTCCCGCAGGGATAACGCAGTGTCAAGCTCAAACTCCCTGCGAAGACCCTCGAGGCACTCAGCCCGCCTCAGCGCCCTCCTCCGCCCTGACCATCGTGAGCCGTTCCTCCTCTGCCCGCTGCCGCTCCGCACCTATCCGCTGGCACAACCGCTCCCACACGGAAGCCACTCCCATTCCAGGGTTCTCCTGCCCTCCGGCTGATGCCTGCACCCCTGATGTTGATGGCCCCAAGCCATGATGCCTCCCACGTTGAGCCTGCTGCTGCCTCCGACGCAACTGCCTGTGCCAGCACGACGGCATCCAGGCTGATGGAAACCACCGACGCCGTCGTGCACGTGCCCTGCCCGATGATGCCGTCACATCCTCCATCTGCTGGGGTCCAGTTGCTCTGGTGTCCACCCCTGCTGGATCTCTGACTCCCGACTGTGGCAGGGATGGGATCCCCACCGAGCTGGCTGCATTGGTCGGGGCAGGTCCACAGGGGGCCCTCGTGGCATCTGGGCTGGAAGACGGCAAGGAGAACGACTGGTGGATAGCCTGCACAGAGGAGGAGAGGGCCGCCACATTGGCCAACACATGCAGGAAACCCCCGAACATGGCCGATCCCAATTGGGCCCCGTCGGCACGGTGCACTTCGTGATGACGTGCGTGCTCCTCCCGGGAAGCACGGACGGCATCACGAATCACAGCCGTGCACATCGCGACCCCAATCAGGACCTTCTCCGCACGGCCAGGGGTTCCCACGTCCGCAGGTGGAGGGGAGTCAGGTGACATGGACATCCCCTCTACCTGCGGACAGGCCTGGGACGGGGCATCCCTGCTGGTGCATGGTGGTGCACTCACAGGGTCAGGGACAGCGACATGCACAGGCCCCTCCACGGTGACCTGTGCTGCCTCCTGCCCCTGGCCCTGGACTGCACCACTTGCACCAGCAGGGATGCCCCCACCAGGCCCCATGTGTGCCCCAGTGGCGGCCTCCTCCTCCTCTGTGCAAACCACCAACCTGGATGGCTCCTCACCGTCTCCCACCGTAGCAGGCCCCTGTGGGGGCTCACCCACCCCTTCCGCTGCAGCCGTGGGGGCATCCCCGCCGCCTTGCTCCACAGCGCCGTCTCCGCCCTCTTCTTCACTAGCCGCTGCGTAGAGGGAGACAAAGAACACAAGCATCAGGGCACTGTACAATGGTCCCCTAGACAGGAAGCAATAGCAGATGAGCACCACTGTCAAAGTACACTTCCATCATGTCCCTCCACAACACATGGGTCAGTCCAGGCAAAACACACACAGTAACAGGCATGGTGCATGCCATGGACATTTCCATGCATGTCCAATGGACTCTTGAAACATTCAATGATATGTAACTCACATGCATCATGGCTCATGCCTATCACATGCACACACTTCACCTCAGTCACATCCATCTGGCCCCAAACACACCAAACACAGCGGATACAAGGGTAATTTGGCTGCTTTACTGAATCTGTGCATTGTCACACACATGTGTCATGCATCCATGGCATGCACAAGTCACAGACACGCAGGTCAGGCACACAGACATGGCTACCATATATGTACCTGGCATCAGCACCCATCCCTCACCCCCACCCATGTCCAGGTACAGAGACTGGCATGCTCTCATGTTCAAAATCTGCATAGGGCTCCCCATGCGGCATTTCAACACATGCAACAACCATGTGCATCACACATCACTGGTCGCACATGCATTACCATGATGTCCCTGCACACATACATGCATACATGGCCTTTGGCACACATACAGGCAAGTATCATAGAACCAGCACACCGCAACATGCCCTGTCTCACACAGTAATGCATGGACACTTACCGCTCAACTCCAGACGGGCCTCCCTCTCAAGGATCTGGGCGTGGAGCGCTGGGCGTACGCGTTCCAGGACCCTCATCTGGATGGAACTCATGCGGCCCCGGCCCCCCTCCACGAGGCGCCGGGCCTTCACAAGGGTCCTGGACCTCAAGTCCTCCCAGCGCTTCTTGATCTTCAGGACGTCGCGGGTTGCCACCCCCTCCGCGTTGATGGCAACCACACAGTCGGCCCAGATCCTCTGCCGTCCTTCCTTGCTGGCGCGGGATGATCCAAAGAGGGCATCATACTGCCCCAGGACATGCTCCACCAGGACACCAACTTCGGTGACAGTGAAGCTGGTGCCCCTCTGCCCCTCTGGCCTGGGGTTGCCACTGGTGCCAGATGTGGAAGTGCCCGACATGGCAACCCCAGAGACAGGTGTGGGTGGGCAACTGGGTCCTGGGGCTGGGCTGTGGAGCGATGTAATCCCAGTCAGGAGTCTTCAGTTCCAGCAGGGGTGGACACAGCAACTGGACCCCTGCAGATGGCTGATGTGCAGGCACCAAATGGCAGGGCACGGTGGCAGCAGGCAGGCAGGCAGCAGCAGATGGCACGTGGGAGGCTGCTCGGGGCACTGGGGGGCAGTAACTCGGCCTTCTGGGCAGGAGCGTGGTCTTCCGTGTGTTTTCGCGTGGCCAGCTTGATACGGAGTGATTTGGCACGTGAAAATCCTGCACGTCAGCGTGAAATCCGAGGAAAGGCCCTTAGCGCGTAAGCGCGTCAGCACGCATACGCGATTCTATTGGACCAGAGTCCCTCAGTGCGTAAGCGTGTCTGTGACGTGACCCGCACGGGTGTTCCCCACTCAGCACGTGATGACGGGGCACACGTGGAGATACTGCACGTCAGAGTGTCATCGCGTGTAATTGGACAAAAGTGCGCGTACACGCGATTGGCCTATGTACGTGTATTTAATGGGTGCGCGGGCACTTACACACGCAAGTACGTCAGCGAACCTGTATCCCGTGGTGCGTGTGAATTTCCACACGCTATTGGACTGGGAACTGGATTCCAGGGGTGCGCGGGTCACACGCTGTATCCCGTGGTGTGTGTGAATTTCCACACGCTATTGGACTGGGAACTGGATTCCAGGGGTGCGCGGGTCACACGCTGTATCCCGTGGTGCGTGTGAATTTCCACACGCTATTGGACTGGGAACTGGATTCCAGGGGTGCGCGGGTCACACGCTCGCCTAGAACACGCGCAAAGCATAAATTTGCGGACTTTAACAATAACAAGCTCAGACGCCAGGATGAACATACCGTTCCTAGCAGCAGTGGCAGTGGGCTACCAAAGGAGGAGGAGGAGGATAGTCAGGGCCAGAATATTCACACCCAGAACCAGCCTTTTCGGGATGCCTGATGACCAGGTGTATGGGAGGTACAGGTTTCCACCACACATCATACTGGACCTGGTGAGTGAGTGGGAGGATGACCTCACATCACCCACCCTGTGCTCCCAAGCACTCAGCCCCCTGGAGAAGGTCCTCAATGTACTGCACTTCTTAGCCACTGGATCATTTCAGCGGACAAGTGCCATAGTGGGTGGGGTGTCACAGGCCACCAGGTCACGCTGCCTACACCAGGTCTTGAACATCATCACTGCACGCCCATCAGTCCGCAGGCACATATACCTGCCCAGAACACCTGCAGAAAGGCATGCTGCCGCCCTGGATTTTTACGCTGTGGCACGATTCCCCAAAGTGCTAGGTGCCATCGACTGCACCCATGTGGCTCTACGTCCCCCCAGGGCATCTGAGCACATCTATTGGAACCGCAAGCACTGGCATTCCATCAACGTGCAGGTAGCATGTAATGCCAAGGGAATCATCACCTCAGTATATGCCAACTATCCCGGCTCCACCCACGACAGCTTCATTTACCGAATGTCCACCCTAAGCCGGGACCTAGAAGCTGGGCGGCATGGCGATACATGGCTGCTTGGTGAGTATGTATGCCACTGCACATGCATGCATGTTGGATACAGAGCAAGGTCACAACCCCACCAATGATACCAATCACCACCTCCACAGGGGACAGTGCCTACCCTCTCAGCCCCCACATGATGACGCCAATTCGGAACCCCACCACGCCACCCCAGGTAAGATATAACACAGCCCACATTACAACTAGGGGCATAGTGGAGCGCACATTCGGAGTGCTAAAGTCACGCTTTCGCTCCCTTGACCGTTCTGGCGGGCAGCTGGTATACGCTCCTCCAGTAGTGTGCAGGATCATAGTGGCAGCATGTGTCCTGCACAACGTTGCAACACGCCGGGGCCTGGCCGTGGACATGGTGGTGGCCCCACATCCCCAACCACATGCACAGCCGCTGCGCATGGGAGGGGAAAGGGCACGGGGGAGGCAGCCCGTACACAGCTAGTGGCTAATTACTTCACATAGAAATCACACCCCTGTGGAGTGCACACTGCCCTGGCACATTCCATCTGACAATCAATGATGACTCAACCTGACACTGATCCTGAATGTCTGGAGAATGAACCGGGAATACCATGTCAGCCTGAGATTGTTCACCTGGAAGTGTCACAATGTGTGCATCCCTACCCACACAGACACCACCAATGCAGTTTTGTGAAGTTACACATTGAAGCAGCTATAATGAATACCCACTTGCAAAATGCAACAAGAGGACAGTGTCATGTCAGCCAACCCAACCCCAGCACCGCCACACGACACACCGTGCCATGTCATGCTAATTGCAGGTAAACAAAGTAATCCCCACAACATGACATCAGTCTCACTATGTACAGTGGCACTATTAGAAACCTGCAACACCTGAAATGCTCACAGCAATGCCGGACCAACAACATACTTGAGCACGTAGTACCATTGACATGACATCACAAATGTTACATATTAGTAGTCTCACCACCTGGAAATGCCTGCACTCCCACCACTACCAACTGTGCAGTGTTGTCGCCATGTAGAGTTGTAGGTGCACTGCTGCCAACATGGACCCCATCTCCAGACTAGAGGTCCTTGTGTGGACATGAGGAAGGGACCTGCAAATTGGGAGGTAGACACAGAAGAAGAGTTACACATCAATGCAACATGCAGTGTACAACACAACAGCAATATGCACTAGGAATGTATACACAGTATTGACTACAGACTGCCCACACAGCTCATGGGAGTCCAACGTCACTGTGTAATTCACTGTCACTTGGGCACACCCTTTGCAAGCCCATGGAAACGGGAAGCAGGAGGGGTGTGTGTGACTCAAACCCAAGCATCTGAACCAAATACATTACAAGCCTGCATGTGCCCAGCCACAATGCAGCGTATGCCCACAGGAACCACGGAAGCCAACAGATCGTCCCAAAAAAATTGGGAATAAAAGAAATCAAAATAAAAATAAAAATAAGAAACAATCAAAAATGGCCATTGATGGGCCCGGGGGGGTTGGGGAGGCCACCCAGGAGGTCCGAGGACAGGATGCACACCAGAACCCACCTGCGTGGATCCTGGGAAGATAAAACACCTCCATGGGCTCATGGCCCACACGGCTACCCTATTGTGGGAGTATCACTGCTGTCGCTATTATCACCCTGTGCAGCTGCATCCGGAGGTGGTTGCACTATGGGAGGCAGCCCACGCAAGGCCCTAGTCTGCTCCTCCATGGCTGCAAGCATGCGGGTGTGGTAGGTCTGGTTCTGGAGGATGAGTGTGCGGAGGTGCCCATGCAACAACTCACGGGATGCCCGGACCTCCGCCCTCGTTGCCTGCATCTCAGCTGAGAGCGTACGGGTGAGACGCTCCAGCTGCTGTTCTGTCCTTTGGTGTGTTGAAGCCTCAAGCTCAACAAGAGTCGTCCTGAGGTGAAGGAGCTCCTGCCTCAGGGCTTCCCTGTGGCCCTGGGACTCAATGGAGATGGCCTCCTGCAGAGTCGCCAGTGCCGCCCGCCTGTCCCTGTTGGACCCCAACATGTCCTCCCTGTGTGACTGGCAGATGGAGTCGGTTGCCTGCTCTAGTCGCTCCATCAGCCTTTCTGGGGGGACAATGGAAGTGGCCACCCTATCCATGGCCTGAGCCATCATCTCGGATGATGCAGCCTGTTGGGTAGCCATACCGTAAATGGATTGCTCCCATGCGGTATTGCCGGGTGGCGTACGGCCACCACGTCGGCGGGCACCACACCTGTCTGGGGCAAGGTGAACTGCGCCTTGCTGTGCCGGCACTGCCTGAGGCTGCAGGACTGCATTCCCCCTCTGATCTTCTGGCCCAGGAACAGGATCAGATGTCGCGGAGTGTGACCCTGCATCCGTAACCACCGAAGGCGTAGCTGCCAACACTGACATCCCCATGGAGGGTTCTGACCCTGGTGCAGGTGGGTGAGACAGAACAGAATCCCTCCCTGGAACACTCACCTGCGACGGCACGTAGGTCTCATCCGAATCAACACCTGAGTACAGCTCGGGGGAGGTGCAGCCAGAGACACCCCTTGAGAGCACGACCTGCAGCACTTGTGGGTTCTCCCCCACCACCACACCACGTCCCTCACTGGTGGTTGGTCGGCCCTCGGACCCCTCCTGGGTCTGCACCATCTCCACAGCCCCAGCAGTATCAGGTGCGTCTTCCCCTGCAAAGACATGAAAACAAAGAAATGGAAACAGGCATTAGCACCATGGCACACATTGAGGGCTGAGAAGCAAGAGAACCAGTACTTGATTGACACATGTCCCACATGACTAAAACCCTCCCATGCATGCACCCTCACTGCGTATGAAGTGCAGGCAAATGGCACACACTGATGACACCAAGATGGAAGATGAACACATTTTCTGCATGCTGCCTGGCAGTGGCATCACACATTGGCCTGTGATTGGCAGGTGAAACACACATGCCATCACACAGATGGCACGTACCATTGCTATTGAGTGAAGATGGAGAGGAGGGCAGCACCTATTCATTCAGTCCAGTTCCCGCATGTAATTGCTTTTCTAATTCTAACAGGTCAGATTTTTCACCTGGAGCTGCCAGTCTGAAATGGTCAAATTGCACAGGGACATGTGTGTACAAATGATATCCAGGTAACAAAGTCACTCCACTTTACCATACCCATGTCAGACATGTGACTAGTGGACAGCGACATACCTAGTGAAAGTGGTGGAATGCAAACAAACTGACTGAATGAACAGTGAAAAAGAAGCAAATATGTTGTGGCAAGGTGACACTTCAAGGGCAACTGGCGTGCAGTTGTGCTAGATGTCTACTGTTGGCAGAAGGGATACTGCTATGGCCAAATGCAGCTGCGCAGGAAGGATTGCATGAAGCACATGGCTGACCCATACGACTCAGGCGCACACACTCTCACCTGGCACCCGAACAGAAGCCCTCACACACACACCATGCACATGGATGACACACACATGCATGTGCACTCACCGGACAATGCCTCGTAATCAGCCAGATCTCCCACGCCTTGGATCTGTTCCTCCGTGACGTAGGTCCCAGCGACTGACTCATGTGGAGTGAGTTCCATGTCTTCTACTGGAGACCCACCTCCAGTCACTAGAGTTGCGGCATGACTTGAGGCCAGCTTACTCTTTGCCCTGCGCTTAAGGTCATTCCAGCGCTTATAGCAATCACGATTCCAAGGGCACTTACGATGTCCGCAACGGTCTGCCAGTGTGCCTGGCGTTGTGCAGGTGTGGTCTTGGATCCTGCAACAATGACCATCTCGTTGTCATGTCCGGACACATACTCGACAAGTGCATTCAGTTCGTCATCCGTGAAGCTGGGCTTCCTGGACGGGCCGGACTGTGTAGCCGTGTCTGGGGCATCAGCCTGTGCCGGACGAGCACTCTTCCTCTTCCGCTTGGAAGGTGGTGGTGATCCTGAGTGTCCTGCGCCGCTCTGGACACTAGGGGCAGGAGCCCTGGTGGACTCTGTATCAGGAGTGTGGGATTGCACACTCAGCATGGGAGTTGGTGCAGGCATTGGCTCTAGTGTGATGGTGTCAGGGGGAATGTCAGCAGCATGGACTAGGACCGACACTGTCCTGGCTGGATGTGTGAGGGCTGGGGTGGATGGAGCCGCAGCTGCCCCTGCAGCCTCTCCGCCCTGCCTCCTTGGTGCAGCAGATGACCTTGCTGCCCCAGATCCACGTGGCATGATGGCATCAACGTGCACCAGCGCACGTGTCGTAGCCCTGCTGACCTGGAAGTCAGCCATGGAGTCAGCCAGGTCTGGTGCCACAATGGGTTGGTCCAACAAGGGCTGAGCATGGATGGTGTCAGCCACATCAGCCTCAATGGGAGAGGGGGAAGGGGGGGGGATTATGGGTGCCCGTGACTGGTCCTCCACACATGGGGGGACAGGCTCACCCTGCAAGTTACGACCACGTCCCCTACCGGATCCACCACGGCCACCACTTGTGGCTCTTCCACCTTTGCCACCCTTACGGAATCCTCGCCTCCCAGCCATGGCACTGATGTTAATGTGCGTTAGGGAGTGGATGTAGACTATTGTCCTGGGCAATTGGGGGTCAAAGGGGTTGGGTACCAGATGGTAATTGTACCCTAGTGCTCTAGCAAGGCTGAATGTAACCCCTGGGGAAAAATGACGGGTCACGCAACGCACAGGAGGCCCAAAAAAGGGAGGTGACGTGCACGCAACCCCTCCTAGACCACGTGTGCAGAAAGAAAAACCTGCACTACGCTGTGGCACCCAGAAACACAAGAATGAACGTATGCGTGTCACACGCAGCCTAGAATGACCTCTGAAGGGGTAGGCTACACACGGGGCAAGCACAGATGTTGGATACGTGCGTGACTCACCGTCTGCCTGGTAAACGAGCGTGTAAAAGGAGCACGTTTGGTTGGCAACACCCCCGCCAAAAGAAGATTTGTCCGCTGTCTGAGGAGACAGTACAACAGTAGAAGGGAACACTGTTTGAGGGAACAGGCCCAGGTAAACCAGTAAAAGAGAAAAAAGAGAAAAAGCTGTCAGAGGTAACAGGGAATACGAACTTGAAACGCCGTGAAGTAAATCGCGTGTGAAACGACAAGAAGTACAGAATTCACCCACTCGCTCTCCACGAAAAGCACGTACAAGGAAAACGTGTTCTACACGTACCTTTTATACAGGCCCACACGTCCAGCGTCACTTACGCGGCGTGTACGCGCTAGGGCTATTTCCACCTATTACATGCTTTGTCACTTCTGCGTGTATGGCCATTTCCACCAATTACACGCTTTGTCACTTCTGCGTGTAGGGCCATTTCCACCAATCACACGCTTTGTCACTTCTGCGTGTAGGGCCATTTCCACCAATCACACGCTTTGTCACTTCTGCGTGTAGGGCCATTTCCACCAATCACACGCGATTACACTCTGACGTGCAGTCTTTCCACGTGTGCTCTGTCATCACGTGCTGTGTGGGAAACACCTGTGCGGGTCACGTCACAGACGCGCTTACGCGCTGAGGGCCTTTCCTCAGTTTTCACGCTGACGTGCAGGATTTTCACGTGCAAAATCACTCCGTACCAAGCTGGCCACGCGTACGCACACGGAATACCACGCTCCTGCCCGGAAGGCCGAACTACTGCCCCCCAGAGCCCGAGCACGCTCCCACCTGCTGCTGCCTGACTGCCTGCTGCCCCTGCACTGCTGGGGGGTGGGGGTGATAGGGGACATGAGTGGGGGCCTGGTGGGGGCTGCCCCTGGTGACTGGGGGGGGTGGGGGTGATAGGGGACATGAGTGGGGGCCTGGTGGGGGCTGCCCCTGGTGACTGGGGGGGTGGGGGTGATAGGGGACATGAGTGGGGGCCTGGTGGGGGCTGCCCCTGCACTGCTGGGGGGTGGGGGTGGTGGGAGACATGGGTGGGGGCCTGGTGGAGGCTGCCCCTGCACTGCTGGGGGGTGGGGGTGGTGGGAGACATGAGTGGGGGCCTGGTGGAGGCTGCCCCTGGTGGTTGGGGGGTGGGGGTGGTGGGAGACATGAGTGGGGGCCTGGTGGAGGCTGCCCCTGGTGGCTGGGGTATGGGGGTGCAGGGAGACATGAGTGGGGGCCTGGTGGAGGGTGCCCCTGGTGGCTGGGGGGTGGGGGTGATAGGGGACATGAGTGGGGGCCTGGTGGGGGCTGCCCCTGCACTGCTGGGGGGTGGGGGTGGTGGGAGACATGGGTGGGGGCCTGGTGGAGGGTGACCCTGCACTGCTGGGGTTTGGGGGTGGTGGGAGACATGAGTGGGGGCCTGGTGGAGGGTGCCCCTGGTGGCTGGGGGGTGGGGGTGGTGGGAGACATGAGTGGGGGCATGGTGGAGGGTGCCCCTGGTGGCTGGGGGGTGGGGGTGGTGGGTGACATGAGTGGGGGCCTGGTGGAGGGTGACCCTGCACTGCTGGGGTGTGGGGGTGGTGGGTGACATGAGTGGGGGCCTGGTGGAGGGTGACCCTGCACTGCTGGGGTGTGGGGGTGGTGGGAGACATGAGTGGGGGCCTGGTGGAGGCTGACCCTGGTGGCTGGGGGGTGGGGGTGGTGGGAGACATGAGTGGGGGCCTTGTGGAGGGTGCCCCTGGTGGCTGGGGGGTGGGGGTGGTGGGAGACATGAATGGGGGCCTGGTGGAGGGTGACCCTGCACTGCTGGGGTTTGGGGGTGGTGGGAGACATGAGTGGGGGCCTGGTGGAGGGTGCCCCTGGTGGCTGGGGGGTGGGGGTGGTGGGTGACATGAGTGGGGGCCTGGTGGAGGGTGACCCTGCACTGCTGGGGTGTGGGGGTGGTGGGTGACATGAGTGGGGGCCTAGTGGAGGGTGACCCTGCACTGCTGGGGTGTGGGGGTGGTGGGAGACATGAGTGGGGGCCTGGTGGAGGGTGACCCTGGTGGCTGGGGGGTGGGGGTGGTGGGAGACATGAGTGGGGGCCTGGTGGAGGGTGCCCCTGGTGGCTGGGGGGTGGGGGTGGTGGGTGACATGAGTGGGGGCCTGGTGGAGGGTGACCCTGCACTGCTGGGGTGTGGGGGTGGTGGGTGACATGAGTGGGGGCCTGGTGGAGGGTGACCCTGCACTGCTGGGGTGTGGGGGTGGTGGGAGACATGAGTGGGGGCCTGGTGGAGGGTGCCCCTGGTGGCTGGGGGGTGGGCGTGGTGGGAGACATGAGTGGGGGCCTGGTGGAGGCTGACCCGGGTGGCTGGGGGGTGGGGGTGGTGGGAGACATGAGTGGGGGCCTGGTGGAGGCTGACCCTGGTGGCTGGGGGGTGGGGGTGGTGGGTGACATGAGTGGGGGCCTGGTGGAGGGTGACCCTGCACTGCTGGGGTTTGGGGGTGGTGGGAGACATGAGTGGGGGCCTGGTGGAGGGTGCCCCTGGTGGCTTGGGGGTGGTGGGAGACATGAGTGGGGGCCTGGTGGAGGGTGACCCTGCACTGCCGGGGTGTGGGGGTGGTGGGTGACATGAGTGGGGGCCTGGTGGAGGGTGCCCCTGGTGGCTGGGGGGTGGGGGTGGTGGTAGACATGGGTGGGGGCCTGGTGGAGGGTGACCCTGGTGGCTGGGGGGTGGGGGTGGTGGTAGACATGGGTGGGGGCCTGGTGGAGGGTGCCCCTGGTGGCTGGGGGGTGGGGGTGGTGGGTGACATGAGTGGGGGCCTGGTGGAGGGTGCCCCTGGTGGCTGGGGGGTGGGGGTGGTGGGTGACATGAGTGGGGGCCTGGTGGAGGGTGACCCTGCACTGCTGGGGTGTGGGGGTGGTGGGAGACATGAGTGGGGGCCTGGTGGAGGGTGCCCCTGGTGGCTGGGGGGTGGGGGTGGTGGGAGACATGAGTGGGGGCCTGGTGGAGGCTGACCCTGGTGGCTGGGGGGTGGGGGTGGTGGGAGACATGAGTGGGGGCCTGGTGGAGGGTGCCCCTGGTGGCTGAGGGGTGGGGGTGGTGGGTGACATGAGTGGGGGCATGGTGGAGGGTGACCCTGCACTGCTGGGGTTTGGGGGTGGTGGGAGACATGAGTGGGGGCCTGGTGGAGGGTGCCCCTGGTGGCTGGGGGGTGGGGGTGGTGGGAGACATGAGTGGGGGCCTGGTGGAGGCTGACCCTGGTGGCTGGGGGGTGGGGGTGGTGGGTGACATGAGTGGGGGCCTGGTGGAGGGTGACCCTGCACTGCTGGGGTTTGGGGGTGGTGGGAGACATGAGTGGGGGCCTGGTGGAGGGTGCCCCTGGTGGCTTGGGGGTGGTGGGAGACATGAGTGGGGGCCTGGTGGAGGGTGACCCTGCACTGCTGGGGTGTGGGGGTGGTGGGTGACATGAGTGGGGGCCTGGTGGAGGGTGCCCCTGGTGGCTGGGGGGTGGGGGTGGTGGTAGACATGGGTGGGGGCCTGGTGGAGGGTGACCCTGGTGGCTGGGGGGTGGGGGTGGTGGTAGACATGGGTGGGGGCCTGGTGGAGGGTGCCCCTGGTGGCTGGGGGGTGGGGGTGGTGGGTGACATGAGTGGGGGCCTGGTGGAGGGTGCCCCTGGTGGCTGGGGGGTGGGGGTGGTGGGCGACATGAGTGGGGGCCTGGTGGAGGGTGACCCTGCACTGCTGGGGTTTGGGGGTGGTGGGAGACATGAGTGGGGGCCTGGTGGAGGGTGCCCCTGGTGGCTGGGGGGTGGGGGTGGTGGGAGACATGAGTGGGGGCCTGGTGGAGGCTGACCCTGGTGGCTGGGGGGTGGGGGTGGTGGGAGACATGAGTGGGGGCCTGGTGGAGGGTGCCCCTGGTGGCTGGGGGGTGGGGGTGGTGGGTGACATGAGTGGGGGCCTGGTGGAGGGTGACCCTGCACTGCTGGGGTTTGGGGGTGGTGGGAGACATGAGTGGGGGCCTGGTGGAGGGTGCCCCTGGTGGCTGGGGGGTGGGGGTGGTGGGAGACATGAGTGGGGGCCTGGTGGAGGGTGCCCCTGGTGGCTGGGGGGTGGGGGTGGTGGGTGACATGAGTGGGGCCTGGTGGAGGGTGACCCTGCACTGCTGGGGTTTGGGGGTGGTGGGAGACATGAGTGGGGGCCTGGTGGAGGGTGCCCCTGGTGGCTTGGGGGTGGTGGGAGACATGAGTGGGGGCCTGGTGATGGGTGACCCTGCACTGCTGGGGTGTGGGGGTGGTGGGTGACATGAGTGGGGGCCTGGTGGAGGGTGCCCCTGGTGGCTGGGGGGTGGGGGTGGTGGTAGACATGGGTGGGGGCCTGGTGGAGGGTGACCCTGGTGGCTGGGGGGTGGGGGTGGTGGTAGACATGGGTGGGGGCCTGGTGGAGGGTGCCCCTGGTGGCTGGGGGGTGGGGGTGGTGGGTGACATGAGTGGGGGCCTGGTGGAGGGTGACCCTGCACTGCTGGGGTGTGGGGGTGGTGGGAGACATGAGTGGGGGCCTGGTGGAGGCTGACCCTGGTGGGTGGGGGGTGGGGGTGGTGTGAGACATGAGTGGGGGCCTGGTGGAGGGTGCCCCTGGTGGCTGGGGGGTGGGGGTGGTGGGTGACATGAGTGGGGGCCTGGTGGAGGGTGACCCTGCACTGCTGGGGTGTGGGGGTGGTGGGTGACATGAGTGGGGGCCTGGTGGAGGGTGACCCTGCACTGCTGGGGTGTGGGGGTGGTGGGAGACATGAGTGGGGGCCTGGTGGAGGGTGACCCTGGTGGCTGGGGGGTGGGGGTGGTGGGAGACATGAGTGGGGGCCTGGTGGAGGGTGCCCCTGGTGGCTGGGGGGTGGGGGTGGTGGGTGACATGAGTGGGGGCCTGGTGGAGGGTGACCCTGCACTGCTGGGGTTTGGGGGTGGTGGGAGACATGAGTGGGGGCCTGGTGGAGGGTGCCCCTGGTGGCTGGGGGGTGGGGGTGGTGGGAGACATGAGTGGGGGCCTGGTGGAGGCTGACCCTGGTGGCTGGGGTGGGGGTGGTGGGAGACATGAGTGGGGGCCTGGTGGAGGGTGCCCCTTGTGGCTGGGGGGTGGGGGTGGTGGGTGACATGAGTGGGGGCCTGGTGGAGGGTGACCCTGCACTGCTGGGGTTTGGGGGTGGTGGGAGACATGAGTGGGGGCCTGGTGGAGGGTGCCCCTGGTGGCTGGGGGGTGGGGGTGGTGGGAGACATGAGTGGGGGCCTGGTGGAGGGTGCCCCTGGTGGCTGGGGGGTGGGGGTGGTGGGTGACATGAGTGGGGGCCTGGTGGAGGGTGCCCCTGCACTGCTGGGGTGTGGGGGTGGTGGGTGACATGAGTGGGGGCCTGGTGGAGGGTGACCCTGCACTGCTGGGGTGTGGGGGTGGTGGGAGACATGAGTGGGGGCCTGGTGGAGGGTGACCCTGGTGGCTGGGGGGTGGGGGTGGTGGGAGACATGAGTGGGGGCCTGGTGGAGGGTGCCCCTGGTGGCTGGGGGGTGGGAGTGGTGGGTGACATGAGTGGGGGCCTGGTGGAGGGTGACCCTGCACTGCTGGGGTTTGGGGGTGGTGGGAGACATGAGTGGGGGCCTGGTGGAGGGTGCCCCTGGTGGCTGGGGGGTGGGGGTGGTGGGAGACATGAGTGGGGGCCTGGTGGAGGGTGCCCCTGGTGGCTGGGGGGTGGAGTGGTGGGTGACATGAGTGGGGGCCTGGTGGAGGGTGACCCTGCACTGCTGGGGTTTGGGGGTGGTGGGAGACATGAGTGGGGGCCTGGTGGAGGGTGCCCCTGGTGGCTGGGGGGTGGGGGTGGTGGGAGACATGAGTGGGGGGCTGGTGGAGGCTGACCCTGGTGGCTGGGGGGTGGGGGTGGTGGGAGACATGAGTGGGGGCCTGGTGGAGGGTGCCCCTGGTGGCTGGGGGGTGGGGGTGGTGGGAGACATGAGTGGGGGCCTAGTGGAGGGTGACCCTGCACTGCTGGGGTTTGGGGGTGGTGGGAGACATGAGTGGGGGCCTGGTGGAGGGTGCCCCTGGTGGCTGGGGGGTGGGGGTGGTGGGAGACATGAGTGGGGGCCTGGTGGAGGGTGACCCTGGTGGCTGGGGGGTGGGGGTGGTGGGAGACATGAGTGGGGGCCTGGTGGAGGGTGACCCTGCACTGCTGGGGTTTGGGGGTGGTGGGAGACATGAGTGGGGGCCTGGTGGAGGGTGACCCTGGTGGCTGGGGGGTGGGGGTGGTGGGAGACATGAGTGGGGGCCTGGTGGAGGCTGACCCTGGTGGCTGGGGGGTGGGGGTGGTGGGAGACATGAGTGGGGGCCTGGTGGAGGGTGCCCCTGGTGGCTGGGGGGTGGGGGTGGTGGGTGACATGAGTGGGGGCCTGGTGGAGGGTGACCCTGCACTGCTGGGGTTTGGGGGTGGTGGGAGACATGAGTGGGGGCCTGGTGGAGGGTGCCCCTGGTGGCTGGGGGGTGGGGGTGGTGGGAGACATGAGTGGGGGCCTGGTGGAGGGGGACCCTGCACTGCTGGGGTTTGGGGGTGGTGGGAGACATGAGTGGGGGCCTGGTGGAGGGTGCCCCTGGTGGCTGGGGGGTGGGGGTGGTGGGAGACATGAGTGGGGGCCTGGTGGAGCGTGACCCTGCACTGCTGGGGTTTGGGGGTGGTGGTAGACATGAGTGGGGGCCTGGTGGAGGGTGCCCCTGGTGGCTTGGGGGTGGTGGGAGACATGAGTGGGGGCCTGGTGGAGGGTGACCCTGCACTGCTGGGGTGTGGGGGTGGTGGGTGACATGAGTGGGGGCCTGGTGGAGGGTGCCCCTGGTGGCTGGGGGGTGGGGGTGGTGGTAGACATGGGTGGGGGCCTGGTGGAGGGTGACCCTGGTGGCTGGGGGGTGGGGGTGGTGGTAGACATGGGTGGGGGCCTGGTGGAGGGTGCCCCTGGTGGCTGGGGGGTGGGGGTGGTGGGAGACATGAGTGGGGGCCTGGTGGAGGGTGACCCTGGTGGCTGGGGGTGGGGGTGGTGGTAGACATGGGTGGGGGCCTGGTGGAGGGTGACCCTGGTGGCTGGGGGTGGGGGTGGTGGTAGACATGGGTGGGGGCCTGGTGGAGGGTGCCCCTGGTGGCTGGGGGGTGGGGGTGGTGGGAGACATGAGTGGGGGCCTGGTGGAGGCTGACCCTGGTGGCTGGGGGGTGGGGGTGGTGGGAGACATGAGTGGGGGCCTGGTGGTGGGTGCCCCTGGTGGCTGGGGGGTGGGGGTGGTGGGAGACATGAGTGGGGGCCTGGTGGAGGGTGACCCTGCACTGCTGGGGTTTGGGGGTGGTGGGAGACATGAGTGGGGGCCTGGTGGAGGGTGCCCCTGGTGGCTGGGGGGTGGGGGTGGTGGGAGACATGAGTGGGGGCCTGGTGGAGGGTGACCCTGGTGGCTGGGGGGTGGGGGTGGTGGTAGACATGGGTGGGGGCCTGGTGGAGGGTGACCCTGGTGGCTGGGGGGTGGGGGTGGTGGTAGACATGGGTGGGGGCCTGGTGGAGGGTGCCCCTGGTGGCTGGGGGGTGGGGGTGGTGGGAGACATGAGTGGGGGCCTGGTGGAGGCTGACCCTGGTGGCTGGGGGGTGGGGGTGGTGGGAGACATGAGTGGGGGCCTGGTGGAGGGTGCCCCTGGTGGCTGGGGGTGGGGGTGGTGGGAGACATGAGTGGGGGCCAGGTGGAGGGTGACCCTGCACTGCTGGGGTCTGGGGGTGGTGGGAGACATGAGTGGGGGCCTGGTGGAGGGTGCCCCTGGTGGCTGGGGGGTGGGGGTGGTGGGAGACATGAGTGGGGGCCTGGTGGAGGGTGACCCTGCACTGCTGGGGTTTGGGGGTGGTGGGAGACATGAGTGGGGGCCTGGTGGAGGGTGCCCCTGGTGGCTGGGGGGTGGGGGTGGTGGGAGACATGAGTGGGGGCCTGGTGGAGGGTGACCCTGCACTGCTGGGGTTTGGGGGTGGTGGGAGACATGAGTGGGGGCCTGGTGGAGGGTGCCCCTGGTGGCTGGGGGGTGGGGTGGTGGGAGACATGAGTGGGGGCCTGGTGGAGGGTGACCCTGCACTGCTGGGGTTTGGGGGTGGTGGGAGACATGAGTGGGGGCCTGGTGGTGGGTGCCCCTGGTGGCTGGGGGGTGGGGGTGGTGGGCGACATGAGTGGGGGCCTGGTGGAGGGTGACCCTGCACTGCTGGGGTGTGGGGGTGGTGGGAGACATGAGTGGGGGCCTGGTGGAGGCTGACCCTGGTGGCTGGGGGGTGGGGGTGGTGGTAGACATGAGTGGGGGCCTGGTGGAGGGTGCCCCTGGTGGCTGGGGGGTGGGGGTGGTGGGTGACATGAGTGGGGGCCTGGTGGAGGGTGACCCTGCACTGCTGGGGTGTGGGGGTGGTGGGAGACATGAGTGGGGGCCTGGTGGAGGGTGCCCCTGGTGGCTGGGGGGTGGGGGTGGTGGGAGACATGACTGGGGGCCTGGTGGAGGGTGCCCCTGGTGGCTTGGGGGTGGTGGGAGACATGAGTGGGGGCCTGGTGGAGGGTGACCCTGCACTGCTGGGGTGTGGGGGTGGTGGGTGACATGAGTGGGGGCCTGGTGGAGGGTGCCCCTGGTGGCTGGGGGGTGGGGGTGGTGGTAGACATGGGTGGGGGCCTGGTGGAGGGTGACCCTGGTGGCTGGGGGGTGGGGGTGGTGGTAGACATGGGTGGGGGCCTGGTGGAGGGTGCCCCTGGTGGCTGGGGGTGCAGGGGGACATGAGCAGGTGTGCAGGGTAGTCCCCTGTTTTGTGGGCTGCCTGCAGGGGCCGTGGAGGGTGTAAAGGGAACACCTGTGAGGACCCACCCAGCCTAATCGCGTGTGTAACTTCCCACGCACCCCTGTAATACACGTACCCAGCCAAATCGCGTGTGATGATTCCCGCGCACCCCTGTAATACACGTACCCAGCCAAATCGCGTGTGATAATTCCCGCGCACCCCTGTAATACACGTACCTGGCCAAATCGCGTGTGATAATTCCAGCGCACCCCTGTAATACACGTACCCAGCCAAATCGCGTGTAAAACTTCCAGTGTACCCCTGTAATACACCTACCCAGCCAAATCGCGTGTGATAATTCCCGCGTACCCCTGTAATACACGTGCCCTGGCTAATCGCGTGTAAAACTTCACGCGTACCCCTCTAATACACGTACCCTGGCCAATCGCGTGTTAAACTTCCCGCGTACCCCTGTAATACACGTACCCTGGCTAATCGCGTGTAAAACTTCCCGCGTACCCCTGATATGAACATTACCCGCTTTGCGTTCCTTGTTTGGCAGCCCTGTAAACTGGTCCAGGGTTAGCGCAGCCCTTTGCGATGATTTAGCGATTTTGATGGCTTTTCCTTGCGCGAGGGCGTTCTTGGGGGCGTTACTGGCGCTGCTGCAGGGTCGCTGCGATACTCTGCGCCACGGCTGGTTTGGGAGCCTAAAATCCATGAATACGCTGTGCACGGAAATCGGTTTTAGCGCACGTGCCTGGCGCAGACAATCGCACGCGGACACTCTGCGCCAGCCGCTTGCGACACTTTTCTGCGAAATTCTATGAATTACCCTGCAGGTATTCCCCATTTTTTAGCTAATACTACCTGCAACCCCATGTGATGTTGGAATATTCACCAAGTGCTCTTTTGGGTTTTCTGTTTATGATACCTTGTACATAATAATACTATTGTTAAATATTACTAAATGGAGGACTCTGTATCCATCACCTTGGATTTAATATCAATCACCAATGTGTGCTGAATGATATATAATGTATTTTTAGCTATTCCAAATGGAGAACTGCTCACTTAACACATATACTTTTTGTTTTTTTCCCTCTCCCTCCACCCCCGCCCTCTTGCTCTGTCTCTTTTCCTCATCCGTTTTCTGATTTATCACATTGGTTTGGACTTTTGAATTTGTTATGTTTTCTTGACTACTTAACCTTCTTGATGACCACATATTATATGTTTTCCTTTTGAATGTACAAACAAACATGTGATGTTAGTGTTATATATTTCAATTTTGTTACGCCCTGAAGACGGCTCAGTTAGGGTTGAAACACGTGTTGGCGTTGTAGAGACTCTTTATTGAAGGAAGGACTATATGATAAAATTAAAAATTCTTCTGTTTCACTAAGCTGGTGTCAAAAATTGATACAGTGTTACTTGTGCTCTCCTAACTGGAATTAATAAGAAGCATTACCTGTAACCACTCGTGGTTTTGTATCACTTGTTTGGGCGGAAGCGCAGATGGTGGGTCCTTTCCATTTTTTTACTTTACATTTATCTGAAGGGGTTTTTGAGAAATTACCCCTCTGGGCCCCACTACTGCCGTATACCGGTATTTATAACATTTTTGACTTTCCAAATATATATCCTTAGTCACACCTCAGATCTGTGCGCACCTCCTGTACAGGTTAATTTCTCAGACATTTCACTTCTCCTTCCTCTCTGATCAACCCTCCCAGGCCCATCTTGGGTCCTTCCTTTCCTCTATCTTTATCTCTACCTGTGGTGTTCCCCAGGAGTCTAACCTCTCTCCCTGGTTTTTTAACCAATACCTGGAACTTCTTGCCCAACGCATTGCCGCTCTCTGCCCCAACTTCCAGTGCTATGCGGATGGCACTCAGCTCATTTACAGGCTCTCCTCAGCCACCTCTTCTCCTTCTCTAATCTCTGACTGTCTATCCGCCATCCAGGAGTGGTGTGCTGCCAATAATCTCTGCCTTAATGTCAGTAAGACTGAGATTCTCCACATCGGCACACCTACTCCCTCCTTTCCTGTCACTCTCTGGCCGGCCTCTCTTGACCCTCTTCCTACTCCCACCTGTGTGGCTAAAAACCTCGGGGTCATCTTCGACTCCTCGCTTTCCTTCTCTTCTCACATCTCTGACGTCTCTAAGAAGTCACACAACCAGCTGCACCTGCTCAGAGGTATTCTTCCTTTCCTCTCCTTCCCCCAGAAGTGCACTGTCTCCAAAGCTCTGGTTCTCTCTAGGCTGGACTACCGCAACAGCCTCTTACTAAATCTGCCTGCCTCTACTCTCCGCCCTCTGCAACTCATCCAAAACAGGACTGCAAGACTTGTCCTTGGCCTCAAGCCCAAGGATCGTATCTTTCCAGGACTGAAATCTCTGCATTGGCTCCCAATGGCAGCGAGGATTAAGTTTAAAACCCTCTGCATTGTCCAAAAGGCCTTCTGGGACCTCAATACCTTCAACTTCATCTTCCTAAATATCTTCCTTCTTGATCTCCCCGCTCATCCGCCTCCAACTCCCTAAGGGTTAGTCGCTTCTCCAGGTAGCGAGTTTGTGGTAGATCTCTTTTTTCTGCTGGGGCCTCCCTCTGGAACAGCCTCCCTGCCTCTCTGAAACTTGAGGAGAAACAACTCCGGTTCCGGAAGCACCTCAAGACCTTCCTCTTTGCTTCTGCTTTCTCTCCTCCTCTCCCCTGCTGATCTCCTGGCTGTATCTGAAACTGCACTGGTTACCTGGCTACCTTATGATCTCGGTCCAGGTCCCCTCCCCACCAGTTGCATGCCTGAACTGCCCCCTGGCAACCCTTGCACTCTGACTATTTGTGTATCCCTACAGTCCCTACTAGCATTTGACACCTGATGCCTGCACCTACCCTTGCACTTGCCCCCAGCTGGCTGCACTTTCATTATTGTCCTTATTTATTGTCCTATTTATCTTTCTGTTATCCTATGTACTGCACTGCCCCCAAATTCCCCTCACAATTTTAAGTGGGGGGGGGATACAATGGCATTGATGTCCCCAGAATATGTCTGTGTTGTGCACAGTGTACTGTGTCTCTGCCACTGTCTGCAGTTGCATGCAGCATGTAAATATACTTATGTATGCTGTGCACTGCTGAAAAGTGACTTTGCACTGCCAACACAAACCCTGATTCATGGAACTGTGTAAAGTGCATTTGTGGCATGCAAAGTCAGTGTAAAGTCATTTTTGCTGTAAAAAATGACTTTGCACTGCAAAAATACACTTTGCACTGTTCCATGAATCAGGCTTTGGGTCGGCAGTGCCAGTGCCAAGTCACTTTTCAGCAGTGCGAACTTGCAAAGTCACTTTCGACCGTGCAAAAAATTCCATAAATCAGGCCCAAAAATGTGTCTTTACATGACATTGGCGATGACCCCTGAGGTCTCTCTTGCTACCACTGTGGTCTCCCTTGCTACCCCTAAGAAAATCTCCCAAAAAAGTGTTTAAACATTTTTTTATATTTTTTTTAAATTGAGGCTCATGGGCTGTGGCTCTTTGCTTCTGGAGTGGCTGGTTTTCTGATAGCTACAGCCAGTAAGATATCTCAGCGGGTTGAGCGCACACTGCTGCAATGTGTGTGTGACCCACAGGTTGCAGGTTCGACTGCCAGCAAGGTCAACTCAGCCTTTCATCCTGCTGAGGTTGAAAATTGAGTACCAACACAGGTTGGGTAATATTGTATGTGTATTTGTTCTATATGAAGCGCTTAAACATAAGTGCTATATAATAAGGCATCATTATTGTTTGGCCTTGCATTCCCAGTGATTTAGTACTATGGGCCTATACGCACCGATATTAACGATACATATGGTGATCCATTCTTGTTTGAAACGTTATCACTTTACAGTGATATCATAACCATATTTTCGTAGTGTGCTTAGAAACAATGCTATGTGATGCCACTTCCCGTTTTGTCGAGGGGAGAAAGGTTGTGCTCCATCGCTTCCTGTGAGGTCACTTCTGGGTGGGGTCAAATTACATCACATCCTGTGATGTCATCAGAGGTCAAGCGTCGTGTGATGTCACTTCGCTACACCATGGCATTTTGGTGAAATTACGTCCCTGAAGTAATCATAGGAAACTTTTGCCACAACATTTCAACTTTGTATTTATTGAAAGCTCCTTTGTAACACAACACTTACATTGGTGTGTTTACAACAGGGCCTTTTCAGCTCCTGCATTTGTGCATCACTAATACAATGCTTTGCTGGGCGCATGGTGTCATGGGAACATATCTATTTATTAATGTATGTATTGTGTATTTAAAAAGCACCTAGACATAAAATGGTGTTTCAAGGTGCCACAAGACAAAAAAGGGGGCGAAGGACAGGGAAGAAAACACAAAGGACAATCCTACTAGGCCTTGTTGTTAAAAATATACCAGCTGGAAGCTGCTGTCTGTCAGACATCAGTGAGATAATAAGTCAGTAGCGCCTGACCCTTATTCACATATCCTGATTCCTTCTCTTAAAATAGCTTGGTGAAGCAACTGCACATGCACATGTTTGGCAAACCAACAAGGCTCGAAATAGAGAGGTATCCAAAGCGACCACTAAATTCCACTCAGCATCATGGAACCTCACCAGTCCGGAACCCAGGGCCTTTAGGTCCTTTAATCACTGCATACTCAGTTGAAGTTCTGTCCCATTCAACCGCAGTATGGGCCAGAACGCTGCAAAACCTGCTCGCCTACACCAGCCTACGCCAGCTCCCACAGATTGTAGGCACACAACTGAGAAATAGATGTTGCGGTTGCCAATGCTCCATTAGTGTAATCAAAATGTTGTAACGAGGTTCGTGCTCAGCCACTCGATTTACAAGCACTATGTGTATCCTTCACTGAAGTCCTGGTCAAAACAAACATTGGAAAAGCCAGCAGTTTTGGCTTGTGTACAAGTATTAGGCATTTGCCAAGCACTGCTATTAGATGCCCATGTAGGTACTCACACCACAAGTGACTTTGCTAACACAAAAGCCCAAACTGTTGGCATTGCCAATGCTTATTCTTTTTCAAATCAATTAGGATAGAATCAATAGAAGAAGATATTGTGTGAGTACATGTATTCTATTGGTGAAAGTAAGATGCAAGCACTTAGACGTGGGACTTCAAAAATAAGTTCTTGACGGTAGCATAAACATCTGCAAAAAAAATGAAATGATAATAAAAGAAGCTTTATATGTTGAGGGATTGGCGATGCAGGTATAGGGAAACCTGCGGCTGAACAGGGCAGTTCCTGTATATGGGGAACCCTCGAAGCCCTATTTTACATGACGCTAATGCAGGTTTTGGCTAATGGGTGGGCTAATGCATTCTACTCACAGGTGTGGGCAACAAGAGGCATGCAGTGTAGGAAATTGCATTATCCTGGACCATGTGTTTGGTTGGATTGAGACCGCCCTCCCACCCCCACGTACCTTCTGCCTGCTTTGTCCCCGGTGGGGGACGATGGCAGCCTCCAGCCGTGTGGAGACTCGAAGCGGGGACACTTCTGTTCCCTGCACGTCTGCTCCTGATGGCCGCCATGGAAAGGGAAAACGTTTTCCCTTTCCCCGACAGCCATTTTCTTGCTCGTTTTTCTTTTCTGTCTTGATACACTGCAGCGTTTCAGGACAAAAAAAATGCTTTTAGTGCCCGGTCATGCAGATCTTGCTGGCCGGGGTTATAATAGCTATATGCCCCTCGCGGCAGGGGCATTACCGACTGTGGTTTTAGGCCCGAGCGAATATTGCTTAATTGTTCAATATACCTTTCTATCTCCTTAGTCACAAACTGTGGACCGTTGTCCCACGGTGCACTGGCTGGCTGGGTTGGGCTGTCACCGAAAACACACAGAGCTCTCACTCCAACAGCCGGCTGCATGCCCTGTTCCGCTATACAGGAAAGAGGGCTTTTTAATGCTTCTGCATGGACTGGTGCCACACCCAATAGACACTGTGCCAGGTGAGGGGATGCCTTCAGTCCTACCCCAATAGTTTGATCCTAACTGCAGTACATGATGTTAATGGCCTCTGGTATTCACTAAGCCATGCTTAGAGCACGGAGGGCCTGATTTAAAAAATGTTTGTAACATTGGGTGCCTGTCTTAAGCCACCTCTCCAATATTCACATCACACATTAGATTAAAGCTCTCCTTTAGGGGATATGGATTTGTGAACAAATGCTCATGATCATCATTCACTACAAAATCATTGGCAGATCATTTTACTCTGTGGTTTGTGTCTGCAGCAAAGTCCCCGTTAAGAGGGTTGTAAAGCTTGTGACATTTGTAGACAAGGAATAGTGAGTGGACACCCAATCATTTTGGGACCAGCTATGATCAGGCCAGGAAGCCTTTTGACCTGGGAAGTGGTGACATTTTTACGTGAACTGAGCCTTCTGAAGTGAGATGATAAATTGAAGGATTTTATACTCTGAACTGCATTTCTTTTTCTTCATTTTCTTTTCTTCTTTACTCTTGTTTCATACAGTGATGATATGTGTAATTTAATACGTACTGCTATTTTAATTTTAATTTTGTGAAAAGTCGTGTTCTTTGACTAAAACACAATAAATAAATAAAAAAGTAAAGTCCCCAAGGTGTCCCCTGGACCCCCCAGATTTGATGTGTCTCCTACACCCCTGCTAATATACACTACAAAATCTCAAATCAACCAAGTGTCTTAAAACCACCATTAGCATCCCACCGCTGACACCAGAGTAAAGACTGGAGGGGATATCTGTACTTCTGCCTTCTATATGGCAGAGAAGAGGCACAGAGCACCCCAGTCAAGGTTCTCTATATGATAGCTATGGACGAATAACCAAGTCTTTAGCTCTCATGAGGTGATGCAGGCTGGTTCTTAAGTACAGTGAGTCCCCAAGCCCCCACAAAGGAATCCCCACACACTATGCTATGTGCTAACACAGTTCTTTATATATAAATAAGGTTAAAAAATGTATACACAATTCAATAATGCACTTTGTACTCTGGTAATTCTATAATAGCAAATATATACGGTACCACACTTCAGATTCCTTTAAAATGCATCAACTTCTGGCAGTTATAATAGAGCATACAAATCTTTCTGTACAGTGTATCAACATAGACAACAAGGAAGGAAGGCAGATTAGGTTAAACAATGGCAGAATGCTTTCTTTGGATATGGATACAAAATTCTGTGTGAGGATCCCCCCACCTGGGCAACCTGTAATAAAGAGTTAACAAGCCCAGTCCATAAATGTTCAATAAGCCTTGCTTCTTGGTTAAACAGTCCAACCACCCCAATGTACCTGAAGTGGAAGAGTTTCTTCGATGGCTCGTCGACGGGATCCTTCGGGGGGTACTCCCTTTCAAGCTGGAGCCCTTGGGCATCGAGAACCTCGAGGAAGAATGGAACACTTGCAGTGATGTTGCAGCTTCGACCTTTGCGGTGCTCTTCAACGATCAATCGTGGAAGTCCTGGGAAGAGGAGGTGTGCGGTAAACCTCGATGCAAAGTGTTCGGTGCTGCAAATAAGACTGACTTATGGATGCAGGCTTGCCAGCACGCGTCGGGGTGCCAGGAGTCACGTTTGTGGTCCTCTATCCTGTTGGTGCTGCAGCCACAGTCTGTACCTCGGGATAGCTTTGGCGATTGGAACTCGGGCACGGGCTGGACCTCAGATCTTCACTCCTTCAGTGTCCTTAGGATGTTTTTGTGACTTCAGGTGGCAGGAAACCCACGGGCAGACTTTCCTCGGTAGCCGGCAACCTCGATGGGACAAAGTGGTTGACGGTGATGGCATGGGAGCCCACTTTCGAAATGTACTTAGGCAAGACTGGAGCTTTATAGGCTCTGGGCGTCAAGCAGCATGGCGTCCCGGTGTCCCCGCTTCTGGACAACATGCTTCGGCTTGGCTTCCAGCGGTCACAGAAATATTCCAAACCCTGGGTTGACGTCAATGGACTTAGATGGCTTCAATGTCCAGGTGCTCTCCTCAGGATTATCGGCGGACCCCTGCTCTGGTTGACAGCCTTTTGGAGCTGGCTTCCAGGGTACCTCGATAAAGAATAGCAGTTTTAAACGATGGTCCCTTGTAGCTGGATGAAAGAGGTCTCCTTGCCATGTCCTCTCTTGGATCAGTCCTCAACAGACTCAATAGCTCTTGGATTGTCGATGGAAAGCGGCAGCAAACTTCTCCTTTAGCTGGGCACTGAAAAGCAGCTTCAAGTAACAACTTCAGCTTCTGAACAAATTGGTAAGTGAGAGGTCCCCAGATATACACATCCGTCCCTCATTCACTTTGACTGAGCCAGGCTTAGTCCGCCAGTCATACAGAAGGGCATTCATGCAGGCAGGCAGCCAATCAGGCTCACAGGCATTCAGGCCATTCACTTCCACCCAGACACACATAACAAGGAATGTGGATTGGGACAAGCACCCAGCCTTTCAGCACACCACAATGGATTCATGTCAGTTTCAGGCAGGGCTGTCTCATTCATTGTGTCACACACACAGAAACCAGACACCCATAACATAGAATGCATATTGGTCACACACTCATACAGTCACTGGGAAGCCAGTCTGGCCTGCACATCCCCACAATATCACATATGGTTCTTACACCCAACAGAGAGTAAGGGGAAGGGACAGAGTCAGGGCATCCCAGGACTTTGGGAAAACAAGGAAAGAAGCAATAGAAACCAAGAGGCTCCAGGGGCCATCTTGCCTTCTATCAGGCATCCACTGATTCCTATGGCAGGGCCTGGTTATCCCAAAATGGAGGATACTCATAGCTCCTGTCATATCAGCATGAAGCTGCCACTAGCCCCTACCCTGCTCTGTGAGCAACACACACAAAAACATACACTAGGGGTGCAGGGTTGTACCCCCAACCATGGGTGCCATAAGGGTATCCTAAGGTTCTCTGTTTAGCATGACCAAAAAAGAGGAAGAGCTGCACTGCCAGGGGTCCCAATTGAACTCCTGTGCAGAACATAACACAGAACACACATGATAAGAGAGTACAGGAGAAGGACATGGAGGCCCTGTCTCTCCAATGCATTTCCAGCGTCACAATTATGTATCACATTATTTTTTTAAAGCAATTAGACAGTTCAGTAACTTGATTTTGTAATTGAGACATTTGAGTGCATAATTTATTGATTTTAGTTTCAATAGTTTCTATTTGTCAATTGTTGCTATTTACAATTAGTTGCTCATGATTACAGTCTTCATTTTTTCTTCGTTGACATTAGGAAAATAAAATATTTGAAAAAGATGTAATTCCATAACTGAATATCAACATGCATTATTTGAGTGCATTTTAACAAATGTTTGTGTGTTTACCATTAATAAATTCTTCATCGGTCAGGCCATCTTTAGGAAAGTACTCCTCAAGCCATTCAAGTGTGTTTGCCATTTCTGTAGAAATATGGAATTAGTAGTTTTAGTAATTAAAAAATTATTAAAAATGTATTTAGTTACTATTGAGAATATTTACAATAAAAAGGAAGGGAATATTTACTTACTAGGTTCAGAGAGTTTGCTTTCTTCTTGAGTGTTGTGCTTCAGTTTCTAAAAGGAGCTGCACCGCATTACTTACATAAAGTGTACAGTAATGTTTACTATTTGGTATAATCCATAATATTGAGGAATGTGTACAAAGATTTCTTTTACATTTGAAGACATACAAGTGTGTGTACATGTATGTCTTAGTTGTGTTAATTGTTTGTAATGTTGCTGAATGTCTATTGTTTGTGTGAAAAGGAAACATGAAAATTGTGCTGTCCCCTGTGTTTTTTGGGTCAGTTGCTGCCACCTGCTTCCAGGTATGTCAATGGACTCAATAGATAGTCCGCAGCCATTTAACCTGCTGTATGGTGGGTAGAGTCTGTTTAAATGTAAACAATGTTTATAATACTTTCGTTTATGTTCAAAGAGGAATACTTCATAAATGTCATACCGTGGTGTAACATTATGAAATGTTTTCATTTATAAAAACCACTGAAATTCAGTGAAAAAACTTTGTTAAAGAGAAGTTATTTTATGAACCTATTTCATCCAACAGAAGGCAATGTTGAAGAAACAAAGCGTACAGAGCTCTCAACCTGGGTGGACCAGACTGACATTAGTGACATCAAGTCTACAATTCTAAAATTGAAGTCATCAAGAGCGCCCGGGCCCGATGGCCTAGCGAACTTTGATCTAAAACAACATCCGGAGGAATGGTCAATCCTCATTAGCTCAATCTTCAAACTTTGTCAGGATAAAAGAACGATTCCGGACTCATGGACGACTGCTGTGGTCGTCCCGATCTTCAAGAAAGGAGCAAGAGAGGACCCCTTGAACTATCGGCCAATAGCCCTTCTCGACGTCATTGGGAAAGTGTTCGCCTCACTCCTCCGCCTACACTTCCAGAAATGGACCTCTACCTCGACGTGCTTTGATTTCCTTCAAACAGGATTTCAAAAAAATGCAAGCACGAGCATCAACATAATGTGTCTGAATATACTAAAGGAAAGAGTTTTAGCAGGAGCCCCTCGAATCTTCCTAGCATTCGTCGACCTGTCCCAAGCGTTTGACAGAGTGGACAGGCCCAAATTGTGGTCGAAACTGAGGTCTTGGCATTGCCCGGAAAACATTTTGGAACCTATAATCAGTCTCCACACGAACACCAGCATAAAGGTTCGGCTAAACAATCAAGGTCTCACCTCGAAGCCTATACCAACATCTCGCGGAGTGAAGCAAGGTTGCCCCCTAGCCCCCGCCCTGTTTATATCCTTCCTTGGTGATTTTAAAGACAGCCAGGAACAGATGCGGTCGTTTCTGCCCAAAATAGGCTCTACAAGGGTTCCCAGACTCCTGTACGCGGACGACCTGATCTTACTCGACCTAACTCAGGTCGGTCTGCAACGCCAACTAAATAATCTCACAACTTACACCATCAACAACAACCTTGAGATCAACAAATCCAAAACAAAAATAATGATCTTGCAAAAACCAGGGAGCAAAAAGACAGATCGTTTTCGCTGGCATCTAAGCGAGACAAAAATCGAAGTGGTCGACTCATTTAAATACCTAGGAGTCCAACTCGATACTACAAAGAACGCCCTGAATATGCAAGCAACCCTTTGGGCTAAGGCAAAGAACTTAGCCGCCCAACTAAAAGCAGTCGATCGAAAATATGGCAAATTTTCACTTCAGCCAGCAATCAGTTTTTACAAAGCAAAAATCATCCCTTCTCTGACGTACGGCATGGACGCCACACCATCAATTCCCTCCCATCTTTGGCTTAGACTCGAAGGTCTAATTTGGAGAGCAGTCCTAGGACTTCCCAATTCTACACCAGTAGCGCCGATAAGACGAGAACTTGGCCTCACATCCCTCAAAGCAATGGTAGACCACAGTACTTTACAGCTCTACAGGAAAGTCATCCATCCAGACAGCCTGGAAATCTACCACATGATAGCCGAAGAAATTGGAACAGGCAAAAACCACTTCATGAACAAGTGGGCCATGGAACAAAAACAAAAACTCCACTTAATTGCCTGTACGGAAGAGGATCTGAAGAACAACCCTACCAGGGTCAAAACCAAACTAGACTGTTGGGACTGGATCACCACCATCGATAAAGCGACCTCATATAAACTTCTAGTCAACCTGCCATCGAACACAAATAAGCTGAAAGAGCCAATGGCTTACTGCAAAAGATATCCCAGCAAATCTCTCATGAGAATCTTTTTGAAAGCCCATTTGAACGTGCTACCGACACAAGAAATTCTAGCCATTAGAACGAGATCTAAAGAAAAATTTTGCAGACTCTGCCAAAATTCTGAACAGACAATCAATAAGGCATCTAGTAATGTGCTGCCCTGCCTTGCACCAACCCAGAATCGCCTACTTTAGCTCTCTGACAGCCACCTCCTTCGCAGGAAACGAAGATATCTGGTGGAATCGAATCATCAATGGCGAAAAGACCCGCTGGCACACGGCAGCCGCCAAACTTTTAAAACTTGCAATCGAAAAGACAAGAATCATCACTGTCGCTGATCCGTCATCTACAGAAATTTGAAACTGTGGCTTATACTGCCGACAAACCTCTTCACACTGCAAACGAGATTCGCTCCATCTGGAATCAGTCCTTGTAAAAATCTGTTTCTTGATTATATACAAGTAATAATAAAAAAAAAATAAAAATAAAAAAAAAAAAAAAAGAGAAGTTATGGTTAAGTTGTACTAATAAAAAACTATGAAATTCAGTGAAAAGCTATGGTTACACGTAAAATCGGAAAACCCAAGATGTTCACCAGTTATGGTAAGCTGTACAATCATAACTCGCTCCACCACCGTGCACTGCTAAGACCAACACCCAGCACACCAAAGATGACATCACAAATGGCATCAGTGGTGACATCACATTATATTAGATACATGAATTCTGATGAAAAGTCCCTATACAGGGTTCTGTTTACAATGTTCCTAGGAACATATGAAGGGTAATCAGGAGACATCTCATGAAAAAATAAACATAAAATGTTTCACTTATTTCATCCGAAGCATCATATTAAAGTACTGTTGTGCGCTCTCTGTATTTCCAGCAGCTTTCCATCTAGTGAGTTTGCCTTTGTGCCCCTGACACTTTTAAATTGATTTATTGTTTCCGTGCGCAGTCTGTGTCCCTGTCCTACTTCCATGTTGTTCCCCACTGCTCCCTCCATGCCGGTATCCCCATTGGGCAGCTACCTAGTCCATGTGACTGGTTCACTCCACTTCTACAGTCACCCCAGGGCAGACTCACTGCCCATTGCAATCCCCTGTGGTGAAGGACCCAGAGGCAAAGGACAGCTCCCCCAGAAGCAGCTCCAGATGGAGTCTGCTGGGAAAGCAAGAAGTCTGCAGCCATCAACCTGCTTCAACTGTTAAAGTAAGTGCAGTGGGTCAGGGGGGGCACCCCACTAAACTGACCCAGCCCTCTAATCTATTTTTCTTTTCGCACCACTCAAAAGCATCTCAGTGAACTGTATTGCTCGCCTATCTTTCGCATCTCTATAAGAAAGCCAAATTTCCTTTTTGCATTGCAGTTGTGTTCAAACTAGGCATTTTCCTGCCCTTTTAGGAAAGTTGAATCTAGGTGTTTGTGCATTGCTATTGTATTAAAACTAGCCCCTTTTTCGCTCTTTTTATGAAAGTTGAATCTAGCTGTTTGTTCATTGCTGTTGTGTTGAAACTAGGCCTTTTTTCCCTCTTTTTAGGAAAGCCGAATCTAGGTGTTTTTGCAGCGTGCTGTCCCCCCATGTCATCTGTCCACACTGTTCATGCATTCCCCTGTGGTGTGTTGCCTCTGGTGTTCCTCCTGCTCTATGAACTCGCCCACTCTGGTGCTTCCTGTGGTGCGTGGCTGTGGGCTGTGCTTATTTTCCTCCCTCACTCTCCCTTCTTGCCTCCTCACAACCTCTATGGTGCTCTCAATCTCTCCTAGCTTCTCAAACTGCTACCCTATCACCTATCCTATCCCTCTCACTAAGTCTGGAAGGAAAAAGTCCAAGAGGGATAGCCTGGTCTCCAACCCAGGCCTCTCTATCGCTGATAGCCACATCAGTGCTTCCTTCAGACAAACTCACACCGACATCCTCTTTGTTGTTCCCTCTCCAGACTTATGGACCCCTCATATGGTCTCTGTTCCCTCTCCTTTCTCCTCCCCTCCCATTAAGGGTGTACCCAGTGTGAGGTCCTCCCGGCCCTCTTCCAATCCTCCAAGACCATCATCAATGTCTATCTAAATGGTACCATCATGGTCCAGGGCTCTCAGCCCAATCCCCTCTTTCTTGATAAATGTCTCCTGCATCTCATCAATTTTCTCCCTTCTCCTGCTACTCCTTCAAACACCTCTACTGCCTCTATGCCTCCTCTGTCTACTGCCTCTGCCCACTCTTGGCCCGTTCTTCCTCCTCCACTGGGTGTACCTCACTCCTGCACCCCACCCCGGAGGTCTTTCAAATGTGGCAACCTGCTCCACATAGCTACTCTCAACTCTCGCTCTGCTGTCAAACATTTCCCTAACATCTGCCAACTCCGAGGGTCGGACTGGGACAAGAAAAAGTGGCCCGGTCACCCAAAAAAATGTGGCCCACCCCTCGCCTCAGAAAAGTGGGCCACCCCTCGCCTCATGACCCTTGACCTCTGATGACATCACCAGAAGTGATGTCATTTGACTGCACCCCAAAGTGACGGGAAGCGATGAAACACGACCTTTCACCCCTTGACAAAACAGGAAGTGGCATCAAATAGCATTGCTCCTAAGTACACTAAATTACTGTGAATCCAAGCAGACGTCCAAGGCCAAATGATATGTTATTGTATAGCACTTATGCTTAAGCTCTTTTTTTATAGAAAAAATATGCATACAATATCACCCAACCTGTGCTGGTATTAATTTATCGACCTAAGAAGGATGAAAGGCTTTTTGAAAAAAAAAAAAGAAATTTGAAAAAAATATTTAAAAAAACAAAATGTTCTTCCAAACTGGCCCAGGCATGGCCAGAAACCAGCCCCCACCCCCTAGGGATGATTTCGGCCCAGCTACGGGCCGAAAGGCCGAGGGGCCAATCCGACCCTGCCACCTCCTCGAAGACCTTGGCTTTGACCACAGAGACATGGTTCAGGATCCTCTCTTTTTTAGGAGGGGGTGCACAAGGGAGTCCTTGAAGAGAGAAGGGAAAGATCCAGTGGCGAAAGAGTGATTGCAGAAATTGGCCAAGGCTGGAGCTAGAATGGCATTGTGGTCCTTGAAATTTCTGGAGGAGCATGGGAGTACCAGTTTGGATGACACTTTCATAGAACAGACTTGTCTAGAAACATCGTCAGGTGTTGTCAAAATGAAGGAGGAAAAAGAAAGAGGAGAGGGAGAGGCGGGCAAAGGGGGCCTGAAAGAGGAAGAGGGTACACTTCAGGTTGTCCTGGGCTCGGAGAGGATCCTGAAGCCCTCAGGGAGGAGAGTTTCAAAACTTGTGACAGAGCTGGTCATGCACCATGTCTTGGTGAGAGCGAGGACATCCAGGTCAAGGTCTTCGAGGAGGTGGCAGATGTTAGAGAAATATTTGACAGCAGAACAAGAGTTGAGAGTAGCTATGTGGAGCAGGTTGCCACATTTGAAAGACTTCGAGAGTGGGGTGCAGGAGTGAGTTACACCCAGCGGAGGAGGAACGGCCCGAGAATGGGCAGAGGCAGTAGACTGAGGAGGCATATGGGCCAGAGAGGTGTTTGAAGGAGTGGCAGGAGAAGGGAGGAAATTGATGAGATACAGGAGACATCTATCAAGAAAGAGGAGATTGGGCTGAGAGCCCTGGACCATGATGGTGCCATTTAGATAGACATTGATGATGGTCTTGTGGGGGAAGCACTGATGTGGGTATCAGCGATAGGGAGGCCTGGGTTGGAGACCAGGATATCACTCTTGAACTTCCAGACTTAGTGAGAGGGATAGGATAGGACCGATATTGACAATGCAGTGAACTTGATGATTTCTTCAGTTGGTTGGAAGTTGGCAAGCACTGGGTGTTGAGTAGCACTAAGCCAAGGTACTCCCTCTTCTAGGCGATCCTTCGCAATCTGGCTTTCCATTGGTCACAGTCAGGCTCAAGACGATGGACAATGCTGGTGGACTTCTTGGGCATAAGATGTCTGGTCAGTCTTCTTCAGGACTCACAAAGGTACCTCTGCAAGACGTCAGGCACTCAGGACTGGCTTCCAGGATACTTTGGGTGAAGAACATCAGCTGCACAATGCCTCCTCATAGCTACGGGAAGAGGTATCTTGTCCTGGTCCTCTCTTGATCAGTTCTTGAATCAGCCCAGCAGCCTTTGGATCTTGTGAAGAGTTGCAGCAGCAGAACTTCTTCGTCCAGCTCGATTCAGGTTGTGTCTCCAGGAAAACTTCTGACATAGAGGTAAGGAGGGGGCTTTTGATATACGCACATTCCCCTGTCTACTCATACTGAGCTAGGCCCAGTCAGCCAATCCAAAACAAGTGCATTCATGCACACCCAATCAGGCTGACAGGCATTCAGGCCATTCACCACCCAGGCAAATCAGATTCCCAAAACAGTGGATGTGTATTGGAGGCAACTCCCAGCCTTTCATAGCACACACTGAATTCACTCCAGTTTCAGACAGGGCTGGCTCAGGCAGCCACAGGCATTGTGACACGCATCCAAAATCAGACACTCACAACACAGAATGTGAGTTGACTCCTCTTTCACATCAGTCAGGTACCACCTCTAGGGTGTACCCAAAACAAGCAGTCTCTGGGAAATGCAGTCCCATAGCCATATATGGTCTTTCCACCCAACATCCAATCAGGGGAAAGGGGACAGAGCCAAGGCTTTGCAGGACTTTGAGAAACAGGATGGAAAGGCAGAGGCAGTAGCCATCTTACCTTTGTTCAGGAATCCATTGATTACTATGGCAGGGCCTGGGTGTCCCAAAATGGGGGAGACACAGAGCTCCTGCGAAATCAGTATGTAGCTGCCACCAGACCATAAATGCAATAGATCATGGCAACAGAGATATAACCATGATTTCACAGAAAAGAGACAGCTCATTCGGTAATAATAATTGGTCATGGCTGGCGGGAGCAGTAAACCCTGTATCCAATGCTCACAAGAGGCATCAAAATAATCTTTAGTAGAGGGTGTAATTTAAAGGTGGCCTCTTGGACTACACGGGGGCATTCTATATTATTTACAAATCCGGAGATCATCAAGGATTTTAAAAGGTTTGATTTAATACTGTTGCAGGAACCTGGCTAATGGAGTGCCCACAGTTGGATGGTTATAAGATAGACTTTCAGAAAGCCAGAAATAAATTGCTCGGGTAGGCCGTTTGAGGGTTTGTTAAAGGCTTCTAAAATGGGTGTTGACCTAATCTTGACAAATGAATATAATATTCAAATTGCAGCCTTTGTTTCCGAATTGAGGATACCCCGGGATTCTGCGAGTGATATGATGTTAATTGTTAACATATACTGGCATGAGGGGGTATCCCCTTATGTGATTTCTTGGAGAAGTTGCTTAATTATGTGTTTGAATGGAGAGAGAAAACTTGTAATATTTATGTCCTAGTTGCTGGAGATCTGAATTCCTCCTGCTATTACATTGAGGAATATGATGATGCACATCTGTATTTACAAACAATATACAGAACCTCCCGCTAAATTATATAGGGAAAAGTCTTTAAAGACTCAAGGTTTGACTACACTTAATGGAAATGTTGTATGGGATGAAATGTTTAAAAGCAACCTGGCAGGGAGGTGCTAAAGAGGCGGTGCTGGACTACATATTTGCTGATGCTAATTTATACATAATGTGCTAAAATCTTCAAATCATAAAAACCACATTCAATGATCACCACACATCATCAGCACATTTCTCCCTGGATTTAACCAATAAAGTGGATATTGGTCCAACTAATTTGATTTTGAATTCGGGGGAAATAGAATAAAATCGTACTTTAAGAGCAGGGGGAATCTGAATGACAAATGAATGGACATTATTGAAGTTACATCAGAGGAATGGAAGCTCAATTCATTTTCATTAGATGGCTTACATCCTTTCATGAAAGATCTAATAGAGGCACTCCATTTAGACCAAAATACAAAGTTTGGTTACAAAATTGAAATGCAAACAGCACCCCAATGTTTTTGACCCTATGCTCTGGGAAAGGAAAAAACTAATGAGAATCGATATAAGGGCAGTAATAAGTGAGATACTCATCCTCTCTCAGCACTACCGAGAGATTGGTAAAATAAAACAGGCCTAAAGGAACTAGGTGAAAAGCTATCGAGCACAAAGAATGCAAAAAGATGGGGAGTTGATGCTGAGGTTTTAAAAACTAAGGATGCAACTAACTTCTGGACATTAATAAAGTCTGTGGGGAACTCTCAGGCAGTAATACAGACAAATTCTATCCTCAAGGCCATATGGGTGAATCACTTTTCCACTATATATTCAGGTAAAGAAGGGGACCATATGACCTCCATGGCTACACGATGTGACGGGCAGACATTAGATACATGGTCACTCGTATTTGATCGTGATGACATAGTGGTGAGAATATCTAAAGCCAGTAGGTCAACGATGGCTGGACCAAATAGATTAACAAATCTCTTGTTTAAATCAGATGCAGAAAGTTGGACTACGATCTTGTATATTTTTATCAATAACTTGATTAGGACTATGAAGTAATGGGGTTCTCAGGCTCACACACCACGCTGGAGTCAGGAATTAAGTTACAGGTAGTTTATTCTTGACTGTGAGCATAGGTAAATCAGATGATAGAAATACTGGGACATCCATCCCAGCCAGCACAACAACTCCAACTGTCACTGTCGAAACCCATAGAACCCTGTGCCACCAATACTCCAGGTTCCATGTGACCACACCATCCTGCATCCACACACACACAGATGCCCATGTGAAATCACCATCCTGCATCCACACCCAAATGCCATTACAACCCTTCGCCCTCCCTAATAACCAACACAAGGAGAAAATCCACAACACTACCAATCATTTCTTGCACAATCGCGTGTGGCCAGCACGCAGACCAATTAAAACCAACAACAAACTCCCCGACCTGTGCATGCCAAGCAAGCCCACACCACCATACCAACACACCGTAATTGTCACACACACACATGATGATACCATGAAAACCCTGCAGTGCTATGACATGCACATGTTCCAGCGAGGGTAAACTGAACATGCCTTGATAAAAACAACAAAACCCGATAACAGGAATGGCAAAACAAACCTGAACACCCCCAGGCTCCAGAAAAAATCTTGAAGACTGGAACCGGTATACCTAGATGTGAAACCAACCCCATGGCAAATCAAACCTGAAAACGCACGAGCTCCAGGAAAAGAATTGAGAACTGGAACTGGTACGCCAAGATGAAACCACCAACTCCAAATGGAAAGTTCAAAAGCAAAAGAAATCCAAACTCCAGATAAACTACCAACTGGAAACACGTCCCAACAACTTACAGCTCCAACCACCAACTAGAAATATGTCACAATAACTAACCAACTCCACTGCCTCCTTTAACATCCCACCAACACGAACACAAAATCCTGCCACCACGCAAACCCCACAATGTGACTCCCAGTAAGCAGACAAACAACGGAACATGGAAAATGCTAAGTACACACCCCCAAACAAGTCAATGAACTGAGCCTGATGTCTGGCAAAGAAGATAGAGAAGATGCAAAGCACAAAAATTATCTCAACCCGGCAGCATGTCACTGCAAAAACACCCAGGACCCAGCCAGCCATCCCTGCAGAACCTCACTGCAAAAAATAAAACAGAACCCACCCTACCCTCCTGAACCCAGCAGCACCTCACTCCAAACCACAAGCACTCAGAACCCACCCGGCCATTATGAACCCTGCAACACCTTAATGCAAAACACTCAGAAACCACCAGGCCATTCTGAACCCTGCAGCACCTCATTACAAAAACACTCAGGACCCACCCCGCCATACTGAGAGACTCACCAAATCCACCAGGGGAAGATCCCCTACGAACAACACACAAAACATAAAAGACATGAAGACATGCAATTACATGTAATATGCTTCACCCCAAAACACTGACCCAAAACTCAGTCTAGAGTTCCAGCACCTGATTTACAGCGCTTGAGTCCCAGCCCTTACACCGCACCCTCATGTCCAAAATGGTTAAAACAAAACAAAAGGTCCAACGCAGAGCCCATGCATCCCGCACCCACAAGTCCATGTAAGGCCCAACACACCCGTGCATCCCTGCACCCCCGTGTCCACATGGCCCCCTAAAAAGAAAACAATGTCACCGTATAAGAACAAATGATGGAAACAACGTCACACCGCACCCCGGCACCCATGAGTCCACCTGTGCCTGTGCACTTCCCGCACCAGAAACTATGTCCTAAAGAGGAAAGGCCACAAACATGAACAAAAACATATTTAAGCTGATAGGCCTCAGACACTAACATTAGCCCATAAACCAACCCACTGGCTGTAAAACTTTCGAGGCCACAACACTGAGAGACAACAATATTAAAAAGAAACAGGCCTCATTCCACACAACTATTCCTCATCCCTAACAGTAAGATCCTTGAGCTGCATGTAAAGGTTCCACAAATCAGCGTTGAACTCCTTAAGATTCCCCACCAAAGTCTTGCAAAGTGCACAGACGTGCCCCCCGTGCAGCACCCTCGCCACACACACAGCACACTCCTGACATGTGTCCACCTGGTCCTCCACACGGCAAGTCTTTGCAGTGCTCGGACAGCCCACCTAGGCACAATGCCTCTTGCCCCTCACCGCCACCAACGACATACCTTCTGTAGAGGTCTGAAACATAGAGCAAACCTATGTGGGTGCAACGATCCTCCGAGGCATAGGACAAAACTTTGTGCCGGTAACGGTCCCTGATCTCTGCACCTGTTGCACAGCCTGAAATTCATCCCCAGACCCCTTACGCCATTCTGCATGATTTCCTCGACGTGCCTCCACAACATCTCCAGCACGCCTGCTCCGTTGTCCCTGGCATGCCTGACTTGCGACGCAAGATTCCACAGAGCACTCACCAGTTAGCTGATAGGAATGCCAGCTGCGTGCAGACGTTAACACACCAGCTGACATCATCAGTGAGCCCCTCCCCGCGGACAGAGCAACACCTCCAAGGTACCGCAAGTCCTCCACGGCCAGCCCCACTACCAATTCCGGCATAGGCGCAGAAACAACCGCACCCGGCAAACCACTCACATACCCTGCGGCGGGCCCCAGACACTCCGCCACCACATCTAAAAGCTTTGTCGATACCGCCACCACTCCGGTGATCACCTCCCCTGGAGCATTAGCTACCACCATCACTCCGGTGCTCACCTGCCCCGTAGCTTTAAACCACAGCTGGTGCCTCCCAGCCATGTTTCTTCACTGCCTGGCGCGGTACCTCTGCTGCCGCTGGTTCCTGCATTTGCCTGGTGCAATTATGGGCTCCCAGCTGTATCCTGCATCTCCTGCCACCCTACAGCGGGGTTTACCAGTCTGGACACACTCCTCCTGAGGCGCAACGTCCTCCAGGAGCCTGGACACCAACAGCACCACCACCTGCACTGACCCAACGTCGCTGCTGGTCGTGCTCACTTTGCCTGGACTGCCAACCCTGACAGTCTCTCAAGGCCACCCAACCTGGGCCTTGACCCTGGACAGCTGCTGCTCCAGCACCACCCAGCCTGCAGGATCCTCTGCACCAACTGCTTCTGGCCCCCAAGGCACTGGAACATTCATGGATGGGTGTCACAACTGGAGGGTAATACTTAATCCGCTGCTGCCCCCTCCCAGCAGCCAAAACATCCTTGTCCCAGTAAAGTAATGGGGTTCTCAGGCTCACACACCACGCTGCAGTCAGGAGGTAAGTTACAGGTAGTTTATTCCTGACTGTGAGCACAGGTAAGCCAGATGATAGAAATACTGGGACATCCACCCCAGCCAGCACAGCAACTCCAACTGTCACTGTCGACACCCATCAAACCCTGTGCCACCAAAACGCCAGGTTCCATGTGACCTCACCATCCTGCATCCACACACAAAGATTCCCATGTGACATCACCATCCTGCATCCAAACCTATTACAGATGCCATTACAACAGACTACTACCTTCCTGGCCTCTTGAGAGATTTCTTATGTCTTCCCAATTTTTAAGAGAGGCTTGAGATCAGACCCAAAGAATTATAGGCCTATAATGGTGAGTGAAGTGGATAGTAAAACATTCACATTCATCATCTTGTCCCACTTAGAAACAAGTGCCAGAAAGGAGGGAAGATTAAAACAATTTCAGCCAGGTTTTCGTAAACACCAAGGCACAGCCCTGATTTTTTCTTTAGTAAAATATTTGCCATGGACGAAGAAATATGACTCGATAAATGTAGCATTAACAGACCTGCATTTTAACTATTTTGTTGCAGTTGTCTTTGGGTAAAGCTTCTTAGTTGGGTTATTCCAGAGGCACTGTTGAAGTTAATAATCGGTCTGCACAACAATTATAATATACAGTTAAGGCTAGACCAAGAGGGTAATCTCTCCAGAAAAATTCCCACAACCTCGGGCATAAGGCAAAGCTGTATTCTGGCTCAAGACTTTTTGACTTAAATTTCTCAGATGTAGAGGATTACCTAATAAAGGAGGTCTTCATTTCACAAAAATGGCTGAAACCTGGTACATGTGTACCGCCTGTTGTGTGTGGCCCATTTAAATGTGGCCCTGTTGCCCCTTTAAGAAAGAGTGTCATGTTGTCATGACACTCATCAATAAAAGGGGCTCTGCTGGTACGTGAGAGTCAGTGCAGCAAAGCCCCAGAAAGAGGCAACTCACGTCTTTGTGATTCTTTGGTCCTTGTCTGCCGTGTGACCACGGTCTATTGTCACAGCCCCGGCCTGGGTGCTCCCAGAGCCGAGTCTGCATTCTGCTGGGTGCCACCAGCCACGGTACATGCATCCGGTGTTCTGGACCCTGCAGGGTGCCCCCTGCATTACGGTTACTGCGAGCCTGCAGTACATGCTGGAAAGCCGGGTGATCCCGGCATCTGGTGCGGCCTGCATTGGTGACTGGTGGCGGGACACCACATTGGCGACGAGGGCTGGTCCGGACCTGCACATTTTAGGATGGGCTGACAGAAGCCCATTTTCCTACCTGGAGGAGGAAGAAGTGGAGTCGGCACGCATGTGTGGGGAGCGGCGGCCGCTGCACAAAGCAAGTGTGCGGAGCGGTGAAGGTGCGGAGTGCGGAGGACTGCTGACGACTCCCTGCGGTTACCAAAGCAGGAAGGAGCAGCCAGCGGGCCCTCGCGTGCCCGCTTTTCAACATGATAAAGGTGGGCGTGGCCTATGATCACCGGGCCCGTGACGGTTAATAAACAAAAAAACACAAAAAGACTCAAGCCTGTGGCAACTCGGCCAGCTGATGGTAGTGGTCTCTGGAGGGACAAGAGGAAAGAACGAGCTGCATCCTCCTGAGAGGAGGGGTCGTGGCCAGTGATCCCCCGGGCCTGCGGCAGTGACACGAATGAGCATCGAATTTCCCACGTGACTGACCTGGGGCCCCCTGAAAGCACCCACCGTGCCCAAGCCACCCAGGGCACCAGGTGGGAGAACTAAAATAAAAGTAACAGTAACACAGGGCCAATCAACCACGCACTGCATGTCATCCAACCTGCTGTGAAGAGGGGAGGCCAGGGAGGCTATCCTATCATTAAATGGGGCAAAAGGACATAATGACCCATCCCAGCCTGTCTGCTACTTTTCCCAAGAGAGAGGAAAATACGCCTACAGTGGCAAGGAATCCAGGCAGCAGGGTGTCCCAGCATAGAATCACTGGTGGGGAGACCAGGCAACCCAGGAGGGTAGCGGCTCCACAAGGAGTGCTTGTGCGCCCTTAAGGACAGTCAACTAGCGGAGCTACGTCGGGCCCATCAGCGGGGGAGCGTAAACTGCGCCGAGTCAAGTAACCACCATGGGGGATGAGGAAGGTGAAGGGGCATATCACCAGAATGGGCAGCTTGCGTCTTTGTATCTGTTTAATGTGGTAGGGGCTCCTGCCAGTCTAGGACCCCGGTGGACGGCGTGGGTGGAGAACCTGGAGCTGTATTTTGAAGCTGTCGAGATCAAGGACAGGGTGAAATGCCCAACCCTCCTGTACTCCGCCGGCCCGGCCGTCCAGAGACTGTTCAAGACCTTGCACCCCGGAGTATTATCATATGACACAGCCATTGCAGCACTGAACAAGTTCTTTATGCCCAAAGTCAACAGGGATTATGAATGGTTCATGATGAGATTGGCGCAACAAGAGGAAGATCGATGCATTTTATGGCAAGCTGCGTGGCATCACGTTGTCCTGCGCTCTGGGTAACTTTGAGGATGACGAGATCAGGGCTCAGATCCTCTATGGCTGTAGCTCCTCCAAGCTGCGGAAATCAGGTCCTTAGGAAACCAGGGCTGGGCCTCGACTGAATACTAGAACTGGGCTGCGTCCAGGCACTGGCGGAGGTGCGTGCCTCGGCTATGGACCTCTCCAGGCAGCAGCTCAAGATTGAAGCCCCCATGCAACGGGTGAAGCTGGAGGAGGTGGCAGCCGTGGGCAAATGGCAAGGAGGGAGGCCAACAAGAAGAGGGGAGTGGCCATGAAGAGAGTCAGGGGCCACAATATGCCACCAGTGTGGATGGGACCTCCCACACCAAAGGACATTCATTTGGAAGCTGTGGAAAAGAGGATCACTTCGCACGGGTGTGCCTGGCCCCAACACTGGCCAGGGTGGCAGGGCCATCAGCAGGAAATGCATCAAATGAGGCCACGTGGAAGAAGTCCCCTAAAACAGCTGCGCTCCACGTGGCAGAGGACCTCAGGAGGAGACCATATGATTATGAGGAGGACGAGGATGATGAGAATGTGTTCTTCCTGTCCTACACCAGCTCAAGCGGCCACGAGTACCGTCAGGGAAAGCAAGAGCCCCATGGAGGACAGTTTGATTCAGGAATCTTTTGATTGCAACATCGGTTACTGGACCTCCAGTGGGTGCTTGGACTGGAATGCACCACAGTTTACAGTGAATTTGCAATACATGAGTGGTGTGCAAACTGGAATGCATCACAGTTGTGGACCCCAGTAGGGGGGCGTTGTTTTATGTGTATTGTGGTTTTGTTATAATAAAGGAGGAATTCTGTGTGGTCCATTTAACTGTGGCCCCATTGCCCCTTTAAGAAAGAGTGTCATGACTTTGTCATGACACTCATCAATAAAAGGGGCTCTGCTGGCACGTGAAAGTCAGTGCAGCAGAGCCACAGGAAGTGGCAACTCGTGTCTTTGTGATTGTTTGGTCCTTGTCTGCCGTGTGACCATGGTCTATTGTCACAGCCCCGGCCTGGGTGCTCCCAGAGCCGAGGCTGCTTTCTGCTGGGTGCCCCCAGCCACGGTACATGTATCCGGTGTTCTGGACCCTGCAGGGTGCCCCCTGCATTACGGTTACTGCGAGACCGCAGTATATGCTGGCAAGCCGGTTTATCCCGGCATCCGGTGCGGCCCGCACTGGTGACTGGTGGCGGGCCGCCACATTGGCGATGAGGGGTGGTCCGGACTGGCACATGTTGGGACGGGCTGCCAGAAGCCCATTTCTCCTACCCAGAGAAGGAAGAAGCAGCGTCGGCCCGCATGTGTGGGAAGCGGTGGCCGCTGCACAAAGGGAGTGGGCGGAGTGGTAAAGGTGCAGAGCACGGAGGACAGCTGGTGACTCCCTGCAAGCTTGCAGGGAGGAGCAGGGGGTCTTCGTGCACCCGCTCCGTGAAGAAAAAAGGCTGTGTGAAGGAGCGGGAGCGCTGAGGCCAGCTGGCCACTCCCTGCAGTTAGTGAAGCAGGAAGGAGCAGCCGGCGGGCACTCGCGTGCCCGCTTTTCAACAGGATAAAGATGGGCATGGCCTATGATCAACAGGCCCGTGGCGGTTAATAAACAAAAAAACACAAAAAGACTCAAGCCTGTGGCAACTCGGCCAGCTGGTGGTAGAGGCTCCCTGGAGGGACAAGAGGAAAGAACGAGCTGCATCCTCCTGAGAGGAGGGGGCGTGGCCAGTGAACCCCCGGGCCTGCGGCGGTGACACAAATGAGCATTGAATTTCCCTCGTGACTGACCTGGGGCCCCCTGAAAGCACCCACAGTGCCCAAGCCACCCAGGGCACCAGGTGGAAGAAACAAAATAAAAGTAACAGTAACACTGGGCCAATCAACCATGCACTGCATGTCATCCAACCTGCTGTGAAGAGCGGAGGCCAAGGAGGCCATCCTATCATTAAGTGGGGTAAAGGACATAATGACCCATCCCAGCCTGTCTCCTACTTTTCCCAAGAGAGAGGAAAAGATGCCTACAGTGGCAAGGAATCCAGGCAGCGGGGTGTCCCAGCATAGAGTCACTGATGGGGAGACCAGGCAACCCGGGAGGGTAGCGGCTCCACAAGGAGTGCTTGTGCACCCTTAAGGACAGTTAACTAGCGCAGCTACGTCGTGCCCATCAGCGGGGGAGCGTAAACTGCACCGAGTCAAGTAACCGCCATGGGGGATGAGGAAGGTTAAGGGGCATATTGCCAGAATGGGCAGCTTGCATCTTTGTATCAGTTTGATGTGGTAGGGTCTCCTGCCAGTCTAGGACCCCGGTGGACGGCGTGGATGGAGAACCTGGAGCTGTATTTTGAAGCTGTCGAGATCAAGGACAGGGTGAAATGCCCAACCCTCCTGTACTCCGCCGGCCCGGCCGTCCAGAGACTGTTCAAGACCTTGCGCCCCGGAGAATTGTCATATGGCACAGCCATTGCAGCACTGAACAAGTTCTTTATGCCCATGGTCAACAGGGATTATGAACGGTTCATGATGAAATTGTTGCGACAAGAGGAAGGTGAGAGCATCGATGCATTTCATGGCAAGCTGCGTGGCATCACGTTGTCCTGCGCTCTGGGTAACTTTGAGGATGACAAGATCAGGGCTCAGATCCTCTATGGCTGTAGCTCCTATTTAACTGTGGGCCCATTGCCCCTTTAAGAAAGAGTATCATGACTTTGTCATGACACTCATCAATAAAAGGGGCTCTGCTGGCACGTGAGAGTCAGTGCAGCAGAGCCCAAGGAAACGGCAACTTGTCTGTGTGATTCTTTGGTCCTTATCTGCCACATGACCATGGCCTATTGTCGCACCCCCGGCCTGGGTGCTCCTAGAGCTGAGGTTGCATTTTGCTAGGTGCACCCAGCCATGGTACAAGCATCTGGCGTTCCGAACCCTGCAGGGTGCCCCCTACATTACGGTTACTGCGAGCCCGCAGTACATGCTGGCAAGCCGGGTGATCTCAGCATCTGGTGCGGCCCGCCCTGGTGAGTGGTGGCGGGCCGCCACAACGCCTATGCAGATGATTTTTTACTTTTTGACTGCACGCCTTTTGGCTTACCAAGGTTAATCTCTTCTTTTGCTAAATATGTTCATGAAAACCACTTAAGAATTAATCTGGCTAAAATCAAAGTCATGCAGTTAAAATCTTCTAAGGTGGTGAAGTTGAAATTGATAGTGAAAAATATTGAGCTTGAAAAGTGTCGTATTAGGATATATTTAGGTTTTGCCATTATAAATGTGGCTAACAAAAAATACTTCACAGAATTCCTGAGACACAAGGCCGTGGCCCTGTCAGGCCCTGTCAGGCCAAATGTTAAAAAATAAGTAGAAATATGGTTCTCTTCTCAGGGGAAGGTAATTCCAGAAATTCAATATGGAGTGTAAATGCTGCACGAATGGTTCCTACAGATATTGGTCTTGTACGAAGCCCTAAATTTGGCGAAGGGTATTGCGATTGCCACATTGTGTTCCTATGATAGCCATTTGGTATGAACTAGGTTTGAAATCCATGGCAGCATGTACAGAAAGGAGATATTTGTCCTTATTTCGCAATATGCTAGATTGCCAAAAACATTCTCTCTAGTGATGCTCATGAGTTAGTAAGATCCAAGAAAGAAAAGCAGCCTTTGACACGGTGGATCATCACATTATGACACAACCATTATGAAGATAGGAAAGGCATCTATGCTAGTGAAATAATGGTTTGCTTCCTTTTTAAAGGACAGGATGCAAAGAGTAGTGCTCGAAGGTTTTAGCTCTGATTGGATCTCTTTGGACTGTGGTGTACTCCAAGGGTCATCCTTGTCCCCGCTGATTTTTAATCTATATTTTCGTCCGGTGTTTGAGATATTTCGGAAGTATGGTTTTCAATCCCACTCTTACGCCGATGACACGCAGGTCTACATTGAAATAAAAAATATGGAGGAAGCTTTTAAGAAGATTAACCTATGTATGAATGAGCTTAGCGAGTGGATGGCAGATAATCAGCTTCACCTCAATGCCGCCAGAACTGAGCTGATACTGTTTAGTCCAAAAGGGAAAATGCTAATAGAGTGACAGAAATTACCCCCGTTGATCCTGGGAGAACAATTACAAGGTCAAGAACCTTGGATGTGTGTGGCAATCGAACCTCAGCAGTGAGGCCCAGGTGGGGGCTAAAGTTAAAGCAGTTTTCTACACAATTCGGGTGCTGCGTAAGGTACTCCCTTTCATCCGAGTTGAAGACCATGCAGTAGTGGTGGGTGCCATGACTAGCCCCCACCTGGACTACTGCAATAGTCTGTTGGCAGGAGTTCCAGCCAAGAAGCTAGCCAGACCACAGAGAACCCAAAATGCAGCAGTTAGGTTAGTCAGACAGCAGAATAGAACGGATCATGTATCTGCTTTCCGGAGATCCCTACACTGGCTTTAGGTAGAGGACAGAATCAAATTTAAAATGGCATGCCTTGTATATAAACATTTGAATGGACTTGCCCTGGGATACCTTGCTGATAAGATCATTCTCTACTGTCCCATTAGTGATCTCCGGTCTAGAGATCAGCTCTTGATGTCGGTGCCAAGGTCTATGTCTGCTAACCCATTCTTCACACCAACAGGACACGCACAGTGCCTGAGATGCCAGATCTTCGGCTGCAGATTAAAAGACGAGCCGCTCAAAGAATCACGCGGAGGAATGACACGTCACTCAATTTTCTCGAGTGAGGTGGTTATATGGCCGAGTGAGCAATTCTATAATCTTGATAATTTTATTATTGTGTCCAGAAGGTCAGTTGCATCTAGAACGATCCATTTGGTCGAGTAGAGTGCATTTAGATGGGGGTACATGTCATCCAAGCACACCCCCATGGGTAAACATAATTATACAAATTAGTCCCAGGAGGGTTTGACTCTTTGGCCTTATGCACCTCTCTATTAAGACTTTCTTAATGTTGGCAGCGTATTCCATGTTATCCTTGTGAAATAGCAGAGCCCCATAACACTACTTTTGGGCTTTTAAGAGACGGCATGAGCGAGTTTTTGAGTGCATTAGGAACTGGTTGTTAAATGAGTAACAGTCATGGCTGTGTTTCTTGGTATTTCTGGTTCCCCAATAGAGGTGTTACCGGTGCAGTTAATATGCATTTATCTCTCATCATAATTAATGATGTGTTGAAGACAAATTAATATTGTAGGACATATGGTAAACATGAACCAATGTCTATTTGTGTTACAGGGAGGTCCACTATTCCCTTTTCAAGTGAAGGAACCAAAGGAGAATCAGGATTGAAAAAGACAACAGTAACCAATAAGAAGTCAATTGTTGGGCATCCTTTCTCCATAAAACAGTTCAAAGTATACTCTGTAGTGCAACCAGTAGACAGTGTACCTAACCCTGATGAATTTCCGATTTTAAATGTTTAGTTATGTTGATAAGGAAAGAAACATGTTAGGTTGAATGTGCGTGTTTAGTGAGAATGAGAGAATGAGCAAAATGCTGGTTTTAAGGCTAAATGTGGATTTTAAATAGCGATTCATGTGCATTTAGCATGCGTCACTCTTCTAATGAGAGAAGCACCCAGAACATTAATTTTTCTTCTGTTGGTTATTAACTGTCTCTGGTTGAGAAATTGTGTATTTTACATACGGTTTGAACTCTGACATCATACTCAAGCTATGTGATCTGCAGAATAATTTGCCTATTTTTCTATGTATATTAATAAAAATGTATATCCTTTTTGAAAACAATTAAATTGACTGAAGTCCTTCCCCTCTTTAGGAAGTACATGGTGGCATGATACCCAAAGTAGAGTAAAGTTCACTCGCAAAGGGCTTAGTGCCCCACCCTGAAACTCAATGTGCTCGTCAGCACTGTTGTATTTTGTTTAAGGTTTCCAAACCTATTATGGGGGTCTTGCGTGACGAGCAATCTAAATTTCCTCTAAACCTCTCCTAGTGTTTTGATAGGTGCCAAGGTCTAACCTAATCTCTGGGGGGACAGGAGATTTAGTGTGTTTGGTGTTTGGTCCCAAATTGTGGAACCAACTCCCATTAGAGATTAGATCCTCTGAATCCCTAATACTTTTTAGGAAGAGCCAGAACACTTTTCTTTTCAGATAGGCTGCTTTCATTATACAAAGTGCATATTGAACTGACACTCTGAAAGTCCACCCGTTAGTTTACATCAGCGCCTGTATATAGTTGATTGTGTTTGGTGCGCATTAGAAATTCTCAAATCAAATTAAATCAAAATCAAATACACTTGTCGATTACTGCAATAATCACGTATTCCTTTTGGGGGCGAGGAAGGAGCAACTTCTGCAGAACTCTAGATCCATCAGATAGTTGTTGTATCTGAAAGAGTGGGCGATACCTTTCCTAAGTATCAGCCTCTGGAAAATGTAAGAAATTAATTTAAAAAATGTGGGTTGTGGATCAGTACCTAGACCTTTATCCTAATAGACAGTTGTGCAATGACTTCCTGAGCTTCAGATTGAACATTCTGCCCACAAGGCAAATTCAAGTTTAGAGAGGGTTGCTACCCAAAGAACTGGTTTTCTGTAGGTGTTGTGGTCATTCTAATAAAGAGGAAACACAGAAACACTTAAAGGAATAGTGCGCTCAAAAATGTTATTGTCCCGATCGATCGGGCAAGTCGTTATAAGCATACGTTGATCGATTGTAAAAAATAATCCTATGCACGTTACCTTAGTTTTCCTCACTTTTACACATGCGAAATCAGGCAGCATGCATGGCTATCTTGTGCTAATCTCATCCGTTGCCATATCGCCCTAAGGTGAACTGCCCTCACAGCACTAAATCATGTCCCCTGCCCCTGAAGCTGACATCACTAGACGCGTACGGCCCATTTCACAATGCAAATGCACATCTTGTGTCAACATTCTCTGCGCGCCAGCTAATGTTGTGTCTCCATGGAAATGGCAGGACGCCTCTTTCCTCAATAAGTATAAACAGACCACTTCTCATCAGACAACAATAGAGTTGCTTTTTCAAACGTTTCATTGTTTTTTGTGTGTATCCTGTGACTCGTTTGTGCTCTGTTCAGCTATCTTCGTTGCTCGTATCCCATGCGAACAGATACTAGTACTAGCATTACTATCTATTTCAATTATGTTGTATAATAGCACCAATACAGCCCTACCAGTGCGAGCCAGAGTATTTCGAGGCGGAATTAGTTGAAAGATAACGATGCAGAAACGATGGGGCATCGGGCAACAGTTGGGAAAACAAATCACCGGATCATGAGCCTGAGCCTAGTCGCATGGAAGAAGTTACCACCTGGTTTACCTGCAATTGGTGCAAGATCATGTAAATCGAGGAGGAGAATTGCTGTTGCCGAGAAAACTCTGGATGCTTGGCCTACATATCGGAAGAAGAGACACCGCCGCAATGCGTTACTGAGCTGCATGACTTCAGGGCAGCTTGCCTCACAAGGTCCATGTTGAGGATTATGATGGTGCTTATGCACCAACTTCGCGCAACAGTTTGCCCTCGCAATCCAAGTAAAGATTAAGTGTACTCTAGATGTGATGTCACTTAGGCCACTAACATTTCTTGTTTGTCTCCTATATTGTAGTAACTTTGATCTATCACTGCCAAATGAATGTAGTCTGACAATTCAATACATCTCTCGCGATTTTAGTAAAATCATAGTGGTCATCTTATGTGTCTTTCACGTACAACTAATAAACAATATTTCTGTGTCCCCCAAACGTTATGGATTGCATGGGTGTTCACTTTTGTAATGTGTCTACACTTTAAAGCCCAAGTTGATTGATCCATGAAGTAGCATTTGTACTGGCAACTATGCCATAGGATACAAGATTGTATTTTCAACTAGGGTTTGTACACTTATCATGTTCATTTAAATACAGTTTGTATGTTTCTCTTCCACAGGTGGTACAGGCTGGTGGCCTATCGTGCGTTTACATGGTGGATTCATGGGAGGCTTGGATACCGCATTCGACGAGTAATACCCGCCTGTGTCGTTGGTGCCATTCGAGCCAAATTTCCCAGTTACAGCGGTCAGTACAGGGGATTTTCCCACACTGTGCTGCAACCCGAAGTATACAATTTGTAGTACATTTGTGCCATCAACATCTGCAACAAAATAAAAGAATCAAGGAAATGCTCACTTGTCCTGGCAGGGCTGGCAGGATGGGAACGGCCAAGATGCCAAACACCATGAACACTTCAAAGGTATCATCCGCACAGGGGCCATTTTACACACGGCCTCCTCAGGCCTAGTGTCTCCAGGCTCCCCTGAAGCAGACCGCGCCCCTGCATTCACATAAGTGTGTCTCCTATCAACAGTGTTCCAGGCCTTTTTGCATGCCTCATGCCCATCCATCCACCCTCCAGTATCAATGGCAGTTTGCACCTGTGGCCCTGCCCTCCCAAGGGGGCTTGCAGGGTGGGAACAACCAAGGTGTCAAACACCATGTACACTTCAAAGATATCTTCTGCACAGGGGCCATTGTACACATGGCCTCCCAAGACCCAGTTTCTCCAGGCAGGCTCCCTTGAAGCAGACTGTGCCCCTTCTATCCACATAAGTATGTCTCCCATCAGCAGTGTTCCGGGCCTTTTCTGCATGCCTCATGCCCATGCATCCCCCTCCAGTATCAATGGCAGTTCGAACCTGTGGCCCTGCCCTTCCAAGGGGGCTGGCAGGGTGGGAACAGCCAAGGTGCCAAACAACATGTACACTTCAAAGGTATCTTCCACACAGGGGCCATTGTTCACATGGCCTAGCCAGACCCAGTGTCTCCAGGCTCCCCTGAATCAGGCCGCCCCAGAAACATGTCACTCATTCATATACACACCCACTTTTCTAATTCTTTATAAACCCCTTGATAATTATCCTGAGAACATCTGTGAGCACTGGAAGTCAACTCGTGATTGTGCTACCTGTTATCCTGCTACTAACTACCCTGCTTGCAGAATCTAACTGTTTGTTGGTCAAAGTAAGGGCAGGTCACCTAATCATCTCTTTCTGATCTCAAAATTTCAATTTCGAACTAATGTACCCAGTAGAGTAATGTTCATTCATCTCAATGACTTTACCATTGTCTACTGTTTAAAGTGTTCAGATCTCGATATATAGCAAATTTCATCACTGTCATTTGTGATAGAAGTGCATCATTCTCGGACCATGTCTATAAGCATGTTTTCTTTTGCATAGAATTGCACAGAAAACGTTGATATAATTCTATCAATCTCATGCATTCAGTAGAGTTTTTTTATAATGATGTGTACTTTTTCTATACAGATTTTTCAACAATGCCTGCTTGTATGGTTTTCGGTTGCCGTTCTAAGTGCCATGACAAAAGTAAGGGCACAATCATGAATACATTCCTAAGGAATAGTTATCTAATAAGGGAATGTGTTTGATATTGTGGATTTCCAGTGGACCAGCTTGAAAGTAGAGCCCAGGAAGTCTTGGGAAACTTGAGGGCCAATCGATTCCGCATCTGCAGCCTGCACTTTAATCCGGATATGTACGACCAATTGCAGTACACAAAAAAACATTGACTCAGAACATCTCGTAAATTGCTTCCAAATGCAATTCCAACTCTATCCATGCACACGCTGGATCAGGTGAGTCCCGGATGATGAATTAGCTGTAGATCTTGGGGTACAGAACAGGTAACCACATGAACGGATTGGTGCTTTCGGTGTAAATGTTTCTTACTAAACTTTGCATATTTACCAGATTGTATTACTTTATAACTATACCACATTTTGCTAGCCATCTGTCCCTGGTTTTAGGAGCATCATAGAAAGTAATTATGACCATAGAAAACAATGCCATAGTGCTCTTTGCAAATAAGCATAATCTTTTCGTAATCGGTTGCTTCACATGTCAATTTATTTAGGAGAGCATACTGACGGAAGCACAGACCCTCGCAAGTCACAACCTCACAGACACATCCAGTATACCAATGGTGAGCCATACAGACTTGCAGAAGTTCATATTATTGAGAGTTGGATCTTCCCACATATCTAATGCAAATCTAATTTTCCCTTTTACCACTTCGTGACTATGCACTGAAAATAAAGGAGCAAGATTCTGCATCCATTCCTTTTCCGGAGTCAACAACAACTTCGAGCGCCTATCAGGTAGTTTTATTTTGCTTTTCAACTACGAGAATGTATTATGCTTGGAATTTAAAATAGTATGAAATAGTTTTTATATCCTGTCATTTTTTTACATTATGTGTCATTTATGGGTTTCTCTTTATATGTACAATTGTCTGTATCGTAGTGTCTCTGTTCAATTTTGCTGTTTTCATCCATACTAAAACAAGTACTGTGTTACAGGGGGATTCTGGTACTTCGACTACAATTACATCATCCTTTGGAGCTGGTCCAGAGTATGAGGTATGCGTACTGACAGTTCCCTTGAATGAAAGAAAGTAAATCCTACATCGGATACTATTATTCAGTGACATTCAGATAAACGTGCAGTGTTTCAAACTTTTATCATTTCAGTTCTAACATTACAATTTCTACCCTAACGCAGAATACATTGCAAAATTTTTGAGTGCAACATTCCAATCAGTATGTTTTGCATGGTGATCTCTGATCGAGTACACTTGCCATCATTCAGAAGAAATTTGAAATGTCTATTTTGACTAAATGACGTACACTGTTTACGAGGGTATGTGTGTAAGCGATGTGTGCGATGAAAGATTTTGATTTGAAATATGTTTGTCTTTTGTTTTTTTTAATCAATATTCTTTTCAAGGAATGTATACAAGGTTGGGAATTAGAAGAGAAGGCACATGGATCAGAGGTGGTGGACCAGCTTGCTGGTGCGGTCGTTACAGAGAAGAACACAGTTTCACAGAAAATCAAGAAAATAAGGGTAACTAACAAACAATTTCATTTACTAAAAGTGTTTTGGGCTGGTGTTATCTTCATAACCTGTTTTTTTTATCTAAAGTGCTATCTACTGTATGTTTGATTTGCATTGAACATGTTTTTACAACCCATCTCCTAGAGGCCCAGAAGGAAAAGAAGTATAAAGACACAGACAACAAATGAAATAAGCAGACTCGAGATGCTTATGCCCAATGACCAGAAAATGAATTGAATGTGACCGGCGAAGTGTTGTTAGACCATTGCTACAATGTGAGAACTCGACAAGATGAAGATGAAATGGAATATAATGAAGGTGCTTTTGAATTACTCTCTGACGACACAATCTACACCAGCAAAAAAAGGTCCACCCAATAAACAATCGACGTTGATGGTTTCTCCAATTCATGTGCAAATAACTGTCACTTGCAGTCGCGGCCATCGCTGTGACTGGCGATTTCTTCCGCGTTGGAGTTTGATGAGACGCAGAGGAAGGTTACTTTAGTCCCTTTTCTGTGTTCGCATCCGCCGCTCCAAATGCGGGACGCAACACTGCCGGGAGTATTTAAATCCCCGCCTCCCGGCAGGTCGTTGCGTTGCAACCCCCTCTGTTGTTTACCTTTCGACTCTGGGTCCTTCGCTCTTCCTCTGCATCTCGCTTTGGAATTACTGAGGAGTTTTCCCCGTGGTTACTTTGTCCGGTGTTCCTGTTCCCAGAACACCGCACTTTTTGTTTTCCGTTTCTCTCTGCCGCCTTCCCTGGGCGGCGCTAAGCTGTGCCTTTTTCACCGGAGGTCAGGCTCTCTCTTTCTCTCTCTCTCTCTCTCTCTCTCTCTCTATCTCTCTCTCTTTCTCTCTCTCTCTCTCTCTCTCTCTCTCTCACCCTTTTTCGTTCCCTTGCTCTTTGAGTCCAGACAGCGTGGGGTTTTCTCCCGTGCTTCCCCGCAGTGCTTTCTTGGAAGATTTACTACCTCCACCTCAGCCGTCAGCTGCTGCCTTCTCCGCCTGCGCTTCGGGCCTAGTGCTACCATTGGACTTGGACGTTTTGAGGGTCACTACCCTCAGTGTTGGAGATCCTTCGCTTCCTTCTTCATCTGTGAACAACTGGCCTTCTTAGACAAGTCTTGACACCTCTTATCAGGGTTTTTTTTCCCCTTGCAGGTTTTTCCCTGTATTTTCTGGCTTGATTCCGGAAAGGAGGTCACTGTGCCGCTGTTCTCACCCAGCGGCCACAGTGGCTTCTCTCCGTGACAAGCCCACGCACCAGAAGAAGGAGAGAGACTACCTGGCACGTCGAGGCCTGCAAGATACCTTCGACTCGGAAAGCTCAGGTGAGGAGAGCGTGTGCACAGGGGGGACTCAGCCAAGGGTACAGTTCAAGTCACAGATTGCAACGCCAAAGAGTATCACGATGTCAGCTGAGGAACAGGTCCAAGAGCTGTGGAAGGCTTTCCAGGCCATGTCCCAGGAGCTACAAGGTGTCAAAACTGAGAACGCTTTGCTTAAACAAATGGTTGCGGCTAGGGAACCGACTCGCTCGGAATTGCCACCCATGGCGCTGTCCTCTGGGAAATTTGATGGCTCCCCCAAGAAGGTGAAGGAGTTTCTTGAAGCATGCTTGGTTCATTTCACATTCAGACCCCGTACCTTTGCTACAGATCAGGCCCGGATGGGTTTCCTAATATCCAACATGACTGGAAACCCCATTGGTGACTAGTGGAAACGCCATTCTGCAGGACTATTCAGGGTTTCAGAATCTTCTCAAGCAGACCTTCGAACGACCAGAGCTCTCCTTTACAGCCTGCGAAGACCTGTTGGATGTCAGACAAGGCTCGCTAGACGTTTTGTCATACATCTCCTCTTTCAAAACATTAGCAGCCGGAGCAGGATGGCCCGAGACAGCACAGTATGCCATTTTCAGAAGAGGACTGAAGGAGGAAATTAAAGACGAGCTGGCAAGATCCCCTCGTTCTCCTACTTTCTCAGATCTGCTTTCTGCTGCCCTTCATATTGAGTATCGCCTTCAAGAGAGACGAGTTGAACGTCGTAAGCAAAGGACTCCTGGCGATACCTCAGACCCCTCTGTACCCGTTCTCCCTGGTCGCTCTACTAACATTATTACCGAAGAACCAATGCAGATTGGTGCCACCAGGGCGCAGTTGTCCGCAGCCGAAAGACGTCGCAGAAGAGAGAAAGGGCTGTGTGCCTACTGCGGATCAGAGCAACATCTTCTCAGAGACTGTACAGAACTGCCAAGCAAGAGGTCGGGAAACGACTACCCTCGGCGTCAGTAGGGACAAGCGACCGAGGGTCTTCGAGCAATCTTCATCGTCCCTATGTCTCTCTGTCAGTGACCTCTTCCGAATCTAAGGAGGACTCCAGGCTGATGGTCATTCCAGTACAACTCAACCTCGGAAACCATCAGGTGGAAACACTGGTTCGATTGGACTGTGGCGCGGCAGGAAACTTCGTCGACACCCTGTGGGCAGACAGGTTGGGTCTTCGTCGGATCCCCCGGGCAGAAGGCCAGAAGGTGGAAGGTGTGGACGGTTCGCCTTTGTCTTCAGGTCCCATCACCCATACCACTGAGGATCTCTCCTTGACAATCAACCAACATAAGGAAGTTTTGTGTTTTGATATCATCAGGGCTGCCCATTTCCCCATCATCTTGGGCATTACATGGCTCCGTCGACATAATCCTCTAATTAACTGGACCGAGAATCAGATACGTTTCAGTTCCCCGTATTGCACAACCAACTGTTTTTCACTGGAAGGTCGAGCTGATCTTCAGCCAGTCAAAGTGTTTCCCAAAAACCATGTGGGTGTCCATGCTTTACCCAATTTCTGCTCTGGGTTTTCAGAGGTTTTTCAGGAGTGCCTCCATGCCAGACTTCCACCCCATCGGCCAGAGGACTGCACCATCGATTTGGAGCCCAATGCCTTGGTTCCATTCGGACGGATGTTCGCTCTCACCCAAACCGAGAGACAAGTTCTTCGGAGATACTTGGATACCAACATGGAGAATGGTCTCATCCAACCTTCAAAGTCTCCAGCAGGAGCCCCTTTGTTTTTTATCAAGAAAAGAGATTCCGCCGACCTTAGACCCTGCATTGACTACAGGGGCCTAAATACAGTGACAGTCCGTGACCGGTATCCTATGCCCCTTATCACGGACATTATTGAGGCGGTGCAAGGTGCTTGAGTCTTTACCAAACTGGATCTTCGCAACGCATACCATCTGTTGCGGATTGCCAAGGGTGACGAATGGAAAACCGAATTTCGTACTCCTCTGGGCTTATTTGAGTATAAGGTTATGCTGTTCGGTTTGGTGAACGCCCCAGCGGTATTCCAGAGGTTCATGGACCGAATGTTCTCTGACATGCTTTCCATCTCTGTCATCATCTATTTAGATGATATCTTGGTTTTTTTCCCCTAACATGAGAGAACACATTGAACAAGTATGACGAGTTTTGGAGCGTCTTAAGGAAAACAATCTACTGGTGAAGGAGGAGAAGTGCAGATTCGCTGTACCTTCGGTACATTATCTGGGATATGTTCTGTCAGAAGGAGGGATCGCCATGGATCCTGACAAGGTGCACGTTATTCTTGACTGGCTGGCCCTGCCCTCCGTCCGGGAGGTCCAGAGGTTCTTGGGTCTTTCGAATTACTACAGGAGATTCATTCCAAACTTTTCGGAGGTGGCGTTTCCCATCACCCGTCTACTCAAGAAGACGGCCTATCCTTTCTCCTGGTCCACTGAGGCGGAAGGAAGTTTCTGTCACCTGAAAACCCTCTTCTGCTCTGCCCCAATTCTGCAGCATCCCAACCAAGCTCTTCCATTTATTCTGGAGACGGACGCCTCCGCTATAGCTGTCAGAGCTGTGTTGCTTCAGTCCATCAACATGGTGGAGCATCCTGTCGCCTATCTCTCTAAGACTCTTTCTCCCAGCCAACTCAACTATTCGGTTCTGGAGAAGGAATTGTTGGCAATGAAGTTGGCTTGTGAGGAATGGAGGCACCTTCTCATGGGTGCCCGTCATCGGTTCCTCATTCGCACCGACCATAAGAACCTAAAGGCCTTACAGGACATGGAATGTTCGAACTCCAGGCAGGCTAGCTGGGCCTACCTATTTTCGCAGTACGACATCCAGATCACGTACATCCCTGGGTCTCTCAATCGTCTAGCTGACGCTTTGTCTCGCAAGGATTCTCACTTGGAAACGGTAGCTGTCAAGTCTGAACCATTGTTCCACAGAAATCGGATCCTAGCCACGGTGAGTTCTTTCCTTCAGGAAGTCAAGGCTGCTGTCGCACAAGAGGCTCCTCATATCTCTTTTTCCGCTGATTCCCCTTTTCAAATCAAGGACGGTTGGGTCTTCTACAAGAAGAGGTGGTATATCCCTGAAGGGTCGCTGCGCCGGAAAATCCTAAAATGGTGTCACGACTCATGTCTAGGCGGACACAGAAGTGGAAATGGTACGTTGGAACTTATCTCGAGGTCGTTTCTTTGGCCCAACATCAGGAGAGACGTGTTCAACTACGTAAAGACCTGCCCGACTTGTGCCAGAGTCAAATATGCCTCGGGTAAGCCCCTAGGACTTCTCACCCAAGTGGAGATGCCAACTCGCCCGTGGGGACTCATCTCCACGGACTTCATAGTGGAGCTTCCTGATTCTGAGTCATACACATGTATCATGGTTACGGTGGACGCTTTATCCAAGTTAGCCCATTTCTCTCCTCTTCCGGGACTCCCTTCTGCCACCAAGATGGCAGAAACATTTGCCCGAGATATTTTCAAGCTTCATGGCCTCCCCGACAAGATAATATCCGATCGAGGAAGCCAGTACATTTCCAAATTCTGGACGGCTTTATGTACTCGATTGGGAGTGGAAAGGGCCCTTTCCTCTGGTTTTCACCCACAGTCAAATGGCCAAACGGAATGACTCAACGCAACCCTGGAGCAGTACTTGCGATGCTTTATTTCCCAGCATCAAGATAATTGGGTTTCTCTACTCCCTACTGCGGAATTTGTTTACAACAATTCCAGGCACACTGCCACAGGCCTTTCCCCTTTCTTTTGTACCTACGGTGTTCACACGCGTTATTTAATGCCCGAGGTGCCCGGTTTCTCCAACTCTCCAACTGCTGAAGAGGTGCTAAGAAATATCAAGGAGGCCAGGGACAATGCATTGCTAAGTTTGGTGAATAGTAGACAGTGGAATAAGATTGAAGCCGACAAACATCACAGGGAAGCACCTTCATGGAAACCTGGGGACAAGGTGTGGTTGTCCACCAGATTCCTTCCCAGATGGACAAGACCTTCTAAACTGTCTCCACGCTTCTTGGGACCTTTCCCCATTCTCTCCAAGGTCAATCCTGTTGCCTATCGTCTACAACTCTCTCCACCTCTCAGACGCATACACCCTGTTTTTCACGCCTCTCTTCTTAAACCCTACTATTCAGATCCACAACTCTGGCCTCTCAACCGGAATCTTCCTGTCTCTGCAGCTGACCAGGAAGAATACGAAGTTTCTGCCATTCGTGATTCTAGATTCCTTCGTGGTCGGTTGGAATACCTCCTGTCATGGAAGGGTTACCCGGTATCGGAGGATTCCTGGGAGCCAGCTTCCCAAGTACATTCCCTGAGCTGTTGGCCAGGTTCCATCGCTTGCACCCGGGTAAGCCTGGGTGGTTGCACTCTAGGGGGGGCATACTGTCACTCGCAGTCACGGCCATCGCCGTGACTGGCGATTTCTTACGCGTTGGAGTTTGAGGAGACGCAGAGGAAGGTTACTTTAGTCCCTTTTCTGTGTTCGCATCCGCCGCTCCAAACGCGGGACGCAACACTGCCGGGAGTATTTAAATCCCCGCCTCCCGGCAGGTCGTTGCGTTGCAACCCACTCTGTTGTTTCGACTCTGGGTCCTTCGCTCTTCCTCTGCACCTCGCTTTGGAATTACTGAGGAGTTTTCCCCGTGGTTACTTTCTCTGGTGTTCCTGTTCCCGGAACACCGCACTTTTTGTTTTCCGTTTCTCTCCGCCGCCTTCCCTGGGCGGCGCTAAACTGTGCCTTTTTCTCCGGCGGTCGGGCTCTCTCTCTCTCTCTCTCTCTCTCTCTCTGTCTCTCTCTCTCTCTCTCTCACCCTTTTTCGTTCCCTTGCTCTTTGAGTCCAGACAGCGTGGAGTTTTCTCCCATGCTTCCCCGCAGTGCTTTCTTGGAAGATTTACTACCTCCACCTCAGCCGTCAGCTGCTGCCTTCTCCGCCTGCTCTTCGGGCCTAGTGCTACCATTGGACTTGGACGTTTTGAGGGCCACTACCCTCAGTGTTGGAGATCCTTCGCTTCCTTCTTCATCTGTGAACAACTGGCCTTCTGAGACAAGTCTTGACACCTCTTATCAGGGTTTTTTTCCCCTTGCGGGTTTTTCCCTGTATTTTCTGGCTTGATTCCGGAAAGGAGGTCACTGTGCCGCTGTTCTCATCCAGCGGCCACAGTGGCTTCTCTCCGTGACAAGCCCACGCACCAGAAGAAGGAGAGAGACTACCTGGCACGTCGAGGCCTGCAAGATACCTTCGACTCGGAAAGCTCAGGTGAGGAGAGCGTGTGCACAGGGGGGACTCAGCCAAGGGTACCGTTCAAGTCACAATAAAACAAGCTGAACTAACAGAGTCTGAAGTCTCAACACAATTGACCGAGGAACTTGCCAAAGATCTCGACTACAGTTTTTCTACTTCAGGCGATTTCTCCACCACAGTTGAGTCACAAACCACAATCATTCAGGACGATTGGCAAATAAAGGAGCATGAATACATTGTATTCAACAGCTGCCTCGAAGAGAATATACTGATGCTGAAATGTGTCCATCCAGTGAGGGGGAAAATGTGCAGGGAGCCATTGGTGATTTTGACTCGTCTATTACAAGGCACTAACCTGAAAATACAAGCCACCTGTGCCTGACTCCATGATACATTTTCATGGTCTGCTCAACCGATGCTGGGCAAAGTGCCAGCTGGAAATCTACTGTGTTCAGCAGCTTTACTAGTTTGACATTTAGTAAGTTGTCCAGTTTCTGTCAATTTGTGGGACTTCAGTTCCTTGCTAAAACGCAGTACTGTAAATATCAAAGAGAATTCTTACTCCCCGCTATTAGTCAAGGCTGGAAAATTGAACAAATGACAATTGAAAGGACATTCTCTGCCAAACGGTTCAGGCTAGCTGGCGAAGGACAATGTGACAGCCCCGGATTTTCAGCAAAGTACTGCACATACCACGTTCAGGACATAGAAACTAAAAAAAATGTGAGTTTGGAGGTTGTGCATGTGTCCCAAAGTTATTCCTCAGTGGCCATGGAGAAACTTGGTTTCATAAAATCCCTCGAACATCTTCAATCGATGGGAATGCAAATAGACCTCATAGCCACTGACACACATGTTTCAATAGCCAAGGTCATGCGAGAGCACTTTCCAAACATTCACCATCAATATGATGTATGGCACGTTGCCAAATCAATCAATAACAAAATCACAGCTGCTGGTAAAAAAAGGGTTCTGAAAATATTTTACAGCGGTCCCAGTCTTTCAGCAACCATCTTTGGTGGAGCGCCAAATCTTGTGATGGGTCTGTGAAAATTGTACTAGAGAAATTGCGCTTACTTATGCACCACTGTTCCAACGTCCACACATGGACAGAAAACCAACATTTTCACCAATGTGCACATGGACCTTTATCGGAGGAACAGGAATGCAAGAAGAAGTGGTTGGTTCCATCTTCACCTCCACACAAAACTCTTGAGAAGATTGTGTTTGATAAAAACTCTTTCAAGAGTTCTGAAGGGACTCACAGAGTTCTGTCACACCAGAGACTTGGAGGTGTTCCACAATATGTGCCTAAAGTACAGGCCCAAGAGGTTGCATTTTGGGATAGATGGTATGCAATATCGAACATTACTAGCCGTATTAGCGCATAATGAGAATCTAGGCAGAGAACAATCGAGAACTGCAGGAAACTTTGGAATGCTTCGTTACACAATGGCCTTTTCCAAACGAAGCAAAAAATGGGTTGCCAAGCCAATATACCAGGAAATGGAATTCGATTTTGTAAAAGATCTCACTTTGACTGTGTTGGCCATGCATACTCATGGAATCGATCCTGATTTTATTCCTAGGGCACATACAAGCCACAAAACATTGCAAGCGAGCCCTGTCCACCAAAAGCGGACCTTGTTGAACGGTTGACTTCCCGTTATAAATGATTAGCAGCGGTGTGTATGTTCCACAATGTTTGTACATTGTACATGACCAATGTAAATCTATTTAACTTGAATTTCAAAACTACTAAGAAGTATTAAGCGACCAAATTGTCTTTTCAAATGTATTCTTTTTGTCCGTTTTTTTGTTGCAAGAAGTGCCGGTTGGAGCCTGTCATACAGTGTTACTCTGTGTTTTCCCCTTCCTGCTTTCGGCCAGCTCTTGTGAGTCCTTCACTGATCAGGGCACGGGAGGGTCATATGGCTATCTGCATGAAAGTAACTGCAGGGTCTGCAGTTGCCTTAGCATGCACGTGTCCAAATAGACCGAATAAATATGAGTCACACTAGGGAATGAGACGTAAGCTAAATAACAAACTTGGCATGCAAGAACTAATGACTGTAAGCAAAACACAGCATGAAAGGGGGCTGTTTGTGTGAAATATGTGCATTCTGACCTACATTTTTATGGGGGCATGTGCTAGGGGTTGTTCCTTTCGGGTGCCTTATCAGAAGGGAAGATCTTTCATATGCGGCCTTTGGAGTCTTACGATTGATTTTGAACACAGTGGTGATAGTTGTTAGTGTTACCAAAATATATGACCACTCTAGATTAGGTATATGGTAGGTGAATTGGAGATGGTGCGGGGTAGGGTCTGGTGACCAGATGCGTTCAAAGGGAATAGGGGGCATGGGTTCAGGGGCTCGCGGCCTGGAAGGGAGGGGGTGCAGATGGCATGAGTCAGTCAGCAGAGATGGATGGGGCACTAAGGTTGGAGCAGGCTTTGGTCTAGCATTCTTGGATGAGCACATTTTGTCAGGGTTCAATACTCACTACTTGCAAAAATGAATAGCTGCATTTCCGTGAGAACAGGAGTTGCGCTGAGCTGACAGAGGACAGAGGTGGTGGGGGCTGGCTGTGCGTGGCGCTGGGATAGGGAGAGTGAACATTTCGCCAGAGGGCCTAGAAAAAGATGGCGCTCGGAAGAACACAAATGGAGTTCAAAGTATACACATAGCACAGCGTTAATACACTTATATGAAACATGGGTGATGCAAATAAGTACAAGAGGAATGCAGATGTCTCCCACCTTACCTTATATGTCATTTTCCCGGTACGAAAATGGTGCAGGGGGGCGGGATATACCGCCTCTCCCCCAACATTTGTTAGTGCATGGGAAGTTCGTGGAGATGGAAGGGCACCCGGATTTATGACTTGTCAGTGTCTCATGTTATCCGCAGAGCACATTCCTCTGCGAAAACAGGGCTCACGCAGACGTGACAATGGGGAGGACTCTAACTGTAACTGTTGTCCTAAAATAACTAAATCACTATCAATATAGATGAGCAAAAAGTATTCATGATAGCACGGCAATGGTGGATGCCAGCAAACTATTTTTTTATTTTTCAAACAAATTTTGAATGCCACGGTGGACGGCCGGGCTAATCGCTCCCATGGAGTGAAGGTCACTCACTGCGTTTGATGTTGCTTGTGGGCTGTTCCCACTGAAGGTTCGTGTACAATATTTTTTTGATTTGTTGCTTTCATTCACTAAAACGAAACTTAGCATGCGCTCTCCTAAGAAGTCTCAATTGTTGTTCATCCTTGGAAGAAAGGGAGGATTCGCTTTGGATTGAGGGACGGGAGGTCTGTAATACCCGCAAACATGATAAGGTTCACCATTTTAAAAATGGACAAAGAAACATGTTTTTTCATTTCATGAAAACCGTTGAACTGAGCGGACACTTTGCATTACGCCAAGAGAATGGATGCCAAATATAATGTAAGTGTTACTGATGTTGGGGTATATTGGTAGGGGCATATTGTGACGACACGCAAACACAAGCTGTATGTATTTTTCTTTGTCCCGGGTACATTGGCAGTCCTGTACCGAAATGCATAGAGTCCACATATGGCATAGCTCTCAACCTTTCATGGCCCCTGGGCGGGTGAAAACACTGATTTTGTATTTGGTGGGTGAACGCCCATTGGTTCCTATGGGCGTGTAGGGAGCTTGGCGGGTGAGAGAGCTGCCAAAGTGGCGGGTGACACCCGCCAAAAGCGTGTGAGTTGAGAGGTATGTGTATGGATTCCGCCAGGTTCCACTAACGCCAAGTTCGTTGCTAATATTCCTTTATAATGCCGTCTATGTGTTGTTCGAATTTTTCCGGCAGCTTCTGCATCCACATCCCATTGCGAGATAAACATACTCCACAGCACTAACCTCTCAAGCACATCGCAGACTCCAACTTTCCACTATGTTTTCTCTATGTTTACATTGTTTCTGGTTTGTGTTCATTATTAGGTTTCACCCGGTGCTGAATTAAAGGGTAAATGGATAAATTTGAATAAAGAACAGCTACTGAAATATATTTCTTTTATGTTTTCTACACAGCTACATCCTCCCTTTCTGCGAATGTCATTGTTTCCAGATACCCAGGGGCAGGTTCTTCAGCAGGCAGTGGCAGATAAACCTAAATGGCTGGATGGCAATTACTCTTTTGTGGGACGATCGCCCGGGACTGATATGCCCTTTAGGGGTACCAGCAACTAGGAGCAACCTGACATTGTTTACGGTGCTCTAGCAAGAAGCTGATGCAGAAGCCTAGCGATTTGAGGTGCGTCCAATGCGCTTCTTCCACCTAAAGAAACTCTGTGTGCCTTATGATAAAGATGTTATGTTCGAACAGAGCGAAATAAAAAATGTGGTTGAAAATGGAAATTGGCAGATGTTCTCGGAGCGTTTAATTAAGCAATAGAACCCAAGCAGTGGTGGCATTACCGAAGGCCCCGGGGCATTACCAGAGTCGGTAATGCCCCTGCCGCGAAGGTTCTATTGCTATTAGTATCCCGGCCTGTAAAATTTGCGTGACCGGGGTACTAAAAGCAATTTTTTTCTGTCCCGAAACGCTGCAGCGTTTGAACGCTGCAGCGTTTTGGGACAGAAAATAAAAAACGACCACGAAAATGGCCGCCGCCATGGAAAGGGAAAACGGAGTCCGTGTTCCCTACCCATGGCGCCATCGGGAGCGGACACGCTGGGAACACTTGTGTTCCTAGTGCGTCCGCTCCGGAAAAAAGGATTAAAAAAAAAGGTAAGTGGGGTTGGGAGGGCGGGAGTGGGACGGGGAAAAAGAAAAACAAAAAAAAAAAAAGTACCTGCGTCCCCGGCGGGGGACGAAGGAAGCCCCCAGCTGTGTGGAGGCGCAGAGCGGGGATGGCCCCGCTCCGAGTCTCTACACCGCTGGAGGCTTCCCTCGTCCCCCGCCGGGGATGCAAGATCAAGAAGGTAAGTTGGGGGGGTGGGTGGTAGGGAGGGAAGGGAAGGGAAAGAAAAAAAAAGACTTACCCGAGTCCCCGGGCGAAGGCAGCCTCTCAGCTGCGGGGAGACTCAGAGCGGGGATGGCCCCGCTTCGAGCCTCGTCATTGGCTGAGGGGCTGCCACGCCCCCCGCCGGGGACAAAGGCCGTGGAATCCCGACGGAGGTATTCCCGGCCGGGTAGGAACCTGGCGAGAGCCAATCAGAATGCTTGTTGCATTCTGATTGTCTCTCGCTGGGGTACTAATGTGAAATAAAAGCACATTATAAATTGCACAGTATTGGTGTTTCCTTTAAAAATACTGTTTTTTAGTTCCGATTTGGGACGCGCTGTGCTGTGAGAGGATGCGTGTGTTGATATTCTGGGTTCTCTGGGTTCTGCGTCAATTAACGTAAAGATGTAGGTGATGACTGGGCGCGTTTGGCTATGCTACACACTAATGTCATGGAAAAAAGGTGGAGAATATCGCTAAGAATAGTGATGTCAGCTTCAGGGGCGGGGAATATGATTTAGTGCCGCGAGGGCAGCAATGGATAAGATTAGCACAAGATGGCCACGCCCAGTTGCCTGATTTCGCATGTGTAAAAGTATGGAATCCTAAGGTAACATGCATATGATTTTTTTTTACAATTGATCAATGTATGCTTATAACGACTTGCACGATCAATCGGGACAATAAAATTTTGAGCGCACTATTCCTTTAATCCTATTTTGCATTGCATTAATTCCACTGCACACTTTATATTTTAGGAAACAAGTTTATACATTGGAATTCATTGATTTAGGCAATCTCTGGCAACGTCTTTTGTGAGGTTATCACACATCGGTTCCCATTGCTGTATTGAGCTGTTTAAAGGGTCTAAAGTTGGAAGAAGCAAAGGTATCTACCACCTCTGGAAATCTTTAAAAAAAAAAAGAATGTCAATATGGATGAAATTATGTTTTTAGACTATGACTGTTATAAATTTTATTTATAGATTGATCTGTTTTGTTATTTTCTTTTTGGACTTTTCTTTGTTACGTACTTCTTGTTAACAGTGTGTTTTTCTTTTTCTTTTTTTACAACGCAATGTAACTTTTGCAAAAGGTTGCATTGTATTTTTAACTACATGCAAATAAAAAAATTCAATTAAAAGTAAAAATATAATGCAATAATAATAATCATTCTTATTATTAACGTTTTCAGCTACAGTTTGGTTAAGATTTACAAAACTATAACAATTGAAAAGCACCATTAGGCACGAAACGATGAAAGTCATCCACAAGAACATTGGAACAGTTAGAGGGCATGATAAGAAAGCGTAGACCATACAGGTCGAGGTTAATAGTTACAGCAATCTACCAGTAATGGACTACGAAAATAACAAGCGGAAACGTTTGACAGCAACCAATCAGAAAGGAGCTTACATTCCTTCACTACAAAAGGAGCCGCTACAGAAGCTTGCCGCTGCACGCAATCGTAGCTTTGCTCACAGAAAGAGGCAGAGTGCTGATGCTGGGAGGAAGCTACTGAGTGCAGCCCAACACAGTATGGCTGCAAACATTTTGAGAGCAGGGTCGCTGTTCTCAAGTGCAAGCAAGTGAGTCTTTTTTTCGTTTCCTTCTTCTTTAGACTGTTCCACAGGTGTTCGACTTATATATAGATTTTACGAGTATCTGCTCACTTTCTGAATATTGAAAGCAGAGACTCGATTCCGCCCCATGTCTCAGTACTGTAGCAAAAAAATGAATAACTACGGATTCTCTGGCTTTGCACCGATGGCTCAGTTGGCCAGGAATAACTGCGGTTGCGTTTCGTTTGATGATTTTCAAGATCTAGCTAATGGCGTTGAAATAGACGTGCAACGGTGTAACCTGTTTAGTTTTTCTAAGTTAATAAGAGAATGTTGTAGCAATAAAATACCACTTTAGTTTACTTGTTTGATAGTTAATAACGTAATGGTTTAATTTAAAACATCCATCCTGCCAAATGTCTTTCAGTCGGAAGTTCATGTGTGCCAGAATTTCATTATCAGTACACATTTGAGAGGTTTAGCGCATTGCAACAATCTCACACCATTGGGAGCACGACATTGATCTGTTTTTCAAGCGACCATACAATTTTCTTGTTCTGTGTTCGAAATTATTCCTTCTTTCAAATGCTTTCAATGGGACGCTCAAACTATATCCGCGTACACATACCTGCCTACATTTGAAAATCAAAAACCCTGAGAAGATTTATACCCCGCCCAAAGCCACACAAGACTCCGCCCCATTGCACACGGCTACGCACACACGCCACGCCTACATGTCAAAATTTGCAGTTTGCCATTTACAGGGGAATGTAATAAATTTCATGAAATTGGCTATTCATAACCACCCAAATTGCATAGGATGAATGGCATACACCTTCCATAAAATCAATACACACACAAAACCAAGAGATGATATTTTCTGGAAATAGTGTTTTTGAAAACGTTAAAATGCGTGCATGTTTTAAACTCCAAGAACCAATACAAAGGTTTTCCATGGAACTTGCAGTGCCGAAATTGGACATTTCACCGTAGTTGTTTGTTGTTTTTCATCAGGTTATGTAGTATAGTGTAGTGGTGAGGTGTCCAGCCTGCAAACCTGCTGGCTGTGTTTCAATCCCTGATGTCGCCTTTAATTCATAAGGACCTTCAATGTTTCTCACTTTAACTGGTAGGAACGGAGTCCACCCTCTGGAAAAAGTGGGTGGACTCAGTCCACCCGCATGAGCCCTCGACTTGAGCCCTGGCAAACTGGTCAAAAAGAATGAAAGCTGAAAAAAAAATGTGACACCGGATTGAAAGCAGTATTACTGCGTTTATTTTGTTTAAGATTTCATTCTTTTTGGCCGGTTTGCCTTATGTTTTAGTCGCCCTTCAATTTAGAGCTCTGTGCTAATGTGATCCGGGCAGTGTGATGGGATCGGGAAGAGGACAGATTTACCCCAGTTCAACCGCAAAATCCACTAAATTCCCCATACTGCTCCAGTATTTGCATGACAATTGGGCAAGATCGAATCGGGTCACTTGGATATATCAAGAGATCATCCGCATAGAGGGAAAGTTTATCTTCTCCGCCATCAGAATCCCCTCCATGTATTAGTGTGTCGGAGTAGCTGGGTTAAGGGCTCAATGGCAATTGCGACTAGCAGGGGAAATAAGGGACTTCCCTGGCGCGTTCCCCTGCCCGTTGAGAACTTTGGAGGGGCAATCATTAACCCGAAACGTCTGCCTGCAGGGTTTCAAATGACAATCGAACCCAGCTCAGGAAGGCATAAGAATCCCATTTTCCGCATGATTCCCCAAAGACTCTCCCATATCACTGAATCGAAAACCTTCTCAAAGTCAATAGCTAATAACGCAAGAGGCTCGGTCTAGCAGCAAGTGTAAGGGCCGTATGTTCATGCGTGTAGACTTAGTTGGCATAAAGCCACATTGATCCGGGTGAATTAGGGATATCACATCACTGTTTGGAGTCTGGTTGCAAGCACCTTTGCCAATATATTTGTTTCTCCGTTTATCAGTAAGATTGGCCTATAGGAACTACATAATTCGGGGGGCTTCCCAGGCTTTGGAATAACCACAATGGTGGCCTTGCGTAGATCTGGGGAGAGAACCCCTTGTTCTTTACAGTGGAGAAACATTTTATGAAGGGGGCCGCCATTTTCTCCCTCCCATGTTTCTTCCACATTTCAGCGGGGAGACCACTGGGGCCTGGTGTCCTGCCAGAGTGGAGTTCGGTGATAGGTTCCGCGATTTTCTGCTTCTGTGACATCTAGGTCTAGCTGAGCGTGCTGCGATTCGGACAGACAGGGGAGCGTGATCGTCCACAGTAGGGCATCATTTATCGGGTTATCCGGGCACTTATATAATGTTGCATGGTATTCCACGAAGGCCTCTGCAATCTCACAATCTGTCTGAACCATTACGTTCTGTGTCTGCTGTATTTCCCTAATGTGACGGTGACCTTCATCCCGTTTTTCAAGCCTGGCCAGTATTTTGCCCGCCTCATCCCCGTTCTCATAAATGGGTGCACGCCTTTCCCAATGGGCGTGTTTGGTGTTATCCATAGCAATGTTTTGCAGATATTCCCTGGCCGTCAGGAGATCTGTGTTTCAGGTGACCCCGTAAGTACATATTTCGTTTCCCATTCGTCTACTTCTTTTTCTGCCTCCATTAACGTGTCGTTGTGGTTTTTTCTTTGCAGCTATCCAGGAAATCATTGCCCCCCCCGGATTGTTGCCTTTATAGGCTTCCCACATTATTTCTGGGCTGTCAACTGTGTTGGCATTAATTTCAAAGCATTCAGCAGTCTTACCCTGAATGTCCTACAAACTCCATAAGGTCTAAATAATAACCGTTCAGTTGCCACAAAGAGGGGGGAGCGGCTCTATTTGTCGATCTCCGCCATCACAGGAGAGATTAGTTATGCCCCAGGGGAGTAGTGTGGCTGTAGTTGCCTTGTATGCATCTGGATTCGGGAGAAAGTAATAATCCAATCTAGATGAGGCATGGGCCCCGGAGTGAAGTGAATGGCTGCAGTCTTGTGGGTGGAGCTCCCGCCACACATTGCACAAACCGAGTGCAGATGCAAAGCCCGCTAGTTTTGTGGGTATATTGGGGTTCCTACTTCATATGTATGTGCGATTGAGTGTTCTGTCCATAACATCATTAAAGTCGCCCCCAAGGATTCACAAGTCGGGTCGATGCTCAGCGATCATAGTCACTACATCATCAATCAGTTCTGCAATAAGCGACGGCGGAGCGTATATCACCAATATTCCCATGGTTTCTCCCCAGATCATGCCTTGTAGTAACGCAGATCTGCCACGGGGATCCTGTTTCACCGCTGTTAATGTGAATGGAAGATGTTTGCGGAGCAAAACCAGAACGCCTCGGGAACCCATAGAGAAGCCGCCATGTAGTGCTGTTCGATAATTTGTCCTACGAAAGAGGCTACATGTCGTGCCTGTCAAGTGTGTCTCGGTTAGAATGGTGATGTCAGGGGAATGCCTATTAAGGAATTGGGTAACGAGACAACGCTTGATCCCCGACCCCAGGCTGTTGACATTCCATTTGAGTAGTCTGAGATCTAGTATTCTCACTGTTCCCTGCCATATCTCACTTGTGAACCGTGTGCATAGCTGAGTGCATGATGATGTGTAAGCAGTATCATCTGTGCATGCATTTCATTATAGATCAGTGAGTGTAGCTATTCCGGTGAAACCAATCTGAAAACAAAAACCAGAACAAAAACCTTCCATACCCCTTTCCACATACTCCTTCCAAACCTGAAGCATCTGTTGGCCGAACATTTGCTGGCAGTCAAAAGAACACACTGCCAGCATAAAAAACAAGAACATAAGTCACCCCAAGGAGTTAAACTACAGCATGATAAACAAACAATTGAATAATGTTGATTGATGCACCAGAACACGGGGGTGGGGGGTTACGTTAAATTACACCACAGGTGCTTATCTGTTAGTATTTGATTGCCACTATCTTGTCGTCTCCATACTCCGTTGGAGTATCCCCTTCAAGTGTCCTCCATAGATTCCGCCATACCTGGATCTTGCGGGTTTGGTATTGGTCCCAGGGGGCCTTTGTTGGGATGGGTCCCTGTTTTGCCATTTACACCTCTCGTGCCTGAACTCCAGTCGCCCTATAGGTGTTGCTCTGCCCATCTCCAGGCTTCTCGGGGGCTGGGAAAATGCACCGTAGTGCCATTGTGGTAGATCTTTAGTTGTGCTGGAAACGAGCCATATTTCACATTCATGGACTGTAGGCGTCATTTCAGTTGATCGAAGGATTGTCTGGCGCGCTGCACCTCCTGGTTGTAGTCTGGAAAAAGGCGATCCATTGTACGTAATTGAGCCTTTCGCACAGGCTATCTGGAGTAGCGCATCCCTGTCTCTATAATTCACCAGTTTAGCAATGACTGTGCATGGTGGTGCCCATGGGTAGGTCTTCCCGATAACATGCAATGAGCTCTTTAAACGGAAAATAATTTTGTAAAAGTATTGGGTGCGAAGATGTCCACCAACGACTGTTCAAGGAAGAGTTCCATGCTAGGCCCGGAGTCCTAGGATGGGCACATTATTGCGGCGCAATCTGCCTTCTTCCTCATCAATGCAGGCTTCCATCGCTTTAAGTCGTGTCATCACTCTCGACATTTGTTGTTCCATATTTCTGAGTCTTTCTTCTGCCCTGGAGATGCGATGTTCGGCCTCACCATTACGAGAGGATAGCTTCTGTAGGTTGTCAGAGGAATGACACCTCTGCAGTGATGCTGTCTTTTTTTTTTTTTCCTCCATAGAAGAACGTGAGCTGGCAATAGCGGTCATCGCGTCCCTCAGAGATTGAGTTTCGTCCGCTACAGAGGTGTCAGATTGTGTTGCTTGGATCAGCAGGGACACTAGCAACACTTGTTGCGTATTGATCCATTTTGCTTTGTGTAGTCAACTTCTTTGGTTTCTCCTTTACCATGCTGCGTGAGTGGGTCTGCCAAGTGCAGCGCGCAGTTACTACAATGTGCACAGAGCCCCCAGTAGTTGCACCGGTAGACAATTATGGTGTGTAGTTAAGCAGGAATCCACTCAGGATCTATGTTCCAATTCAGTGGAGAACACTGCAAGGAGTTTTTAGCGTCTGTCCATGTGCACAACACTGTTTTATGCTTTGGGCCCTGCCGTTTAACAGCCTATAGGAGCCAGGGCCTCACCGCAAGGTGAGACTCAGCAAGATGTTGGCGGGCTGAAATGTGACTCAGGGCTGCAAGGTTGGGGCCACCAGCTTTGACACACTCCTACCTGACGGTTACAAGATCCTCTCCATTCCCAGGCCTAACCGTGCAGGGGGTGGTGTTGCCCTTATCTTCCCTGAGTGGATTCCTGCCACTGTCACTCCTACGCAGACCTACTCCTCTTTTGAATGTCTTGTCTGCCGACTCTCTCTCTCTCCTAGCCATTCCCTTACCGTGGCTACTATCTATCGGCCACCTGGTCAAATTTCCTCCTTCCTCTGAGTGGGCTGACCTCTCCTCCTCACTCCTGTCCTCAACCACTCAACTCCTCTTACTTGGTGACTTCAACATCCACCTTGATGCCTCCAGTCCCCCCACTGGTCTCTTTCGTGACCTCTGCGACTCTCTCTCACTCTCTATTCTCCCGTCTGGGCCTACTCACTCTGCTGGGCACACTCTTGATGCTCTGATCTCTTCTGACCTTCCCCTCTTCGTCCCTCTCTCCACTCCTCTCTCCTGGAGTGATCACTTTCTCCTATCCTCCCACCTCACCCTCCCTACTCCACAGGCAAAGCCACCCTCTTCACTGCCACCCACCTTCTCGGTCATCCGACACATGAAGCGTGTGTCAGTTGAGGCTTTCGCTGCTACCTTCTCGCCCCCCCCCGCCCCTTGGGATGACTCCCACCCTGACACAGCCCTCTCCATGCTCCACTCTGCTATATCTTTTACTCTTGATATCCTTGCCCCCGTCATGAGAATCCGCCTGAAGCCCAAAGCCAAATGTAACTCCTGGTATGACTCGGATCTCGTCACCCTAAAACGCAAGTGCAGGGTTGCAGAGAGGAAATGGCGTGCTTCATGTTCATCCTCTGACAAACTGGCCTGCCGCCTGCTCCAAAGGCAGTACCGGCTCTCCGTTCTCACCAAGAAGAGAGCCCTTATCCAAGCCCGCATCTCTGCGGCATCTAACAACTCCGCCGAACTCTTTAAAATCTGCAAGGAGCTGGCCAACCCTGTTGCAGTCTCTACCTCTCCTGTCCCCTCCCAGGCCCTCTGCACTGCACTGGCCTATCACTTCATCTCTAAAACTCAGGACATCCTGTCCTCGCTCTCCTCCTTTCACCTCCCTCCCTCCCTTCCCGGCTCTTCCTCTGGCCCTTCTGCAGTCACCCCTCCTCCCTCTTTCTCTGCCTTTCCACTTTTCTCTGCTGACAAGGTTTCCAGACAAGTCCGATCTATGAAAGTCTCGTCTAAACAGGTTCACCCCTGTTCCTCCAAAACTATCAAGGACCACATCGACTCCCTGGCTCCTGCCCTGGCTGACTTTTGCAACCACTCCTTCGCCTCTGGAGTCTTCCCTTCCCCCCTCAAGCACTCCCTTGTGCACCCTCTTCTCAAGAAACCCTCTTCTGACCCCTCCTGCCCGGCTAACTATCGCCCTATCTCCATCACTCCCTTCCTGGGCAAGCTCCTGGAGAAACTGGCCATCTCCCAGCTTAACCTCCATGCTGAATCTGTTGGTAGTCTTCATGACCATCAATCTGGCTTCAGAGCTGCCAGAAGCACGGAAACTGCTCTCCTGAACATCCGTGAAGACCTGCTCTTGAACCTCGATTCCAACACTCCGTGTGTTCTCATTCTGCTTGATCTCTCCTCTGCCTTTGACACTGTCAACCATGCCATCCTGCTCAACCGTCTCCGTGAAAACCTGGATATCACTGGTCAGGCTCTGGCGTGGCTGACCTCTTTCCTTTCAAATCGACCCTCCCAGGTCCAACTGGGGTCCTTCCTCTCCGACATCTTTTTCTCCACCTGTGGTGTCCCCCAGGGATCTAATCTCTCTCCCTGGCTGTTCAACCAGTATCTGGCACTCCTTGCCCACCGCATCGCCGCTCTCTGCCCTAATTTCCAGTGCTATGCGGACGATACCCAGCTCATTTTCAGGCTACCCTCAGCCTCCCCCTCTCCTTCCCTCATCTCTGACTGTCTGTCTGCTATCCAGGAATGGTGTGCCGCCAATGACCTCTGCCTTAATGCCAGTAAGACTGAGATTCTACTCATCGGTACACCCACTCCCTCCTTCCCTGCAGCTCTCTGGCCTGCCTCCCTTGGCCCCCTCCCTGCTCCTACCTGCAAGGCAAAAAACCTTGGGGTCATCTTCGACTCCACACTCTCCTTCTCTCCTCATATTTCTGACGTCGCTAAGAAGTCACACTACCAGCTGCACCTCCTCAGAGGTATTCTTCCCTTCCTCTCCTTCCCCCAGAAGCTCACTGTCTCCCGAGCCCTGGTTCTCTCGAAGCTGGATTACTGTAACAGCCTCTATCTTAATCTGCCTGCCTCCACTCTCCGCCCTCTGCAACTCATCCAGAACAGAACTGCGAGACTTGTCCTTGGCCTCAAGCCCAGGGACCGTATCTCTCCAGGACTGAAATCTCTACACTGGCTCCCAGTGGCTGCGAGGATAAAGTTCAAAACCCTCTGCATTGTCCACAAGGCCTTCTGGGGCCTGGGTCCTAAATACCTTCAACTCTCTCTTCCCAAATATCTTCCTTCCCGAGCCCTTCGCTCATCCGCCTCCAACTCCCTCAGGATCAGCAGCTTCTCGAAGCAACGAGCTGGGGGTAGATCTCTCTCCGCGGCAGGGGCCTCCCTCTGGAACAGCCTTCCTGCCTCCCTGAAACTTGAGGAGAACCATCTCCGGTTCCGGAAGCACCTCAAAACCTTCCTCTTTGCTTCTGCTTTCTCTCTCCCTCTCCCCTGCTGAACAGCTAATATCCTTCACTGAAACTGCACTGATTCTGCAACTGGACCACTCTTAACGGCCTCGGTCCTGGGCCCAGCCACTCTCCACTTGCACTGATGCACTGGAACCCCTCTGCACTGCGGGACTGTCTCTGTATCCCTACAGCCCCCCCTTTCCCAGCACTTGTTCTGCACTTACCTTGCACTTGCCACCAGCTGGCCCTATTTATTTATTACTTTACGCCACTTACCTTGTACTGCACTCCCCCCCCCCCTCCCCTTCCCCTTGCACTTTTCCCCCTCCCCCACCCCTGCACTTGCGCGATCTGAATGACACCTGGCCTAGTAGGATCGTTGTCTGTCTCCCCTTGTTCCTCCCCTCCCTGCCTCGTCGCGCCTTGAAACACCTGTGTATAGGCGCGTTACAAATGCCATATCATATCATTACCCTCCTCCATGCGACAGTTCCTGCCTTCTCTTTTAGCTGGGCTGCCTGGGTCTTAGTATCATCCGTTTTAGTGCAGCCTGGTCTTGAAAGTGATAGATCTACTCAGTATCCTCCTCTCCCCAGGGCCTTTACCCTCCCTGGTGAGGAAGAGCGCCCAGGTGACTTTGCATCGCCACACCAGTCTTTTGTGTGTATTAGTGCTGCACCCATTTTGGTCCCACTGTGTCTGCGCATTCACTTTCCTTGCAGGGGGAAGAAGCTAAGTGACTGCAGGGCCTATGTTAGCCGCCCGGAAGGTCACATTGTCCCAGCCAGCAGAGGTGAATGATCCGGGGACACCCAGCACTCGTCAACAGCCCGTTATGGCCAGGAACTAATAGAGTTCATCATTGGATGGGGTGCGGGAGGCACCACGTCGGGCAAGGTCCGCGGAGGCCAGGGGGGGGTCAGTGGTGTGTTCCCTCTTGAGCCGGAGGGGGATGTTCGTTACGGAACCGTATTTGTGCCCGCCGGGAACCGCATAACACGGCAGGTTGTATTTTGACTGCCCCTCCTTACCTCGAGGTTATGGACCCTCTGGGAGCTGCTCTTCCTCTAGCTTGGTAGCGGTGGGGTGGGAGGAGGTCCTATCCCGTGGTACAGTCACCCTCTCATCGGGTCCCTGCCGCACTGCCATCCAGTATGCCTGCTCCCCCGGCTGCGGCGTTGGAGTCACCTGTGCGGACCATGGGGCAATGTCCAGCTCTCATGCAGGCGTATTCATGGTCTGGGCCACAGCGCTCGTCCGTGCGCTTTTGTTGCAGGGTCTGTGGCCCTCTGGCAGCGGCCAGATGGAATCCTGCGTTCCCAGCAAGTCTGTGCTCCATAAGCCTCCCCCAGCCGGTCTCTCTCCCTCTGTTGGCGGCTCATTAGTCGCATGCAGGAGTATCTGGGCTCCAGTCTACACTCTTCCAGCTTTCCCCTCTATAAAGCTGTAGTCATTGATCAGTTGGCACATAGGTCAGGTTTGCGGCGTATTGTGCTGTACTCCATTCACACTTGGGGGGAGGGGGGGGGGGAGGGAGCCACCGGAGCCCAGAGTGTCACCGGAGCCCAGAGTGTCACACCTCCGAGACTGGTCCCAGGCGCAGAGAGGCACTGCAAAATGGCGGCCAGTACGGGCCAGTCTTCATTCTCCGACAAACGAGCGATTTTTGCCTCCAGTACCTCTAGGAGTGCACTATTACTTCCTCATCAGTGTTGTCTCTCAGACAGCGAAGCAGTGGCCAAACTATTTATGCAATAAAACAGAATTGTAAGCAGGATGTATGGTGCTCCCACAGAGCTGCTCCAAAACGCGTCTTCACTCGTCCATCGTCAAACAGCGCTGGCTAATCTTGTTACATTTGAAATGCTATTAAGAGAGCGTACGATATAATTCAATAACTTGTTGTTTGCAGAAAAGAAAATGAGATTCTCATTTATGTTGCTGAGAGAAAAAAATAGCAGTTTGAATAGACTCAGTTTTCAGACATGTCCTTAATAGAGTTCCTTACACAACATAGTTTGTCGTTAATCATTAAACTCTAGCTAGTGCAGTTTTTGTTAGAGCCCTCTTCAGAATAATCATGGCTGCATATAAACAAATGCATCTTTACTCTCTTGTATGCAGCTCCCCTTTCCAATAATGAGTGGATATCTCCAGTACATTCTATCTAACAACTTAATACCTAGTGATAGGTTCTGATAGCACTAAGTGACGCACTTTTTGTTGATTTTCCATTAAGGGAGGTTGTGTCTAATAATACATTGTTCCTGGTGAAGGTGTTGTAATAAAAGTACGCTGAAACGTCAATCCAACATACTTCATGGGTAACTTGTCACGATCCAGATCAAATTAGGTCCTAACATTTTCGACCTTCTAAGAACTTTACAGTAGCCATGACGAGGGCAAAAACCGGGCTGGCGTAGTCCAAGAAGGTGGTTGTCTTCAATACATTTTTGGACCTGAAGATTCCTGAGCATGACAAATGCCTCATGCCCTATTGGGAAGTGCATTACCCAATCTTCCCAACTATACGGATACTCGTGGGGACCCCTCTAACTAGGTGGGATCTCCTGGCATTATCCGACCAATTATCCATCTGTCGACACAGCAACCAAGTGTCCGCCCAGCCCTGATGAATGTGGCCTTTACCTTGTCTGTGCCACTGACACTGGTAGGCTTTTTGTGGCTTCTTTACCAGGAACAAACCCAGACGAACAGAAACATTTTTTTCTTGAAACTCGTCGGGCCTTCCTATTTTTTACTCCCCTTCAAAAAAGGATGGGAATCACTAATATTCCTATCTGGACTCTGAAAAAATTAGACCAGAGCAGAAGAAACAATCGGGGAGATCTGAATCTCTAGGAAATTTTGAAAAAGGAATACAAGTATCCACTAGAAATACACATATATGTATTCTCTTTTTATACCCTGCGGATAGAGAAACCTAATTTAAAAAAAAAAAACCTTTTTTCATCTATGAAGCAGTTTTTAAGCAATCCCAAGTACCTCACAAGAGGGTGAACCCAAATTAAAAATTAAATATTTGACTACAATATCCCCCACAGAACTGATCAACCTGAGTCTTCTATTGTGCGAATACTTTACTTAATGCAACATAAGTACAAAATCGTGGTCGCTGGTTCAAAGCGCAAGACCTAGTCAGTCTGCCTTTTTGACCTGCCATAACTTTGCTAGTGTTTGCGAAGGATCGGGAAATTGTGGATGTGAAAAGATCAAATCGCAAAACACTGTTGCGCAGTGATCACACAGATCACTATCCGCCATCCCGCATCCTCCTGCCCCTCTGTCCCCTTTTTTTTTTGGTAACACACACAGAAGTGTGCCGCCGACTCCCCTGTACCCCTGCAGCACCAGTTCCCCCTCTCCCCTGCCTCCCACTAAAGTGGGTCGGTGCTGGCGCTGCAGGGTGTTTATTTATTTATTTTTTATTTGTTTCCCCCGTTTTTACATTTTTAAAAAAAAAATGTATTTTATTGTCCCACAGCTTCCAATGTCATCGGAGCGGGGGACACCCTCTAAGCCCATTATGCCGAACAAGCAGAGCGGGGGACGCATCTGCTCCCCCTGTTCGGCATTATGGCATTCATTTTATCTTGTGGCAATCCCTTTTGCATTACATGCCCCAATGCTCCAACCACAAGATTTCAGATTATACTGCAGTGACGATTCCTAACAAAGGTGAAACGTGTGCAGTTATTTGCATCCTTGAGAGCGGTTCGTCTTGGGTTGTAAAATGCTATGTATAAAACGCACTGCCCGATGGACAGTAACATCTTCCTGGAGCAAAAGGTTTGACATTTGATCTAGTTTGCATACCCTGATAGTGGTGGTTATTGGGTGGCACTGTAATGTGTAACTTGGCTGAAAAGGATAATTATGCATTTTATATACATCCATACTGTGGCCCTATAGTTAAGGTGAAACTAACATGCATAGGAAATGGAACATTCTATGGCTAATAATGTTTGAGCCGTAGTATAGATCAGTACGAAATTTTACAAACCAGAGTTCAGGCTCGGGCCCCCCAGAACCGAAACATTTCATGCAAATCGGAGTTAAGGTTCAATAGATATAAATGCTCAAAAAAGGGTGCAGTTTTTTTTCTCTTTTCATTTCATTCCTTTTGTTCAAGCACACAGACCAAATGGGCACAAAGTGCTCAAAGGACATCCTGTAAATCCGTCCAGTCTTTTTTAAAGAATTTTTTATTTTTGATGGAGCGGGGTGCCCCTGAACCAAAAAGTTAGTTATGTCTCACATGATGCCTTGCTGGTGCCAAGCCTTTTCATTTCTCAAAATGCACCAGTGCCTGATTTCAAGAATTAAGGTCCTGAATTTTTTTTGGAAACTGTCCTAAAATTATATAAGAGGTGCAAGTAGGGCGGTTTTGGGCCCAGGGAACATGTGAGCAGGGTGGTAAAGGATGATTTGTGAAGGTTTTTTCATGCCTTTCCAAGTTCAAGGATGGGCACAAACGCCAAATAAGTCCGGATTTAGTCTTTTTATTTACATTTTTTTTTTAAATATTTTTTTAGGACCTATAAATGCTAGAGTGGCCTTAGACAATGCAAGCTCTACTTCAAGACCTGTGACTTGTGGAGTACCTCAGGGATCTTGTATCTCCCATATTGTTTGATATATACATCGTGCTTCGCCGACCACTTCTTGATAACCTGGGTGTCCAATATACCAATTATGCTGATGACACCCAGGTCATAATTGAGTTGTCCAGTTGCTATACCGAAGACCTTTTGTCCAACTCAATGTAAGGGGTGTGTCTCCTTGAGTGATGGGGAAATCCTAAGCAGAAATTTGCACAACCTCTGAGCAGCCACCTGTATGGATCGGAAGAAACAATGTAGGTACCCGAGTACGAATACGAGAGTCAGGGGCCGTACTGTGTGACCATAAGCATAAACCTGGGTCCTAGGGCTGTGTCAACAGTCACCACCAAGAGCGTATTGCTACGGAAGGAACACATTTGCATGAAATAAAGGCACCACTCATGAGTTTGTAAACAGGAAAACTGGCTTTTATACATTAGGCATCCATAAATAAGTAAATAGCATGAATTCATCAATAATAGTTGGTGGCCTTCATATCCTAGACATGAGTTAATAAATAACTAGCATCAATGCTGGACCTATGGATGAGTGCCATTTGTATCATAGACATTAATTAATTAATAAATGACCTCAGTGCTTGAACACTGGATGAGTACCATTTATATCCTTGACATGAATTCATAAATAATTCATCACATAACATCAGTTTGTAGACAATGTATGCTAACATAGTCAATTACTTGTCCTACTTGCATGAATTGGTGATTTCATACATGGGATCCTTCTTTATATCCTGCGTGGGCCAGACCATGAGCCAACCGGCATACCACTCTTTCAATACATAGCATTAACCTTTCATCTCAATGACCGTAGAGCACCACCTTCCTGTTGCACAGTCAAATATTTCTAACGGATATTACCTACATGGCTATGGGAACAGCTTCTGGTGAGGACCAATGAACACCCCACACCCTCTACCAACCTATGGTTGCTGCAGTCCACCACATATACATGACGGTCACTTAAATACACTCAACAAGATCAATACAACCTCCATAGGACTAGTCATTTAACAAACAAAACGCCCCTTGTGTGTAGAACTACGCCTTGCTGCCAGGAATACTACTCAGGACTAGCCAGAATGCCCAACGCACTCCGTAAAACCTTCCTTCACTCCACTTCCCACTGTGATGCTTGGCTGTAAAGTTGACCTGATGCAGTACCTCAAGGTCCCAGTGATTCTCTATCCAGTAGCGGGGTCCCTTGTACTATAACCCCCACAACATGGAATGCACAACCCAAACACACTGTCTGTCCCACCGGCTCTCAATGCTGTAATGAGGCCTGTTAGGGCTACACGTGGCCGCAGCTGACTTCCCTCCCTGGTCCTGTTGTTTCTCCTTATGGAGGGTACTATAGTGAGGGGTAAAAGCAAGAAACGATACTGTAAAAGTCAGAGCTAACATTCCAAATAACATAAATGCTGGACTAAACAGGAGTTAAACAAACCCCTGCTTGCAACGTAACTCTTTTTCCCTCGCTCTCCGTCAGATCCAGCTGGGTGAGAGATAGACCCCGGTCAAGTGGCCCGACAAAGGAAAAATAATTAATATGCCACGTGAGGCCAGCACCCTTGTCCTCCCACAAGCTGTAAAAATCCTACCTCGGAAGGCACACAGTACCACAGTACTCACCGGCTCTCCACAGAGATGACAGTACCACAGCCTCACTGTGCAAGGATGCTCAAGGAACACAACGCTGGCATGCGTGCTGTCAGCCTCTGGGTTCCGCAGGGGAACACTCATTAGCTGGACCCCCGCCCCCTTCTGGCTGGAAGGTAACATGCACAATAGGCCCGAGTAGGCTCTGAGGAAATCCAGCAGCCAAGCCCCCCTACTGGGCTTTACTGATACACGGCTGGTTCTTTCTCTCCCTCCCACGCAAACCGCCCCCACTTTGCGCTGATCTCTATTTCATGCCTTGGGCACTCCCCTTGCTTCTCTTCCATAGGGGGACTTGCTTGGGTTCTGAGGTTTTTCTCTTCAGATTGCACTCGTATAGCCCCGCTGGTGGGGGACACCATTGGGCCACTATTTGGCAGCCAAAGGTTGCCAAAACCTAAACAACAAACGAAAACAGAGGACAACACAGTATATGTGACGGACACACACACATATAGATGGAACCACACAGTGATATGGTAGCACTTTGCCATAAAGCGTATAGTCAGGTTACATTGGCAAAAAGAGATGTTTAACCCACATACGCATTCTTTTTTTTTTTTTCTCTCTCTTCAGGTAACTTTAACACGTAAATAATAAAAAAAATTATAGCAGAGATCATATTTTATTTGGTGGTCCCATATGATGGAGTGATTGTCACGGTTTGTGAAGACCATGAAGATATGCAGGTTTACATCAATCTATCAAGCAATTCCAGAATGGATGGTGATTATCTGGCACTGAATGCTGACAAGAAAGAACTTCTAATCATAACATCAGGTAACAAAATAAAAAAACTTGCCCTGGACTATGAAAGCTTTATCATAGTCAGCAATATAATCAAAGTATCCAAGACACTTGGCGTCACTTTTGATGCCGGGTTGTCCATGAAGCCTCATGTGGCCCAAGTCAGAGCATCCTGCGGATATACTACCAAACTGTAAAATTATATTCATCCCTATATCTCGCTAAAAAAAGGAGCACTCCTGGCCGCAGCCCTGATTAATTCTCATCTTGATTAAGGCAATAGCCTGCTAATCTCAACATGCTCCAAGTTGTACAAAATCATGCTGTCTTTGGTCTCTTCAAACAAGATGATTACTGAGGCCAGACGGGGGCTCCACTGGCTCCCTGTCAGATATCTGGTCACTCATAAAAGCCTATATTTATATACAAAGGAGACAGTTTCGATTTTTTTCAAGTTTACTGATCTATACAAATAGTCTGATGTCAAAGCCCTCCCTGTACCTATGGTCTTGAAAGAATAGACCAAGTATGTAATACTTATGCACGGTATTCAAAAATATTTTAATGAAGTTTACAAAAGGATAAAAATGTTCAGCATGAACCTGACCCAACACAAGAAAACATGGTAGGTGTAAAAACAAATCACTAAATTCACATACATATAACCACATTGAACAGTAGTAAAAGAACACAATTGGCTTTAACACCTCTTACAAATTCCAAGTATTCTGACTCGGACCAAAACAGATCCCGACATGTTTCGGTTCTTTTCTGCACTAATTGCACAAAATTTCTTCAGGGGAAGAACAACACGATTTTCTTAGTCTCCACCATGCAATCCAGGTCCACAGAAGATTCCAATTTTTAACCAGAAAGGTGCTCCTAGAAACACAGGATAAAGAAAAGGGGGACCATCACTATGTGTCACCATCAACTACCTCTAATAGTCAGTCTACGCTTAGAACATAGCTCAACAAACCCGTACATATGCTCCATAGTCGCAATGTACTGGGTAGGGTCCACAGGTTGCTGTCAACCCTGCCTCAAGAATCTCAAACAAACTACATACCTCTTAATGTAATATTTGTAGTGCTGGTGTCTCAGTACACCCTTGGAATAGCTGTAGACTTCAAAAATCAAGTCTCTATAGGTATCTTATAAGTAGCCGTAGGTCCTATTCAGTAATAGAAACAAACACAAGACAACAAACCATAGTTGTCTGTCAATATGAGACCACATAAAACATGTCCCATCACCAAAAACAGGCACCACTTATCAAAAGTTAAAGCTCACAACTTCTGCCCGAAAGTCTAGTGTGAACCTGACTATTTAATAACCCCTTCATCATAAATGGCACCAAATATAATGACACAGTACTACACACCATCACCAAAAAACATTTGTGCCAATGTAGTACCTCCTATTCTGTTAATGCCTGCAGGACTCGTCACCGTAGTCCTTTCCGCCAGGAATGCGGTCTCACACTGATAGCGCACCTCCAAAGTAAGGTACCTCTAGAAATCAAAGCATACATATGGCATCATTCCACAGTGCTCGCATCATTGCGACTGCACACACAAGAATGTGTCGTGCCCAAAAGAAAAGAACAACTTGCTAAATTCAAACATACCTTATTGAAAAGCAGTCACCAATATTTGCGTGGGCAGTGACAACGACCATAAACACTCCGCGTCTTGCACCCCATCGGTACTGTCGCGTTCTATTCAGGTTAGCATATACAGGCTCCATAGGGATGAAAATAGAAGCAGGACTCGAGGATTCACCTCTATGGGTATAGAAAGAGGACTGCAACCAAGCGATTTCACACGTGAGTGATCGCAAATATAATTGCATGTAAATACACCACGCCGTCTTCAATAGACCACAAATGACCAAAAAACCTCACCCTATTAGACAGCCCAAGATTGAAGTAAATTTTTGGCAGTAGCCCAAATTATTTGGTTTAGTTACGGATGCTGGATTGCATGTTAGAATTGTTCAAGACTAGTGTAGTTTTGTCATCATTTTTTTTAATTTTTTTTTTATTTCAATGCGATCACTCATGAGTGAAATCGCTTGGATCAGCTGGTGCACGATGATCCCTCGTAGCTTGGTAAGAGGGTGCCTTACCAGGTCCTCTCTGGGTTAGTTCCTGGAGACACAGCAGCTTTCAGATTGTGAATGAGAGCAACAGCAATTCTTCTCTTCCAGCAGGGCTTCAAGGTCAAGCTTCAGTTACTCCAGTTACTCGTCGTAGTGGACTTCAGCTTCTGAACACGATTCCTAGCAGTGAGAGGTCTCCAGATATACTGTTGATCTCCCATTCATTCCACTGGGTCACGCTCAAGCATCCCACACTACCATATATGGAACTTCCACCCAACAGCCAGTCAGGGGGAAGGGACAGAGTCAGGGCTTCCCGGGACTTCGGGAAGATCAAGGTAACAGGCGATGGAAGGCAGGAGGCCAGGGGGGCCATCTTGTCTCCATCAGGACTCTACCGATTCCAATGACGGCCTGGGCATCCCAAATGGAGGACGCTCAGGGCACCAGTCAATTCAGCACGGAGCCGCCACCACCCCGTACCCTGCACTGTGGGTCACCCACACAGGTGCCCAAAAACATACACTAGGGGCACAGGGTTGTACCACCCCCCCCACCCATGGGTACCATAAGGGTATCCCATGGGTCTGTTCACCAAACCAAAAGGGAGCTGCACCGCCAGGAGTCCCACATGAACTCCTGCGCGGAAAACATGACAGAACACACAATAAACAGTAAAGAACAAGGATACGGAGGCCCTGTCCCTCCGATGCATTTCCAGCATCACAGTCGCCCCCCAGACTGAGGTTAGGGTGCCTAATCTCCCACGAGATAGACACCCTCATCCAGACGGTCAACATACCTTCTGGAAAGGCCATCTGCATTATCGTGACTCTTCACTGGTCTGTGCTCCATGGTGAAGTCTAGCCCTTGTAGGCTAATGGGCCACCTGAGCAGTTTCGGGTTTTCACCATTCATCTGCATAAGCCACTTCAGGGGCTGCTGCTCTGTCAGATCGGGAGAGAGATGTACTCCCTCCACCGAGCCATCCTGAGGGTTGCTCTGCAGCAAATCAGGAAGGGGCTCACACTCATCCTCTTCTTGCTTTGAAGCTAGCAAGAGACATGAGACTTCTGCTCGCCTGTGGAAAGGCTTGAGCCTGTTAACATGGAATACCTGAGGGGCTACCCCAGGGACTCCCATGTAAGCCAGATAATTGACTTCGCCCATCTTGGAGATGATCCTGAAGGGTCCAGTCCACGTCGGCTTGGTAGGTTCCATCACGAGGACCTCCTGTCCCGGAGTCCAATCCACTTGCGATGCTTTAAGGTCATGCCAGTACTTATTCAATTCCTGGCTGGCCTTGCGATTTGCTGTTGCCTGACCCATCATCTGTCATCCTGCATCTGAGGCCTAACGCCTAGTCCCCCACTTGCTTGGCGGGACCTGGAAGGGTGGCCTCCCAACCTTCTCTGATCAAGACAAGGGGCCCCCTCACGGGATGTCCAAAGAGTAACTCAAAGGGGCTGAAACCAACATCCTCTTGAGGTACCTCTCTGTAAGCAAACACCAGGCATGGCAGGAGATCCCATTTCCTCCTTAGGAGCTCTTCCAAAGCGCCTAGCATGCCCTTGAGAGTTTTATTAAATCTCTCAACCAGACCATTGGTCTGGCGGTGGTAAGAGGTGGAGAACTTGTAGGTTACCCCGCACTCTTTCCACACGGTCTTCATGTAACTAGACATGACGTTGGATCCTCTGTCAGAGACCACCTCCTTAGGGAATCCAACATGGGTGAAAATGCCCAGGAGAGCCCTGGCGACCACCTTGGCAGTAACCGTCCGAAGGGGTATAGCCTCAGGGTACCTGGTGGCACAATCTACCAAGACCAGGATGAACCGATATCCCCCAGAAGTGGGAGGGTCAAGGGGACCGACAATGTCAATGCCCACCCTCTCAAATGGTGTGCCAACCACTGGCAATGGTTGCAGTGGGGCAATGATACCGCCTCCAGTTTTGCCAGACAACTGACAAGTTGGGCAGGCCCTGCAGTGGGACTCCACCTCTACTCCCATCCGTGGCCAGCAGAAATGGGCAGAGAGCCTCTGCTTAGTCTTCTTGGTCCCAAGATGACCAGCTAAGGGCACCTCATGCGCCAACTGCAGGAGGAAGGGCCACACACAGGTGCCCAAAAACATAGACTAGGGGTACAGGGTTGTACCCCCCACCCATGGGTGCCATAAGGGTATCCCATGGGTCTGTTCACCAAACCAAAAGAGAGATGCACCGCCAGGAGTCCCACATGAACTCCAACGCGGAAACCACGACAGAACACATGATACATTTTTATTTTTTTAAAACCGTAAAGGACAAGGATACGGAGGCCCTCTCCCTCCGATGCATTTCCAGCATCTCAACCCCCTGACCGTGAGAGAGGGAGTATTCAAAGGGGTACTTTGCTTTAGTAAGGTTGATCACTCATACGTAGGGATGTAAAGGTATACCGTTGAAGATGCCATGAACAACTTAATTGAACAATAATAACCGTCACGTCGTTTATACCGTTTTTAGTGTGCTTTTCAATCTGATTTGGAAAGGCTGCAGTAAGCAAGTGTTGAGCAGTCTTGGTCTTGCACTGTGGGATGTGCTGTCTGCCAAGGGGGCCTTGTTTGGCAGACAAGAGCATATTGAAAGTGAGGCCACATTAGTAAACGCAGCTTTGCTCCTGTGACTGCTCTTTCTCTGTGATCATTAGAGTCGGGTCAAAGATCAGCCGACTTTGCGCAAATTATATTGAAAGCTGCCCAGTGCATGAACCTTTGTGTTCCCCATGCAAAGCTGGTAACGATGAGCTGACTGGCTGGCTCTATAAGCATATCTGAGACTCCAGTTCATAGACTTCGCCAGACCTGGATTTCATGGGCAAATTAGAACAAAGTTATTTTGTTTCAGGCATCATTTATTTGAAAGGCAGCATACAGATTTTAAATGTTTTTACACAGTCATGCTGCACCGCGCTACTGGTCAGATCTTCTATGGTGATTGTCCCGATTTTCAATTTGCAATTAGCACAACCAAATGGACATCACAAGGGTGAGCTGAGGGCCTGAACTGAAAGTGAGCATTTTATTTTTCCTTTGCATGTAAACAAATGTAGTAAAACATTCAGTGACTTGCAAAACAGTGGATCCAGGAGCACTTTGCTTAGCAACCACTCAGCCAGCAGGAGCAGAAATATATTGATTCAGCTTGGCCCGGCATCATGTGCCATTAGTTCAGTAAGTTAAGGCCCTACTGCACTGATCAAACACACATTGGAACAGCTCTTGCTCTGGCTGTGCAAATTGTAAAAATAAATAAAGACAGCCAGTGAAGTCGGGCATATTAAATTACTCTCCGCAAGGTTTAGATTCAAGGAACTTCAGTTTCTCATCTTCATGGATCGGATAGCCATCCAGTTCTGTTTTAGCGTAGAATTCGGGGATTTGTAGTTTTCCCACCAATTTAAAAGATGGGGGAACTACACATCCCAGAATTCAAAAGGGGAATTACCTGGATGCCCTTCTAATGCATGTCCACAAACAACTTTAGCTCTGTAGACCAGGCATGGACTGGCCTTTAGGGCGATAGCTCACGGCCGAACCAAAAACACGAAATGCTTATGTGGGGCACTTTTTTTGGCCAGTTTGATGAGTGACTTCACTATGCGGCTAATAGTTTTGACCACTGTTGATGAATACATATTCTTTTAAATGTACAAGTTGCATCACATTTGATCAAAAATCACCCCCATGGGTACTATTCAAACAGTGTTCCAAAAGCAATGAATTCCCATTTGCAACTGTGGGCCTCTTATGTCGGTGCCCGAGAATTTTATGGCCCCAGCACGACCCTGCTATAGACTGCGTGAACACTGGGCCTATCAGTGCTTTCTGCTAGTAAATACACCCCCCCCCCGTCCTCTGTGTAGATTTGCACATTGGCACTAGAGTTGTTCCTTCACTTGATCCTTCACCTACCTGCCTTCTGCATATGGCACTGCACTCGAACAGGCAGGACAGATTCTAAATTCATTTTGAAGTATCCAGAGCAATGGGGGTGAAATATTTCTTAGGTCTATTCTCAATTTGTGACACCACCCAGGAAAGCATTCCTCCCTCTCAACTCGCATCACAAGGGTCCTAATGCACTCAGACCTGGGGAAAATGGTAATGATGGGGCTGTGGTGAGGTGATGGTCTAGGACATATTTGTGCCGATATGTATTTTAACTTTGTCATTTTCTTTGTGCCACTATCTTTAAGAAGGTAAATAGAACATGTATTGCAAGAATCATGAAAGAAATCTATAGCGCCCACTAAATGCTGTCCCTTTAGGATTACATTGTCAGTGGTGACGTCAACATCGGACCTTTATAATACACCAGGCAGATGATAAACAAGCTATAGTCCTTAGATCACTATGCAACCTTTTTGGTGCGTCTGTGTTGGCTATGCCATTTTGAGATAAGAAACACAATGACAAGGGCTTTCAGACCGCACATGAGTGACTTTAATTGGATAAAGAGTTGTCCAAACAAACTTTTTGTCGCAGCAAGGGGTCATGATGCCCATGCCATGTGGTTCCAAAAAAAATGCAAGTCAAGGCCAATTTTCAAAGCGATGACCTGTGATTGAGCAGCAAGCTCATTGCTCAAAATGTGCCTTATAACACTTCCACTAGTCACTCTTTCATTCAAGGCGATCAACGAGTGAGCGCCATGAAAGACCAATTCTGCAGCCACCTTAGATTCCTGGAGGATCAGCTAAATATGTGCAGAGAAATGTTTCAAAATGCTACCTTGCTACAGCTGGAAAATCCTGCCTTCGTATTCATAAATTAACTAAAAAGCATTGACTTAATGGTAAGTTAAAGAACTTCAAATGCAAAAAGGCAGTGTAAAAATAAAAGTAATTTTCTTTTGGTACAAGTAGTTTCAGTTGGAGCAGTTTTTAATGCCATTCCGTAAACCATACGTGCCTGACACAAAATCAATATGTTGGCAATAGGAAGAATAAATACAGTGCCAAGAAAGAAAAGGATTTACTTTGGGTTGGCGGCTTTGGGGTTTATATATTTATAATGGATAATGTTTTCTAAACAAACGACAATGGTGGATTTCCCTGGTTCTATCATTGAATTTACATATAATAAGTGACACTGCGAAATTCACTCATCTCTGCGGGTATTCCCTGCTGCCATACCAAAGGGTAACATGTATGTGATTACTGAACACCTTTTGGCCTGCAAGTAAATTAAAGGCTGTAATGTAAAGAGAGAGGGTGTGCGTGTATGCGCACAAGCGCATACTACCATCAGCCTCCATTGATCTGTGGCATGCAGATTATCAAGATGGCAACATGTTCATCTTCACCAGTAGCCAGTGGGGAGCTAAAAGCAAAGCCTAAATGACCACTTAAGAAAAGCTATTAAGTTTGCTTTGCCAGTCGCAGCAGGGATTTCCCCCCACCCCCCTTCCTCATCTCCAAACGTGTGGTTGTTTGGAAGCAAGGGGTGGATGTTCAGTGGAAAGTATGTTGAAAAGCCCAATTATTTAATATTAATTCGCTGGTTGGTATTTTTTGCCATGACTCTATTCTAAAATGGCGTTTGTGTTCTCTTCTGTGACTCCAACCCAAGTCGAGAACTTTGTTCCACTTTTTGGCGGGCTTCTCCACAGAAGCCTCCAAAAGTGGTGCCACTCTGTCTGGGTACCACAGGGGGTGTGGGAGGGGGTTTAGGCACCCTGGACTGAGTTACCCTGGTAACTAAAGTCGTACTCTTGTGTGATTGGCCCAAGTGGTGAGCCGGCCGGCATGTTTGATTGACGGCTATTGACAGCTAGGCTGAGTGAATGGGGGTGTGCTGCATAAAAGCAGGGCTTTGGGGACTGGAACTTCAGAAGTCGCCCCAGGACCTGAGAATCCGACGAGGGAGAAGCTGAGCCGACCTACCACGACGACACAACCGGTGGAGCCCTGCAGAACCGACTCACCACTTCCCGGCGACAGAGAAGATCTTCCGGCTGGAGAGGCTTCTTCCCCTGACTGGTGGGCACAACCAGTTTACCTTCTTCTCTTCGCATCCCAGGCCATCTTGTGGTCGAATTGCCCGTGCCAAGCACCCCGGCAACCGGATAGCCACTTACCACTGGACTGCGAATAAAAGGACCGCTCCTTTTACCTGAGAACTCAGCGGCTGGTTTCTTCCCTGGCAGTGCAACGGACTCCTGTCTTCCTCCCCGACGAGATCCCCTCTTCCCCCGGATGAAGCACTGACTTGCATCCACTGCCAGGAACAACTGCCCGCGCTGGAGTATTCTCACCACTTTAAGGTACCGTGTCCGCCAGGCCTCCCTTTCTAAAGATTGCTACAAGGTAATAATAATCCCTTAACCTTCTGGACTGGGCTGGCCGCCTTGACCTTCTAACTCGTCCCTTTCTTTTGGTCCAACTCTTTTTGAACCTTTGCAAGACTCTTGTGCACTTCAACCGTGTGACCTTGGACACATTTAGTTCTGATCTTCTTAAAGTGGATCCGGCCTTCTGAACTCTAACTTCACGGTTTTACTTGCCTTCCTCTCTTGTGGTGTTCTTATGAAAGTGTCGGGATCTGTTTCATATTATATTCTGCTTTTCTCTCACTTTTTAAACGAATTATTAGAGTGCCATCTGCGTTAAGCGCTCACCGCTGTCTGAAAATAAGTGGGGCTTTACTTAAGACTTGTCTAAAAATTCTTCTAAGGGAGTGTATATCTTTTAGTGACCGTGTTTTTGAATTGCTTAATATTAGTGCCTGTGTGTTTTTCTAGATGTGGTTTTAAATAAATAATTATATCTCTTTTACACCAAGCTCTGGTCAGTGTTTACTTGTTCTACTAATTCTTTTGACCTATTGTGAATACTCTGTATACTGCCTAACTCTTCTTGAGGGAAGTCTGACTGCTCAGCCACAGCTACCAAGTGAATCTGTGTGGTACAGACTGCTACCAAGTGGGTTTACTGCCAAACACCTGTAGTCTTAAATCTTTTGCAGTGGTCCCAGAGGGAACTGCACAGGTTTCTGCCTAACACTGACCCTCGCCCAAAACCCCCTCTGGCAAACCCATTGGCCATTTGGAGTCAGGACTCGGGCCTCTAGGGCCTGGCATCCTCTTCAAAAGCCCTCATGGGGCCAGTCCTGGCGCCAGGCTCATACACCATGAAAAACAATGTGCTTGGGAACTACTTTATTGTATTGGCAGCCAACATGGAGGCATCCATATAGCTTGGTTCCTACGAACCAAGCAATGCGTCGTGTTTTGGGTGTGGTAGCCTAGGGACTACTTTACCTGGACTATTTTGTTTGGGCTATTTAAACCACACCCGAGCAAGACAACACGCTTTACCTTTGCAGCTTTCAACGTGACGCTCACCGAGTCCAGGTATTCCTCGAACCTCGGAGAAGCAGAACCTGCAAGGAGACAAAAGGAACATCATTAGCAGCAGCATCTTACCTGCAGTCTTCATCTTTAAACACTCGCAGCTACTGAGAACAGCTTCCTCGAATCTGCACACCTCCCGGACAGAACGACCTGGAAGAAGAAGATGGAGGCAACATTAAAGAAAGCAGTAGAGACATTTACAAATTACAAACTGCTCAAAAGGCTTACCTGGCTGGTCGCATCTCGGCTGGCACCACTCCGGACATTCCACTTGCGCTGAAGAACACTGTGACCTACAAGGAAGGAAAACACAGGGTAGCAAAGGCAAAACCTCACAGCGATGCGCATAGCGCTTACTTATCGCTTCATAGCGCTCTTAAAGCGCCATCATTTACCAGCGGGGCTCAACCAAGCCAGTTCGCCGCGCTGAAGCTCCACATACCTAAGGGAGAAAAAAGACATTTTAAACAAAGAAAGGCATGCAGGATAGCAACAAAACTAAAGAACAGCAATAAGACCTACCTGAACAATATCAAACGGGCCAGTGTCAGTGAAGTAACTGGACCGCGCTCGCCCATGAAAGACAACGCGCCCTTGCAAAGAAGGCAGGACGGAGAGGACGCCTAATTCTACCACAAGGCAGAACCTTCCCCCGCAGATCACATCAGGGCAAAGCTGAGAAGCATACCAGCAAGTAACCTGGCTGGGTGGCGTCCCTGTGGATACCAGGTGAGCGTAACGGGCACAGTCCGTGTGAGGCCATCCATGCCTGGATGATGAGGTAAACTCTGTTTACAAAGGCCAAATCCTTGTCATAATCCCCTGTCAGTGGGATGAGGATGTGGGTATCATCGGCGTAGTTCGTGTAGGTGATACCCAGACCATCGAGATCATCGAAAAAGGGGCTTTGTGAAGATGTTATACAGGGTGGGGGAGACACAAGACCCCTGTGGCACGCCGCAGGTAATGGGCATAGGGTCAGCAGCTGCTAGCGAGGAGAAGACTTGTATTGTTCTGTTATTGAGGAAGGACTGAATCCAATCTATTGCCTCTTGGGAGAAGTTGGTGGCTGACTCAAGGTGGTTGCACAGGATCTCATGGTCGACCAAGTCAAATGTTGCTGAGGGCTCAAGGAGCAGCAGTAGTGCTGTCTTGCCCTCGTCTCTCAACTCATCTATTTGTGTCTCAAGGTCGACCAGAGCGGTCTTGGTTCCATGTTGAGGTCTGAAACCGGACTGCCGGATTACTAGGAGGTCGTTATGTTCTAAGTATTGGTGGATTTGTAGGTACGCCATTTTGTCGAGGATTTTGAGAAGGAATGGCACTGTGGGGATGGAAGGGTCTAGGTTTTTTTTTTTTTTTTTTTATTTTAGAGTAGTGGGCGGACCCAGGATTGTTTCAAGTTGTTGGGTATCGTGCCTGAGGTGAAGTGCATTTATTAATTTGGTGATAAAAGGTGAAAGTTTGCGAGCTGCATCTTTTATAAGTTGTGCTGGGCATAAGTCACCATGGCAGTTCAATGGTTTGAGAGTGAGGATGACTTTCTCAACCTCTTTGATAGAAACTTTGCGAAAGTTAAAGTGTGGAGTGGTCTCATGAGGTAGGGTCGGGATAGATTGTGTCGCTGTCGCATTGCTGTTACTGGGTTTAGAGGTGGTTTGAAGGGTGTCCTTTTTGTTGTTAATCTTGGTTTGCAAGGTAGTAACTTTGTTGGCCAAGGCATTTTGAATGCTTGTGCACCAATGCTTATCCTTGAGGCAAGAGTCTGGAATTTGGATGGGAGATTCTGCCTCTTTCAGAATTGCAAAAAGCTCTTTGGTATTAGACTTAGCTTGCATAATTCGGAGGTTGTATGAGGTTTGTTTGGCAGAGATTTCTTTTTTGTAGAGTGACGCTTGCTTACTTAGGTTATTCTTATTGATCGTGATGGATCAAGTCTCCATATTTTTTAACAGCGTTGTTTCTCTTGTCTAATTGCTTTTAATTTTGGAGAGAACCAGGTGTTCACATGTTTACGAGGTTTGCTCTTTCTCATCTTTAAAGGTGCTATGGCATCAAGGGACGATAACATCACTTTGCTGTACGAATCTACCCTAGTGAATGGATCTATATGCTCTGGGATAGAATTGAGAGTAGGTAGTATCAGAGGGATGAGATTTTCAGGAGTAATGTTTCTTTTGTTTCTAGTGGGGACTGCTGGGGCTAAACTGACGGTATGCAGAGGAGGTGAGGCCTCTAGTGATAGCATAATCAGATGATGGTCAGACCAAGGCTGGGGCATTACGGATAGGACCTTAATTGGGCAGTTGTGCTCGGCAATCCAGTCAAGGGTTCTACCTTTCGTATGGGTGGGACCTGTGTGGTTTTTTTTTTTTGGGTAAATCCTAATTCTTCTGAGTTATTGATTTGGGTGGCATTAGAGTCTAAAGGGTCATTGAATCCCAAGTTAAAATCTCCTAGTATAAGTCTCTGGGAAGAGCTTTTCAGGTTGTTAGACATGATGTTTGTTAGTTCCTCTTCGAAGGATACTTAAGGGCCTGGTGGTCGATAAATAAGGTGGATAGTTCGACTGTGTTGGATAGTTAACTTAGCGATAAGGGCTTCACAGGAGTCTGTACTGTGAGGTGGAGAGACTTTCAATGTAAGGTTAGTTTTGTATATTATGGCAAGACCTCTGCCTCGAGAGGTGGTACGATCTAGTCTTAGGAGGGTATAATCGTCTGAGATGGCTAGCATAATTGCTGGACCAGCTGCGGGGTGGAGCCAGGATTCCGTAATGGCTAGGAAGTCTATGTTTTGTAGTAGGTCTGCAATCTGTTGCGTGGGCGACCATAGAGCATGCATTTATAAGTGCACCCTTTATACCAGGCTGAGCTGGTTGGGGCAGTACCTTGTGACTGCATTTCGAGGCAGTAGTGGGCTCTCGGAAAAGTCTACTATTAAGTTAAAGGGGGTGTCGGCTAGTTTTACAAGGACCAGTAGTGGCATTGCTCAACACTTTTTGGGGTAAAGGTGTCTGTTGTGACGGTAAGCTAAGGCTTAATATTGTAGGTATTGATTCTAAGTTCTTGTTTAGATTTGTGCTGCCCGTAAGCTCCACTAAGAGCTTTGGAGTTCTAAGAATGTTGATTGTGCAGAGTTCAGTTACTTTGTAGACGGTAAGTTCAGTTGGGGCTCCTGCTCTGATCGGGCCTGCTGTCGCAACTTAATGAATAAATATTTGTGTGCATCATTACTGCCTGGAGCCTTTTAATTTCCTCAGGGTCATACGGTCTAGGGAGTCTCGCGCGTAGTTTGAGGTTCCTCTGTGTTAAGGTACAAGGTCTAGTATTCATGTTGGTCTGCTTGGAGGGGTTATGTGCAGGTGAGGGTCGGGGGAGGTATTGTGTCATAGTGAAATCTTGTAGGGTAATTATATAAAGGAGAGCCCTTAGTAGAATCGTATAGAGCGGTGGTAGGTACATGACAGATGCGTGGGGCTAATTGTAAGTAGGCGGTAAATGTATGTGAGGTCTGGGTGCTAGTAAGGCTAATTTCCAGGATGGGGCTTTGAGTTGGGGTCAAACATATAGACCTGTAGTGCACGATTCTATGATTTGGAAGCTGAGCAGTAGTACACAGAATAGAGTAGTGCCGAGTGAAGAGCAGCGTGGGGCTAGCAAATCACACAAATTAAAATGATGCCAAGTAAAATGCAGCGATAGGCTGCTAACTAGAAAAATCACACAAAGCTAAAATAATGTCAAATAAAATGCAGCGTGGTGCTACTGTCTAGCAAATCACACAAATTAAATTGTGCCAAGTAAAATGCAACGATAGGCTACTACCCAGAAAATCACAGAGGTAAAATAATGTCAAATAAAATGCAGCGTGGGGCTACTGTCTAGCAGATCACACATGATGGAATAAAGGCAAGTATAATGCATAAGACTATTGTTTGTATGCAGGCAGGGCTCTGTGGGTCTGGCAGATCTGCCGTGTTTCTTACATATGCGTAAGAGTTTCAGGATATGCAGTACGTGGATACGGGTAAGGAATAATCAGGCAAGCTAATATACGAGTAGTGTAAGTAACAGCAAGCGTTCGCAAGTACGGTATATTTAGTTGGGCTGGATTAAATGCAGTATGGCTAAGCAATTTATAAATAAGTTTAAAGGTTATATTCACAATAACACACTTTGTAGTCTCACAATACTATGATGGCAAATATATAGAGATCTACGTGGTACCACTCTTGACTATCGATTCCTTTCAAATGTGCCACGGCTAACCTACCCAATAAAATATGAATCAGATTGTATGATGAATCAACGATAGACCACAGAAAGAGAGCAAGTTCAATCGAGCAATGGCAGAATAGTCTATCCCACTACCATGAGACGGTTCTGTGCGAGGGTCCCCCCACCTGGGCAACCTGTAAATAAAGCTTATTTGACAAGCCCAGTCCAACTATGCTCAATATAGTCTTGAGTCCATCTGAAAGGTTCCACAACCCCAAAGTACCTGGTTTCGTAGAGTTCTTCGATGAGCCGTCGACAGGCCCTTCTTTAGTGCACTCCTTTTTAAGGCAGGAGCCACGGGTCGTCGAGAGTCGGTGAAGAAAAGGGTGAATACTGTTGTTGCGGCAGCACCTTCGGTTCTTGCAGTGCTCGTTGACGATCTGTCAAAAAGTCCTGCAAGCTGAGGCGTGCGGTGCACCTCGACGAGTGTCCTTTTCCGCAAGAGTCAATTAAGAACTTTGACCCAGCAAGGGTGTTGAGTCGTCAGTATCTAACGCTCACCTGGTATCCACGGGGACGTCACTCAGCCTGTTCTGACCTCGTAAGACCTCGAACCCTTCCCTGGAGTCTAATCGACTGGAGACTGGGCCTTGTTTTATTGGAAAGTGTGCTTTCCGTCCTGCTTTCTGCGCAGGGGCGCGTTGATTGATGCGGGCTGGTTGCTGCCTAGTTACTTCACTAGCAAGAGTCCGACAGGTAAGTATGAGTCTTTAAAACAGTTCTCTAACTTCGTTCCTTTCCTTCCTTAGATGGTGGCCGGCGTCCGGGGATGGCGATGTGCTGCTGAGATGAGTAGCGCTGAAGGCGAGTGAGAGCGCGATGCGACCCTTTCGTAATTGTATTGAACTGAGTTCTTTTTCTGTGTCTTAGGTGCTGCGACGTTTTCAGCGTGGATGCCGGTTATGAAGAAGAAATGCGGTGAGTAAGCGCTGTATGCGGCACCTCTAGATGTTTCCACACTAACCTGGAGTGTCTTTTCCCTCTTGCAGATGGATGAGAAGTTCTGGAGACAGAGTTCCCCCAGAGCTGCTGGGATTCAGGTAAGCGTTTGAAGCTCGTACAGTCTTTAAAAATAAGCGAAGATTTGCTGAATGCTTACTAATGCCTTTTTTCTGTCCTTTTCCCTTTTCCTTAGGAAGCGGCGTGCCGGGATGGGAATGACCCCGCCGAAGATGCCCGCAGAACAGAAGGAGCGATGAATGATGGGCAGAAGCGCCAAGAGGTAAGGCTGTTCCTAACGGTGTTCTTGCTCAAGCTGAGCGCAGAAGAAAGATGCAGGCCTACTGGAGACCGATCTGAACACAGTGAGTGTCACGCTGCAGGTGCAGAAAACGCAAAGCATGTTTCTCAGCCTGGGCGTGGCTTAAATAGTCTCTGGGTATCCCAGGTGTCTCTGGGCTGAACCACACCATAAAGACTAGACTGCACATGCAGTTCTGGGAACCAAAATATGTGGGGGCATCCATCTTGTCCCCATCAATGCACTACAAGTCCAATCCCCAATGTTATCCTATGGGTGAGTGAGTCTGGTGCCACAAGCGCCAAGTCTGACTCCAGTTGGGTCTTTGGAGGGATGGAGAGACCCTTGAGGGCCATGTAGGTGATCGTGGCCTGGCTCCAGCCTGCCATCTTGGAGGGCTGGGGACATGAGGGGCAGGAATCATGACCGCGTTTCTGCGGTCTTTGTGTGACGGGAAACCCACCAGTGGATTCTCCTCGGTTGTCGGCCGCCTTGAATTTCTCCGGCAGGGCGAAAGCGGTTGATGAGCAAGGGGGGTCCTTGTTTCAAGGTTTTTAGGCAAAGGAGCACTGTGGCTCGGTTGGCGACGGTGGTCGTCGACGGTGATGGACTTAAATGTCCGGGCGCTTCGCTTTGTGATTCCGCGGTGGTACCCGTCGGCAGCCTTTCGAGGGTCTGATGTCCAGGGAGCTTTGGCAAAGATCAACTGGTGCACGATAGTCCCTCATAGCTCGGGACGAGGTCTCCTAGCCAGGTCCTCTCTTGGGTCAGTTCCTTGACAGTCACGCTGCTTTCAGATTAGCGAAGGACAGCAGCAGCAATTCTTCTTCTTTCAGTGGGCTTCAAGTTTAAGCATCAACTTCAGCTTCTGAACGATTTCTAGCAGTGATAGGCCCCCAGATATACTGTTGATCTCCCATTCACTCTGCTGGGTCACACTCAGGCAACCAATCATTCAGAAGGGCAGTCAAGTAGCCAATCAGGCTCACGGTGCATTCAGGCCATTCTTCTCCATCCAGACACTCCCAACACATAATGTGGATTTGGACAAGCACTCTGCCATTCAGCACTCCACACTTCATTCATACCAGTTTCAGGCAAGGCTGTCTCAGTCATTGTGTTAACCACAAGATGCTAGCCACCCATAACATGAAATACGTATTCATCACACACTCCATTCACCCAGGCCCCACCCCACAGGAGTACCCACAACATAGTAATTGGGAAGGCAACAGCCAGTCTTGCCTGGACTTCCCCATACTACCATGTATGGTACTTCCAGCCAACAGCCAGTCGGGGGGGGGGGATGAGGGGGAAGGGACAGAGTCAGGTCTTGCCCGGGACTTTGGGAAAATAAGGTAACAGGCAATAGAAAGCAAGAGGCCACAGGGGCCATCTTGTTGCTCATCGGGAACAACTGATTCCAATGGCAGGGCCTGGGTATCCCCAAAATGGAGGCTACTCGGATCACCTGTCAAATTCAGCATGGAGTTGCCACATGCCCATAAACATACACTAGGGGCACAGGGTTGTACCCTCCGTCCCCAACCCATGGGTGCCATTAGGGTATCCCAAAGGTCTGTACACCAAACCAAAAAAAGGAAGAGCCGCACTGCCAGGAGTCCCACATGAACTCCTTCACGGAAAACAAGACGGAACTCCCATGATAAAGAAATAAAGGACAAGGATATGGAGGCCCTGACCCTCCAATGCATTTTCAGCATCACACTTTTCACCTGACTTGAAAGTGAAAATCTTGATTCACGCCTGATATCCAGCAGGAAGAGATCTACATGATCGTACCTCCCTCTTCTTCACAGTACCTAGTTAGGCATTCTATGTGAAGACCGGAGGCTCACATTATGCTTCTCTTTCTTTAATTCAATATTAACCATAGAAGCTCAGCAGCAATATTTTGGCATGTAAATGTTCATAGTAATAACAACTTGCATACATGTTGAAATCCCATGAAAAGGTTCTGAAAAAATCAGTCCAAAGTATGTTAAAGCTCCTTAGAAAAAAAATCATTTCCCATAGGTCCTTCAGACAGTAAACAATGGCCACGGAACATGTGACTCTTAACAGCCAATGTAGTGCAGTAAGCCCCTTCAAATGACAGTAGCCCTTCAACCACTTCCTCTTTCGGTGCTGCAAACTATGATAACCATATGTAACCAAACACGTGTTGCAGGACTGCTCGCCAGCTGGTGCCGCTGTGCTGGAGTTGCTCTCCGTTCAAAAGGTTTGTCTGACGTTCCTGCCGGAAGTAATGAACATCAAAGGGTTACTCAGTGTGAAATAAACCCTATATCAGATGTTTGGGAGGGAACAAAAGTAGCAGAGGTAATCAATCACTTTACATTCTTTGCAGAGAAAGAAACAATAAGGTTATGGAATATTAGGTTAAATACCCATATGCCCTCCTCTTTGTCATTGCCACTGAATTTCTTTGCTCTGGTGGGAAAGTGCTTGCCTCCATGTCTTTAATAGAACCAAGACCTTTTCTGGAAAATATTTATTCTATGTCAAGATCGGAGGCTCACATTATGCTAATTTAAAGCTTACTTACCACTACAGTAGCCGGTTGCTCCACAGGTTTCAGGTAAAACTGCTTGAAAACTGACACCCCTGCCCAATCATCCATTCTCATTATGTCCTCTTGCCGGACTCCTACCTGAAAGGCTTTGGACGCCATAACTCCCCTCTCTGGGTGGTATCGATCCCAGCTTGCTCGAGAGTCAAGCGTACCCAGCGTAGGGGCAGGGACAGCTTTGTTTGAGTTGCAGAGTGCTATCCGTATTGTCCTTGAGGGAGGAGGTTCCCTCCTCGTAAGCCTTTAGGCATTTCACTACGCATACTTTTGGTTGCTCGCTAAACACCAGATACGAGATCACTCTTGAGTGGCATTTAGTCCTTCTGGACATGTTGAAAACGATTCCATCTAGGGAGAAAGTCCTGCCCTCTTAAGTAGAGAGCTCTGATGTCAGAAACTCTTCTGCACGATACTAGACATAGCCCAGTGGTCAGCTTGCCCGAGAGCTCTGCGGGATAGCTCCTCATTATGTGACCAGGAAAGAAAAAGGTTGAGTATAGTGCTTACGTCCCAAAGCTTGTTAGAGCGGGGCCAGTGATGGCACTGTTAAACAGACACCCTTTAGGCATCCTGCATACCAGATGTTTGCTGGCTGAAAAGCTCTCCACATGGTCGTGCCTGGCCGAAATTGCTGAGCTGTAGGAATTCACTGTTCTATAAGCTAGGTCACGCTCTACGAGGCTAGCAAGGAAATTAAAAATCTCTGCATTAGGTGCTGAACTGGATGGAGACCCTGTCGCAAGCACCAGCGTACCCATGCACCCCAAGAGTTTGTATATCTCTTGGAGGTCACAGGAGCCCAGCTCTCCTTGATGAGGCTGACAGCCTTGCGTGAAATGCCCGGGACCCTCATCTCGCCCTGAAATCCTCCATGCTTTCAGGGTTGGGGACCCGCCAAGGAGGAGTGGATGGCGTTCCCCTCTTGGACTTGATAGCAGGTCCTGATATTGGGGTAGAACAATTGGAAAATCAAAAGAAAGTTCCAGAAGGACTGGATACCAGGTTTGAGAGGTCAAAACTGGGGCTACGAAAACTAGGTCTGTTTGCTCCTGATGGGACTTCTCCAGGGTCCTCGCTATCATAGTGAAGGGGGAGGAAAGGCATAAGAGATCCCCTCGGTCCACTTCTGAAGGAAGGAGTCTGTCGCTTTGGCTGCTGTGTCTGGCCTCCAGCTGAAGAATACTGGCAGCTGAGCGTTGAAGCGAGAGGCAACAAGGTACCTGGAGAAAGGGCCCCATATTTGCTGCAAGCGAATGAAGATCTCTCTGGAGAGTTTCCAGTCACTGTAATCTTACAAATGGCGTGAATGCCAATCCTCTACTTCATTCCCCTGCCACGTATATCTGGTGCCTTAGGCAGAAGTCTTTAGCTAATTCTGCCCGAGACTTTGATCTGGTGCCACCCAGATGATTGATATATCTCACGGTAGAGATGTTGTCCAGATTGAGTAATATACAACAACTCACTTTGCCTCTGGTGAAGCATCGAACTGCCAAGGAGCCTGCGAGAAGCTCCAGGCAGTTGATGTGCATCTCCAGCTCCTGGGTGCCCCATTTCCCCTCCCCCTGTGGCTACCGGACCGCACCTCGCCCCCGCCCCACGCCCATCCTTAGCGGCTTGCGTCTGATTCTATTACTATGTCTGGGATTGATCTGAAGATCGCTCTGCCGTTCCAGGACTCCATAGGCATGAGCCACCAGTGGAGCTCCGTTCTTGCCTCGGGTGACAGGGCTAGACGCTGCGAGTCCATGTGAACCTCAGGTACTTTATATGTCTCTGACAGATGGGCACTGCTAGGTAGGCGTCCTTTAGGTCCAGGCGAATCGGCCAGTCGCCCGGCCTCAGGATATTCCTGAGCATGTGTATTGCCTCTATTTTGAAATGTCAGTAGGGAAAGTAGTCGGTTAGGGCTCTGAGATGTATTACAGGGCAGACCTTCTGTTTCCTGCATACCAGGAAAATTGGGATGAAGAATCCACCTTGGTATGTGTATGGATGGAGGTGTCCTTGAGGTGTAAGCTGAGAACCTCGTAGTCTGGGCTAGTGCTTCAGCGTGCAACATAATCTTTGTCGGGCGTCACGCTTGAATGGGTTGAGAGAAAGTCATGTGTAAACCCCTTGCGGGGTCCCTGACCCAGGCATATGCTGGGGTCCCTGACCCAGGCAACTGCTGATAAGGAGTCCCACGATTGTGTAAATAGTGCTATCCTGCCTCCTGTTGGCATTTTTCTGCATCGGAGCTGCTTGCTCCAGACTCGGCTGTATTTTGCTGTTCTGGCTGTCTTGCCGCCTTCCTCCTGTCAAGACCCCTAGCTCTTGCTCTGGAAGGGATGTTCTGTCTTGCCAGTAGGAACGATGGTCTTGTGATTGATCGAAGAGTCTGTCCAGGTAATAAACGGCCAGAGGAGCGGCCCCTGCCTCGTACAACCTGTGCAAAAACCGTTGTTGAGAAAACCCTCTTTATTGAGGCTTGTGCCTTGTGAGAGCAGTAAATGTCAACACACATGTTGCCATTACTTTGACGAAGGGGGGTCACCAAATGCTAATCCCTGGGCGGCGGGACCCGATTCGGTGGTGGCGAGCTCTCCTAGTTTGGGATCTATTTTCTTGAGTGTCCTTCCTGCGCTCGGTTGAGATGGCACAATTTGCATTCGCGAGTAGGCAGAGGGCCTTCATTGCTGCTCGGCAGTAAAAGAATGAGTAAAGGGAGGAGTCGACCAGGGAGATCGCGCTGTGAATTGATGCTGATTAGAGTTTTGATAAACTGTTGGGAGACTACAAAAAAGCTGAGTATGATGATTTGGAGTTACTTTTTATTTGTTCTTACTGTTGTCCTGCTACGTTTTTCAATATTGGGGGATGTTTCCTCTTTTTTTTTTTTTTAATCGGGGGGGGGGGGGGGCCCTATGTCATGAGGAAATATAACGATTAAGAAAAAGACAGGGACATAGGCTACCCCACCTGTCTACCACTGGCCGGCGGTAGAAGCAACACACGTTTAACATATGACGGGTACATACGAGAACGGCACCCAATTTGTATATCGCATATTAACACACCATATTTTTCATATGGTTTAAAAGTAGCCTTGCAGGGCTGTTGCTGTAACCTTGTGTTACCTAGAGTGGGCCTTATTTTAAGGCATCTTCAAAATCTCATAGAATAACTGTTTCATTTGTTTTTTTACACTGTGGGTTAGTATACAAAGTGAATTAGAATGAGGTCGTGGTGACCAAACCTCTATCTAGTCGACACTGGATGGTGTTTCTGGCACATGATAGAGAGCTGTTGTACTAGTGCCGTCTTCAGGACTGGTGACGTTGGCATAGTGATGTCACTGATGTACCCCTAGGGTGGAACATCTAAAGGTAAGGAAATTAAAATTAGAACGTGGGTGTGTCTCTTCAGGGATATTTAATGCCTGTGAGATGTGTTGCAACATATCCTACCTGAGCCTTTTCTTTGCAGTGTGGCAGGTGTGGAAAGGATGTTTCCAATTCTTCAGGAAAGGAGCCTTCTGTGCGCCTTTGAAAGTAGGATTCTGTAAATCTAGGGTCTGGTCTTCAGCAGTGTAGCTGTAAGGGGAGTATGAATCTCTAGTAGTATATAGTTGTTACATAAAAACCGAAGGCACACCCACGTTCTAATTTTTAATTTCCTTACCTTTAGATGTCCCAACCCCCCCCCCCCTCCCCTAGGGGTACATCAATGACATGACTATGCCAACGTCACCATTCCTGAAGACGGCACTAGTACAACAGCTCTCTACCATGTGCCAGAAACACCATCCAGTGTCGACTAGATAGATGTTTGGTCATCACGACCTCATTCTAATTCACTTTGTATACTAACCCACACTGTAAAAAAACAAATGAAAAAGTTATTGTATGGGATTTTGAAGATGCCTTAAAATAAGGCCCCCTCTAGGTAACAAAAGGTTACAACAACAGCCCTGCGAGGCTACTTTTAAACCATATGAAAAATAAAATGTGTTATGTGTGACATGCAAATTGGGTGCTGTTCTCGTATGTACCCGTCATATGTGATGTGTTAAACATATGTTGCTTCTGCCGCCGGCCAGTGGTAGACAGGTGGGGTAGCCTATGTCCCTGTCTTTTTCTTGTTATCCTGCTACTGCAGTGTCTCTTGTTGTTCAAGATGATAAACAAAGTGTACAAGATGATACAATGAAAGTGTAGCATAACGATCACCTCTGGTAGTGGCATAGAGTTGAGAATTAGCTATGCTGAATTATTTTTTGAAGTCTTCAAATTTGTAGCTCCTTGTTTGCTCTTGGCTCCCAATTTGTATGCCCAGTAGTATCTGCATAGGTTTGGTAGGTTAATCCTAACTATTCTATAGCAGTTTATGTAGTTCTCTATCTTTGGAAAAATGTTCCCTTACCACTCACAAATTCCTCCTTGATTTTAAAGAGGGTGATCTGCAGCCCAAAAAATACACTGGGTAGAGCGAGCATCTTGAACAAAGCTGTCTTTTCTGCAGCGAGATTGTGTACCCAGTCCAGAATATTGTCATTCTAACTAAATCTACACAAAGCCAGCTGTAGGTTATGGTCTATAAATTGTGTGTAAAGCCTAGAGACCTAAATGGCCAAGTATTTTAAAGCTTGTGGTCTCAAGTCGACCCTCAATTGCAAGGCAATGCGATTGCCTCCCGCTCTGTACTGCCCAGTCTAATTCCTCTGGCAGACGGACCGATTAGTCCAAATGGAACAGTGTTGTAAAACTTTGCATTTGGAATGCTTGTTACAATATGTACAGGGAGTCCAAATAATTTTCAATTGATTGAAATCCAATTTTATCCACACCAAGTTCAATGAAAATGTTTTCTAAATTATGTCATTTTTCAGAAGTTGGGCAAAAGGAGACTGCATGGTCTGAGGGCATGGAACCTATGCATTTTAAGGAACAAAATCCCCCTAAATATACCGAACACGCATTGCCAATGCCAACAGGGTGGCTTGTGTTGGCATGGGAAATTCATTTGCCAGGCACTGCCGTTGCACTATCAACTGGCAATCAACAGTAGCAGCTGCAAAATGGTGCGAGTACCTGCCAAATGCCACAATACTTTTTTTAACGGCACTTCAGTGAAGGACACACACAGTGCTTATAAGCTTATAAATCGAGTAACTGAAGGCAGGCGTAGCGTGTTTATAGCTCTAGTCATTAACGCTCAGAAAACTGCTTTGAAAAAAGACTGAAGACTGGCAGCCACTTCGTGCAGAACGTTTGATGGTAAGGCTTGATAAAGTTAGAACAACAATCACAAACGGATGTGCTTTGAGCCAGGAGGGCCAGGAAGTAGGATGGAATGGCCATAGGGATTAGCATGGCCATAGGTAGTTAATGGGTGTGGTAAATTACCAAACATCTCCAAGCTCTGTCTCTCCTCGTAGGGAGAAATGGCATATCTGTAATTTAATAATTTCAGCAAGCACTTAATAGCCAAAACTAAAAAGGATGCTGCACATCCCTTTGGGGTGCACGCTCCAATTGGTCGGTTTCCTATTTGTTCTTGTGAGTATTTTTGCACCTCCAATTTACTTTTTGGGAGTATTTGCAAGTTCTTAAGCAGTAAAATTGGCCGCCACACACCTTACCTGTAAGGGCTGGCCGGTAGGTGCTTCTAAGGTTAAATATATCCTTTCCCTTTAAACGGTGTATGTATACAGCGTCTGCATGCATTTCTTTTGATGTACGGTTTTAACACTAGTTAAAACATGTTTTTCCCCCCCAAAAAATTGACCTTTTGTTGCTTAAAATCGGAAAATGTAATCCATATATTTGATAATGACCATGTATTTTGTATCCGTTTCTTTTGGAGGAAAAAACATCAAAAAGAATCAAAACAATGTTCTTCCTGCTCCTATTAATTATGTATTGTAGATGTTTTGGCCATCACAACGTTGCAGCTTGCCATGATGGGGTTAATGCTTTTACTGTAACAGTGAGTGATGGACTTTGTCAGCGTAACATGCCACCGTGCTAACCATTAACCTGGCTTAAGGTTGAAAGTTCGAAAACAAGTGTTTTTGATCCTTGTTTTTCAGCAAAGCAGTAAGAGCTGTTTTTTCTGCATCGCTTCAGCTGCATACGACTGGGCCTGCCATGCAAGTGCAGCAAGGAGACTTTGAAAAGGCAAAAGATCAGCTGAAACTCTTAAAAGCCGATCCAGGAAATGAAGTTAAGCTGAAACTGTACGCCCTGTTCAAACAGGTAACCTTCACGATCAACGTGTAACCACCATCATGTAAAGCCAGATTTACTTAATTTGGCATTGAAGGCATTGAAAGTGTTTTCTGAACATCAAGAAGGGCACATCTTGACATGTTTAATTTGCCACGTATGTGTGAGTACGTACTTCAGGTGTCCATCGTGAAGTGCAACTGTTTTAAGGGAAGAATTAAATGAAGAAGCAATTAATTCCAAAATATTTCTTTGTATGTATACATTTTCTAGAGGGGTCGACATTATTTTCCTGTTGCTTCTTAGGAATGTGCGCTACAATTTTGTTAAGTTAATGCTCTTGTTAATTACTGGTAATTCTCGTTATCGGCTGATATTTCATTTGTCTGAGTCTTTACTTTGAGAGGTGATCTCCCCTTCCAAATTAGGGGGCTCTGAAGCATGTTTATTACTTTACAATGTACAGTATATGTGAAACAATTCCTCAGGAAGTGTTTAGCAATGCCCCCTTCTTCAAATTGGTGCCAATGACAGCAGTTTATCGTGAGGGCTCTTAATGAGGGCTAAGGCGCTGCTTGCAGCAGTCACTGTTCTGTAGCTGTTTACACAAGTGATCTGTAGTGATCTGCTGGGTCAAGCAATCAAACACTACAACAATTAGTGTTCGACCTTGTGGTTACAGGTTTGAATCCTGGCGGGTTCACTCAGCCCTTCATCCTGCCAAGGGCTACAAAAGGAGTACCATGAGTTGGGTAACCCTATACATCTGTTTTTTGTCTGTAGCATCAAGATAATCCTCTCTGAATGCACCATACACGAGTTATGTTTGTTATTTGTAATGTTAGTTAAAGGCAGGAATTTGTGGGGACGGCTGGAGCAAGAAGGGATAGCATCAGTGTAATGAGAATAAATCCCATTTTTGTATGGTCACTTCATCATCGTAGTCCTAAATTAGTTAATATATGAAATTGTAATACTTGCCCAGTCTAAAATGACACGTAGCAAAATGTCTACCACTTAAGATTGTATTGGTACTTAAGATCCTGAACATGAACAGCTACACATATGCTTTCAGATGTTACACGACATTCAACTTTAAAGGTGCTCTGGACCCAGTAGGCTCCACCATTTCAGAAATTCCCATTTTAGCCTTCGTCCAAAGTGCTGCTATTAGGTGACCTTCGAGTAAGGGGCAAAGGAGCTCCTGCCAATTTGCACACCTTACTGACGGTTTGATAGCTCTACCTATTCAAGGTAGAGATGGCTGAATTAAGGCGCTTGTGACTTTGACCAGAGTTTACAAAGTAGGAGATTGTCAGAAAGCTGCTTTAGTCTTACATATTTTAAAACCTTCCTACTCACTGCTATGGTCTGCAGGACCACCACCTTTTCAGAGGAGGAAACTCTAGTTCTTTATCGACATGAACATCGTAAATTACCTTGTGCACAAAGGACTGATTTTAATTTTCCCAAAAATTAGAACATGGGGGGGGGGAGGCTCTGTGAGAAGAAAAACTCTCACCCCCGACCCCCCTGCAAACATCAGACCAAAGTAAGCTGGACTTTGAGATGTAGACACTTCAAAGCAATTTGATCCAAAGGCTTAAAAGAACGATCCTAAAACATTTGGAAGACTATAAGCCCCCTCAAATTTAGTTTAACCAAGTGAAAAAGAGTTTAGAGAGTAAGGGCACAGTAGCAAAATTATATGTGCTTAAGGGGGGGGCGTGGAGAGTAACCAGGCTTGATGAGAATCCATCCTACAGAAAGTCTTACCTGAAGATGTTTTGAAAGGTCTTGGATCCAAAGAGCATCTCCCACATCAAAATTGAAAGCCGATATCAGTTGTTTGCTTTCAAATTTACAGGGTGACAAGAACCCTGAACCTCAATAGCTGCTGAAAGGCAGACCTAAACCTCACAAGACATTCCTTCTCAACAGCTATGCCAACAATAACATCCTTCTCAGAAACGCATAAGGTAGGATTCTCCAGGGCAAACTATTTTGAGCCAGTTGAAGATGTAATCGAAGGACAGGTAGGGGTCTCAATAATGGGGGTCCACCCATTGCTACTCCACCGAAAGACTACGAGAAGCACAACAAGACTACGAGAAGCAAAACAAGAAACTCTCCTGATATTTATCATTTGTCATAGATGAACAATAAACTTTATTGAAGCTAATGTGAACAGGATGCCCATATGCCCATATCTCCCAGGCCACTATGTTTTGGAACTGTATAAAAATCCTCCTGTAGTCTGAGCATGGGAATATTCTGCTCTGCTCAGCCTGTTCCTAGGTTTAACAGTTAAAAAAAAAGGAAGATGAGATCGATTTCATAGATGGCAGCTGGGATACACAGAACCACAGTTTATCAGCAAGGCTCTTCAGATAAATAGATGGACTGCGCCTAAGGGTTGATAATATAATTTTGTATTGTTCAGGACATCATATTCCCTGCAAAAGGGGAGGGATGTTTGTTGCTCTGAAAGATGTGAACCTTTCTTTCCATTTAGAAGATCTGATGGTTTCCTATGGATACCAGCAGCTCTCGGGTGACCAGGAATCTGGAGTTGCCCCATGTCCTTGATCTTGACATACATGGTGTTAAATGACGGTTTTGCAGGTTCTAGGCTCCTCACCTTTTACAAATTGATCAAACACAATGGTAGCTGCAAGTGGAGCCAAAACATAACTTGAATAATTTGGCAGTCCCTGATTCTGAAATCTAAAGAGATGGGAGATGAGGATCTAGGGATCTAATGTAGCACTGGTTGATAATTCGGTCCGATGAAGCCAATGACGAGCTGGATCTAAGAACTGTGGCAAAGGTACATTAAGCAAACTGGGAAACCGTGGAGACCAGGAGAACTCCCCTGCTATGCAGTGTATTTGGATGGGTTAGGTTGGGCGGTTGGAGCTTAATGGCACTGTGGATCTCTGCGCTAGAGTATGCACATTAGTTTATCAATGAATAGTGTATATTTGTCTGCTGTTGTAGTTCCTGCTCCCTGAGCATGGGGTTCCAAAGGGACAGAGCTCCTGCAGTCCCAGTTTTGGGAAATGTATGTTTTTTGTTTTGTTTTTGGGGTTGGAACCCTGTTGTACAGTGGCGCAGGATCTTGGGTTAACCTGTCTCAATTTAGAGTACTCAAAGTTCCGTCTTTAATGATAGGTGACACCATTTTGTGCTTTGAGATAAGATGTATTTATTCTACCAGATGGTCATTCACACGTTAGCCATAAATATTTGTTACATATGTGACGTGCATCTCAGCGTACATTTCTCGGACTTATGTCAATGCTAACTAGGTGATCACTGTGACAAAAGTGCTCCACTTGCCCCGCCGGGCATGGAAGCTGCTCATCAAGACCCATAACTTGTTATTTAAGAGATCCATTTCAAACCGGGTTCTTCCCGAGTCTACGGACTACAACAAACTTACTGACCCTAACAACCATTCTAACCAACGCAGTGCAAAGGAAACCACTGATTTATGCAGCTTTTATTGATTTTCGCACAGCATTTGACTCTGTGCCTATGGAGATACGGTTTGATAAGGCCAATTACCCTTGGCATATTTTGAAATGGATCATTGAATTTCATACAAACACAAGCATCCAAATATGGTTGAATCAAGCAGGCCTCTTGTCTAGCCCTATAAATACTGCTCGTGGTCTAAAGCAAGGCTGTCTGGTGGCATCTGCTCTTTAATTTCTTTATTGCAGACATATCCACCCACTTTAAACATCTTACTTCTGACTCCCCTATATTAAAGGCTTCCGTGATTAAGTGGTTGCTTTATGCTGATGATATGATTCTCTTATCAAAAACGCCAAAGGGACTGAGTTATGTTAAAGACTTTAGAACAATACTCAAAAGTCAATTGTATCACAATAAATACTACTAAAACCCAGGTAATTCAATTTAGACCAATAAAAACGCAGCGACTTAATTACAAAAGACTGCAATACAAACAGTTACACACTATATTTATTTAGGGGTGATGATAAACAATCATCCCAATGATAAGTCATATGACGAACATATAAAAAACAAGCTAACTCTAGCCATTTCTCAGACTAAATTAATAGAGCACATGTATTGTAATTTTTCGATTATGCCCCTTATAATTTAAGATTAAGTCATACCAGTGCTCCTCTATGGGGCCGAAACTAAGATGGGGAAATCTCCAGACTACTGGACTAGAAAGTCTATACTGGGAAAAAACCTTGCGTCTTCTCATGTCTGAGCCCATTGCAATAATTTGATATGAATTGGGGCTTATATCGCTAAAAGCCATGTATAACTGGAAATTGTGTGCATTATACAGGAAAATCATCATAAATGAGAGTGACAATGGATTGTTTCACATATTGTCTGCATATATGGTAACCTCTGATGGCAAATTTCCCAAAGCATGGCGAGCCGAAGCACAAACAATTATGAGTAATGCTGACATATCTATTACCCTATTGATAAACCCTGATAAGGCTAAATCAAAAAGATGGGACTATGACTGGATATGTACAAGTGAATGCTGTTTGTTGTACAAAAAAGTATACACTGCACCGACTAATAAAAAAAACGTGGGGAAATAGCGTCATACCTATTAGTCGCCCAATCATCAGCAGCGTGCCAATTCTTTGCGCTTTAGGCTCAATGTATGGACAACGAAAGTATTATTGAGATGGAAAATAATAATGTTAAGTGAATTTATGTGCAGATACTGCAAAATGGAAAAAAACTTTATTTCACCTGGTAACTACTTGTGAAACTTTGAGCTCCAAGAGAATTGGGTCCTTCAAACACGTTTTTGTTAATTATAGAGATGTCTGCACAGGACCTCTGGAACCATCTATTTCATGCCACTAACAAATCAATTATGTATGCAGTTGTAATGTATTTAACAAACCTAGATCTGCAAAACGAGTCAGAGAAGGAAACCAACTAAGACAGAATGATATAACCGTGTAGAACGTTGATGTGTCTTGTGAATTATGGGTTTCCTTGTACATTAGGTTCTATTACATTCACAATGTGTCGAGATTAATTGTTGTTTTTACTTTAGATGCATGTTAAGTATTTGGTTTAATGTTTATTTATGTGAATCAGATTTTTAAGTTTTGTGATTTTGATGATTTGTATATGTTGGTTCCAAAAGGATTTTATATATAAAAAAAATGAAAGGTTGATATTTTATCAACTAAAACAACCTAAAATAAAAAAAAGAAACACTTGTCAGACGTTAGCATTTTAGGTTGGACAGAGAAGGGTGAAGGAAAAAGGTGGACATGGGGAAAGAGAACCTTGGAGCCAGAATGCTTTAGGAGATGGAGGAAGAAAAGGTGACTGGTGGAGCTTGGTGACTAAGAAAGCAACCACATGCCATCGGGAGTCCCCTATGCTGTGTGTGCAGACTTCGCCACGCATGCGCCACCTCGAGACACTCACTTCGCCTTGACTAAGGATCTGAGTGCCACCCTTCGGCTGGAGATAGTTGGCACTCCCCGCATGACACATCAGACGGCATACAAAAAAGATATGCGGTCACGTCAGCACTTGATGCAATATTGACGCCATCACACACCATGTGACCCTGACGTGATCTCTTCTCGCTTTCAATCCAGCAATCTGCTGACAGGTCTTTATCTGTATCTATTTGAACACATGACGTCCTCCATTTCGGATCGTTGCCCATTGCCCGAAGGTGCCCTCTTCTCACTAGTGATGGCGTTTTGAACTGTGATCGACCAACACTAACCCACCCATGTGCCTACAAGGATCACAAGTCCTGATGAAAGTTTAGAATTGTTCTATGAACTTTGCTATTTGATGACCTTTCTTTAGAACTAAAGTGTCCGAACTCGAAACAACGAATACAGTGTCGACAAGCTTTGATATGTGCTATGTATTAATGTACAGCTCATTATACCGAGCACTGTGGTTGAAATCTGAATCAAATTTCATATAATGATGTTTATTTTCTTTTATTTACTTGTCTACAATCAAAAGAAAAATTTGGTTTTTACAAGAGATCACATCCCATATCTCGGGTGTGAATAGATCATCAGAACTGTTAAATTGCAGAACAGATAGGATCAAAAGAAGGATAAAGAAGAAGACAGTGCAGCATGAAGAGAGATGAGATGTAAAACTGCATCGTGGAGATTTTGTTAAATGGGACCGAGTGCAGACCCACTCTCTGGTGCTCGCTTAAGAGCCGCCTCCCAAATGTTTACAGCCGCGGTTGCCCATTTAGTTTTTTCGCCTGCCACCAGTCTACACCACCATGTATCTTCTTCTCTGAGTGACGCGTCATGCATTAATGGTAGCAAAAAAGCTTCACGCAAATATGCTGTTTTTGCACAGTTTAAAAGTAGGTGCTTTACAGTTTCCTCCTCTTGAGTCTCTGGGCATAGTCTGCATGTTTTTATGGTGGATTTTGACCGGATGGCTTTGATTTCCTCAGTTAGCATGAGATTAAGCCTCAATTTCATGAAGTTCTTCTGTAGCCTTTTGTCAGGGAATTGTATACAGTAATTCAAAGGTCTGTTCAGCTTGTTAGTAGTTGGCGGCAAGTGAGCAAGTAATTTATTTGCCGTCGCTGCCTCGCATGTTTGAATCCAGTCCTCCTGGGCTATTTTTCTCTTTAGCTTGGCAGGATTGTGGATTAGGTCTTCTGATGTACAAGCCAAATCAGCCTGATGTACAAGCCAAATCAGCCAGATTTCCCTGTAATTCTTGCTCCCATTTCTTCAGAGCGATGCAATGGCCTTGGGTAAGTTCCTTCTGAATTGCTTTGAATAAAGGTAAAGCATCTGGAGAAATGATTTTACACAGAAGTCTCATTTGGCTTTGCTTGACTGACGCTTTCATCGATAGGAGGCCCAATTCATGCCTGATAGCTGAGATAGATGTTGATTTTGGAAGGCCCAGTACTGCTTTTCACAAAAAGCCCTCCAATTTCGGCCATATCGAGTCTTGGATGTTTAGTGCTGCATCCATTGCGTAGATCATTGATGGGACCACCTTTTGTTTATAGAATTGTATCGCTGGTAGGAGGGAAAATTTTCCGTATTTCCGATCAACAAGTTTGGTCTGTTTGGTTAATTTTATTTTCAGCCACAAGGCCAAATGTGTGGCTTTTTCTGACCGCGTTGCGTCGAACATTATCCCTGTATTTTATACTAGCAACTGTTTCAATCTTCTTGTTGTTCAGGAATAATGATGTTTATGTAATGTTTTTTATGTTGTCACTTTGACAATCTTTTTATAATAAAATTGTGTGCCTCACTAGTGTGATCTTATTATGTTAAACTAGGTTTCAGAACTGTGTCAACCCCTGCCCAGCGCCACAAGGGAGAGGTAGCCTTGACTCACTTCGCTTTGTGTAATACTCCTAAAATTGGAAAGGTCTTGCACCAGCAAAGGGATCGTGACCAAGATAATAGAGTTGGGTCTCACACAGTTGGTTCTTTTCTTTTAAAGGCTTTCTGTCTATTTTAAAGCAAGCGCAGTCAGTAAATTCATAATCTTTCAATGAAGGACGAACCAAGAAATGATTGTCCAAATATTGGATAAAGATGGACCCTCTTTGAAGAATACCGATTGGGTAAACAAGTGAAACCATAGCGGGGTTTGATATGGATTGGGAGCTATTTAGCTCCTGCAAATAGACCAGGGGAACCTGACACCAGCAGCAACATTTGGCTCCTGAGGCAAACTGGTGCCATACAGGCATACACATGTGACCTTAACTTTCTGTATCTGGAGAAAGTGTATAAATAACCACTACAGCCAACTAGAAGACATTTAAAGCACAATGACTTGTATATCATTGAGAGAAAGGTCATCTCATGCAAAAGATTGATTTTAGTCCCGCTATCTACTGGTTTTCTAGGGGGCTACTAGATAATGGTCAATACACAGGAGCTAGTTTTAGCTCCTGCTTATGAAATCATACTTTTGACCCCCTGAATACCGCAAGGATTTAGAATTAAAGGTGAAAAGTTACTGACTTTCCAGATGTACAGATATAGAAAAGAAACATATGGATCCACTTCTGTAAAGTGTGTTGCAGTAGCAGGAATGAAATGTAGAATGGTTACATGATTGGGAACATGGAAAGACGGCCAACTGTTTCTGTCCCAGGTTTTTAGACTGGCAAAATAGGAATATTACTGGGGATATTACATAGCTGGTCCATGGATCTGGTGGAAAAATCTGTTAAACATATTTTCTGTTAGTGACACCACGGTCTGGTGCACTGTGGTGTCACTAACAGAAAAATGTTTTTCCACCAGATCCATGGAAAAGCTATGGGCTCCGCAGTGACTACCACACTAGCCGATTTGTATGTACAGGTCCTATAAAGAAGTACAATTTTGACAAACGACAATCCTTTCAGAGACTGCATTAAACTGTGGCGATACATCAATGATGTCCTGGTCATCTGGAGCGAAGATGTATACAGTTTTGAGAAATTCTTTTGAGTGGTTGAACAATCAAAACCCATTTCTCAAATGCACTTCGTCATAACAAATCTGAAACACATTTTTTATACCTCACAATTGTGGCAGATCTAGTTGAGAAAGTACTCCAGGTGAAACCATTCCACACATAAAACACACACTTCTTTTGTTTTCTAATTTTCATACCAGGGAGCACCTCCCATTCAGGCAATGTTTGCGCTTAAGGCGCAATAGCACCACACGCAAAGTGTTTGAAGCTCTCAGTCTGAGCTCAAAACTAGTACATGGAGGCTACCGTAAAATAATTGTCAGGAGAGCACGTGAAAGGGCCTCGAACAATAACCGAGAAGCACTCCTTGAATATAAGTGGAGGGATGATAAAAACGATGACATCATGTTCGTCAGTACTTTGAACCCTTTGTCTAATAAGATCATCAAAATCATTCGAAAAAACTTCCATAGTTGTGCGGATGAAAGAGCTGCGTGAACCAACCTCGCTGTGCCTACAGAAGAGGCAAATATTTGAGAGTTAATTACCAGAAAAGGCATATATGGACAAGCAGAAAACCAAATTACCATCATTGAACAATGAGGTATGACTAGATCTATGGGCAACAGCCAATGTGGAATTTGCAGTTGTTGTGCACAGACTAAGAGAACCCGAGAAGTGAATATTGGTCTAGTGAGACCTTGGCAACAGAGTCCTAACAATTTGTAATACGACTATTGTCATAGGAAAGACAGAATATCAAATCAAGACTTGTATTGGTGAACATAAAAGTTGTGTAGGAACAAAAGTGCTAACTGCCCCTTTAGTGGGATGTTTTGTGGCCTCCGAACACCATTGTGAAGAATTTTTCTAACTACAAGCCATTAAACTGGTTTGAATGTGTGTGTAGAGTGGCGTGGCACAAAGTGCCCTCTTGATATAACGGAATGCCTGGTGTTTTGTAACCGTAGTTTTCAATTTTCCAAAATACAATGTGAACTTTAGTGTCGACAATATGTATGCTCCCATAGATATCCCGTCTGTGTGCATGAGATGATGTATATCATACCATACTTGTTAAAGTATAAATTTGGGGCAAACTAGGTCAAGATTGTTGCTGGATATAGCGGACCACTAGCTACTAAACATATCGTTGACTATATGTCAGAATATCACACAAGCAGCCTTCAATGTTTTTATTTTTAACACTTGTAGCTGCTGTGATTTGTAAGTTTGGCAGTTGTAGAGAACTGAGCATGCATATGGATGACTCAATGTATCGGGTAAGATATTGCTATATATTCTAAGCAATGGCTGAGCATGACACGACGTGTTGCAATAGTCTTCTTCACTACTCTCATTTCAGTGATGGGCTTTTTGAACTTTGCCATTTGTAGATATTGTTGGTCAAACTACTCATTCACTGAAAGGTGTTTGGTGTTCCTATAATCGTCTACAGAATATATATTGGAAGCTTAGTTGTTGCATCACTAGTTGAATTTACCAATACAGATTTTCTACTTTAGGTTTAGGAATCCTAGGACTTATCAGTCATGCCATATGGATGGAATCATCTGAATCTAGTTGTATAATCCCTTGTTTTGATGTTCATATCATTTTTCTGCTGTAATTGTTCTATAAGACCCCAGAAGAAATTCCTGTAACATTCAACTTACACCTATGGAACGAAACTGTTGGGCTAGGTGAGCTACAATATAGTAGCCAAAACAATTTATGCACGTGGTAAGATATAGCTACATTCAAGTAGCTTAATGATGAGTGTTGATAATTGAATCAGTTCCTGGATTTAAAGGGGATGTCCAGATGTATATGTTTCACAATGATGATTGGTGGGAGTGTTTTTGGAAGAAATTGCGGGTTTAAGTGGAACTGTTTTGTAATGTTTTTTTCATCCAGTCGTTTTATGAGGTGCACAAGATACTTTAATGTTTTTATTGAAGCCTTATGTTTTTATATCAATACTTGTGAGATGTTTGATACATGTGTATATGAAGATAGGACTTGATTCTCCTGTTTGAAAGTGTAATTAGCAAATATGCCTCCTATAGAGGATAGGTAATACTTGAACTCTTAACGGCTATTTAGTATCCATTATTACGATCCACACCTGCTGCTAACATTACGAGAGAGGATCTGTGCATGTTGTGTTTAGTGGTCTTTACCAGGGGTGACCCTCTATAAATACCCTGGTGTCTCTGGAAAGTTGTGTGTGCATCTCCAATATACTCGGTTTCTTGTTTGTTGGCACTTTTGTGTTGATTCCAAGATCGTGGTATCTGCATTGTTTATGGATCTACAGGTCCACCTATGTTCCTTTTCAATCCCGCCACCACTTGGCTTTTGTCCATGAGTACGTCTCGTGTCTGTCTTAGTTTTTCTCCATTTCTTGATGCCGTCAGAATCTTCCCTCTGGTTCCTTATACGACGCCCCGTGTCCTTTCCCTCCTCAGTACATGCTTGCGGTTAAACTCTTATCTTGCAGGTGTTCTCTTTCCACAGTCTCCACCTCTTTCCTTTATTACTCTGCTGTGGGCCTTCCCTGGTGCAATGTCAGCCCTTTTCTTTGTTTTGGGCTCTGTATTCCTCCAGGTAGGTTTCTCCTCGTCTCAGTATAATGTTGTCTTTCCTTTAGGGATAACTTGCATTTCCTGGTTACAATGACACATCTTGGTATGTTGTTCATACTTTTCTTCGCTGGATGTTTTTAGAAGTGTATTGTTAGTAGTATTCTTGAGTTTCTCACAAGAATGGGAGCCTGTCTCCCGTGGAGGTCCTAATTGTCTCTAACCGTAGGAAGGGTATTGCAGGGTCAGCTCACCTCTCTAGCCTCATGGGGAAAGGCTCCCCAATGGGGAGAAGTGACGGATCTTTGTGATTTGTCACACATGACTCAAACCTTCTTGAGGTTTCATTTGTTAGGGGTACTCCTTGCAGAGCCGGAAAACCTTTTCTTTTTTGAGGGGACAGCCAAAATTGCTAATTCTGCTTTCTCTTCTTTAACTACTCCAGGTGTTGCCATGGGCAAATTGCAGAACTCTGGTCTTGGAATGCTTTTTAATGGTTTCTGCGTACCAGTCGAAGAAGAATCCTACTGTTTTTTGTGAACCCTTGATCCTAAAACCTCTACAGTTCCTATAAAGTTAACAATCCTATTGAGATCAAGTGTACCTTCCTCTGGACAGTTATTTGTGATGTCACTACATCTGAAATACTGGCAGTAGTCCAAATATGTGCCAGACTTGGGCAAATAATGTGTGTACATAAAATAAGCTGGACTCTCAGGTGGAAGTGGTACCTACTTTCTCCAGCATGGGGCATGGATTCACATGCTCATGAATATTCCCAATAGTCAGGCTGGGAATCCTCAGTAAAAAGAAAAACAGTTTCAGTTTTGTTTTTAAAATGTCTTTCTCATATAAACCAATCACTGAGCTCTGGGTCATACTGCCCCCAGCCAATTATTGCCCCCTATCTAAGCCCCTCCTCTGGCAGCCATTTTAAGATTTTTACTGCATGCTCAAGTGTTGGGAGTCCTCATGGTTTGCTTTTGGAGCTTTTCTGCGTTTTTTCGCTTTTTGGATAGGAAAACTATTTTTGGTCAATCAAGCTTGTGTGCTACATGGATTTTCCAATTAACAGTGACACTTTGTTCGTCATTTTACATGCCCCTCAAGTGCAGAAATTGTCAGGAGTTTGTCTTGGAAGCTACCAGAAGTTTCTTCAGGCCTACACCGCATGGATCTTTTCAGATGAGAAGGACAGCGCTTCCCTCTTCAAGCTGTGCTCCAGCTGCAGTTTGCGGAATGTGTTCACGGATGACCTGCATTTCCAGTACTTGTATAGCCTGCACCCGACGCATAAAGAAGATGGTGAAGCCACGGCCGGTCTCACGAAGCACACACTTAAGGATCGGCACGTCTGGTTGGTGACGTGGCTCAAGGACATTGCCTCCACCCCAGGTGATTGACGGGAACATGCCTCTTCCGGATCCAGCCAACCTGAGCGGGCTTCTAAGTCTTTTGAGGGCGCTCCATTAGTGGGGGCCCAACAAAAGGCCAAGTCCGCTTCCATCGGGGTCGCCACTCCTGCGGGTCCCGTTACGGTCAGGGCGGGTTCATCATCTTATTAGGCATCGATCTCCAGCCACCGCTCTTCCTCTTTGTCAAAAAGGAAGTCAGCTACCCCGGGAAGCTGCGGGAGACGCCGGAGAAGCCCGAGCAGGAAAAGGTGTCACGGCCAAGCAGGGCGAAAGGTCTGACCTGTCCCTGAAGACCCAGGTGCTCCAGGCAAAATGGTCCTCTATCGAGTTGGTGGTGGCCTCTCTTTCGAAGGCAAAAGGGGCTGACCTGGTCCAGGGTACCCCGACAGCAGCCAGAGTGGCTCTTCCTCCCAGGAGGGAGGCTTCGACCAACCCGGTTGATAAGACTCTGGAGAAGAGGATGCCGGACCTCTGCCCGAGACAGTCTCGACTGCCCCCAACCCCCCCCCCCCCCCCCCCCCCCCCCCCCCCAACCCATCCACCACCAACCACCCTTCAGAACCCAAAGAAAGGGGGGACGGCAGAGAAGAACTCCAAGGAATGGACATTTTGTTGTCCGGCGAGGAGATGGTTTGCGTCCACACAATTCAGGGTGATCACAATGAGGAAAATATTGAGATGACTCCCGCCGGAGGCAGCAATGATGACACCATCCACATGGATGATGACTTGGGCGGTGGGACCAGTAACACCTGCCACGCCACCCCAAACCCCTTGGTACCTCCTAGAGACCTTTCGCAGGGCATCCTCTCAACCCTCCACATGCTGGTATCGGAGATTCAGAGGAGGATGCCGACAGCGGCACCCCTGCCAATGACCCCATTGACTCCGGGGGAGCCTCTGGTGAAGAGGAGGAGACATCCTACACCTTCATTCCAACCGTTGCTGCCCTTCTAGGGGGGTGGGCTCAGACACAGCGACGACTGACGGATGATGATGGCGGGATGGGGAACACCCTGTCTCCACAACCAAGAGCTTTTCCACTGGACAAAGTGGAATCCTTTCATTCCATGATCGCCCCTGCATCAGATTTTTCAGCTTACCCCTGAGGAGAAGGAGGGCTTCCTGTATCAGCGCAGGGAGGCAAAGAGAAGACCATCCTGTCGGTCCCGCTCTTGGATGATGTTTGGGATGAGGGGCTGGCACTGCTGAGGAACCCCACCTAGGGTGGCGGAGTCTGCACCCAAGTGTCAACGATCTCAACCATCGCCGGACTGTCATGTTGGCCGCCGCCAGGAAGAAATTGTCGCATTCGGGGTGATCTTCATCCACACCCATGGACAATGAGGGGAAGAAATTGGATTCCATGGATAGAAAGGTCATCTACTGTGCGGCAAACACAGTCAAGGCGGCCAACGCCTTAGCGATTGTGGCCAGATACGACCAGGAGCTTTGGTATAAGATGGCTCCACTCCTGGATTTCCTCCCTGATGGAAAAACTGGTTGAGGCTTTGGAGATCCTCCAGGAAGGCGAGGTGGCGTCGGACCACGCCATCACAGTGGCCCTGGACATTGCGGACACAGGGTTCCGCCAGATGAGGAAACGGGGTTTGTCTTTGCCGTTGTGGCTGGCTCAAGTCACCAACTTTCGACAGGAGGTCCAGACGAGGGTCCTGGACATGCCGTTCGATAGGGACAACTTGTTCGGGAAGGCAGTTGATGAATCCCTAACAATATGGGGTTTTGGACTAGTGGACAGAGGATGAAAGGACACACGACTATTTTTTTTTTTTTTTTTTTTTTTTTTTTTTTTTTTTTTAACTTGGTTTGTATTTCCAAATATTTTATTCCCAAAAACTTCTTGTTTAATCTTGTTTATAAAAAAAAACATAATATACTCTAGCTCATTCTCTCACACTCATTCATACTCCTTTTCTTAAACTGAGTCAAAAATTGGTTTAAACACATCAGGTAACAGTCATAAATCTGTTACTTTTCTAATCATTAAAGGTCCCTCTATTGGTTCGAGGTGACCAGTCTGTATGCGGTTGTTCCCACAGATTTGACCCGTGTTTCAGTTGCTCTAGTCGAGCATCATCAATAGTGCTCTCTTGATATCGCAACCTTCTTCAGGACAAAACAACCAATTTTCTTGCATGCATATCGGGTTGAGCCACACAGTCTATAATAATAAAATACATAAAGACTATATCAGTGCTTTGTACTCCTGTCATCCTCGTTTTAGTTATTTATTTTCATATTAATATAATGTACTGAGTTGACCCATGGGTGGTACTCAGTCTAACTCGCCTCCGAAACTCCTGGCAGAGGTAGTAAGTAGGTGGTAGTTAAATCCGACACATGTTCAATAGACTGAGGGTTACTGTCCTCTTCCCTGTCGGGTAAAAAGCAAACTATCACCCAACTCCTGTTAACATCATTCTTGATCGCAGAATATGCAGAGAAAATGTCAAACCAAGAATAGCGCAATGTTTACATTGGTCCCAAAAGGAGAAGGAGAAAGACAGATGGATGTCTGACTTACTCAAAGACAGGAATGACCCCCTCTCGCACTCCTGGTGTATTTTCTTGTGTGCTGTGGTATCAGTTTCTTAATCTCAGTCGGAGGGTATGGGTATGTAACTCCTCATCTGTCTTCCTTATTTTTAACTCCACAAGGTTTTTTTTTCAGTATTGATCTATACCATACAAGTTTTATTTATTATCAGAGTTGGCACTATTAGCCCACATTGGCTCTATTAGATGCTTCAGTGCTCACATACGCAGCGCAGGACCTCTCCTTCTATTTCAAAATAGATGAAGTAACTACTTATTACATCCGCCTATGTTTGGAAGTGCCTAATCTAATTGTTTAGCAGCGTATCTTCCCAACTCTTTAGTTCGTTCGCTACATATACCTTACTTGTAGGTTATAATTTTAAATTAATGCGGTATATTTCTTCAAGGTGTTTTATATTGTCACACATAATAGCATTTCTAAATATGGGCATTTTCTGTGCGTTCTCGGCTGCTTATCATTCCGGTGGACTCTTAAAGTCTGCAAAAAATGTTGCCTACTTATTTGGGCTCGCGTGGGCTACTAATGATACAGCGAGTCATAGCAGTAATATTCTTAAGCTTACCTGTATTCTTGTGGACATAGCCCCTCAGTAAGGATCCGTACGGCGTCTGAGCAATGCACTGTTCGCATACTCATGACGTTGTATATTTGGGATGCGAGTTCATGGATACAAAAAGAGGAACTGGATCCTCCTCCATAATGCCTGTCAGGCGGCAAGACAAAGCCGCAGTTGAATTCAATATAGAAAAGTGAAACCATCACATGTGTTACACCGCAATTGGTAATAATTGTTTATATCTAGAGTATAAACGTATCTTCTGTCTGAGGTTTGCACTACACTCGACAATTACGTTAATGCACCGTATCTATTATAGCTCCCATCAATTTGGATGGTTATGCTTCACCTCTGTGTAATGAATTAGACATGTGCATATTGTAAGCTTACTGATTAGAATCACAGTCCATCATCTTGGTCTCATCTTGATGTTTATGATCTTGTTCGGCATACATAGACTTTATTTTACAAGGAAACGCTATTTTAGGGTTTCCAGCAGACATAAGGTATCTTTTTTTTAAAAATCTTTTTATAGTCTTTATTTTACAGAAAGTGCAATTTTAAGATTTCCAACAGACGATGAATCCCTCAAGTTCATCAGGACGGACACAGAGACAGCCTGGTCTTTGGGCACGCTGCAGCAACATTGGTCGTTCTTTCGTTCCTCAGGTCTTTGAAGGGTTTCAGCAGGGGCTCATCCTCTTACCGCCAACCCTCCCCCTTGCTCCTCAACCGAGGAAGCCTACGGGGGTCCCTCTAAGGCCTTCGGAGGTGGCAGGTGTCGCCAAGGAGGCACTTTGACGTACAAGCAAGATTGAACCGGCCAGGACGGCCGGCCCCCACACATGCAGCCCGGTGGGAGGCCGGCTGGGGCCCACACCCGTGCAGCCCGGTGGGAGGCCGGCTGGTGAACTTTGGCAGCGTGTGGGAGGTGCTGGATGTTCTCACCCATGGACACACCTTGGAATTTCAACGAAAGTGTCCACGAATACCACCGGTGGCCAGGCAAGAACACATCCCTCAGCTGCTGCTGCAGGAGGTCTGGGTCATGTTAAGAAAAGGGGCGATAGACCTGGTCCCGCAGTGTCTCTGGGGCTCCTGAGGTTACTCAAGATACTTTCTCGTAAGAAAGACCGGGAGCTGGGATGGAGGCCCATTCTCGACTTACAACTCAAGTACAGCAGGGGGACACCAGATCCCCCCCCCCCCGGCGCTCTCCAAAGAGGCGGAGTTGTGGTACTGGGCCGTCACACTGCGGCTGTTCCTCATTCCGTTTCACCTGGCAGGAGTAAAGAACACCATTGCCGACTCTCAGCAGGGAGCTGCTCTCTTGCCACGAGTGGGAGCTACGGCAGGATCAAGTTGACCACCTTTTCCTCAAATGGGGCAGTCCCCAGATCGATCTGTTTGCGATGAACACCAAGTGCCGGAGGTTCGCCAGCAGGTTTCCCCAGCTGGGGAGTATGGGGGATTCTCCTTCCCTTGGGAAAGCCTGTTTTTATAGGCGTTCCTTCCATTGCCGCTACTACTTAGAGTCATCAGTCAACTCAGACAGTACCGGTGCAGGATGATCCTCGTTGCACCGGCGTGGCTGAGGCAGATCTAGTATCCGGACCTTCTCAGTATGTCCGCGTCCCCTCCAGTCAAGCTGCCAGTGGTTGCGGATCTTCTTGCCAGGGAAGGAGGAGCAATTCTGCACCACGACCCAGGATCGATGGTTATGAGCTCCCGGCAGACTGCAGGGAGGTCCTTGCCAAGGCCAGGGTGTTGTCGACTTAAAGTGCTATGGACACAAATGGGAGCAGTCCAGAGTCGGCCAAGCAGTGCTGCTCAACCTGTTCGCTTGAAGGTGAGACTGGTGAGGAGGTAAGAGATTGCTTCTGTTGAGCATTGCCACCTCCCGTGGCTGTGTATGTATGTACTTCTATGTATACTTTATTCATGAGCATGTGAAGCCATGCCAGACCCCATGCTGGAGAAGAAACCAGTTACTTACCTGGAACTGTTCTCCAGCATGGATCTGGCATGGATTCACAAGCAAACCCTCCCACCTGCCCCTCTGCGGTTCTCCTCTTGTTCCTACTGCCACTTTACGTGCTACCAAATCTGAAGATGGCTGCCAGAGGAGGGGCTTAGGTAGAGGGCAGTCATTGGCTGGGGGCAGTATGACCCAGAGCTCAGTGATTGGTTTATAGGAGAAAGACCGTTTAGAAACTAAACTGAAATTGTTTTTTCTTTTACCAAGGATTACCAGCCTGACGGGAAATATTCATGAACCTGTGAATCCATGCCAGACCCATGCTGGAGAAAACAGTTACAGGTAAGTAACTTGTTACTTATTCTACCTGATCCCATTTTCACCAGTGTAGACTAGGTTTAACTTTTTAAGGAAGTGTGTTGCTCTTTTCACAATGCTGCGCTATAGTGCAGAAGCACTGCAACACCCAACACTGCTCATGACTTTATCGCTCAGCGACCGCTTCACATAGCAGCCCTGAGATGCAGTTCATCCCAATTATCAGCTTTCCAATAGCCAGTTACCATGCCCCAAGCAGTAGCACAGCCTATTCCCCCATTACTTCAATAACTGTGAGGGTCCTGGATAGGGAAAGATGTGGAACACACCAGCCCACCCCCCCTTCCCCTCCCCCCAGCCCCAACACGGATAGGAAGAACAGAAACAAAAGCCAAACTTTCTGAAACAGTTGGTATATGGTTGGTGGTGGATGGACAGACCAACTCACTTGCACACTGTCACCTTTTGGCATCCATACAGTATTTTCCACTATGGATCCTGTACAACACCTTTCTACCGGTTACCTTTTTTGGCACTCTCGGGACTTAAGCAAGGCTGGCATGAAGTTGTGCACAGACCTTTTCTTTTACATTAATTCATAATAGAATACTGACTCCCTACGCTTGTGGTGTTTTTTTTTATTTTGTATTTACTTGTTAAACATCGTGCATGGGGTCAAGTGCTTTTACCATCTAGAGCTGTCTGTCCACTGAACAAACCGGGTTTTTAAGAGCATTCTAGATCCGGAATAATAGTTGCCAGCGACAAACGCTATAAACCAGAACAAATAAAGAATATTTACAGAACCATCTTCTGAACAAAAGCGGTTCTTTCTGTAGTTGGCAAAAAGCCCCCCTGACCTCGGCGAGATCCCAATTAACAAGTGTCTTACCGTCTTCACTGGTTCCGCAGCGTCCGTGGGTTGTCTGGGGCGTGCTCTCAGCCAGTGGATCTGATGAGATTTGTTGTAGAAGTCAAACTCGAGCCTCGAAACTTGGTGGTTTGTTCCTTTTAATTATTTTAATAACAGCGCTGCATGGTGACCAAAGAAACTTGACGGCATTGGGGAGGATTTTACCCGTTCCAGTTAGTGCAATAGACCTCTGAGGGGCCAGGTAATCATTGGTCCTCCAACATGTGTATCATTATTCGATTAAAGCATACTCTCCTATCACTAGTCATTAGACAAAGTTTCCTCCTGAAAAGGCAAGCGAGGTTACATAAACGTGTGCTGCAGCTAGCTAGTGTGCAAGCAAAATGGGACATGTTTCGAGTCTCCATTCAGATGGCGAACATATGATTCATAATTGAGTCTCTGCAGGCCAGTGCAGACTCCAGGTTAAGTTCTCTTAAATCGGTGTTTTCACATTTTTCATATGAATTCACTTAGTTGCATTTCAGTCTATTCTTTTACACCTTTGGAAACTACCACTGCATTATCCGTGTACATAACCTTTGGTCTGTCTAATTGGTGTTCTAACATTTTGCTGCTTCTCAATGCCGATAGTTGTGATTGGCTAGAGCAGGGGCTTGCTAAGACATCTCACCCTCAGTTAATTAGGGTCAGGTCTACAAGGGTCATACACATGCTTGGGTGTATCAGCAGAATGTCAGTAGGCAGCATCAGTCTTTCACATCACACTTTTTGTAGTTATGCTGTGATTTGGGGCCGAGGGGCGATTCTGATAGTTATTTTGGTAAACAAAATATTGACAAACTGCATATTACTTATCTACAAGAGTACAGTAGACCAGGGGTGTTGCAGCGCATTTGTACTGTTCATGATTTAGAGGTGCATTGATGTTATGATTTGGGGGTGGGGGTAGGATGGGCTAATTGGCTGATAAAACTATTAGCAGGGACCCCTCCAACCTTAGCACTTACATGCATTTTGTGTCCCTTATGCATACAATGTTCTACTTTTGCAGAAGAGCTTGCAACATGTAAAGGGTACACGCAGCCAAAATTGCATTTAAACAATACTCAACTTTTATTTTTGTAAAAGATGTATGCAAATAACACACGCCAGATAGCATTTGCAAAGGGTTCCTATGACATCTGCCTGTTTTTAGTAGGTACTAAATGCAAGCGGATTCCATGGGAATCCGTTTGTTTTACGCTTGTGTGAAAATCTCATGTAAGAGCAACACAAAGTGGTTTTGAAAGCAAGGAAGAAATTAATTTCCCCTTCCCTCTAGTGCTCTAATGCAAAGGTTTTGGCGTAAGGCATGTGTGCCTAATTTCTACAGCTATTTTACAGCTCATTAGGATAGCAAATTACCTCATTTACGTATTTCATCATGAAGTAAATGAGTCGATGGGGCTTGCAGCTAACGTCTTGATACCAGGAAGTAATCTTCGTTACTCAAGTACTAGCCTGCCTCATCACATATGATGTTACTGTTGTCCTGCTTTTTATGAGATATCAATCCTCCCCTCCATGCTTTGGTGTGTTTGGGCCAATTAATGGGGCAAGGCCAGGCTATAAGAAGCAGTTTTTGGTGAAAATAGGGTTGAATGTACTGCAAGTTCATAACGTGTATGTGGAAGGAAGCCTGTGTCCTTCACAAAGCAAGGAATGTTGCGTGGGATTAGGAATCCTTAAGGGATTAGGCACCCTGAAGGATATCTCATGTACTCGAGTCAGAAAGTTTCACATGCTTTACTCCAGTGTGTGCAACTTCATGAAAAGAGAGCCTGAAGTCTAAAATCAAATGCGTTGTTTTTAGGTGACGGTTTAATGTTTGAGACCTTGCTGCTTACCACTGCACGATCTAGTAACTGGCAAATGGTGGGACCTAAGCAACGTGAAATGCCCAAAGAGCTCCCTCAGTTTGGTCTTTACTCCAGTTATTACAGCTGAAGCCTCGTACCAATACAAGTGCAACATCTTGCCATCCAGATGTGCTACTGGAAGCCAAAACGAAATATGGATACTTTGGTTGTATTGCCTTGCCTTCTGTCCTTTTCCTTTTTAAAAATGTGTTTAAAACTTATTGTGTATTAGAAAGGTATGATGGATATGTCCAATGGGCTGGTGTGGAGAAGCTCCATCGCCAGCGTTGTGAAATAAAATTCAGTAGTCACGTGCTCCTCAGCTGAATCTCTGTATTTTAAGTTCACATATTAGTGAATAAAAACGTATCCCACTTATTTACCATATTGTAAGGTCTTTAAAACCTTCTGTTCGAAACCTCAAACACGATTTTTTTCATGATTTTGATACTTTGTGTAAGCTGTATTTCGAGCTTGTACGGTCTGCACTTGGACTAAAATGTGTACATATTTTGTGGATGTTAAATGTAAGTCTTTGTTAGGACATTAAGCGTGTGCTCTGCTTTTTCCTCAGGCAACTCAGGGTCCTTGTAAAGTACCAAAGCCTGGTATGCTGGATTTTGTTAACAAGGCTAAATGGGATGCCTGGAATTCACTAGGCAGTTTATCAAAGGTAACTATGTATGTCTCGTTGTGACGTTTATGGGTGTATCCTACTTTTTTTTTTTTTTTCCCCAGTTGTCTTTTTTATTGAAATCTCAAACGTTTCATAAAATCAATGCCATAACAATACAAGCGAAGTGAGAGAAACATCGAAATTTCGTTTACATTTTTTTAATTCCAACCGCTCCCCCCCCCCCCAAAAAGAAACTTAAGCTAGAGTGTCTTCCATTTCGGACCCTATTCTGATGCTCAATCCAACATCGGTGCAACCTGTGCTGCCCGGAAATAACACTGGATCGATGGGACCCCCAGCCTTCTAGATCTGAGAAACACTTTACAGGGAATTTTAATGTAATGGGTTTGCCCACCAAATGAATTGACCCACCGCCTTCTGTAGTTCTAATAAATCTCGCTCTGGTATATTAATTGGCAAAGCCTGGAAGATATACAGGGGTCTTGGAATTATCATCTTGACTGCACTGATTCGCTCCAGGCAATAGAGCTCCTGCATCTCCCAACTCTGGAGTGTCTCTTTGGTCCCCTTACATAGTGCGGGAATGGAGGGCCCCATAGGTATTAGTGATCCAAACCCCCAGATATGTTATTTCCCAGTCAGCCCACCTAAAAGGGAAAGCGGATTGCAAAGCTTGAATGACTGCAGGAGGTTCCTGTATCGCCAACCCCACCAAATTACGGTGATTTGATGCGGAAGTCTGATATCCAAGCGTAGCTCTGAGTACTGGGAGAGAAGTCGGGATTTTGGAGAAAGCAAATAATATCATCGGCATGAACCTCCAGAGAGTTCCATGCAATTGTGGCTTCTGTAAAGGCACGTTCGTAGCTGCTGTTCAGGGCACCATTCTATAGTGTAAAAGTGCATCAATTGAGCTACCTTCCCTATTAGATGTGCCTACAGGGCCTGCCAAGCTATACAGCGGTCCCTCTCACTATATGCTCTTTCTCCGTATCCTGGAGTATTCCTAAAGTGGCTTGTTGCTGTTACTGGATCCTCCCTCAGGCTGCTGATCACCCTATAATGGTCCCCCGAATCACTTCCTTGCCCGCCTCCCATGTAGTATGAAAAATCGAATTCCCTGGTCTCATCCTGAAAATAGTTTGTTAAAGCCTCTTTAAAAGCTCATATAGAAGAGGCACCAATATCTCAGAGGCCCAGATAAGCAAAACTAAAAGGTGGTCCCGTTCAGTGCAAGCCATTGTAAAGGCTTGTCAAGTGTGCGTCTGAGCTTGGGGTCTCCCAATTGGGCCAAAACAGTTTTATGTAAGCAGGCCACTTCCACCAGCTGGCCCAGGCTCGCAGAGATGCAAAGGCCTTTGCCAGTAATAATTGTAGTAGGAGCCTGTAGGTTGTGTATTGTGTACACTATAGAGCCTCATTCACACCAATGACTGACCGCTTTAGCAGCTCTGTTCCCTCTGTCGTTGCGGGCCGTTGAGTCACTATATTCTCATCCATATGTCTCTTCCCCCCCCACTCCCCTCTCCCCGATTTAGAATGCCAATATTTTGGCTCATTTCACAAAGTGCCCCTATTCATGCAAGATTTTTTGTGCCATTATTTATGCATTATCAGTTTCTGTTGTTTAATTTAGTTAGATGCATTGCTCCCTTGCCCTGACCTTCACACCGCGTAGATGAGCCCAGCTGATCCACATGTGCCAAGAGCGACGGAGAGACCTTGAGATCGCAAGTCCAGTAGAGGGTTGAAGGGGGGGAAAAGTGCAGGGCGAAAAGTGGACGGGTGCAGTTTGGGCAAGAGGGCCTCCAACGAGGTGCCACCAATAATGGGAGAGGAGGAGAAAGGATAGAGCACAGATACCATATGTAGATTTACGAGGTCTGACGAGCGAACGACAAAAAGGGCGTTGGTGGCGGTTTGCCTGGAGGAACCACTAGTATATGTATCAGTGATAGGAAGGCCAGGATTGGAGCACAGGATGTCCTTTTTAAACTTCTTACTACCTGATTTAGTGAGATGAGCAGAATATTCGACAGAGAAGCATTTAGAAACCATAGGAGAGACAGAGAGCACCATACAGTCGTAGGTTGAGGAGAGGAGAGAAGAGGAAGGGTGGTGGAGTGGGCAGGAGGAACACAAGTGAAGGACACATGGAGGAGCTCATGAAAAGCAAAACCCAGAGTTACTGTGTGGCATCCTACAACAGGCACTTCTTCCCAAAAAGTTGACAAAGAGGATATATTTGAAAAGACCATTTGGATGCTATGGTGACCTATGTCGAGCTCTGCAGAACCCCAAAAAAAATCACACCAATCAAAATACCAACATACTATGTGTGTGTAAAAAGTTGCACACTCGACGAGGTGTTTGGCAAAATAATACACTGCTAAAACAAAACATTCTGTTACTTGTGGGGTTGACACAGGTCAGACAATTGATTGTTGCGAGGAAAATCCTACCTACCATAAACCATCAATGCCGGTGACATGCACTGCATATGTGGATGTGGATGTGTTTACGGTCTAGAGAGGGATTTTCAGACACCAAGATTCAGTGCACCTTTGCCTGATGGCAATTATCCATTTGCCTATCAATAATTCAGCAACCTAAAAGGGCTGTGCGGCACCGATGTGACAGGGCAAATCTATTCTGAAATATATCACCAAGAGCAACCTCAGACAAGTCTTATCAATCAAGGTTAAGTAATATAAATGAATGGGAAGGCAAAATGTATCCATTAATGAATCCTAAACTGATTAAATCAGCGTAATTAAATACTTCTTTACACTTTGTATAGCATTGACATTAGTGTTTAATACCATCCAAATGATGATGAAATTCAAAACATTGGGGAACCTATACTAAATGTCATGGTGATGCACATTAAGAACACTGCTGCAAATCCTTTATACCGGGAGGTCAACTGTGCAACAAGTTCATCTTTAGGTGGACAGTGCTTGTTTTGCAATGTTTTGTGGCCTTGTATGTGTCCTAGGAACAAAATCTGGATCGATTCCAGGAGTATGCATGGCCACCTCGGTCAATGTGAGATCTTTCACAAAATCAAATTCCATTTCCTGGTATATTGGTTTGGGCACCCATTGTTTGCTTCGTTTTGTAGAGGCCAAGGTGTAACGAGGCATCAAAGTTTCTGGCAGTTCTCGATTGTTCCTGCCCTACGTTCTTGTTGTGCGCTTATACAGCTAGTAATGTTCTGGCTTGCATACCGTCTATGCTGAAATGCAACCTTTTGGGCTTGTACATTAGGCACATATTGTGGAACACCTCCAAATCTCCAGTATGACAGAATTCTGCAAGTCCCTTCAGGTCTCTTGAAAGAGTTTTGTCATACTCGATCTTCTCAAGAGCTTTGTGTGGAGTTGAACTTGGCACCAACCACTTCTTCTTGCATTCCTGCTCCTTCGATAAAGGTTCATGTGCACATTTGTGAAAATTTAGGTTTACTGTCCATGAGTGAACGTTGGAACAGTAGTGCATAAATGAGCTCCCTTTTTTTTTTTCCAAGTAGAATTTCCACAGACCATCATAAGTTTTTGAACTCCACCAAAGATGGTTGCTGAAAGACTGAGACGCCATTCGGAGATGCCATTATGTATATCTGGTTGTGTTTGAACTATCACTGTGCTGGTGAAACACTGACTTCCTCATTATGAGGATTGGCTTAACATATTAAGACCTCTGATGCCCCTCCTTATTTCTTTTGTCCAGGGTAAAGGGATCTGTCAAAACACACAGGATGGAAGAGGGGACTCCTTACAGAGTGATTTAAAAAAAAAAAAAATGTTTTATGAATATTTTTGAATCCGTGCCTCAAGATTGCTTTTATGTTGTTTTTACACCAAATCTGCCGCCTGACTTCCCGGTGCGTGGAGCGGACAGTCATGCGGCAGATTTGGTAACTCTGCATTCCTGTGGAGTCCCATAGGACTCCATGGGTGGGGGGAGATGTATGCTCCGGCACCGTTGCTAACAGTGCTTGTGCTTCTGTGACTAGACTGCCTACCATGACCAAATCGCCAAGCAGGGTCAGGCAGACTCGTAGTGTTGCGGTCTGGAAACAAGGGTGCCAGTGAGCTTACCGGCACCCTTGTTTACGGACCGCCACACTCGGAATGAGGCCTACTGACATTTGATAGCATTTTCTAATCCATTCCTTTTAGTGGTGGCACAGGGGCTGGCATAACCTCACCTGTCCCTGGCCGACCTATTTCGGAAGCAGTACTTTGAGAATCATTAGGTTTTTTCTGTGCCACAATTTTAGATAAATGGCATCGCTAATTGGTTGCTTTAACACACTAAAAGCAAGCAGGAGAAAAGTAAGAATGCTAGGACTATATTCAACTGCATTATTTCCACGATTGTTTGATTATACTATTTTAATGCCCATATATTCTCTCTATACACTCTATAAGAGAATAGATCTATAAAGGCTATACGAAAAGAGTAATCCTTCTTAATGTGTTTCAATTTGAGTATTCAACACTATATTGTAAGTTTTTAAAAAAAACATTTGTCTTAGTTATACAACTGTGTAGGCAAGCTATTCATAACATCTGATGTTAATCATACCCACATAAACTTCACAAGTTTATGAAAGAAGAAATATTCACAATTATATCAAAGTATACAAATGAACCACCAAATACATATAATTCAGCATAATTCTTTAAAACAGAAATTCTTAAACATCTAAAACTAAAAAAAGATACACCTACAATTATATCACATGAACAAACTTCAAAACCACAATAATATATAATCCCCCCCCCCCCCAATTGAACTCAACATCTGTATACCTAATACGAAGCAGTACACACAGTATCTAGGCCTCAATCATGTTGAAAGGTTAGTTCTATGAACCCACTTCTTCCAAACCAGCTATTTCACGCTCAAAAGCCCACCATACTCTAACCAGAGCGAGCGACCTGGATAGTCTGCAGCCAGAGAGGCAGTTTAACCAAAACACTTCCCCATGTAGGTCTTGCAAACCATCATCAACATGCCTATAATTATTTACATGATGCAGAGACTCAATAACACCAACTCCCTTACACAATAAAGTATTCTATTCCTCTCAGTTAATACCCTTCAATATATAGGGTGGTGTACTTTCTGCATGCTTATTAAATGTAATTTAGTTTTCTATAACGCAAAAGAAGATGGGCAGGGCAGCATTCTGAAGGACAATATTGTGTATTTTTCCTTATAGTATCCGCTGTAATATTATCATTCAACACTTCGATCATTGTGGGGTTAGGTCCTGTGCTTCAACTTGGTTCAGTAGTCTCTTTTCTGGACTCACAAACTGGAGTGCTCTTTCTCAAACCTCAGTTCCTCACTACATCTCACTCTAGTATTTTTCTCGACTTGCTACACACAGCGATTTTATGTCTCCCATTCCTCTCTCGACAGTCATCCGCATGGTACTGCTTGCTTCTCATTTGGCTGGGGTCTTTTACCCATACTCCTCTGTGTTATCTCAATTAGCAGACCCCTTGGTCTCAACCTCAGTGGTTCTGGCAGCTGGACAGATGCCTTGCACAGACTCCCCCCCCCCCCCCCCCCCCCCAAGACTGCTTTAGGCCAATTAACCTGTCTGCAGGCAAGGACACAACTTCCCAGAGAGACCCTCCCTCTGCCTTGGTCACACCTGGAATTCATATTCTCTGCATTGTTTTATCCTGAGCAAACTGCAATGGCCTAAAGATGTGAGTGAATTTGCGAACCTCAATGTTGGAATAAAGAGGTAAATGATTAGAAAGAATTACACGTTCAGTACATTGTGTATATGCTGGCAGGTCTGGTAACCCTGCTGAACCCGAGTCAAAGATGGTTATCAAGGAAAGATGATAACCATCTTTATCATCTTTCCTTGATGATAAAGAAACTACCTCCTCACACACAAATTTGTGAGGAGGTAGTTTAGCATGTTCTAGATGTGGTCTTGGTATTTATACTGCACGCCACTGGCATTTGCTTGGTCTCTAGGCACTCAAGGATCTGAAAGGAAAAGGGGGTTAGGATGTTGGTAAGAAAGAGGGGAAAAGAAAGACCACAAGTTGGGCATAACTGTTGTCTTGTGTAAAACCAGGAGCAACTGATGTCGTTTTTTTAGGTATGTTTTGATTTGTACAGCAGAGACGTTTTACTTCCAGATGGTGGCCTCAAGTCTTTGAGTTGTCAGGATACTTTTGTCGATTGGTGAGGTTTACAAGTTGATTCGGGAGGTGAATAGGTTTGAAGTGTTTAGTCTGGGGGAGAAGGTTATCTCTGGCCATATGTTTTGGAATTTGGTGCGGGAGGATGAAATCTGAGGTTGTTGGTGTGCAAAATATGAATCAAATTTGTGGGAGGATGGTGCTGGAACGAGGCTTAGAGCTGTACTGAAGTAGGCTGGGAGAAGTGGAGTCCTGCTGGGTTAGAGAGGAAATATGCATGTAAAAATAAACATACAACTCTACCTAAAGGAAATCGGAAGCTGAAAAGCCCCCCAAAAATGTTGTATATCTGGAGTTGAAAGTACAGGCAGGTGCAAATAATAAAGTGGGGGGATTAAATTCAACTGAGTAAAAACACAATAGAACACCACCCCCCCCCCCCCCGACCCCGCTAGAAGTAAGTGGTGATTGTTTGCCCTGTGGTTGTGACCTGCTTTGAGACTTTAGGAGATAATGTTGCTTTATAGAATTAACTAACCTTGCGTTGGGAAAATGGGGATAAAATATTCTTTGTATGTGAGGCGTTATATAGCACCTCCAGAATTCAAGTAACTGCGTTGTTCTAGAACCATTGAAGTTGACTAGCTGCATTACAGGAATGGATTCAAACGCACAAAAGGAAAGTCGGACAAAAACACAGAAGATTACTCAATGGAACTGAACTAGGTCACTGGGCCAAGACCTGGATGTTAAAAATTGAACACTTAAAAACTGATGGGCTAGAAATAATTGAGCACTTACTAGAATCAGACATTGAGTAGGAAACTATCCTGGACTCATTGACTGGTGTTTGTAACCACTGCCGTAAAGTTGTTATACAATGGAAATATTGGTGTAGACTGGGCATGCTGGAAAAAACATAGAGGAAAATGTAGGAATGAGGAACAGGCCGGCGGTGTGCCGAGGAGCTGTGCACAAACTGGAACAGACAAAACAATCGGTTGCAGGATGAAGTGCATCAGCAATGCAGAAAACTGGCTGTGAAGCCTTGTTCAAAGTTACCTAGGCTCTGCAGAAAACGGTTTTGCAATAACACTGGCTTTTCAGTTTCACAGGGTTTAAATAGGCAGCTCCCAGGAAGAATAAAGCTGAATTCTCTGACCCAAGTGCAGTTCATTGAGGTTCCGCCACCTGGATGTAGTCTGCATAATCTGAGAAAGTAAAAAACATTGTGGATCACAATGCATCAGAAGTATAACTTGAAATTGTGGAAGGGTTTGTGGATTAGAGCAGGTTCTCAAAGGTTCTGACATTTTTTTTTTGGAGGGAGACCGGCTCCAGGTTGGCAGAGTCCAGACATGCTTTATCACTTTTCTGATTGAATTGTTTCAGAGGAAAAGATGATGTATCTGTCTTTAGTCAATAAATGTCTTGCAATGAAGAACTTACCAGCTGCATGTTGTCACTTAATTAGTACACACTCAGATATATCAACTGCAACAGGAAGCAATAATCTCGCTACAATCTGTTATAGGAGTGCACTGTGTTGTACCTTCCTGCCTTCAACGCCTCAACTGTCCTCTATACCCTTTCCCAGTGCCCTCCTCTCCCCTTTCTGAGAGGTTCTTAAACTCTAGGTACTGTGAAGAATCTGGGCAATGTGTCCCTTCTTCCCAGGGGGGAGCCACCTCCTTTGAGGATAGGCAGGTGAGCCCACTTAGCAGGTCTCCATAGGGATCTGGGAAAGCGGGACCTCACTGGGAGTGACTCTCCTCTAGGGGACAAGGACCCCATTCCTATCAGGAATTCCCTATAAGGAACACCCTGTCGCCATATAGTGGAGTGGAAAAAGCGTATGACATCTGTGTGGCATTCAAAACCAAATGCCATGGTCTCTATATCTTTGGCTCAAGGTAATGCTGGAATCGTCTTGAGCTCAGCAGCCCGGGAAGAACAACATGCCCCTTTGGAATAAAGAGACGAAGAAGCTTGAATGGAGAGATGAGTCCTACGCCGAAGTGCGCCTCTGATGAGCATACATCCCGGAGGGGCAGAGCTATGCTAGACCACAAAGCCAGCGCTGTGTCATGGAAGAGTAGAGCAGATCAAGAGATGCTGAACGGCTGGTGCCGAGCACAGCAATACTACTGTCAAAGACTGGGACGGAAGGACCGTCTCACCTGGTGGCATGACCATGTTGAAGCCGTGATGGTCCTGGAGTCTGCAAATTAACGCTTCCTCCTGGTTTTCACAGTGCTCTTTGACAGTAACCGCAAACTACAGCACTTCATTTTCACCACCGCTACTGCTACAAGCCTCAGCTTAATAAACATTAGCAGCTCGCCCTGTCACCTCACCTATAACTCTGCTAAATCACTTGTTGCTGTTACTCCTTATCAGCAGTTTGGAGACTAGTCATTTGACCCCTAAAGTTCCTAACTTTGCAACTCCTACTATTTTCAAACTCTAATGCGCCTCTCCCCCATGTTTCCATTGTCTTGATGCTGGCTGGCTCTCTATCAATCAACTGTCTCCAATTCAAATTTCTCCTGTTGGTCTTTAAATTGACTTGGCCTCCCTATCTGGCTACCTCTTTTTCCAGACGATCATCAGCCTCTATTCTTCACTCCTGTGCTGTACTTTACCTCAGTGGGCCTCATTACGAGTTTGGCAGTATTCTGTCTGTAAATCTGCTGAAATACTGCCAAACGAAATTACTGTTACCACCACTTGGGATTACAAGTGGTAGTAGGGAGGTGTAAGTCCCCCAATCCTGGAGTCGAGGGGACTCCATGGGGATTTCAGTGGAACTACTGCTGGCAGTAATTCTGCTGGTTTTGGCTGTAGAGAAGGTTTACTTCCAACTTTGTTGAAGTGCCCTTCTTAAGCTCCTACAACTCTTAACATCAAACGTCATGACTACAGAAACCGAAATATCACTATCTTTCCTGCTTTCAAATCTGCCCTCCAAAACAATCTTTTAGCCCTCTGAGAGGCACCTCCTATTGAACAACACCATTATTGCTAACCAGGCTCTTCTAGGCTACAAACAGGAGCTAAATAGCTCCCAGCACCCCTCTATTTGGAACCCTGGAATACACTGGACTGCATCATCCCTCACCTTGACCTTCCTAGCCTGTATTTAATGACAACTGATGGTGTTCTAAGTGTATATAGTGCATAAAATGGTGTTTAGTTGATCTGTATCGCCCCATTATTGATCTCAATCTGAACCCATGATCGACTGGACCTTAATCCGCTCTGGTCATTCTTATGCGAAGCACAAAATTATGCGACTGCCCAGACGTTTCCTATGACATACTGTAAGGTGTTACTGATGGTAATGACATGCCTTTTAAAGTTTAAGTGGTTTTATCTTCACCCTGTACCCATCCAGTGTTATCTTTAGCTTAAAGTTATTGTAGTGTCATGTCCTTCCTGGAGGCCTGAGCTGTGATGTTGCTGGAAGAATGTTGAGTGAGTGCACAGAATGTTTGGATGTGAAAGTGGTTCCGCACCAAGAAAGTTGGAGGTGAGAGCCTGGGTGGTGGGAGCCAGTGGGCCCCTGTACTGTACCACTTTACCCTGATATATACTTGTACTTTATCTGGCCTCTTGTAACATGTACCTGAACCTGTAGGATATACCTGCTGACTCCAGGAGTGTTACATAATTACAGATAATTCTAGCCTTGGGTGCACAGCAATGATCCCTAAGCCAGCCAGACAGGCAGGTAAGAGCAGCCCCCCTCAACAACAATCCTTAGACCTGGATGCCCAACATTCCCTCAGGGTGGGAAGGGCAGACCCTCCAATACGTAGCCCTGGTTGGTTTGTAAAGAACCTTTGGAGAGCAGGGGCTGCTGTCCAACCTCCCGCAGGTAACCCTTATGCAGTCGTTTGTTCCTTCACACCCGATCAGAAGACAAGCTCTTCGTCATTTGTTAAAGTTATGAGGGATTGGCTGCTTAAAAGATTGGCAGGTTTGTCTGAATAACGATACAGCACATCAGACTGTGGCCAGTGAAGATTTCCTTTCAATCTGTGACAAGAATTGGGGTTGAGACGCAAAAGTTAGAACATGAGTGTCTCATTAAGAGGCTTTCCGTGATTGTCCCCATAGGGTTATGATAGTTTATTTATATTGTGCCCATACACGAGTGTTTCAGGGCACAATGAGGCAAGGGAGGTATACAAGGGAGGAAAAACACTGATCTCACTAGGCCCAGTGACATTGCGAACGTGCAAGTGCAGGGGGGAGGGGGGAGTGCAAGGGCGGTGGAGTAACAATTTGGCCATGAACAGAAGCAAAACTGAGCTGATGATGGTAGGTAACCCCAACTACCTCTCCAAATTGGACCCCTCTTACAAATCATTCAGGCTAGGTTCTGTGGAAATTTTCCCTCAGCCAAAATTAAAAATATTAGGCGTGGCACTGGATCAGGCCCTCAATATGAGAGCTCACGTGAGCAGCGTTGTTGCTGTCTCCTTTTACTACATTAAACTATTAGCCCACCTGAGACCTTTCATCTCGCAGGCGAAATGCCGAAACCATCGCCAGAGCCATAGTTGGTGCAAAGATCGACTATTGCAGTAGCCTCCTGGTCGGTCTGGGAAAAATAGACTCCAACAGACTTCAAGTAGTCCAGAACGGTGCAGTCCGAGTAACTATGGGTCTGGCTCGGCGTGACCATATCTCAGCTGCCTGACGCGCCTTACATTGGTTGTCTGTCGAGGCACAATCTAAATTTAGACTACTGACGATGGTCTTTAAATGTAGACTTGGCATTGTGCCCAAATACCTGCAAAGTCACATTCTAGATCAGGTCAACGGTAGGGCTCTAAGGTCCAACAACCAGAATCTGTTGATACTCCTGCGCTGTAAACTCAAGAAGGCCGAGAATGGGGCTTTTTACATCACAGTACCCAAACTATGGAACTCTCTTCCATGCACTCTCAGACAGCAGCCCTCTATCACTTTGTTTAAGAAGGCCCTTAAGACCTGGCTCGATTACTAACCTCTGACATTCACGCTCACCATTTCTTCGCCCTGTTCCTTCATTTGCTGACGACTTTTGCAGTTTTCTGTTTTTCATGTTTGTTCGTCTTGTATGCACCCTCACGCCTTGGGGTTCATGGCAGCGTGTTTATAAATTGACTAAAGTTTAAAAAAGTAAAGTAAAAAGGGGCAGGGGAGAGTGGAAAGTGCTGAACATGTGATGAAATATTAACAGGTAGTGCGGCGAGGAGGTGGCAAGTGCAATAATTAAGCACAGACAGCGGGTGTCTGATAAGTGCTAGTATGGAGATTGTAGGGCTGCAGATACAGACCCAAGCGTGAGGGTAGCCATGAGACAGTGCGGGCATGCAGATGGTGGGCAGGGATCTAGGCCTGAATACAGAAGGTAGCCAGGGGCCTAGTACAGAAATAGACTGCGATGAGCAGGGGAGAGGAAGAGATAAGGCAATAGCGGTGCTTCTGGAAATGAAGATGGTTCTCCTCGAGTTTCAGAGAGGCAGGGAGGCTGTTAAGAGGGAGGCCACAGCCGAAGAGAGAAATCTACCATCAACTTGTTGCTTGGAGAAGCGACTGACCCTGAGGGAGTTGGAAGTAGAGGAGCAAAGAGCTCGAGTAGGAAGGTATTTCCAGAGGGAGAGTTGCAGCTAAGCGTAAGCCAGTGTATCTGTGTGGACATGCACGTACCTAACAAGGCAATAAAGCGACCTGTTCACCTGACAGCTACGACTGGTGACATTGTGTCCGGTCTGCAGGGTACTAAAGTTTTTTTTTTTTAAAAGTGGATCTTCATGCCGGGGACACCAGATCCAGCTTCAAGAGGTTTCCGGGTACATCACCACTCTACGCATGTAGGTCTGTTTAGATGCCAACGGCTGAGCTTTGTTTCATTGGCGGCCAAAGTATTCCACCCTGCAAAGCGGGGAATACTTGCCGGCCTCCCATGGTCCCTAATTAATGAGCGATAATATGCTCATATACTCCTTAGGAAGACCTTTTAACTTCAAAAGCCTGAATGAGGATGGCCCTGCTCTCAATAAGGACAAATGTGCTTTCTTGCAAGTGAAAATAGAGTTCTGTGGATATGTTTTAGGATTCTGGCCTTTTGGCTGACCCGAGGTTGTTGGCATGCAGGCGATGCCCCTGCACCATTCCCGTTAGTCTCGAGTTTTTTGGGGTATGGTGAAACTTTGCAGAAGATTCATCCCATACTTGCCGGTCCTCACCAGAAAAGATTGTTTGGACACTGACTAATTTGGGAAAAAGTTACCTTTGTGCACATCAAACGAGCTTTGATATGTGGCAAGATGACTTTCTTCAATCTAGCAAGACCCATGGAAATTGAGGTATATGTGGGTTCCGTGTGCTTGGTAGCTGTGCTGGCCCAAGTACACATATCATGCACCAGCAGAGCGTCCACTAGGTGGAGGAGTTTGTCTCAAATTGAGAGGGAGACGCTAGCAGTACCGGGGAAGAAGGGGGTAGCTCCATTTCAGGAAGCTTTTGAAATCAAAGCACAGGTGCTTTCCTGTGTAAGGCTGTGGATCATTGGAGATGTGGATGGATATGACCAAGGTGAACCACAACAGATGGCAATACAATGATGTCATATCAAGTTGTGGTACACTCTTTCACAGGAGTCGCCCTAGTCAAAGCATTCTGAGGAAGAAAGGCAAGATCCACAATTTCAGCTCTCATCACGAACAATCGCAATTGTAGACCCCTGCATAGTTCAAGAACAAGAAGTGCGGAACAATAACAAAAAAAGGCACGAGATGGCACATGCATGAATTGTAGTTTCATATGGGGGCCACGTTTTTATCCAGAATAGACATGCAACACCAACTGAGAATTTCCTTTCGAGCCACACCCGTGTACCCTGACAAACACTAACGGTCTGATGGCCACGGCCATGGATGGACAGCAACACTTCACAAGCAATTGCATTTGGATTTGTAAACTACACCTGGGTGATGCAAATTAAGAAATGGGCATGGAGCTCAACTTGGTCTTGGGTGTTGAGAAAGAGGAACAAAACCTAGCCAGTGAGACAATAAATGAAAAGGTTAATGGAAGTCACCCACAATCCCATTATGTAGATGACCGCCACACCAACGGAAAAACACTTGAAAGCAGATGTCCTTTTGGAAATTCTCCAAGAGTCTAAGCATAGTTCTAACAATATATAGTATATGAGTAATATGTTTGTTTGGTTGTTATTGATTAAGATTTTGGGAGCATGTTGACATAGAGCTTTTTGTACCATGATGCGACGTGGGTAAAGTGTAGGGGACACACTGCACAAGCAAGACATGGCTTTTAGTGTAAGCGAACGCTGTCAGTATGATTTATTCAGAGGCCCCAGGGTGTGGCATCCCCTCTCTAGCCCCAACACTTCCAAACCTTTTGTTTGTATCAATGTATGCATGGCTGTCCTCTCTCAATGTGTCCCTGAATACAATGTTTCCTGGAATACCTTGTCTCCTAATACCTCTGCTCTTATTCTACATTGTGGTTTGAGTATCACGCCAGGAGAATATAAATTAACTGTATATAGAAGAGTTGTCTGATGGTACTGTACCCATTTATAGTGTACCTCCAAATCTGTGGTCATATGATGCACTGGTGAATGTTTAATCTGTCCTAGTGTGTAGATATTTATGGGTGGGTTTTGAAAGCGTGTTAGAAGAAGGAAGGAGACACTAGGGTGGCATGTTTATTACCATAGATTTTTATTGATAGTAAAATAACCCTCACTATCCCCATCTCCGAGAGGTGTTTCCCTGCCTCTGGCTTGTAGCAATCGAACAAGGTTCCTTCCTTAGGAGAATTACTTGTACAGGGTGGTGTTCCCAAAATGTCCTCTTGTAAACGGCTACCTGGGGGAATGACCCCCTTCCCCTGGCTGGTAGTTACAACACTTTGTACAGTCAACTTCCTGGACCAGGAGACTGGCTCCCTTTTCCTGGTACTGGTCTGCAATTTCTGATATAATTCGCAACAAGACCAGGGGGAGTGACTACCTTCCCCTGGTATCTCTTCAGTGTACTTGAAAGGATTCGGTTTTCTCACTAGGAGACTGTCTTCCTTCTCCTGGTGGTTGAGAGTTCCTTTTCAACTTGGGTTTTACCTTGGCACTTGTCAACTATATTTCCAGTGTACTGATCTCTGCCACTGTAATGAGGAAGATTTCCTTGGATGCCTGTTTCAAAGATGGTAGGGTCCCATACCCTTCTCTGATCGACAGTGGGCTTCTCCCTGCCACTGTTGTGAGGGTACCCGACCTTTGATTGGCCCTCTGAGAGACCTTACGATTGTCCCAGCCTGAAGCAGAGACCTCTCTCCTCCTCCCCCACCTCCGCCTCCCTCCCCACCATGTCCCTACCAGTCTGCCAATGCTTCCCGTTACCTTCTGGCACTTTAGTGTACAGTACTGGTTTCTCCATGGACTGGGATCAGTCTCCTTCCCACTTCAGTCTGCTTTGTTACGGCTTCTGCAGTGTCTCTGCGTGTCGTGGCTTCTTGCAGTCTCGGCACCGTTAGGGGACCATGCGGTCCACCTCCCCCTGGAGGTCGTGCCACTGCTTCGCCGATTTCCTGATGGGCTTGGTCCTGCTGATGCAGGACCCGTCATGGTCTCCCTTGACCACTCACCAGCGTCCTCTGCAGGGCCCCTCTTCGGGACGAGTACAGGCTTCGAAACTCATGGGTTCTTCAACGAGGAGGGAAGACTGAGTCCTATTTCTCTTACCCCTTTACTGGGCTTACTCTGCCCCAGCGTAACGCAGACACCGGTTGTCAATGGCTTCTTGGTATTCCTCATGCCTCCTGTGAGCCACCCTGTCTCAGTACTAGCACAGTCCGTATTCCTCAAGTTTTTTCTGCTCTTCGTCCTAGTATTTTCTGTCATGGCTGTACCACAGGTACTACCGAAATACATTGGTTTACTCTCAATATAATGGCTTGACATGGTGAGGGGCTAAGGAATGTGGGAGTGTGATGTTGTACCCAAGGTGGTTGTCGAGTCCCTCCTCATGACATCCTCCCTCATAAAACCACCCCTAGGGAGACTATTGGGTAGAAGTAGCACCTCCCTAGCCTCATGGGAAAGGGCTCATCCTTCGCCCGGGGAGAAGTGACGATGCCTGGCGGAACATCACAGTAGGAGTATTCCCTTTATATGCTATGTTGAGCACTCCGTATGTCAATTACATTTAACTTTTGCATTATTCCCACAGTGGTGTTAGTTACTTAAATCCCTTCCTTTCCCCTTTCTGCTGTGTGATATTGCCCAAAGATCACAAACCACTGCTTGTAACCCCTGGGTAGGACTTCGACAATTTGTGCATATATATATATTTCCTGCACAGTTCGATTGACCAACCAGTATTTCCATCATCCAATGAATAATACGACCCACACAACTAGTTATTCCACTCGTGCAGAGGTTGTTCAGTTTCTAAGCGACGGCCGAGTCTCTTGTAACACAGCCATATTGTATATTAGTGCAGAAGTATGTTCCCGCTCTGTCTATTGGTATAGTTGTTAAAACCTTGGACTACCACTTTATAACATGAAATTTCTTATTTTTGTTTAACTGTCTACTGTTTTCCTCTCATCACATCCTACTGCACCAATATCCCCACACTGCACAAATAAGGACAAAACCATAGAACAACCCCAATCTATTGCACTTCCCATATGGGCCTTATTTCCAGAAGCCCAAACATCTTACCCAGAGACAATGATTGATTGATAGATACTTTATTTCTATTGTGCTCGTACACAAGTGTTTCAGAGCGCGACAAGGCAAGGGAGGGGAACAGGGGAGAACAAAACAGCGATCTTACTAGGCCCAGTGACATTGAGAATGCGCAAGTGTATGGGAGAGGGGGGAGGGGAAAAGTGCATGGGGGGGAAGTGGAAAGTGCAAAGCAGAGGAGAAACAGATAAATAACAATAAATAAATAATAAAGGCAACAAACAGTGGTAATGCAGCCAGCAATTTGCAAGTGCTAGGTTTAAGGCAGCAGACAGGGTAGGTCTGATAAGTGCAGGAAGAAAAGGGGGGTGGCTGTATTGGTACAGATACAGACCCCAGTGCAAGGGGTGGCCCGGAGGCAGTGCGGGAGGGTGGCAGGGTGAGCAAGTACCTGGGCCCGAAGGACAGAGGGTGGCCAGGTGCACAGTGCCAACAGAACAGATCAGCAGGGGAGAGGGGGAGCGAAGGCAGAAGAAAAGAGGAAGGTCTTGAGGTTCTTCCGGAACTGGAGATGGTTCTCCAAGTTTTAGAGTGGCAGGGATGTTGTTCCAGAGGGAGGCCCCAGCCGAAGATGGAGATCTACCCCAGCTTGTTTCTTTGAAAAACGACTGACCCTGAGGGAGTTGGAGGTAGAGGAGCAAAGAGCTCGAGAGGGGAGGTATTTGCGGAGGGATAGCTGAAGATATTTTGAACCCAGGCCCCAGAAAGCCTTGTGGACAATGCAGAGGGTTTTGAATTTAATCCTTGCATCCACTGGGAGCCAGTGGAGAGATTTCAGAGCTGGAGAGATACGATCCCAGGGCTTGAGGCCAAGGACAAGTCTTGCAGTCCTGTTCTGGATTAGTTGCAGAGGGCGGAGAGTAGAGGCAGATAGATTTAGAAAGAGGCTGTTACAATAGTCCAAGCTAGAGAGAACCAGAGCTTGGGATACCATGAGCTTCTGGGGTAAGGAGAGGAAAGGCAGAGTACCTCTGAGGAGGTGCAGTTGGAGTTTTGACTTTTTAGAGACATCAGAGATGTGGGCGGAGAAGGAAAGGGTGGAGTCAAAGATGACCCAGAGGTTCTTAGCCTCGCAGGTGGGGGGTAAGAGAAGGGCCAAGGGAGGCCGGCCAGAGAGTGAGGGGAAAGGATGGTGAACATGTGCCGATGAGGAGGATCTCCGTCTTGCTGGCATTCAGACAAAGATCATTGGCGGCACACCAATCTTGAATGGCAGTTAGGCAATCAGAGATGAGAGAGGGAGAGGAGATGGCAGAGGGCAGCCTGAAAATGAGTTGAGTGTTGTCAGCGTAGCGCTGGAAATTTGAGCAGAAAGTGGCAATGCAGTGGGCGAGAGTTGTCAGGTATTGGTTGAAAAGCCAGGACGAGAGGTTAGACCCCTTGGGAACACCACAGGTAGAGAGGACGATGGATGAAAGGAAGGACCCAAGTTGGACCTGGGAGGGTCGATCTGAGAGGAAAGATGTCAGCCAGGCCAGAGCTTGATCTGTGATACCCAGGTTTTCACTGAGACTGTTGAGCAGGATGGTATGATTAACCGTGTCGAAGGCAGAAGAGAGATCGAGGAGGATGAGGATAGAGGGAATGTTAGAGTCATAGTTGGAGAGCAGATCTTCACGGATGTTCAGGAGAGCAGTTTCCGTGCTTCTGGCAGCTCTGAAGCCAGACTGGTGTTCATGGAGACAGCCAGACTGGTGTTCATGGAGACAGCCAACAGAATTGGAATGAAGGTTAAGCTGAGCGATGGCCAACTTTTCCAGGAGTTTGCCAAGAAAGGGAGTAATGGAAATTGGGCGATAGTTGGCTGGACAAGAAGGATCAGCTGTGGGTTTCTTGAGAAGAGGATGCACAAAGGAGTGCTTCAGAGGGGAGTGGGAGTGGGAGTGGGAGTGGGAGTGGAAGAGCGAGGGGGAGGGGTAGAGGGAGTGGCAGGGGGAGGATCCAGAGGCAAAGGGGTGGTTGCAAAAACCAGCAAGGGCCGGAGCAAGGGTGTCAATGTGGTCCTTGATGGTTTTAGAGGACCAGGGATGAACCTGTTTTCAAGAGGCTTTCATAGATCGGACTTGTCTAGCGACCTTGTCAGGGGTGAAAAGAGGAAAGGACGAGAAGGATGGTGGGAGGGTTGCTAAAGGAAGGTCAGCAAGCACAGATGGAGAGGTAAGAGGAGTGTGGGTGGAGAGGGTGGACAGGATGTCCTGGGTTTTTTAAATGAAGTGAGAGGCAAGGGCATTGCAAAGAGCCTGGGAGGCCACAGGAGGGGTAGAGACTGCAGCAGAGTTGGCCAGCTCCTTGCAGATTTTAAAGAGTTTGGCCGAGTTGTTAGATGCTGGAGAGACACAAGCTTGAATGTGGACTCTGTTCTTGGTGAGGACAGAGTCGGTATTGCCTTTGTAGCAGGCGACAGGCCAGTTTGTCAGAGGATGAACAGGAAGTCCTCTATTTCTTCTCAGCTGCCCTACATTTGCGTTTAGGTGTAGCTAGGTCAGAGTCCTACCAGGAATCGCACTTGACTTTGGACTTCAAACAGATCCTCATGATAGGGGAAAGAGCATCAAGCGTATCAGAAATTGAAGAGTAGAGCAGAGACATGGCTGTGTCAGGATGTGAGACAGCCAAAGGTGAGGGGGGTGAGAAAGTGGTGGCAAAAGCCTCAACTGACGCACGCTTCATGGGCCGGATGTCCGGAAAGGTAGGTGGCAGTGTTGTTAGGCTTGGCTTGGGGGGGAAGAGAGGGAGAGGGAGAGATGAGATGAGAGGAGGGAGTGATCACTCCAGGAGAGAGGAGTGGTCAGAGGGATGGAGAGGGGGAGGTCAGAGGAGATCAAGACAGGGAGTGTGTGCCCTGCAGGGTGAGTTGGGCCAGAGGGGGAGGATGGACAGGGAGAGAGAGTCGCAGAGGTCACAGAAGAGTACAGAGGAGGAGCAAGGAGAGCCTAAATGTATATTTAGGTCACTGAGGAGGAGGGGTTGAGTGGTAGAGGCCAGGAGGGAGGAGGAGAGGTCTGCCCACTCAGAGAGAAATGAGGTGATTTGACCTGGAGGCCAGTAGATGGTAACCACAGTAAGAGAATGGGTAGGCGGGAGAGAAAGCCTACAGACAAGGCATTCAAAAGAGGAGTAGGTCTGAGTGGGAATGATAGTGGGAGGAATCCACTCAGGAAAGATCAGGGCTACCCCCCCACCAGACCGGGAGGATCTGGGTGCTGAGAGGATCTTGTAGCCATCAGGAAGGAGAGTGTCAAAGCTTGTGACAGAGCTGGCCGTGAACCATGTCTCAGTAAGACCAAGGACATCAAGGTCTAGTTCTTGAAGGAGGTGGCAGATGTCAGAGGAGTGTTTGACGGCAGAGTGAGAGTGGCACTATGAAGAAGGGAGGAGGAGGAGGAGGAGGAGGAGGAGGCTGGCAAGTTACAGAGAATTTTGCAATGGGCAGCAAGATTTGACTTTTTCAATCTTGGAATCAGATGTTAGCAAAGGGTTTTAGGAAGCACTGCTCAGCAGGATGACATGGGAGTAATGAGCAGAAAGAACAGTGATAGTCAAAGGCGGTAGGAGTGAGTCCATAAGGAGGGAACTAACCCATAGTTCTGGAGGTGGCAAAGTCAAGGCAGTCCGGATTTCTTAGAGGAGTGAGGTGGCAGCATCATTGTGGTTAAGGTGCAGGGAGGACCCCATTTTTAGCGTTCCGGAAGCGGACAGGGAGCAGACAGGGGCCTTGGAAGTGGGCCTTTGCTGAGAGGGCCAGCTGAAGTCTGCCGGTCCCTGATTGGATGGAAGAAAACACTCAGCTACCAATGGGAGTGCAGCACAGGGAGAGGTGGTTCAGCACAGCCTGCCTACACAACAAAGAAAACCACGACGGCCATCTTGGCAGGGCCAAAAACAGTCAAATAAGCAGCAATAGTAGGAATAAACTTGTGCTTTCAAAATAGAAGGCGGCTCCAGATATTAAAAAGCTCAAAAAATGGCTGCATGATGAAAATGACAAACGAAACAGTCCTTTCCAACAATATTATGCACATTTCGTCTTTTTTTTTCTTTTTCTTCTTTTTTTTCCAATTTCGATTTTTCAGGTTCAATAATTCCCCTGGAGGTGCAGTAATGCACAGAAAGTGCACCTACCTAATGGTATGGTCAGCAGCCAGGCACAAACTCCACATGCGCAGGAGACCAACAGATGGCCAGGAGGGTGGAAACAAGACCTCCCTCCCAGTGAGAAGCAGATGAAAGAAACCAGTTCCAGCCAGAGGGCCTTGCTGAGAGTTGCAAATTGTTGCAACCGTCCTCCTCAGACATCACCCGTGTACATGATTTGAATGGTATTCTAGATTCATCTCAGTTCAACTAGATGTCGGGCCAGACTTGCCCACAGTCTGGGATAGATGGCAGCGCACTTGATAGTGTGGTGACTATGATCATTGTTTAATCTCCAGTCCACGCTTACTTTGCCATTCTTTAGAGCCCTTATTTGCTTGAAATATTTCATCAACTGGGATTCCCAGTACCAGTGGAAAAGGATTCTTCTTGCATGTATATGCATATCCTACACCTTGAGGATCAGCATTATTAATTTAACGCTAAAAGTCACAACGTTGGACAAATAGGTTTTGGTGGAGGCGCAGAGGATAGATGGCTTGGAAAATACCTTTTATGACATATCCTATGAATTAGCTGAACTGTCTAAAAGAGTTGAATCCCTCGCATCCTCAAATGAATTGTCACAATTAAAACGAGCTGCTGCAGAAAATGGGGCTTGAAGGAACAACATTCGTATAAGCGGCATTCCCATCCAGATTCCCAGCCAAGAATTGAAGGATTATGTCCAGGGTCTTCTCAAGATGATTTTCCGCCTCCTGGACAAGGAACATCTTGTGCTAGACAGCACACACCGGGTTTACTCTGCATACCAGCATAATAAAGGCTGCTAATTCCTGGTGTCCTAACAAGGGTTCATGATCATAAGGTAAAAGGAAATTCTCAAGTCTGCCAGAGCTAAAGAACAGATCATCTACAAATCCACCAAAATGTTCTTCCAAGATTCCTCTCCTTCTACACTGGCAAAAACATGCCCTTTTAAAGATGTGACCTCCTGGCTCTGAGAAAAAGGCATTTCCCCTTGCTGGGGGTTTCCTTACTCAGCCAATTTTACTTATAAAGATTGCAGCTTTTCCATTTCAGCAATGAGCAAAGCGAACACTCTAACCCATATGTCCCCCTCTCCTCCCTCCCAGGAAACCACTCCATGATTATGCAGAGCAGAGAATACTCCCAACAGCTGAAAGTGGGCTGGAAAATCCAGAGTCTCACCCTCTCTGAAAATATTTTTTTTCCATCTATCTGTTTAACAATCGATCTTTCATTCTTTAGGCATTGAGCTGTCTCTAGGCTGGCTGCTACAGCTCTGAACTGCCAAAACTCTGATGGAAAAGCTAGTGGATTGTGTTCTCTGAAAATGCAAAAGCTCTTGAGGGTGGGGGGCTCCGGGTAGATTCGTCCAGACAATGATACTAAGCATGACTCAGAAAACCTACTTGCCATTTGTAATGGTGTAATGTAATGGTGATCTGGAAAAATTATGTACGTTTGTTGGCGGATTTACCACAGGTACTAGGTTCATGTGGCATGACAGGCATTCATTTCAATATTCTCATCATGGATACAAACTGTATAGTTATAAGCTGTTTAAAGAAACTCAAATGTCCTCCTCCAAATTTAATAGATATACCCATCGTCATTTGCAATGTACAGGGCCTCCTCTCTTTGATTAAATGGAGAAGCATCCTGCTTGGGCATAACCACCTATCTGCCAAAATAATTCGTATTCTAATAAGATTTGTAGAATTGGAAACCCATCTTCTCACTGCTGATAAGCAGAGGCTTTATATTAACTTCCCGACCCAATTATTTTGCCAAGAGAAAAGCAAAAAAGACGAGGACAATATTAATAGCCAGCAATGGCCTGTTCCTAAAGATCCATGTAAAAAGACTAGTCGGGTTCTCCTGGTGAAAGGCCTCCTGTATGGACACCAGGTGATGATGGTCTCGCTTTATGCCCTCGAAGGAGGTTGAGATGCTTTCCTAGAAAAGATAATTGTCACTATATCTTTCATGGCTGGCCTCATTATTGGTGGTGACTCTAATGTCACTATTGATCGGGCGCTGGATGAAATCCACTTGCCTACCTCTGTGGACTCTCGCAATGCCAAGAAAAGACCGCTAATGCTCATGAACTAAATGTAGTTGACGCATGGAGGGTATTTCATATGGGTGAACCAGATTATTTTCACATTTTCAGAGGCCAGTTCCGGATAAACCTGCTTCTTTCGATCCCTGGTTCCTTTACTTTCAGGTATCACAATAGGCAAAAGGCTACTGACTGATCACTCCTCAGTGATAGAAACCCTACAATTACTTTGCAATGCATATCCTCCAAAGCCTCTGTGGCGACTGAAGAGGCAATGGTGAAAGACCCAGTCCCAAGGCAAGAAATGGCAATTCTCATAGACTCATTTTTCAGAGTGGAAAAATACCCCAGGAATGACTTAGAATACCATATGGGATGCCCTGAAAGCATTTGCATATCAGTCTTTGTCCCGCCCACAAGGGCAATCCAGCACAGAAATGCCAGGCTAACCTCCTTTGAACAAGGGAACCAACAGCAACCCCAGATACGTGTTTCAGCCTTGTTGGGACTCATCAGTAAGGTGGATCTGTGCCTCCCTCAGCACAGTGAGCAAGGGGTCCACGTCTGGGTTCCCCCAGGTAACTTAGGGTGACCAACCACAAGTTCCTTGAAAAAATACAAAAAGGGTAGCAGGTGCCCGTCTCCAGAAAGAACATGGAATAATAACCTGTTCAGTGGTTTTTATCCACTTTGAGAGTCTGCAGCCATCACTTGTAAGAGCACTGTCCATTAACTGAACTGTAATAAACAAAAGTATTACGCAAGGGGAACAAAACAAGCAAATACATTGTTAGCCATGAAAATTCCCATCTCCCATTCATCATACATAGAGTTCAAGCCGGATTTATTTAGGGTAGATCAACACAAAATAACATTCATTGGGCGGTCGATATTACAGAGATGGGCACATGCAACAAAGACTAATTTTGCCTCCTATCCATTGATGCTGATAAAGCATTTGCTAGAATAGGTGGGGGTTTCATTACAGAAACCCTAAAAGCATTTGACTTTGGGCCCAACTTCATATCCCGGTTTTCTGCAACCTTCACTGCCCATTCCACCAAACTTAAAATCAACAAACCATACACTCAAACTTTTTCCTGTCTAGGAGGATAAGAGAAGGTTGTCCACTGGCACTGCTCTCGTTTGCCCTAGCAATGGAACTTCTGACCAAATAAATTGGATCTGATCCAAAAATTACAGGCATCTCTTCAGGCACCACCCCTCAAATTGGCATTAAAACTCTTTGTCCATTGTGTATGATCGATTGTGCTTGAAATGTATGCTATATGTGCCCTAAAGCTTCTTGATAATAACTTTGTGTATTTGGCAATGTCACATATCTGGATGTCACCAGTTGGCTTGTTGAGCTAAAGGTAGCTCCTGGTAGCTGTTGGTGTCAAGGTGACCAGGCTCTCCTAGATCAGAAGCAGGAGATAAATAGCTCCTAGCAATTTCAAACTCTGCCGAGGATATTTTATTATTCCTCTAAAATCCTGGTCATTCTCTCCCCCAATCATTTCAGCGCTAATAAAATGTGGTTCTGTAGCAGACTTCATTGTAAATTATTTCAAATCTCAGGGACTAAACCTCTCTGAAACCAATGCTTCACTGAAAAACCTCAAAGGCATATCACTGAAAAACCTCAAAGGCATATCGCCTGAAGTGGTCTAACTCCTCACTTAACTACCAATTAGTCAACCTCGTGCCCTTAAACAAGGACCTGTCAAAATATCAGCCCATTATTCAGAGACTTTATTTAACATTTGTAACGCGCGCCAAAGCCCTAAGGCATCAGCGCTGGTTACATGAATAGTACAGAGATACATAATTTCAGTGATACAGGTACATACAGTAGTGTAGAGAAGGGGCGGTGAGGGCTGGGGCAGATGTCTAGGGTTCACTCGGCTATGGTGTCTTGTGAAAACTGGAAGGTTTTGTGCCGCCTGCGGAATATCTCATGTGAGGGTTCTGCTCTGTTTGTGTGGTAGGTTGTTCCACTGTCTTGCTGCGAGGGCAGGGAAACTACTCTCCTCCCCCCAGCTCTTTTCAGTATGTAGGGTTGGATGGTTAGGCAGTTGGAGTGGTATGATCGAGTGGGTCTGGATGATTTCATTTTTAGTATTTTTTTTTTTTTTTTTGCAAGATATCTAGGTGCCTTGTTAAGCATTTGTGTGTTTTGAAGCGGGTGCGTTGCCTAATGGGTACCCAGTGGGCATTTTTCTTGGCCGATGAGATGTGTTCACGTTTTGGGTTAAGTGCGGCTTTGAGGGCAGTGTTTTGAATTACTTGGAGTTTAAGGTTTCATGTGGAGGTGCCTGCAACAAGTGAATTGCGGTAGTCCAACCTAGATCCTATCGGGAACGACTGGAGGTGTGAATGAGTTTTGTCGTGTATGCCGCTGATGAGGCGATATCGCCATCTTGCCTGCTATACTCTGTTGTTTTACAACATTGTAGACTGGTATGTTAATACCATCAATGGTGAAGGCTTTGTAGTTGTCGTCCAGTTTGTTGAGGGAGGTCTGTAAGCCTGTCAATCTCGGTTTTCTCATCATTTAGGCAAAGCCTGTTGGCTGCCATCCATGCTTTGATTGTGTGATGGGAGTTGAGGATAGTGGAGTCGGTGGTATAAGTACTTGCATGTCGTCTGCATAGTTTGTGTATGATGTTCTGAGACTGACTAGGATGTTTAATGTTTTTGTGAAAATATTATAAAATATTGGAGAGATGCAGGAGCCTTGGGGGTACTCCGCAGGAGATCGGGAAGGATCTGTTGGACAGGAAGGATGAGATCCATGTGGTGGCTTCTTAGTGCACTGCTGAGGCGAGGTGCTTGCGGAGGATGCACTGGTCCACTAGGTCGAAGGCTGCTGATAGATCTAAAAGTAGTAGGAGGGAAACTCTGCTATAGTCTTTGGCTTCGTCCGTCTGGTTTTTAGATCCAGGAGCGCTGATTCTGTGCCGTATGCAGGTCTAAATCCAGATCGGCTCAGGCCCAAGAGGTTGTTGTTTTCCAGGAAGGATTGAATTTGGAGATATGCTACTCTATCTAGTATATTGAGTAGGGACGGGGCTGTGGTGATGGGGCGGTAGTTAGTGGGGATGGCTAGATCTAGGGTGTTTTTTTACTTTTTTTTTAGTAGGGGGAGGACCCATGTGGTCTTGAGATTCGTAGGAACTTTGCAGGTGGTAAGGAGGCATTGATCAAGGCACCAATGAAAGGTGCCAGTTCTAAGGAAGTCCTTGATGACGGTAGCTGGATAGGTGTCGCCTTGGCATCTTGTGGGTTTCAGGCTTTGGATGATGCTCAAGGTTTCTTATGGAAGTGGAATGGTGGAGGTGGCAGTGGTGTTATCTTGGTAGGGGTGGTTTGTGTAGGGGAATTCGTTTTTGTATAATCTTTTTCTGAAGGCAGTCCAGTTTGTCAAGCAGTGCGTTCTGAATGCTAACGCACCTTGCTTTGTCTTTGTTGCATCTGTCTTCGGGGGTCGTGTAGAATAGCAAAGAGTTTGCGTGTGCTGGAGATTCTTTCATTGAATGTGGATTATTTTTTTGGCCTGGAGGAGGGTGTTTTTATAGGTTTTGGCTATTCATAGGAAGTTGCTTTTGTTTGCGTCAGATGGTGAGTTCCTCCAGGAGATTTCGGCTTCACGTCTTTTTAGTCCCAGGGTTTTTCAGGTCTGGGGTGAACCAGGAGTTGCGGTGTGTGAGGGGCCTGGCTTTCCGTTGAATGAGGGGTGCCACTGTGTTGATGGCTTTTACTATGGTCGAGTTGTAGATGTCAGCCAGAGCTGTCTGGTTGTCTGGCGAGGTTGCTGAATAAGAGGTGATTTCAGATAGAAGGGGCAGGATATTTGTTGCTGTGATGTTTTTTGAATTGTGCGAGAGGTTGGGGAGTTTATGGGGGCTGGTGTTGGGGAGGTCCTCCTTTGTGGGAAGGGTGAATATCACATTGTGGTCTGACCATGGATAAGATTTGTTGGAAGTAATGGTAATGGGGCAGTTCATTTCGACAATCTAGTTGAGTATCTGACCCTTAGCATGGGTGGGACTGTGGATGCATTTGGAGAGTGCTAGTGCAATTAGGGCATTGGTAAGGGAGAGGACGTTGGTGTCATTAAATCCCAGGTTCAGGTCACTTAGGAGAAGAATTTGCGAGTAGGGCTTGGTGTTTGAGGCTAGGGTTTGTAGACTGTCTTCTTCAAAGGTGGATATTGGGCTGTGTGATCTGCAAATTATGTGGGTGCTTAGTGTTGAGGTGAGAGGGTGATTTTGAGGGACAGTACTTCACTGGAGGTGTGCTGCAGCTGTTCTCTAATGACTAGTCTTTGGCAATCAGCCCTACACCTCCGCCTCTGGAGTGTGATCTGTCTTTCCAGAAGATAGTGTATTTAGGTGGGATGGCTAGAGTTGGGGCGGAGCCTGCGGCTGGGTGTAGCCAGGTTTCTGATATCACGAGTAAGTCAAGTTCTTGTGTGGTGATGTCTGCAATATCCAGTGCATGTGCCATGTGGGATCTGGCATTGATTAGTGCTCCCTTTACAGGGAATGAGGGTGTTGGGAGTGTTGATTTGGTTTTGCGTTTGGTTGTTTTTGTGTGTGGGTGCTGTGTGTTGTAGTTATCACATCAGACCCTTCTTTATTAATTCCCTTAAGTTAAATAAGTAATAGTTTTGTTTGCAGTTCTTCTTTGGTCTCTGGTTCTAGATTGTTAAGCAGCAACCATGTGATTCCTAGTTTATTTATTCAAATCCACTACTTGTGGCTAATATCAAGTCCCTTACATCTTCCAAGAAGAATGACTGGGCATAAATTAGTTTTTCGATCAGTTCCACTGAACATCCTTAGCCACCAGATCTCAGCACTCAGCCATTGCTGCTTTTCAGAATTCAGAAAGCTCAGATACAAGGCTCTTCAATATGGATCCGGAAAAAGTTCCACGAAGTTTTGAAGTTTATTAAACGCTCTGACTTCGCAGGGCACATTCTTCATTATTCTATGTCGTGTTCTTTGTTCTCCAGTTGCTATCCAATCGAGCCTCCAGAGTTTGATCTTTTCTAAGTTCGGATTGCAATTTAAGGTTGTAATGTCAATTTCTAGGTCTTCAGGCGAAACCTCACATCGTCGGGACCGTAAGACTAATAGACTCTTTGCATCACCATTGTCTGGATTATACAAGATTTGGAATTGAGAAGCAACGTCTTTCATCGTTGTTTTGCGATAGAGTGCTAACATGTTCCAACATACACGTGCATTAATAGATATAAACCCTAGCTCATATCGTATTCACGCCATCGGAGTTCCCTTGCGTAGCTGTAGCACATTTGCCCAAAAGATGTGTTCTAACGTTGCCCACAAATCATGTGAGCAGCCAAAGGCGCTTTCAGCTCCAAATGTCAAGGCTGGGACCACCTTTTGGTTATAAAAGTTTATCACAGGTTTTAGCAAACATTTTCCATATTTTTTTATTGAGGATAGTTGCTTGGCATGCCAGCTGCCGACACTTGATGTTGGCCGTTTCGGCCCAAGGACCATCGTCAATGTGGGAACTGATCTTCATTCCCAAGTATCTTGTGTTGATTACAATGTTCAATTTTTCCTTTCCCAAACACACCTCAAATGTTTTCCCGTTGCTTCTCTTAATGGTCCTTAGGTTTTGTAGAACCAGTAGCTCACATTTTCTTTGTTGTTGAATTGTAGGCCATTATTTTTGACATATGTTTCTACAGCGTCCAACTTCCACTGTAGTCCGATCAGAGTCGCATCAAGAAGAATTAGGTCGTCGGCATATAAGAGCCAGCTCACGTGGGTGACATGTACTTTTGGTGGAAATTAGGAAACATCCTCCAAGGCGTGTCCACTGTCAGAAATGAACATGTTAAAGATGTAGGCTTGAATGGCATTCCCACTTTTTCATTTTAGACCAAAGAATGTCTTTCTATGCTGTCGAATGCGTGTGAGAAGTCAATGAAGGCTAGGTAGACTTTACCCCCAGTTCTTATTGCCTCCACTTTGATAAAATGTAATATTAACAAATTCAATCCACATCCAACGCCCTACACGAAACCCAACTGCCTTGGGTCTACGTGCTGAGATGCTGTGATCCATTTGAGAAGCTTTTGTTTCAGAATTGTTGCATAGACTTTTCCTAAAATGTCCAAAAGCGCTATTGGCCTGTAATCCTTGGGATTTGTTCTGTTACCTTTTTTAAATATAGGTACAATAACCGCACTTTTCCATGATGTTGGGGTTGTACATTTGATGTTAATTCTATAAAAAAGGACATAGCATATCTCAGCCCACACTTCAGGATTCTTTTTTAGGGTGTAATTAGTTAGGCTGTCAAGCCCTGGGGCCCTAGACAAGCTCACCCTTTTGATAATGTCTAGGATGTCATTTTTCTCTAACTTGAAGTTCCAACGATTTAGGGTGGGCAAGGCCAGATCTTTGATGGTACCTTTTTTGCCGTATAACTCGCTATAGTACGTTATCCATGCTGCTTCAGATACAATGCTGGTCTGTAGTGCTGTTTGTGAGGCGCTCTCATTGTTAATTATTTTCCAAATCTTGCGAGAGTTTTTGTTTTTTAATTTTGTCATCATGAGTTCTGAATCTCTCTGTAGCATTAGCACTTTGTGAGCTTTAACCCAGTTCTTGTATTTTTGTTTTGCGACTCTTTTTATCTCTACCAGCCCAATTATGTCCTCACGGTGTGAGTTTCTGATTTCACTGCACATTTGCCGTTTTCGCTTCAGGATTTCTAGATAAAATGTATGTTTAGGTGCGAATTTGTGTTTTTTATTTTATTTATTTTTAGGCCTTGGTTCTTTTCCATGAATTGGGTTAGTATGTGACCATTTTCAACCTCATCTTGTTCCTCGCAATATTTCTTTGCTATTGAGTTTACATCGGTGTCATTGAGTTGTAGCTTCCCTCTGTTGGATTCGACAGTGACTCTTCAATTCCATCTTGTATCTTTCAGGTCTTTAACCATGTTTTAGTTTTACCTCCACCATGTTGTGGTCGCTGTGTAACTTAGCAATATATACTACTTGCTCGTGTATGCTTTCTGACACAAAGAAATAATCTAAGGTTGATCTTTGTCCAGTTCTGCTCCACGTGAAGTTGGCAGGAATATCACCTCTGGTGTTTTCGTTTAACATCCGCATGTTTCTCAAATCCATTTCAAGGCACCACCTAGCCGCTATCTGATCATTCTTTCCCTGAGTTGGGTTTAGACAGTGGGTAAGTCTCCACAGATTATAAGTCCCGGTGTGCTCACTTATTCATATGTCCTCTATTAGTGATGATACTTGATCAATGAAGGATGATGTCCCTGCTGCTGAATGATGCCAGTATAGATTGATGACATAAATTGATCCATGTTTCGATGTTTTGATCAGATACCCGTATATATGGAGATACATTCCAAGATTTGGTCATTCTAAGGCCAGAGTTTTTTCTAACGAAGGTTAGAAGCCCGGCCATGGGCCTTCCCTTAGGTCTTCCTATTTCCGGTTTGATGGCAACCTCGAATTCATCAGACAGAGGGCAATCCAAAAGCCAGGTTTCCTGCAGACTCATTAAATCTATGCCAGTCAGCCAGTTGTCCTGAAAAAGATGCCGAAAGCCTCTGGTGTTCCAAGAGCCAACCACAATCGTGGTCTTCTCCATTTGAGCCTGCCAGTAGTTGTTACTGTTCTTTTGAGTGTTTGCAGATAGAACTTCAGCCAACCAATGCCAATCGTTGGCCATCTCGGCTGTGTTGAGTTTCAACGTGGTCTTGACTACTAGCCCTCACCCTGTTTCTAAATCCAAAAGTTATTTTAATTTGTTGCTTGGTGTGCCAATGATTCGATGATTTACCCCCATTAGTGACTCTCCCTTCGATGGTTTCGTTTGCCTCTTTTTGATTCACATTCCTTGATGTTTTCACTTCCCTTGGACTCTCCAACAGATCCGACATGTGCCTCTTTGTTTGTTCCTTTGTCGTTTTGTGATTGTATATATCTTGTATTTTGGGGAGCCACGAGTTTCGGCTGAAATTTCAAAGATGTCAAAGACATGAGCACAGGAGCTGCATCCAACATGATGTTGAAAATAATGTTTGAGTCCAGGTGCCGAATCACTTTGTCATTTTGCACTTCCTCCGCAACTCCACAATTTTTAGTTCATTAGATTTGATGGTTCTGAGGCTTGGTACGTAGTGGAGCAAACATAGAACATTGTTGCAATTCAAAATGAGGTTCTCACTGCTCACAATGCGTTCCAGCCCAAGTCTAAAGGGTGCCTGTGGTTTTTTGTGAGCCACAGAACCCCGTCTTTGTGCCTCTCGTCCTGTTGTGTGCTGTCGATCATCATGTTTTGTTACGGATACCTGAGGGCATATCAAGAATTTGGGGCCATTTGTAGGATTCCATACAGCAATTGCTTCTATGCAGGTGCAAACTGATGCTGTTACAGAGCTCCCTTTGCCTGAGGTTAACACCTGTGTTTCTTGAGCCAATCTTTCCCATTTTTCATTTAATGTGGTGAAGGTTGGACTCCAATTTGGCAGTAAACCAGAGTACAGATGTCGTCGGTTGAATCATTGTACGTATTCTTTCTGAAGAGACTGGTTTTAACTCGCTGTCCACATTCGCTGACACCCTTTTTGATGGTGCTGTGTTTTTTGTTATATTTAACACTGTAGGGTGTGGTTGTATGACCTTGTCTTCCGTGTTATGCTTGACGACATCCACAAGGTCATTCTTAGAGGATGAGAGGATGCTTTGATGTTAGTCGTCTTTGGGAAAGGGATCTGCACTTGTGCATCCATGGGATCATCTTCATAAGTGGACATGTCCATCAAGTCAATTGCGGCTTCATCACTGTCCACTACCTCCACCAGTCGCTTCTAGTTTAGCCCCTTCATTTTTTTTTTTTTACGCACAGCGTCGCTATTGGTGTTTACAGTGACATTTACTATCTTGATGTTGCGTAGAAATTTCCTCTAGTTATTACATGTTCGCGATTTATTTTGGTTTTCCCTTTTTTTTTAAGTCTGTTTTTTTGCCAGCCTTCCACCTTAAATTTGTGTTACTTTCACTGAATATGGCAAATATCCCAGTGTTCTTTGTTCCTTTTCCGGAGCATTCGCCATTGGCTCTATTAGGTTAGTTACTGTAAACCACTGTGTTTCCTGATGTAGTAGGCATTTGAAGGTCTTGTATTGCAAGATTTCCTTTCCCCATACTGCTTTTCAGCACGCTGGAGAACGAGGACCTCATTGTTAACTCTTCGGTTGTCTCAGTTGTTGCAACAGTGTCATCTGTCATAGTGACTATCGGACAATTTGGCCTTGTGTCCATTTCTTTCAGAGAATTTGGTAAATGGGATTCTTATTCATCGGTTCTTCCCAAAGTCGCCATTCATCCTAATTATTTTTTTACTAACCTCAGGGTTCGCAGTGTTTCTAGATGCAACTGACCACTCCAATTGAGGCCCCTCAAGGTCAATGTTGCTAATCAAACTGACACTACAAACTGCTCTTTTAGGCTGACCTTCTGGAGTATAGTCTGTTTACACAATTACATTCCTTTAGTCTGTAGGCATTGGCATGCTTGGCTGTCCTGTTTGGTCAGGTTGCTTGATGTTAGTTTAGCAAGGCCAGTGCTTCTTTTGCCACTTCCGCAAACAGTTTCTTGTCCATATTACAGCTTTTCTTCTGTTCGGTTAGTGTGTTTAAAGAGCCATCAATCCTTTTGTTCATTTTGTGGTAAGGATATTTAAGGGAATAGTGCGCTCAGAAATATTA